>NC_081378.1:34988501-35656626 GCF_030684315.1 Stegostoma tigrinum
ACCTATGTCAGTACTGTCAACCATGGACACGTGGGAAAGCATCAGGCTCTGAACTACCAAGACTAAGGAACTAGCAATCAGCTATTCCAGAACACCATCACAGAACTTACAGCAGTTAATTATTTGCAGGAGTCTGGGAACATACCAAATAGTAGCAATGTCTACATCGAACAGCCAGATAATCTGTTGGCTCAGACTAAGTGGAGGATGGGAAGGAAGTTCCAGAAAAAGCAGAAAACACAGTTGAAGGCTGCCAAGGTTTTGGGGATATAGGAGGGGATACATTATATGTTAATCGAATTACTGAAAGGTTGATAAGAGGGTACTAAACTTTTCTGATGAAGGGTCTAGGCCTGAAACGTCAGCTTTTGTGCTCCTAACATGCTGCTTGGCCTGCTGTGTTCATCCAGCCCCACACTTTGTTATCTTGGATTCTCCAGCATCTGCAGTTCCCATTATCAATGAAATAAACAGCTATCACTGTTTTCTTCTGGCTGGAAGGTAATCTGTTTCTGCTTAAGTTGTAAGAGCATCACAGACTAATTATATTCTACCTATATTTGTCAATGCTTTTCAAATCTGTCTCTCTATAAATTGTTAAGGACAGTTCAAGATCTTTATAAGTCATCTTTTATGAACAGTGTCACTGTTGAATAACTGTAGCATGGAAAATATTATTATGAACATGATACCCAGAAATGAGATTCTTCCTTAAAAACACCAAATGCTTATTCACTGTTTAGGACATAGCTAAATGCAGTTCTACTGTCCCACTTCTTAACTCATTGTCATGGCTGTTTCATTTTTCAATGTGGCCCCAAAAATTAAGTCATCAGTCAGAAATCATACATCATATACTTTCAGAAGCTAAGCAACAGTCTATAAAATTGTACTGTGACACGTTAAAACTTAAAACGTCAAGGCAGCAAACAACTTTGAATATTTTGCTTTTTCTCCAGGTTACAAATGGCACAGTGGTTCAGTGGCTAGCAAAGCAGCCTCACAGCGCCAGGGACCCGGGTTCGATTCGAGCCTCGGGCGACTGTCTGTGCGGAGTTTGCACATTTGCCCCGTGTCTGTGGGTTTTCTCCGGGTGCTCCAGTTTCCTCCCACAGTCCAAAGATGTGCAAGCTAGGTGGATCAGCCATGCTAAATTGCCCGCAGTGTTCAGGGGTGTGTGGGTTATAGGGGGATGTATCTGGGTGGGATGCTTCAAGGGGCGGTGTGGACTTGTTGGGCCGAAGGGCCTGTTTCCACACTGTAGGGAATCTAATCTAATCTAACACAAATTCACAAATGATTTAAAACAAAAATCTCAATCATGAGGTGAAATTAAATCTTAAACCTTCATATATATGTATAACTAGAGTATTTTACTGGAAATATTTCACTTAGGTTATTGATCAAAAGTGATTTGAGAGCAGGAGTTCTTGCAGCATAGGATACCATGGATCACAGTTTGGATAAGCTGTAATCTTGGAGACTGTGATGGGTTGTTAGCAAGGACATTGGAAAACTAGAAGTCAAAGAAGCATAGCTAAAGTTTTCAGCTGCAGTGGGGTTACAGCAGGGGTTAAAATGGGCAGTTTCTGAAAATTGGAATAACGTAATGAGTATGTCACATATCAGAATTTCGTAGTAAGATCAAAGAGGATGACAGGAAATATAAATAAATAATATAATCCATAGTTCTAGACAAGGCTAGCTCAATGTTATGCAGAAGCTAAACTGAATTTACAACTCTGAACAAGGAATCTGCAGACAGATTGCTTTGGAGCTGAAAATTAATGGTCTGTTTGAGATCTTTCGAAGAGAAAAGTGAAAATGGTGACGGAAACTAGTTACACAGGACAGATTTGTCCATGGTGGGAAGGATGGTGGCTGAAGAGGGGAAAGCCACTGACAATGTCAAAAAGCATTCTGGTCAGACAGAACAGGTGAGAAGATCAGAAAGGCTAATCAAAAGTCACATATTAGGTGTTTTTAGCTGAAGTATGCAGCAACATAACTTGATTAATGGCTGACCATAGTGGATCTAAACCAGAAAGCAGAGTTAATTGGTTTAAGTGGAAACATGGGCATAAACCTTTGATCAAACATAAGTAAATGCATTTTGAAGGTGTTGACCATTTAAATTGAGACAGGGTATTTCTAAAAGGACCACACCATCACTCCATCAGAAAATATAAAAAGGAAACAAAAAAGTTTCTCTAAAACAAAATGTAAGTCTCTCACCATAGCATAAGCTTTAAATGATAATGAAAACTGCTAATTTTGTTTCCCATGTCTCTATTTTGTGGCATGCTGTTTGTTCCTGACTTCCTGCTTTGATTTCAATGTGGTAACTGTGTTCTGGGCTCAAAAATGTTACAAGTTATTTATGCTGCCAAAGAGAAGCAATGATGGAATAGACCCATAGCAGAAGTTGGTGC
Organism: Stegostoma tigrinum; assembly: GCF_030684315.1. NCBI lineage: Eukaryota > Metazoa > Chordata > Chondrichthyes > Orectolobiformes > Stegostomatidae > Stegostoma > Stegostoma tigrinum. The sequence continues at coordinate 34,990,934 of NC_081378.1, forward strand.
CTTTCTTCTGTTCTAATGCTTTACTACAGTTGTCAAAATATGAACCTAATTAATGACTAGAGTTGATTGACAGCTGTCACTATAAAGATACTTCTCTGCTGTTAGCCATATTCCTTTCTGCTTGATGCCAGAATATCTAGTCAAGGAACTGGTTCTGAATTCAAAGACTGCCAAGTCGTGACACCATTACTGTCAGTAGGGAGAGCAAAAGATTGTAAAGAGAGACAATTCAAAAATAAAAAGTGAGAAGCAAATTAGTGGTAATAAAAGTTAATAAAGTAGTTTCGATCTGGAAGTTAAGATATCTCTAATACTTCACTGTACTACTGTAGTAAGTAGGAGAACAAGTTTCTTTTCACCTGCATCTTGTCATGCTCCTGCAGAAGTCGGTCATATTCCCTAGTCAGTCCATCATATTGTTTTTTGATTGAAGCCATTTCAATCTTTGATTTCTCAAGGGCTTTGCCACAAAAATAAATAAGAAGGAAAAGTTAGCAATTAAAGTACAGAATGAAAGATGTTACCTGATTTTTGACTGAAATATACACAAACTGCAGTTATTTAATTCTACTTAGAAAACTTTCAATATGTTGCATAAATTGTCAAAGATTATGCAACACCAGCTTCTTCTCTGGCACTATTTTACGGAAAAAGAGTTGGGTTGAAATATTTAGATTAAAAATTAACTTCATGCTTATACCTTTTAAGTTATTTCTGCAAATAGATTCAATGTCTTGGTCATACCATTCTGATAACTCACTTCAGAAGAACCATCTTGAATGCTTACTGGACTTGACTGCCTTCTTTTAGAGTACTACATAGTTATTTGGTTCTGATGGCATTTTTTTAAGCAAAACACCACTGATTAGTTGATCACAAGGGGTGATGACCGAGAGGTATTGTTGCTGGCCTAGTAAACCAGTGAACTAGATAATGTTCTGGAAACCTGAGTTTGGATCCCACAATGCCAGATGGTAAAGTGAAAATTCAATAAAACCTGGACTTTAAAGCCTATTGACCATGAAACCATTCTTGATTGCTTTAAAATCTCATCTGGCTTACTAATGTCTTTTATGAAAAGAAACTGCCATCGTTCTCTGCTGTGGCCTACATGTGACTCCAGACCTACAACAATACGGCTAAGCAAGTTATTTGGTTGGAGTAACTGCTTAAAAGGTAAACAAAAAGAAATGAGATGGGGCAGGCTAACTGATACTGACTAAGGCACCAGAACAATAACAGCAAACAGACTCCTGTTAACCTTTTTAATCTCTCCTTATTAACATCTCGGGGCTAGTGTCATAATTGGGAGAGCTGTCCTACAGACTCGTCAAGCAACATCCTGATATAGAAAAAAGTCTCATGGAATCATACCTTATGCACAATATTCCAGACAATGCCATCATCATCCCTGGGTATGTCTAGCACATTGGTATACAGTCTGGAGGGAATTGCCCTAGGAGTCCTAAACATTGACTAAGTCTCAAATCACACACTGCTATTCCTGCAATCTCCTTGCCGTGGCTGATGTCAGTACTCCTCTATGTTGAACAGCACTTGGGTGGAAGCACTGAGTGTGGCAAAGGCACAGAAGGGCACAGTCTGGATGGGGCACTTAAATGTACACCACCAAGGAGTCTCAACAGCACCAAATGATGCCAATATCTAGTGAACGAAATTTAAAATAAAACCTCCATTGTGTTGTGCGGCACTATCACCATGCTAAATGGATAAAACTTTGAACAGGTCTAGCAACTCAAGACTAGGCATGAGTTAAACATTGCAGTTAAATATTCCAGGCTTCTTAGTATAAAGTAGAAAATTAAAATAATAAAGTTAAACAGTTAAATACAAAACACATAACATAAAAGTACACAAGATTGCAAATAAGTACTGAATTAATTACCTGAGTTGGCATTGAGAGTATACCTACACAACATGGGCTGCATCAATTCAAGATGGCAGTTTACCATCACCTTATCAAGGGCAACAAATGCTGGCCTAGCCTGTAATACGCACAGCTCAGAACAGATTTTTTTTAAAGACTGTGGAATTCTCCTTCCCAGGAACCTGAGGAAATTATGTCATTGAAAATTTTCGAGGCACAGTTAGACTTTTAATAGGCAAGGGAATCAAGGACTTCAGTGGGGGAGAAGAGGGAGGCAGGCAGACAGACAGGAAAGTGAGGTTGAGACTCCAATCAGATCAGCCATGATCTTGCTGAATGGCATGGAGCAGGCTTGAAGGGCTAAATGGCCTAATCCTGCCACGGCCTCTGTTCCCATGCAAGGAAAACTCAGAGAGTTCTCGCTTATTCTTTGCGACTGTCATATAGAAAAATATCTTCAACAAAAATGCAGGTAAATTACCAGATTAGAACATTCAGCACATATAGCAGGGAAAGAAAATACATTTGTTAAAGCTACATGGGTGATTGAAAAGCTGTCCAATTTTTGGATGTCAAATCTTTTTGTAACACTGGAATATTTTCACATTTTTGGACTGGTGATGTAAAGACATTGCAAATTATGCAAGTTTCTTGGTCACCTTTTGTCAATCAAGTCTTTATTACATGACCCTTAAATGCTTCCTAAATCAACACTATGCAACATTTTTCAACAAAGCTTTATCATTCAATACTGAAAATACTGACAGCAAAAATGGTAAACTTGTATACATTAACTAGGTAGGGACTTACTGGTTATTAACATGATCATAGTAACTGATAATATTTGACCTTCTGAAGGATAAATTGTTATCTCAAGAAAATCATTCTCTCTATGCAACACAAATAAGATCATATGTAGCTCACAACTTTTCCCTACACCTCCAAACAGGTAGGAACTACTTATTACTTGAATTGTTGATCCCTAAATAGATGCCTGTAGTCAATGCAAAGCTTTCCCTAAATCCCTTTTTTAAAAAATATAAACCAGTTCTTTTATTTCACACAACTGGCATTTGTAACTGTTATATTTGGCAATTTTATTTCTATTATAAATTACATATTTCATTTATAAAACTTTCCTACTCTAATACAAAGATCAAGATTTGAAGCTTTGCTCAGACAGTTCAAGTCAAAATTTTAACTTACTGCTATTGGCTAAAGATGATATAGTTAGAATAACACATCTATTTCAGTTTTTCAAGGAATTGGCAGCCAGACATTTGGCCAGCCATTAAAGCATGTGAAAGTGTGACAAAATACTTGCTCCAAGGGGTCCTTTTTGGGTTCAATGAGCTTATTCAAGATGAGCGCTATCAGCCAGGAAGACTGCACATTCAATCTTCAGACTTTGCTAAATTAAGTGGACTCAGCCTGGAACAGCAGTAGGGTTCTGTAATTGGTTTCAGCGTCACTGGAGCAGCTAGATTGATCAAAGAAAACTGAGTTCGCAGAAAGTCCTTTGGGTTAAGTAAATCTTGGATAAACCAAATGGAAATTATATTTATTTCAATTATAATCTTACAAATTCCATTGTCCTCTCTTAGTTATTCTTTTTCATTAGAATCAATACTTAAACTGATACAGACAAAATACAAATTCTTAAACTGATGTGTGTTAGAGGCAGAAACAAAAATACAAAATAGTTGCTGCACAAGCTACATCCAGTCAGGTCATTGTTCATTATGTCAAACTAACTCACAAGTGGACCAAATACTGCCAACTTTCTTTCTTGAAATAAATCCGAGTCTGCCTGAAATTAGCCCTACTTTGCAGTAGCAGCACAAGCGCTTTTCTCTACTTGTAAGATGTCATTATCAAGCCAAAATGACTTTCTGTGTACCGCACATGGGAAACAAATTTTGTGCTGGTGTGATATCAGGTAAGTTGGCCATACTTCCCAAAGACTGGTGGATGATGTCAAACAGCAGATCCACATAGCTAATCATGATAGGCAGAATATGAACTGTCCTTAACCAGCCTGTGCTTGCAAAGTCAAACTTAACATCTAATGTCAGACATGATTCCATGATGGCATGGCACTGGCTGAACAGTCAAGAGTGTACTAAAAATTACATGAACATCCAATTTAAGATCACCTTTCAGGCTTGCAATATGCAATCATTTATACTTGCTTTCTATATATTCGTACTCAGGACCTTGCTATCTGCAAGCAGGAAGAATATGTCCAAACAGTAGAACTTTTCTGAATTAGAGAAAAACATGGAAGGCAATAGTTCTTTGGTGCATTCTCAATGGTGACACCTCAATCAATCATGCAATTTGACAACTTGTTAGAACTCTTTTCTCATGCAGTACACATTATTGCTCCTTTTGAAACTTGGCTTTCTTGCATTTGTCCTGATGAGTGCAAGATGAAAAGCTTTAGCAGCATGTCCTTTGTTTTAGTAACACAACATTACTTTAGTTCTACTTGTAAATAAAAACAAAATACACTGATATAAGTAACTGGGCTGTCTTCTTCAATGGATTCTCATCAGCTACCTAACTGTAAGTCAGCTTCCATCATAAAACTGCTTCCTTCTTCCACTGAAAAGCAGCCTTCATAGGAACTGTGCCTGAACTTCTATTTCCCTTTGACTTTTATTCACAATAAGTGGAGAGAGCAACTCAAATTTCAAACTGTCCCCTCCCCTAGATCTGCCAATTAGGTTCCCTCCTATACTCAATGTGTGATTGTGAAAAAGTTAACTCTCTCTCATAACCTTCGAGTTCTCTGAAGCTTTTGGTATATTTGAATGCATCATCTTCCTCCAGTACTTCTCTTTTAGCATTAAGCTATCTGGCACTGACCTTATCAGGTTGAATTCATAGGTACCCTGCAGAAGTCAAAAGATTATCTGCAGTGGCTTGTCTTCCCAACCCCACAGTTACTTTAAGTGTTCTCCAAGCATTTATCCTTGGTCCCAGCATCTTCATTGTGGAATTGCATTTCCAGATTGGATATGCACGCTGATATTTATCAACAAGTACAACTGCCCCTCTTAACCTCTCAACTTGCTCTAAATTTTTAGACTGCTTGTTAGGCATTCACAACCAAATCAAAAACTTCCTTCAACTAACCATTGAAAGACTGAAGCCATTGTCTTTGGCTCCTGTCACAAACTCGATCCCTCTCCTTGATGACCATCTAAGGCTAAATCAGACCAACTGTAACCTTGGTGTCATATCTAAACATCAGTTGAGCACTGAATAATATCCATCTGTAAGGTCAGTTATTTATGTTATCTGACACTATTCATGCCTCAGCTCATCTGAAACCTTCACTGTGTCTTTGTTTGTTGATTATTTCAACGTCTACTTGGCTGGACTCCTATGTACACTTCATAAATTTAAGTTAATCCAAAACTCTGTTGCTCATAACCTCCCTTACACCAAGTCCCAAACACCATCATCTTTGTGCTTGCTGACCTCAAGGTGAAGCAATGCCTCAATTTTAAATTATGACCTTGATCCTCGCAACTCTGTAACCCTCTTATTGCTGTATTTTACTAATATTGGCCTCTTGGGTGGGCATTCTGAAATTTAGCATTGGCAGCCAAGGTCTCAAACTTTAGAGTTCCCTCCCTACACTTCTCCATGTCTCTTGCTTTCTACAGTGTTGCTTTAAACCTACCACTAAGCTTTTGTTCACCTGTTCTAATAGTGCCTTATGTGCTTAGTGTCAAATTTTCCTTGATTGTACTCTTGTAAAGTGCCATGTGACACCTGACCATGTTAAAGGTACTGTAAATGAAAAGTACAAAAGTAAATGGAAAATTGATTTTAAAATCTCAAAACAGAATAGTCCTACCTTCTGTGGTTTTCTTTAATTCAACCTTTAGATCCTTGATTTCTTTAATCAGCTGATTATTTTCCTCTTCCAGTTTCTTAATTCCATCATCTTTACCTCTATTTAAAGCCTATTGATAAAAACAAATCAGACATAAAAGCTTTAATGAGATGTGAAGTGTAGTGAAAAACAGAGATAACGGGAACTGCAGATGCTGGACAATCTGAGATAACAAAGGATTCTTAGGAAAAGGATTTTCTGATGAAGGGTCTAGGCCCGAAATGACAGCTTTTGTGCTCCTAAGATGCTGCTTGGCCTGCTGTGTTCATCCAGCTCCACACTTTGTTATCTCTGTAGTGAAAAACAGTTTGCGTTACATATCTTGCTTATCATGCAGGAAAATAATTACAGATGTAATGGTGATAAGGTTTCTTTTTGCCTTTCGATCTAGTTCTCTGGATCAATCTGGCAGCTGGAACCATCTATAAAGTTAGGACAAGATAGTAACTGGAGGATGTCAAAATCTAATAGCTGATTATTTTGGAGTGTAAGTGCAAATTCTTGCAATGGATTAGTATGCAAATACTTCAACTGGCATAACTGAATCAAAAAAACCATACTTGTTTCTAAGCCTATGACATTGTCAGATTTGAGCAAGGATAGGGATACTAGAATTTCGACTCAGTGTCCCTGGAATCTAGAATTATCTATACTTACTGAAGAATGTATGCTTTGAATAAAGATGTGACTAGGTTTTCAACTGTGGTAATGCTCCAAAATTCCTGCATACACTCACTGATTTGCAGACAATGTACAGGATCCTGCAGGCAGCTGAGGATCTGAAGTCTATTTAGTAGTTTTGGAAGAGTAAAACAAATTAATAAGTAGGAAGAGATATAGTTAATGTTATCATTCACACTGCACTGTAGTTATTAAGGGAGGGGTCTCGTGGCACAGTGGTAGTATCCTTACCTCTGAGGTTCAGGTTCAAATCCCACATACTCCAGAGGTGTGTGATGACATTTTGGAACAGGATGATTAGAAAATATATCCTTGTGTAACGAAGTTATCAGTCTCAGTTTTGATATTTACAATTGACAGCTTTTTGAGAGAGTTCCTGATTTGCACAATTATTTTTGTGAAGATACACTTCCTAAACCAATGTGCTCTTATTATGCAGGTGTGCATCCTTATTCGGATTATCGCACAAGAGGAAATAGATTCCGGTCTGCACTCTTAAATAGTTTGGCCATCTTGAGTAACATATCTAAATCACCACTTAATTTTCTACTTTCAGGCGAATACAGGTCGAGGCTTTACAATTTGTCATGTTATAATCCCGTAATTCCCACAATTTTTCTGGTCCATATGCACCATTCTAACTCCAGCACAGGTGATCTTCACAAACATTGTGCTGTTTAGCTTTTTCTTTAATATTGGGAAGTTTTTAGGGCCTGTAATCTTGTTGAACATTGTGTTGTTTGTTTTAATGTCATGACCTATTTGGCAGAATTTTTGTGTGGTCTGCCAATACTTGATGCCATTTCCCCTGTTGCACTGCTGCCCAAGGTCTGCACGGGGGAAGCTTCGCTCATTGGGCTCTGGATCATAGTATGGACACTCCCTGGTGGCATCTTTTTGAGAGGCGGTGGTGGCCCTTCTTGCAGGCAGTGCCACCTCCAGGGTCTACTTGGATGTAATGGAGTTGCTCCTCCTAGCTGGTTTCAGGCCTTGGCTGACCTCCTTTACAACCCAGTTGACAGTTTGTTGAGTCAAGACTGAGATTGGTGAGCTTTCCTCACCTCAACCTCTCCTGCCGAGGTGTCGGCGGGAACTATGGGGCTCCTGCAGTAGATCAGGACTCCAAGTCTGTGGAGCAATGCGCTGGAGCTGCAAAAGGATGAAGGCTATGGCTGCTCAGCACTTGAAGGGGAACATCATTAAATGGGTGATGAGATCATTCAAGAGGAATATAGACAACTTGAGCCTGTAGAAAACAGCCTGAGCAGGATTCATTCTACAAACTGTTGACTTCAGTCACAATTAGCTTTTCAATCCAAGTACTACTGAGCTTCGTGCTAGCCAGCATCTTGTGTTGAGAGGACAGGGACCACAGTGTGTTTGGATGATCCTAGAGGGGATGCCATGTTTTTTTTTTATTCATTCACATGGTGTTGGCATCATCTAGATAAGTTTCATTGCACATCTCTAATTGCTCATAAAGAACCATATTGCTGGATATCTGGATTCACATGTGGGTCAGATCAGGCTCCTAAAGGACATTAGTGAACCAGAAGGCCTTTCCTGACGATCAATAATGGTTTCGTGATCATTTTTAAATTGAGTAAAAATCTGGAATGCAAACTCCATCATCTGCCATGATGGAATTCAAACACAGCTCCCCAGAACACTAAGTGGTGTCTGGATTAATAGCAACAATACCACGAGGCCATCAACTGCGACCAACACCCCACTCTCCCTGCCACCCCAACCCACCATCACTGGCAGTGTCTGCATCATGAACAGTAGTGGGCAGCAGCTCAGGTGGGCAGTCTGCAGCCTGGTGAGTACAGGCCTGCTGGTGCTGACCTCAGCCTCCACTCTCAGATCAGGGAGGGGTAAGATATTCAGGCAATCATGAAGCATGATTGGCAGTGAGCAGAAAATAATATACAATGAAAGTTACATCTTCCTTTTATAATTTATTTCAAAAATTATTTCATTTACAAAGACGTAAGAATTTACCCTTGTGGATTATTTCAAATTCCAGGAATTATTTGTATAATAAGCAAGTCCCAACGGAGTCCAACTCCAGTTTTAATGTTGATTCCTACGGAATCTGTTTCACTTAAAGTTACAATTTTCAGGAACATGCAGTAAGACTTTCTGTATCCTCTTTGAAGTGCAAAGTCTAGAACAGATGGGGTCTAACTGGAAGGTGTTCGAGATATAGCATAACCTTTAGACCACTGTATTATCTGAAACTGTCTGGATAGTCAATCTTTTAATAAATCTTTCAAAATATTTTTAATACCTGTCCACCTGCTTTTTGATCATTTCTGTAAATTGGCCTCTAAATTACACTATTTATAGCTCTTGCATATGTTCTGGACTTTCTTGGGTCCAAAGTGAATGAATTCACACTTATCACACTGAACTCTATCGCTTCACTCCACCCACTTAATCTAGCAAAGCCCGTTGAAAGTTCAGAATCAATCTATCCTATTTATTGTGTTACACAAAATTACACACTCAACCCTAAAAATAAAAAAGACAACTTGGACAGCCATAATTAAAACAAGGTCAGAAATCACACAACACCAGGTTATAGTCCAACAGGTTTATTTGAACACACAAGCTTTCAGAGCCTCAGACAAACCACTAGCTCATCCAATCCTCAATATCCATGAAATGCCACCAGAAAGAGCTGAAGACAGCTGTCAATGCATTTTCGTTGAATATCTATGTATTGTTTGTGGGAATAACCTAATTGTATGTCTTCTAGGACCAAGGGTCCAAAAGCTTGTGCTGTCAATAAATCTGTTGGACTATAACCTGGTGTCATGTGATTTCTGACCTTGTCCACCCCAGTCCAACACCAGCACCTCCACATCATAGTTAAAACAAATATAAGATTCTTAACTTAAGTTATTCTCACAAACAAAGTATACATAGATATTCAATGAAAATGTATCTGCAGCCGCCTTCAGCTCTTTCTGGCGGAATTTGATGGATATTGAGGAGCGGATGAGCAAGTGGTCTGTCCAGTGGTCATCTGCACTGTCATCATTTTGGTAATGAGGACATTGTTTAGGTCTCAGGATCAAATGACCATGTGGTTGATCATGTGCCAGTGCTTTGATCATGGATGCCTCATGAATCTTGCACTTACTTTTTGTGTGGACCAAGTTTAGAAGGTGCTGTTGAAGTAGTCTCAGTGAGTCACTGCTGTGCATCTGAGGATTTGCAAAATGTGCTGAAAGTTGAGAAATCATCAGTGGTGGTCCATGCTTCTGACCTTACAATAGACAAAACGGCATTGATGACGGAACTAAACATGGTTGGGTCTAGCACACCACTCAGGAACTCCTACCATGATGTCCTGGGATTGAGATGGGAGCCAAGTGTTTGCAGTTTATCTGTCATACCTCCACAAGGTCCTGCCTGAAGATTCTGTAATGCTTAACTTCTAAATTAATATGGATTCTGTCTTTATTGTAGATTTCTGCAGCTAGCCAGATGGTGCAAAGGGTCTTCTCATTATCAAATGGATTAGTATGTCTTAACATCAAAGCAGAAGCCAGTCTATCACGTGTAAGTGGGCGAGGTGAAGAGAAAATCAGGATAGAATAGGTAGGGGCTATAGATAGGGGGGGGGTTGTTTTCACTGAAATTATCTTGTGTCATAAATACCAAACTGACTTCTTAGATTGGTAACTCATACATAACACCTGAGAGTTCTTAACATAATTCTTCCATTATGGGAAATTTACACCTTCAAAGCTTGTCAATGTGCAAGTTATTTTTGTTAAACATCAGTTATTATAATTTCAGATTCTACTAATGTCATTCTTGTTCATTAAGTTACAAAGACGAGAATGGCTCCGTCAGTAACATGTCCAGAGCTACGATCAAAGGTACAGATCTATTTCTGTGGGGTACTTCTCCTTGCTCAATGGGCCAAACGCTAAACGTTAATTCAGGCATTCAACATTCCAAACTAAGAACTTGCAAAACTGGTTCATTATTGCTAGGCTGGAACTTACATTGTGTGTTTGCAGTGCTCAACTTCAATGTTACTAAATGTCTAAAGATACCATGTACGAACTGCGTTCTGAATATCTTGCAAGTAATAGGTCATAATAAAATAAAGACGTTACAACAAATCTGAAAACATTACCTTTTTCAGTTCTTCATTTTCCTCCATGTACCTCTTGGCAGCATTATTAGTATTATCAGTTTGAACCTGAAGTGCTTGATTTTCTCCCATTGCAATTGCCAGTTCTGAGATAAGAGTGATCATACGTCTAAGGACACTATGAAAGAAAAGTAGGTCATTGTAAGAAAATGCCATAATTTTCATCCAATGGAAAGCTTTCACAGTTCAATGCAAGAACTGTTGTTTTAAGGCAAGAGCCTTCAAACTAACAAAGTCATGATGATGTTTCCAGCAGCAAATTATGTTTGAAAATTTGAGTGATGTTCAAGGTAGAAATCAGAATCTTAGAGATGGTATAAATAAGGTCAAAAGCTTATCTCAGGATGCCTCTAAATTTCCTTGTGGCTGCAAGGGTCTCTGAAGTCCATACAAAGCACCAACTTCCAGAACTGCTGCCATGCCATTTGCTAATTGCAGACACTGAGTGCAACTTAGAGAGAATGTTGCTCAGAATCATATGTGACACAAAGGTTGTATGCAGGCTGGCTGAATCACAGGTTACCTCTAGGGAATGAGATGGCTCAGGATTTGGAATGGTGACTGGAAAACAATGTTTTTTCAGTCTTCCTAATATTAAATTCAATAGGAATAACAAAAAAAAATTGAAGGTGGCAATCAAAAACTCCCAAACATATTTGTTTATAATAAGACTTAGTTCCAAGCCTATATAAGAGGGGGATGTGCCTTCTGTAGATTCGTGAACGCCATCTTACATTAGCTAAAAGGGTGTCTGGACATTTCTGAAATGGTGCCAACCTAGTGAAATACTATGATGTCTGTAGCAGGGCTGAACTTACAGCTCTGGTTCAGATGACTGAACTAACTAAAACTAAATATCAGCCTTCTTACAGCAGATATTAACTCATATAAGAAACTAACTTAAATATGCGCAATTCCCAAGTTTCCCATAAACAAATATATGTTGGTATTGAATCCAAAGTCTTTATACTTGCCTGAAAATTGAGGCCCAACATGAAAGGAACAAATGCACTCCAGGTCTAGTATGCTATTTTGTTAATGGTCTAGAACAGTTACTGGAAAATAGTTCAAAGGAATTAGGCTTAATTCCTTACGTATTTAGTACTATGTATACATCATGGGAGGCATCAATAGATTTCATCAACACTGTCTCCCAATGGTAACACCATTAAAGAGATTGAGAGAGTTGTTAGAAGTTCATTAAATTCCTGTTGAGTTATACAAGTTCCAGCAACCTCATTAGCCTTATTCTGAAATAATACGTCCTTTTCTAAAGGCAGCAATCGAATTGGCGTAAGTGTGATAAAAACACTCAAAGGAACTTCCATGTTTGTACTGAATGCTAAGTAACTCGGGTGGGGAGAGGAGAGAATTCAACTGTTGATCTATTGAAGAATACCATAGATGACAGGCATTCTTTCTCATTATTTTAACCTCCACAGTTTGTCAAATTATGACAACAATAGGAAGATATCATTACTTGCATCACAGGTTTTTCAAACTAGGTTCCATGGAGTCCAATGGATCAGCAAGTTGTCAGATTTATTCTGAATGGGGCAGAGCATGCCATATTGTCTAAGCACATACCACAAGTCATTTTATATTTTGCTTTTTTCCCCCTTTTCTTTCATATATTTTTAACTAGAAGATCCACATGCAGAAAAAAATGTTATTTCAATGGGTACCTGTCTTTTCCTTAGGGCAACTAATCAGGTTTCTAACAAATTAGGATAAGCATTTTAGGAGACATGTCAATAAGTGCAAAGGGGTGAGCTGGGGCAGACCTTAGTTCACCCAAAACAAGGAATTATTCAAGCACTACAATTAAGAGTTATCAGACTAAGACAACAATGCTGTAAAAAGACTGCATAAACTATTTCACATTGCTGCCTTACAGAAAGGTGGTTGCATGCTGGTGCAAAAGATGGATGCAGCACAAGCTCAACTTTCCCAGATTCTTCCAAACAGCAAAGGAATAACAATAAAATGGATTATGCAGTTCATTTAGCCACACACAGGTGTTAGAATTTACTGAAATTCCTCCAAGCAAAGTCAAAACTGTCACAGTAGACCGTGCATTTGGGATATACGTATGTAAAACTGCTGCACCTAAACTCCTAAGAAAGATAAATTTAAAATTATAAACTTGAAATTCTAGTATAATTGTTTGGTTGTCATGCACAAAAAGTGAGTCTGCTAAAATAATAGCTACCACGTGAGCAAGCTGAAATGTATTAAAAATCTAAAAAGAAGTTTGGAAGCACAATGTTGATTGAAATTAAACTTGATTATTGAAGTTTTTTCATTTTGCTTGAGAATATTCATTAATATTGGTTTAAACATTCTGATAGGTTGTTGCTGTTTCTACAAGTAACTTGTAATAGCTGTTCTTCATTTGTTGATTTTTGGAGATAAATCTAAACAGAAAATGGCATTAAAATCTTTCAAACTGCGATAAGATTAATCAGAAATAGTCTACAATAAAAAAAGGAATGATTATTTCTGATTGCATGGAATACAGCAAACACCTCTGAAATCCACCTTTCAAAGCCTTCTGCAAAAAAAATGCAGTTCTTTTAGCATAATGTACTGAAATAAAACATGCCAGTAAGTAAAGTTATTAACAGACATGCCCATTAATTAACAGCTGAATGTTAAAAATATTTTGCAAAATGCTGCAGACTTCATAGGTTTCCATCAATTGTAAAAGTGAATGCCATTGCATTCTCTCACTTCAAACTCAGAATTCACATCAACATTTATAAACTCCTGTTTAACTTCTGCAGTGTATGCAAGCAATAAAAACGTCACCTTCATTGTTGGGAAAGTAAAACAGACATTTCATTTTGGCATTCTACAGATGTAACACTTAAATATTCTCCCTTCTGCTTGTACTGAATTTCCTATATTTAGTCTTTGCATGGAACCTCTGGCTAAGTAGAATAAAAGACCTCCCTTTAGTTTTTGCGAGATTCTACAACTGGCGGGAGTGTTTGACCTGATTAAACCCTTTCATATCCCTGAACGATTAACTATGAACGCAGTGAAAGGAAAAAAAAGTGAAAAATTAGATGAATCAGTTTCTTATGAAATAAGTAAAATGTCCAACTTGATGTAGTTCATTCTTGTATTAAACTCAGGGCCAAATGCTATATTTATTGTTTGTGCTATAACAGGCTTTAAAACTAGTCTAAATTGGACTAAGATGCAGTGACAGAATACTAATTAATGTTGATGATTTGACATCTTTTACCCTGTCATGAGTTAGCACATGACCAATTTCAGGTCAAAGTTTAATGATATAAGTAACTGACACAGATGCCAAAGCTCTGGACAACTAAGCTGGTGTAAAACTCAACTAACTGATGGAGTTAATTTGATAAATCCTTGACAAGTTTTACTCAACTCTGTCACTGCATTAATTGTTGAGGTGGAAATCAAGATAGGTTTATACTAAGCAGCAATCTGAAGAAGGTATTTCTGACATTTTGAACACTTTGGAGAGGCTCATTGCTGATCTTGGCGCAGTTTTGGAAATTTTGTGCTTTCAGACAACAGAAGCACTTTATGAGATTACAGTCACTGGGTAAGATTTATAACAGAGACAATAGAATTTACAGATCAGAAACAGACAATTCTATACCATTGTTTATGCTTCATTCAATCTTTCCCCCAACATATTTTATGACACCAGCCATGTGAGCCTCAGGAAGCTATGGATTGTACACTGGTGATTGTTGATGTTGATATGTCACTTCTAATAGAAGATTGGTGAGTCTGTAAAGGTCAATTGAGATTGGCTGTCCCTTCAGCAACTGGCACAGTTGAGTTACTTGACGTGAGGTTGACTGATCTTTGTTCTTCACGTTGGGTTTCATTTTTCACTTTCTTGTCATTTTCTTTAATCCTTCGCTTTTTCCCATGCCTTTCCTGAATGCTTGCTAGCTGGCACTGCAGTCAGTGGTGAGGACTTCTCAATTACTGACTCTGATCCCAGTTAATCTGAAGTCTCATAAAAACATAAAAAATAGGAACGGGAGTCTTAAGTCTTCATGTGGCGCCCAAAGCCTGCTCTGCCGTTCATGCCTGATCTGTTTGGGTTTTGTATTCCATGTTCCTATCTCCTCTGGATAATCTTTGATTTCCTTACTGAACAAGGAATTCATTTATTTCCATCTTAAAAAATTCAATGATGCCACTTTGACCACCTTCTGATGTGGAGAGTTCCAAAGTCTCTCAACACTCAAAAAAAATTCTCATCTCTGTCTTAAAAGAACAAGCCCTAATTTTTAACAGTGTGCTCTAATTCTGGACTCATCCATAAGAGTGAAGACAGTTCAGGATCGTATATACTTTAAGCAAATTACCCCTCAGTCTTCTAAATTCCAGTGGAACCAAGACCGGTCTGTCCAACCTTTCTTCATAAAGCATCCCATTAATTCCAGCTATCAATTAGGTATGCCTGCTCTGAACCACCGCCAAAGCATTTGCATTGTCCATTAAATAAGGAAACCAGAATTATATACAGTATTCAGGATGTGGTCTATAATCACATCATCCATACTTTTATGTTCAACTCTTTTTGTAATAAAGGATAGCACTGTTACTCTTATTAATGACTTGTTTTATTTTCTTACTACACTTTCAAAGATTTACACAACAGAACACCCAAATCTCTGCACCTTATAATTCTGCATTTGTTCACCATTTAATATTCTACTTTCTATTCTTCCTGTGAAAATGAATAATTTTATATTTTGTGACAGAATACTTATGTGTCAGATTTTTGCCTACTTATTCAAGCTATCTGTCTAGAAACTTGAGCCCTCTTCAAACATACTTTCCTACCAATCTTTGTGTCATCTGCAAATTTAGCTACCATGCCTTCGCTTCACTCAACCAAGTCATTGATATAAATTGAATAAAGCAGAGGGCTTAGCGTGAACCTTTGTTAATGCAATATGTCCTACACCAGGAGTGACATGGTAAGCTCACTGTACAGCATGACTTTGTGAATAAAGCCACTCTCCAATGGGTCATATTACTCAGCCAAGGCAATCATTACTGACGACAAAGGGTAAGCATCCTGGAAATTCCTGCATAGTGTACTCCCATATCCAGCAATATGCTTAGCCAGGAAATGCACAATGTCTGAATGACTGGAGGTGTAAGTTGTAAAATTTTGTTTCTTTGCTGGCATTAATTGTCTTTACTCCCTAGTGCAAGGGAGGTTACACAAGCCTGGTATTGTAGGAGTTTTATATTTTCAGTTAGCTTGCAATAGATCCACACTTGACTTCTCAAACTTGAGATGCAGCCTTGGCAATCCTGATGCTGATTTCAGCATTAATGGACAGATTGTTGTTTATGGTCAATCAAATTTATGTGAAACTGTCGACTTCCAGATGGCCATTCCATGTGGCAGTAAATTCCACATTTTTAACACTTTGCGCGAAGGCAAAAAAACTTCAAAACAAGGAGCAATCAAATAGTCTGAAAACAAATAATCTGTGTTATCTAAATTAAACTCTACTGGGAAGAAAAGCAATATGTCATAGCTTTTGTAATGTTAACCAAACTAAAAATAATTGTTGATATCTAAAGAGTTTTGAGAAGATTTGTAGCTCAGGTTGAGGTTCTGGATTTGAGTTTGCTCGCTGAGCTGGAAGGTTAGTTTTCAGACATTTCGTCACCATTCTAGGTAACATCATCAGTGAGCCTCCGACGAAGCGCTGGTGTTATGTCCCGCTTTCTATTTATCTGGTTAGGTTTCCTTGGGTTGGTGATGTCATTTCCTATGTTGGTGATGTCATTTCCTGTTCTTTTTCTCAGGGGATGGCAGATTGGCTCCAAATCAATGTGTTTGTTGATGGAGTTCCAGTTGGAATGCCATGCTTCTAGGAATTCTTGTGCGTGTCTCTGTTTGACTTGTCCTAGGATGGATGTGTTGTCCCAATCAAAGTGGTGTCCTTCCTTAGCTATATGTAAGGATACGAGTGATGGGGGTCATGTCGATTTGTGGCTAGTTGATGTTCATGTATCCTGGTGGCTAGCTTTCTGCCAGTTTGTCCAATGTAGTGTTTGTCACAGTTCTTGCAAGGTATTTTGTAGATGACGTTCGTTTTATTTGTTGTCTGTATAGGGTCTTTTAAGTTCATTAGCTGCTGTTTTAGTGTGTTGGTGGGTTTGTGGGCTACCCTGATGCCAAGAGGTCTGAGTAGTCTGGCAGTCATTTCGGAAATGTCTTTGATGTAGGGGAGAGTGGTTATGGTTTCTGAGCCCGTTCTGTCTGTTTGTTTGGGTTTATTGCTGAGGAATCAGCGGACTGTGTTCATAGGGTACCCATTCTTTTTGAATACGCTGTATAGGTGATTTTCCTCTGCTCTGCATAGTTCCTCTGTGTTGCATATCTAAAGTTGATATATAGTTGATATCTAAACTTAAAAAAAATGCTTGCAAGACACTGGACACCAGCTAAAATCACGAATGTCCAAACAGAACCTACAGCCACAAATTTTGAGTGTGGTATTCCTATATTCTTCACCTTC
The DNA here is from genome assembly GCF_030684315.1 of Stegostoma tigrinum. NCBI lineage: Eukaryota > Metazoa > Chordata > Chondrichthyes > Orectolobiformes > Stegostomatidae > Stegostoma > Stegostoma tigrinum. The sequence continues at coordinate 35,008,138 of NC_081378.1, forward strand.
CCCTATGTTTGATAATGGTTTTTGCCTTTTTGTGGACATCAAAAAATACAAAATTTTATTCATCATTGATACTTACAGCCAAAGAAACAGTGAAAATCCAGATATGTAAAGATTCCTTTGTGCCCTAAAAAGCTTCATGTTGAGATGATCATACATATTTGGAAGCATCTTTTCATTTTTTCCAATCGTTTGGCTCATTGAATATTTCCTCACCTCTCTAATGGCATCTACAAGAAGAAGCAGGTTGTTAAATATTTGTGACTAAACATGTGACAAATCAGTAAAGTTTACACTTGCTGACTTCAAGGTATACAAATATTTAGCTGGTCATACAAAATCCATTTCTAGAATCAAACAAAAAGAAAACAACGTAAAAAAAACAGTTTTGAGCTAGCATTCTGAAAGCAAAAAATGGCATAAAAGGCTGTAATGCAATCAGTGGGTTTAAAATCTAAAACAAGTGATATGTTTTACTCCTAAATAACGAGTTTCCTGAATTATTGCGTGAATCAAAAAAAAATCTGTACTCTTTGTGCCAAGGAAAAGTGACATTTTAATTACAAATTAATTGATTTTTCCAATTAATATTTTACAGCAAATACTGTCGAATGCACTTCACAAATGAATTCCAATATGTAAGTCCTCCCTTTCTTACTCCAGAGAAAAGCCAGTTTGATAATACTGAATCAGAATTGACTTGCCAATGAATCAGCAAGCTTTTCTCATACAATGTAAACAGTTGTTTCCTTTGATATTTGACATTCTTGCACCTAACTTGCTGAGTGCAAGACAAACACTTTGATCCCTTTAACCTTAAGAACTACATCTAACTCCTTCTTGAAAACATTCAATGTTTTGGCCTCAACTGCTTTCTGTGGCAGAGGATTTCACAGGCTCATCACTCCTCATCTCAGCCCTAAATGGCCTATGCTGTATCCTTAAACTGTGACCCCTAGTTCTACGTTGCCCGTTCATCAGGAATATCCTTCCTGCATTGATCCTGTCTAGTCTTTCTATGTTGTGCCTCCCAGGTACATCACTTCACAATTAACTGCATTCAATTGAACCTGTCATATGTTTGCCATTTCACAGGTTAGCCTTGGTCCTCCTGAAGCCTGCTATTACACTCCCCACTATTTAGATGTTGTGAAGTTCCATGTCAAATGCAAACTTTGACTCTACACTCCCGATACTGATGTGCATGTAATTTATATACAAGAAACTCAATGGCCATTGTACTGATTCCTTGGGGATCACAATGAACTGTTTGGTAATTACCAGCGGCAGCTACAGAAACCAATAACAATTATTTTAACATTTAAGTAATTGCTGTTTGTCAGTTGCCTTTTTGAGGCAGCAATGTTGCATCTTTGCCAGTAACTCTGGAACAAATAAACTTTTGAAAAAATAAAGCAATTAAGATTGCATTTTTGGAAATTTTATATATGCCAGAAAATTCTACAGGCCAATTTTGTACATTATTCAATGGGGATTAAATTTTGCATGCCCTACATTTTTTCTTCATTCCAGAGATTCCTGGCAGAGTATCCATTCTTTAGGCGCAAACTGAAGAAGTGAGTTTGCAGGATATTCAACATAGGGGCATCATAACTAAGCCCATACTGTCTTCAGTTAACATCCACAATCCAGCTACTTTCTAGCTGGGTCATTAGAATGACGAATAAGGAGAAGATCCTGGCAGAATTTCACACGCATAACCCAGGTGTGCAAAATTCAAACCATGTAGTGTTCCCACTGAGGCAGAGATAAAAAATAAAATCAGTGTAGCTCAAGAATTATATCTAGATCGCTGCTGATCTGTCAAACTTAGTATATGCTGTTTTAATTAGTTAATTGCTCATTTGTGGCTCTGGTCTCTGCCGAGCTTTTTTCTAAAAGTGTGACCAACCAAAGTGAATAATATTTTTCCTTTGCTTTGACTTTGGTTTAAAAAAAAGTGACTCAAGTAGTCACTGGATTGGGCAAGGAAAAACAAGAACAATTGTGTGTTGGGGATGGATCTTACCTGCCAAAGCCAAATATACACAAGATAATTCAACTTATATTTTGCGAAGTATTTTTAATGTGATTTTACCACATTCTATTACAAAACTAATTGGTCTACCTTATAATATTAAAAATATGACTTTAAATATCTGTGCTGAAGCACTTTCCAACTTTTTCACAAGATAATTGGAGGCCAAACTAAGTTTAGCAAGATTAGCACACTTTTTCAAATGAACATTCCTGACAGGTGGAGAGGGCAATACAGAAAGCAAAGTGAGCACAAGATAACAGCAGTTATTAAGGACAGTTTGGAATTTTTGTTATTCCATTAAGAAGGCATGAATCTTATGCTGAAACATTGTACATTTTTCTTTTGTTTGTTTTTTATAATCCTAAATATTGATGTTGGCATAACAACAAAGAATGTGCCAGAACAAGATGCTACTTCCAGAAAGCCCGTGAATGAGCTCCGAGAACAAACAATATTTGTTGCTGTCAGTATTTTGGGCCAAAACAGTACTCCAGTATCAAATTTTTTGTATCAAAATGAAGATCATACCAACTGATCCACAATAAATGCAGACTCAAATTGAAACAGGAATAATCTGCAAACTGTTCAGAATTACAGTTAATTGTTTCATTGTCACGTTTCTGAAATTTGGAGCATTAATTAAGCCAAGATAAGTATTCTTTGATGAAGGATCTAGGCCCGAAACGTCAGCTTTTGTGCTCCTGAGATGCTGCTTGGCCTGCTGTGTTCATCCAGCCTCACATTTTATTATCTTGGAATTCTCCAGCATCTGCAGTTCCCATTATCTCTGATAAGTATTCTTTAAAATGTTTTATCTTGCACAAATATTAAGACTTTTCAAGCTACTAAATTGGACAGCCTATACTGTTTCCACCCAACATCCACATATCTACACTTTCCAGAAAGAGCCATCGGGTAACAATCAGGAGTAGAAATCTTTAAGATTTTCTTTTCCCAAGTTTGGGAGCAATTGAACACAGAAGGCAAGGTAGGAAATTAAGAGATAATTGAGTTTGAAGAAAGGCATTTTGTTGGTAAAATTAAGAGGGTGGCCTTGATATAAACTTGGCATGTCCGAAATGGAAAAATATTAATTTTTTAAAATTATTCATTCACACGATGTGGGTGTTAAATGCATATTTTAACATAGCATTTATTATCCATCGCAAGTTGCCCTTGAACCAGCATTTTCCAAGACTGTTCTGTACCACTCCAAAGAAGAAGGCTGTTCATCATCACTTTCTCAAGGTCAGTCAGGGATGGCAATAAATACGGGCTTTGCCAGCAGTGTCCACGTCCCACGAATAAGTAAAAATGCTACTGCGCAGCATTTACTTGTTAATGGCAACTTCCATCACTATACTGATGAATAATAGTAGACTGCAGGGTTGTAATTAGATAGTTGGATACAGCACAATTAAGCAATGTACCAATTTATCATTATTGTAGCTGTACAAACAAATTTGCTGGAGGATCAGTAAGCATGTTATCATTACAGCCTAAACATTGTCAGGACCCGCTGCATTCAGAGCACATGAACTACTACATTAATATGTAGCACAGATTCTAGAGTTAAAATCAGCAATGAAAGCTTATTTTGTAGGTATAAGCCACGTAAAATAGCAGCAGTTTGACTCTAATCATTACCAGAATGGTGGAACCATTTGAGTCAGAAACCAGTGAAGGAATGGGCTTTGCTGAAGTTTGTTCTTAGAACCTAGCAACAACTTCCTTGTCACTGGGATCCCGTACAAATCACAAAAGGTAGTGGTGTCTATGTCCACTCTGCTGAAGGAAGGATTACTAATTAAAGATGCCACAGCAAGGGTAACCAGGGCAATGGTGTGTTCGAATGGCAGACAAATATATAATGCTGTACTACTGCATACTGGAGGTCACTGTAAAGTCACAAATGAATAATGGCTCTTTGCTGAGGCAGATGGAATCATACAACAAGAAACCCACTCCATGAGTGGAGAGGCAGAAAACAATGGCATACGTAGAGGGAAATGAAACATAAAACTAATATCAGTTTAACCATCTTACGGCATCAAATAATTGAAAGTTCAAATACAGTTCATCAATCTCAACTAAAATTCCTGATCACGTCATTTGAAAAACATAAGCATACCAACTTATGGCCAAATTGTATTATGTGAAAACTATCAGATAACCTCATATCTCAGGGCCCAGCAGTGATACTTTCCTCTGTATAAGAAGTGAGCCATTCAGTCCCTTCAGTCTATTCTGTCATTTATTAAATAATGAATGATCTGTATCTCAAAAAAAAATGAGAACAACTGCGGATTCTGCAAATCAGAAGTTGTTGGAAAGGCACAGTGGAAGGGCCACTGGACCCGAAATGTTAACTCTGATTTCTCCTCACAGATGCTGCCAGACCTGCTGAGCTTTTGCAGCAACTTCTGATTTTGTCTCTGATCTACCGACATGACTTGATTCTGCATACCTTGTATAAAATGCACAGTTTCAGACAACCTGCCCACCCTCATGCCTATTGAAGCCCAAAATGATAAATGAGTGGTTCAGAGACAACAAGGTGTAGAGGTGGATGAACACAGCAGGCCAAGCAGCATCATAGGAGCAGGACAGCTGACGTTTCGGGCCTAGCGCTTTGTTACTCCGTTAGCCCTATCTACCCACAACATTTCATGGCCCACACTGAGTGGGTAGCCTGGCAGCTATTATTCAAGCTGACACGAGGCAAGGGAAAGGAATTGGACCTCCTTTCGGAGCCCCCTCTCTCTATTAGAAACAACCCCACATCCAACGTGATACTTTATCATAAACCACCACCACCCCCACTACCACCCCCAACCCCAGTGCCTGAACCTTGGTGTTGCTGGCTAAACAGATTGACTAGTAAAGTCTCTAAGGTGGGGCTTCCTCCCCATATGGGAGCAGAATTCTCGGCCTTAGACAATAGAGCTGCTTTGAAATAAAACGGCTATGGGGACAGTGAGCTTTTTGGTGGGTGGACTCACAACTGACTTCTTAAATTGGAATGATGTGGAGAGGGCAAATACAGTGACCCTAAGACTCATCCATTAATTTTCCCTTTCTTTACTTTCTATTACTGCCAGACTGTGGATCAAAGTATTTGCACAAAATCAGCAAAGTTATCTCAGATTTTAAGTATTCGATGTAATCAGTGTAGGCAGTGCAGGGTAAAGTCCATACTAACAACAGAACATAAGTTTAAAGACACTAAAAAATTGATGAATAATGTTCAGCAGTGTAAACATTACTCAAACCAAGTTTAGCAAATTTAGCAATTTTTATAAATTCCAGGTATAAAGAGAACAACTCAAATTCATCATATCACTCAAGAACAACTTGCAATGATATCAAAACTGTGCTGATCAGAAATATATAGGTTTTCTGCTTCATCTTTATTAGCGCTGAATTGCAACCAATAATATATTATGATTTAATTAAAATGATTTCTTTACTATTGCAGAAAAATTGAGATGACAAGGTTTAGGTCTTTTAAATAGCTGAAAAGGCAACAATAATGTTGAAATTAGAGGGCTTAAAAATTGTAATTACAGGAATACAAAATTACCAACAATCACTTCTCACAAAATGCTGCGTCAATTAAACTTTTCAATATGCTGGGTAGATAGAAAACATCAACAAAAGGAATAAAGACAAAAAGGTTGAGTATTGCTGAAAATGGACGCATTTGTAAAAGCTTTTTGCCTTGCACTCATTATGACAATTCACAAGAATATCAATGCAAGGGGAAACCTAACATCTATACTTCATGACAGGACAGCACTGATTGGTTGCCAAGTGGAATTTTATTGGTAGAGGCATTTCCAGAGAATTCATGTCAATGCAAATCTTGCAACTTTTTGAAGTAATTTTTAAATCAACATGTTAGGACATGTTATGACACACACTCACATGTGGTAGGTGGGATGTGTACTAGGACATTCTGGCCCAGAGGCAGCAGGGACTCTACCACTCTGCCTTCTTGCTTTACTTTGTACATTTAATAGCAGGACAAATTAGCAACTGAGATATTCTTAAATGCAACAAAACTACAAAATTCTGCAGTAATCAATAGAATCAGTGATGCTGGTCAGGCTCTGACATTTACACAGATTATTTAAGGTCACCAAACAGCATTTTATGCAGCAAACTGGAATGGAAAGCAACTCAATCGACAGGAATGGATATGAAAGCAAATAACATTACATAATCCTGTCAACTATGAAGCATATCTCACAGATGATTACAGGAGTTGGAGAATGGCAATGTCAAACATTCTGAGAATTGTCATATTGATCTGAAGTAGCAACAGCTGAAAAGGAGATAGCAAGTTGTTCAGTGTGGATGTGAGCCCAGCTGTCACAGAAGCCTTGACATTGAACACTATCAGCAGAACAGAAAACACTGAACCATACTAATGTAAGTCCAGAGGGTATAGGCAGGTCTGATGCTCGAGGTGTAAGACCTACCCTGACAACCAAAAATATTAATGATGTCCAAACAGTTTTAAAAATATCATGTTTGGAAATATAAAATTATTATAAATTTGAGTGCCAAACTTGAAAGGGTGCAGAAAAGATTTACAAGGATGTTGTTGGGATTGGAGGATTTGAGCTCTAGGGACAGGCTGAATAGTCTGGGGCTATTTTCCCTGTAATGTCAGAGGTTGAGGGGTGACCATACAGAGGTTTATAACATCATCAGGAGAATTATCAAGGTCTTTTTCCCAAGGCAGGGGAGTAAAAAACTAAAGGACGTAAGTTTAAGGTAAGAGTAGAAAGATATAGAAAAGATCTAAAGGACAACTTTTTTCATGCAGAGGGTGATGCGCAGATGGAATGAGCTGCCAAAACAAGTGATGGATGCTAGTACAATTACAACAATTAAAAGGTGTCTGGGTGGGTAAATGAATAGGAAGTTTTAAACTGGATGAGCTTGTACTTCTCTACACTGAACTCCATCTACCACCATTCTACTTGCTATCAAGTTAGCCAGTCTGGAGAGCAGCACAGGTGGAAACAGTGTCCTATTGGAAATGACTGCTTTACATTACTTATTATCCAATATGATCTGGTGTTGTCAGATCACTCTCTATTTCTTCAATTAAAAAGTTGACACACTAGGACCTACATCTCTGTGAGACATATACTGCCAAATAAAGAGCATACATTCCTATTATCACTGTACTCCATTTCCTACCCACTAAGCAATGTCTTACCGGTGTGAAAAGGTTGCATTGAAATGTGTGGAACATTAGCTAATAGGTTCTGAAAATCCACAGAAGAAACATACGTAACTTTTCTACCACTTTTGGGAAAAGGAGCGATGTTATCCATTTGGCTTGAGAGGCATCCCAAGACAAATGATAGTCAATATAAATAGTTACTTGGCAGTACAGAATCTGAATATTGCTAGTAACTACATATATTGACACACAGGGATTTGGCTTTTGGAGAAAAGAAAGTGCAAAATGAACACATTTGTACAAACTTCTACATTAGAAGGTGTAGGTTAGAAGCTAGAGAATTTTGGAAAATTAGAACCAATGTATTGATTATTTCAGCAGACATAGCTTTTAAAAATCCTACAAAGAAGTCCATTAGGACCTGGGAACTTCACCGCTTTTAGTTCAAATAATTTTCTCAACCCCCTTTCCCTAATTAATGTAATTAAGTTCCTTTCCCCACACTGGTTTGGAATTATTTCTGGGATGTTATATGTATCTTCTACAGTGAAGACAGACGCAAAACACCAAATCTATCAATCGGCATTTCCTTATTTTTTTCATCATTAATGCCCCAGACTCAATCTCTAGAGCACCAATAGTCACTTTTCCTAATCTTTCTCTTTTTAAATACTTCCAGAAGCTCTTAGTAATTGCTGGCACTGCCACACCAAGCAGAAGGAAAGCACTGCTGATATTATCATTTCCCGTAATATTTTTAATGACTGAGCATTCACAGTTTGCTTGATTATACAAAACATTACAAACGTTTATAACTCTCTTAAATGGAGAAATTTCTCATTTCTGTTCGAAACGAGTAAATAAAAATATTACATCCACATTCATTTTTTGTATTCCTCCTTATTTCCAAGGGCATAACTGTTGTCGAGTACTCCACTACCCCAATGTCCCTATAACACCTTTGTGTTAATGCATTTTTCATAATATTCTCAAACTCAGTACTCAGATCCTTGATGTTTAGGTCACTTAACCGGCAGATGGAACCCCTGGCTAAGGCAAGTAAATCCTTCTTGCACATATATTTCTTACTGCTAGTTTTCTTTGTTTGAGTATTTTTGGTTAGAGATTCAATTTTAGTGCTGCTGGCTCAAAGGTGGCTAAATCTTGAACCAGAAAACCCAAATCGATTTGTTAGCAAAAGCCATCTTGATACATGTAAATTAATAGGAAAAGAAATGTAAATGTTAAATGTGGTTCCAATTGTCCATAAGAAAGGCAGGATCAAGCCAGATTTCAAAAAGAAAATCTAAAATATTTTGCTTTAGCACAGATCCAGCTTATAATTGCTTCAAAAATATCCTGAGAAAATGTGCATGTCTTTGTGGAAAACTCTACTTACCAAAAAACAAGACAACCAACACTATAATTATAGTGAGAAATGCTCTATTCCAGTAAGAAGCAATTTTCTCCCATAAACGGAAATTGAAAACTTTTAACCACCTGAAACACAACCACAAATCAGAATTTAAATTTAAGATCATCACCAAAGGAACAAAAAAACATAATTAAAAATGTGTTTGTTACATAGAATTTGCAGGATTGAAAGAAATCATTTAACGTAAAGGAACCACCTCCTACCATATCAGGACATCCACCTTTTTCCTTTATGTATTGATTTGGCCTTATCTTAAAAGTCATCTATGCCATTCGTTTCAATCAGTCTGTGTACCAGCAAGTTCCAAATTTAACCACTTTCTGTGAAAAGCGTGTCCTGAATTACGCATAAGATTCATTAATGACTATCTCATATTTTGTTAACTACGCATTCTAGATTCCTTAAAAAGGGATTTATGAAGTTGATTCTATCAACCTACTTCATAAATTTAAAAGGCCTTCATTGAGTTACCTTTCAACTCACCTCTTCCAGAGAATAGAGCTCATACTGTTAATTATTTATTGTGGGTTATTCAATTCTGTCATAATCATTGCAAATTATTTTTGCACCTTCTCAAGTGCTTTTATATTATTTCTTTAATTTGGAGACTGGGTCAGACTTGCCCGGACCAAAGCTTGGCTCAAAGGCATTAAATGGGCTTTAAAAATTGTGGGCAGAACCTGAGTCAGGGATTTCCTGTAAACAGCAGAAAAACAGCATTGTCAAAACTTAAGTCATTGGCTGCATTAGAATAGATTTTTTAACTGGACAAAATATTGCATGGTACTGTATAGTATTCAAAGACTTGTCCTGCTTGAAATTGGAGTTACTACGTGAAATGTGCCCTTTGTTTGTACTTTTTCCTCAAAAAAAGTTCAATCATGTGACTATTTCAAAGCTTGTCTCCAAGCTTCTGACTGTCTTCAAAAGGTTCTAACAGATACCGTTCAGAGGAAAGTTGTTACATAGTTGTTCAAGAAATGTAAATTTGTTTGCATATTCCCAATAGATACTGCTCAGTAGGGGTTGTTTATACAATTGTCCAGTCTGCTTGTTTACCTTTACATGATTTATGAGCTTTTGCAGGGAATTAAGTGGCTGTTCAAGTACATTTTGATTATTTTGACAGATCTGACACCGAATCACAATGAGATATCAGGACAGGTCACCAGCAACCTGGCCAAAGAGGTAGGTTGTAAGGAGTGTCTTAAAGGTAGAGAACAAAGAGCACATACGCAGCCACAGATACAGGTGTGAACAGTGGTCGCATAAAAAGTCAGAAAGTGCATGAGATCATATTTGGAAGGACTCAGAAATCTCAATAGTTTTGAGGATAGGAGGAAGTTACAACTAAGGCGGAATTTAACATGTTGATAAAAATGTTAAATGAAAGCTTTGCTGGATCTTAAAACAACCCAGATCAGGGAACAGGGGTAACAGGTGAATTAACTAAGTGAAAGTTAGGAGATGTGTAGCAGAATTTGGATTAGATTGAGGTTACACAGGGTGGAAGATAGGTGGCCAGTTAGAACAGCATAAAACAAATGAGAGATAACAAAAGCATTAATGAGAGTTCACCAGTAGGTGTGCTAAAGCAGTGACACAGTAGGTGAAGGGTCTAGGCCCGAAACGTCAGCTTTTGTGCTCCTGAGATGCTGCTTGGCCTGCTGTGTTCATCCAGCCTCACATTTTATTATCTTGGATTTTCCAGCATCTGCAGTTCCCATTATCTCTGACACAGTAGGGCAACTTTGTGAAGATCAAAGTAGGCAGCCTTGATGACGAAACTGTTGACTGGTTGCTTGTTCACATTACAGCAAATATAGCACCAAGTTGCAAACACATTGGTTAAACCTGTTGTTGGAAAGAGGGATAAAGCTGTTGCCAGATAGATGGCTACAGAATGGCATTTCTGGCAGTTATTATAGACAATTGTTTTAGTCCTCCCAAAATTAAGTATAAGGAATTTTCTACTCATTTAGAAGTAGATGTCAGATTTTGAGGTTGGTTGAGGTTATTATCTAAGAGCTAATGTTTCATCATCTGTACCTGGCTCACTAATCAGTCTGACATCATCATAGGTATGGGCTAATCAAGATTCCATGACAGTAGATAATATGTCTGTACCATACACCACTGTGTTTGATGGGCAAATTTTACTTAGAAAGGCAGTAATAAAGAAAAGTTAATCCAACGCATTTCCTGGAAACTAAGTTCACAGCTGGAAATTGTTACAATTATGAGAGTTAAGGGATTCTTATGTTTTGGTACTGTGTAATTTAGGATTGTAAAGAAAGGGAACCACATGACCATTTCTGAAGTCTGTCTGCCCATAGGCCTGGAGAGGGGCCTATTAAAGTTACAGGAAGACCCAGATTGTTTGCTGGGCAAACGAGTACAATGCTCACAAATGGCTATAATGGCAGCATAATCTATGTTTTACACTAGTTAGAACGGTAGCCTCCAATGTCCAAGCAAGGTTAAGAATGACGAGTTGTAAACAACTATGTTTTATATTCTTTATTTAGTTTCAAGACTTTCAAGAATAGTGCAGCAGTATTTCTTTCTGGATACAAGGTCTACATGACTCATGGTACCATAGGGATAGGCTTTGAACAGACAAGAGTTTCTAATAAATCCCCAAACTCTCCGACACAGGCAGTCTGCCAGAACCTTGCAGAAAGAGCAACTAGACCTAGAAATTGTCTGTGGTTCACTGCAAAGGAATGCATTTGGGAGTTTGTACTTGGATTAATAGGACCACATTCATAAGGATTTAAACTGAGGCTGGAAGGTTTGTTTCGCTTGCGCTGAAGAGATAACCTCCCAGAAAATCCCTACTATGAAGGTAACTTCTGTGGTTATAATTTACTAGGTTATAAAAGGAAATGAATGCAAGCAAACCCTTGGGAAAGAAGAATCACTTTAATCTAGCTGGGAGAACAGAATGTCCACTTAAAGTATGTGAATTCCATACATCTGCACTGGGTTCTTTTCAATTGTGATAACTGTAAAATTCAAATGTTCTATTCTATGGTTTAAAATGTTAACTTACCTCCATAAAAAATGGACTCAATAGTGCCTGTAGTCTGTTTGTCACAGTCGAAGACTTAACATGTGAATTCTTGATGATTCATTCTTTCAGCTCTTAATTAGAAGTGTTTTTAAAAACGTTTTTGGTTTCTAAGATCATGACTTTTGTCATATATTTATATGCCACAGCTCTAGTAATGTGGACAACATGTATGTGCATGAATTCTGATAATTCTGAACTAGAGAACAGATCCCACTTAGTTTAACATCATAATCAATTGTGTTTGGCAAACCTACCTTCGAGGGGAGATGAACGGTAAACACAGAAACAAAACGAAGCCAATTTCTGCATACAAGAAAGATGCAACAGCAACCCACTGCAATGTCATTTTACTTGATGACCTACCAGGAGAAACCACAATAGCATAATATATATTAGAATCAGTTCTTCATTTAAAGTATGACTTAATCATTGATGGCAATATCTATTTTCATTTTATTCCGAACTTGTTCATTGGATGACATGTTCAAACAGTTGCTGAGGACATTCAGTAGAGTGTATACCTCTGCCATGCGATGATACTACATTGACATAGCTATTTCGCGACGCTTTTCCCTACCTGGTTAATGCTCTATAACAAAAATCTAAACAAATTGAGGGCTTTCATCAGAAAGGCTTCACAACAATCTACATCCAACTAGCTGCTCTGAAAACACTCTTCACATTTTGACATCCATGACAAATTTGCATCAGAGCACCTGAGACAATCCATAACATTCTAACATGATCAGCAACATTCTAAGAAGTGTCAATTGTTGGTATCTTGATCTCAATCTTCACCAAAAACTAATCAGATCTTCCTTGGGTTGGGTCCTGTATGTTTAGCAGGTGTCATTGAAACCTGTTCATCAGCTTTTAACTTCACTTCTTCCAGACCGACAGGGGCAAAAATATTGCCATCTCCCACTTTCAGATAGTTTGTAGAAGTAATAAGGCTAAATCCTAATGCAAAGGGTTAGGTGCAATTACTTAAAACATTTGCTATAGAATTGAGCCATTAGCTTAATCAAACAGAGATCTTCAGAGTTTTCAAAATGGCCTTTATTGCTTACTTCAGACAAGTTTTTAATGTTCTACTTGATTCTTCTCCCATTTTTCCTCTTCTCAGGACACCGTTCTAACACTCTTCTCCATTCTCCCTCAGACAGTTTTAAATCATGCTGTTTAGTTACTGTTATGACGTACCTCTGGAGCAGGTGAGACCTGAACCCAGGCCTCTGGATCAAAGAAAGGAACACGGCCACTGCACCATATGGGCCCTTTCTTCTCCCTTACATGCTTGCTCTGCTTCTCTTGAAATGTATATCTTTTGCTTCAAGCACTGACCATTGTAGTAAAATTTGACATTATTACACTGTTTCTTCTAAATTCCCTCTCAGATTTCTTAGTGACTATTTATACTGATAGGAAAGAGCATGACAAGGGACTATCAATATACCCTGATGTACAAAGCCTAGTAGTACGTGCCCCCATGAAATAAAAATGAACCATATTGTGTCCCAATAAAATATCGCAGTTTAGCCCCACTCGGACATTTTAAATTTGCTTTATAACAGTAACAATTAGAATTGAAAATTCTAATAGTAGTAGTGATCAACTTGAGACAATTTTTCACATAGTACAGAAGCAATTTTAGACCACAGATTAACTCCAGCTGAGTCCAGGGCTGACAGCCCAACTTACTACCTCTAGTTTTCTTTTTGCCCTGCTAAAGTGATGTTTTCGTGAGGCTATATTAAATAAATTCCAGGGATTATCCAAGTCTGCAGTTTAAAATCTGAGGCAATGACGTGAATAACCCAGAAGAACACAAGAGAAATTTTCTTCAAGCACCTTTTGATTAACAAAAAAATGTTAAAATGTTGGGAATGAGGATTAAAAAAGAACATATTTGCCTGGGCAAGGCAGTGGAAAGCAGCAAGTCACGTGACAAAATAATTAGGTACCATTTGACATTTTAAATTAGCAAACATTCTTCAAGAAAAATTATCACGCCCCAACATGTCAGTGAGTAAATCTGGAATCATTATCAAAGATTGAATCCTTTAAACACAGAATCAGGTTTCTATCACTCACATAGCATTGAATTGGTCCAATAAAAGTCATGACCAATATTCTTGATGATGGTGCACTACCACACCCCCTGCATCCCCCCCCCCCGCCCCGCCCAACCAACCTGCAGCCTTTCACACTACTCTCCTTAACTCAGTTGGCTGAATGGCTAAGATGACAAGGTGTAGAGCTAGATGAACACAGCAGGCCAAGCAGCATCATAATTTCTGAAGAAAGGTCTAGGCCCAAAACGTTAGCTTTCCTGCTCGGCCTGCTGTGTCAATCCAGCTCTACACCTTATTATCTCAGATTTTTCAGGCTCTGCAGTTCCTACTATCTCTGGCTGAATGGCTAAGTTTGGTATGCATAATGACACCAACAGTTTGGATATATTTCTGGATAAATTGTCTAACATTCTGCTAGGTAGTGGATTGATTGAAGCCATCATTTTTATCATTCTCGGTAAATTCTATCTTCTCCTCAGGCACTTTCTCAAGTTGAACCCAGTTGGTGCACGTTTAACAACGTATTAAGGCCCTTAGCTGACCTACTTTCTCCAGGACAAGTGCCATCAGCCTTCTGTTCAAGTATTGACCTGGCTAGTCTCCATCTTTGTAAATGTCAGCTCTTCAAAACCGTTTCTCACATTCTATTGCACAAATTATCCTACTTGTCCACCATTTTGGGTAGCATGGTGTCTCCATGGTTAGCACTGCTGCCTCATAGCACCAGGGACCCAGGTTTGATTCCACTGCCAGGTGACTGTCTGTGTGGACTTTGCACATTCTCCCCGTATCTGCGTGGGTTTCCTCTGGGTTCTTCGGTTTCCATCCATAGCTCAAAGATATGTGGGCTAGGTGGAACAGCCATGCTAAACTGCTCATGGTGTTCAGAGATGTGGAGATTAGGTAGGTTAAAGGGGGATGGGTTGGTGCAGACTTGTTGAGCCGCAGAGCCTGTTTCCACACTGTAGGGATTTGATGACGATCTATGAATCCTATACACACTAATGCTCTCAATCCTCCAGTGTATTAAATTTTGAGCTAATTTTTGTCTATACATTCCTAACTCCATAATCTTTTCCAGCAAAACAAATCCTCTTCAAAATTCTTAATTTCTTTGACCCCAGATTCTTAGGTGTTGTGATGTTGACATTTCCTCCCTAATCTGCATGATGTTATTCATCTGCTGAAGTGCAGGTATGTGTTACTTAAAGATACCTTCCTCTGCAGGAGGTGGGGCCAAACCAAGGCCTCATGGCTAAGAGGTAGGAACACCACCAAGCACCATAAGACTTTTGTGTTTTGCTCAAAGACTACAAAATTGAACAAAAGCAAGCACCAACAATTAACTTTTGAGTAATTCAACTCAAGTCTAGAGGTTTAATCTTGCAGAAAGCTCAATCAAGATAATGAAAACATCTATAGCTTGAGTTGTTCCTGGAGATTTTATGATATAAAAAATAATTGTTTACTTACTTGTGTTGGTATCTATTGACACAAAATACTTACATATTTACGTGGAAAGAAGACCTCCTGTAAAATTGCTCATCAAGTCAGAAAACCCATAAGATCGTCAAGATGTTAACCAAAAATTAACTTTGAAACTCCTGTTTATTCCATCATTTCAATTTTGCACCATCTTGTGTAATTTAGGAAAATCTTTGCCTCATTTGCACATTTTGATCAGGCACTGCCAATGCAACTGTTTGGCTTATTCTTTTGGGTGGCCGACAGCTATGCTTGTCAGAAAACACTGGATCTCGTCTGATCGTGGAAGCTAAGCAGTCTCAGGCATTGGATGGGAATGTGATTGGGAATAGGAGTAGTAGTAGGCTTACAGCAATTGTGTTGTACTGCAGTGGTCGTGTCCCCACCCCTGAATTGAGAATCCCGGGTTCAAGCCTCATCTGCTCCAGAGGTGTCTAATAACTTTTCTAAATAGGTTGATTGGAAAGATAGGGTAATATTAAAAATATAGTTCTGGGTGGGGCTTGTGGTGCGGTGGTTGTACCTCCATTTCTGAACCAGGATTCAAGTTCTGCCTGCTCCAGATGTGTGCAATAACATTTCTAAAGAGGTTATTTAGAAAGTATCTATTTGACCCATTGAACAAGCTACGTGAAACCAGTTAGGGAGGGGATTTTCGGTGGGGTGGGCTGGAAGATGTTACTACGTTTCTGACACTGCAGACCAGGGATCGATACACCAGATCTGAACTAAGCCAACAGGAAAACTGATGTCCAGACCAGTGACAAATAGGTAGATTTCCTCAGTTCATTCAATGAGTAATAGCCAATTAACAATACTATAGCTCCAAGCAATAAGCAATGGAGTTATGCAAGACAAACCTCCTCTTTATACCCAAACAGTAATGTCAGGATTTGGGCCCTAATCCAAGCACGTGCTAAATTCAGATCGAAATAACAATGGTATTCTGCATAGTGGTCATCCAGTCATATTTGGTCTTCTCATTGGATAGGAAGTTGTATTATGACCCAATATAGAACACCAAATTGATAGAACAAGTAGCTCATTGTTTTGCAAGGGCTGTTAAGGACTTTGAAAAGAGGAAATAAAGGGAGATTTGTGTCACCTATGTTTGCATAGTGCTAGAAGAAAGGGAGAGTTGGGAATGATTAAACATGATTAAGAATGATTAAGGGTTAGACTGCCAGAGGTGGTAATCTTTTCAGAACGCTGTAATGGTGATGAAGAGGAAGCTATGCTCGGTGACAGTATCAAGTTGAGAGATGGCCAAAGTGATAACAAATAACCTGCTGAATGTGCAGGCTGGTAGAGAAGGGGAGGATGAGATCTAACTTAATCTTTGCCTAGACTAAAAGATTTCCTTTGTCACTGGTGGAAGAAAAAGGGTAGGACAGAAAAAGGCAGAAGCAAAGAATACAAGAATGCCAATTCCACAGTTCTTGCTTTATTATCAATTCTCAGCCCAATGGGGACATTCGAAGCTTAGGAGACTGGTGTAACAACTGTGTATAACTTGGCTTGAAATCCAGCCCATTCTTACGGGATCGTTTGTCTTTTCCTAGAAGGATCTACACAATTCAAAACTGCAGCTTCTCTTCAATTTGCATGAAACAAAACTGGCAACACTTGGTAGTTTCCATCAGATACCAGAGGAAAAACATGACTATTGTAGAGCAGAACTTTCTGGTCGTAGACATACTCACTGAGCCAGTGCATTTCACTGCAAACATTTCATCATCCTGCTAGGTAACATGATCAGTATGCCTCTGGTGAAGCATCAGTGTTCTGTCCCACTATGCCTGGGGTATTTGGTATTACTTCCGGTTTTGTTTCTCAGTGGTTTGTACACAGGGTCTAATTCAATGTGTTTGTGATGGAGTTCCAATTGGAATGCCAGGCCTTCAGGAATTCCCTGGTGTCTCTGTTGGCTTGTACGCTTATCAAGGTGTTGTTCCAGTCAAATTTGCGAAACTCATTGTCCGTGTGTAGCAAGACAAGTGAGAATTGGTTGTGTCTTTCGGTGGCTAATGGTGTTCATTTATCCGTATAGTCAATTTTCTTCCAGTTTAGTCTATGTAGTGTTTCTCACAGTCTTGCATGGTATTTTGTATATTACACCAGTTTTGCTGTTTTTGGGTATGAGTAAACAAAATAGGACATGCAAAGACTTGTGAGAAACACTACGTAGCCAAACTGGAAGAAAATTGACTACATGGATACATGAACACCAACTAGCCACCAAGAAAGACTATCAATTCTCACTTGTCTCACTATACACAGACAATGGGGAACACTAATTTGACTGTGCTAACACGTCGATAATTGCACAAGCCAAAACAGACTCACCAGGGAATTCCTGGAAGCCTGGTATTCCATCCAGAACTCCATCAACAAAAACAATGAATTAGACCCAATGTACAAACCACAGAAACAAAACCAGAAGTAATACCAACCACCCCAGCAAATACAGGCATACAAATAACAAGCAGGACAGAATATCAGCGCTTCACCACAGGTGCAGTAATGAAACATTTGCAACCAAACCCACCGGCTCGGTGAGCATGTTTATACCTCATCCACAACCCAAGCTACAGAAGTTCCCAATCTTTAGGCAAAACCTTTGTTTTAAGAATGGCATTTAACAACATTAGTTAGGAATAATATCAGCACCAATGAATGTTTTTTTTAAGTAGAGAACAAATGCAGGTCCAAGCATTAGGAATTCAAAGTTGAGTAGAGGTTAGAGAAATTGGATTTTAAAAAATTGAAACAGACCTTGTAACTTTCATTAAGTTTACAAAATTTGACCCAAATTGTTCATGAATGAATAATTAGATAATAGGAAGCACAATTAAAAAACTCAACTGTGGAATAAACAGGGAAATTGGGTTACAAAACAATAAAACTGTCAATTAGTTGTCAGATCGCACAACTGAAGCTGGGGAAAAAGAACTACTAGTCACATGGATGATTTTCTCAGGAAAAACGATCAATACAATCTGCAAGAGATATGATAGACTTGTCAATGAAAAGGCTAGATGGGTTCAACCAAAGCACAAGGTAAACATCATACTCTGGAGTTCTGTTTTATTGATGTCATATAGACATTTTCAATAGTATTCATTTCAGCATTGTACATGTTTACACATTAATGGGTGGGGGGAGCCTGAGGGCAAGAGGCACGGAAACATGCGCAGACTAATTATTATTCCAACTCAAGAGGCGAGGACTACCTAGCCCAAGATAATAAAATGTGAGCCTGGATGAACACAGCAGGCCAAGCAGCATCTCAGGAGCACAAAAGCTGACGTTTCGGGCTGATGAAGGGTCTAGGCCCGAAACGTCAGCTTTTGTGCTCCTGAGATGCTGCTTGGCCTGCTGTGTTCATCCAGCCTCACATTTTATTATCTTGGAATTCTCCAGCATCTGCAGTTCCCATTATCTCTGACACTACCTAGCCCAAGTCGGTTTTCCCCCTAAATTATTTACTTTTTAAAAAAATCCTCCTGTGGGCTCGCACCTCCAGCATAGCTGCACTAGAGATTCGAAGAGCACAGATTAAAAAAAAACTAGCAGAACTTCCGTGACTTTGCAGTTAGGTTTACCATTCAGCCTCCCAAGAATAAGTCTTTACTAAATAAGGGCATAATTTGCATGGGAGGGGACAATTGACACTAACCATTCTCCTCGCACGCATGAAAATCAACAACCACCAGGGAAGTGACAGTGAGCAAGACAGATCTCACGGCTTCAGGGCCTTAGAGGTAAAAGACCTGTGAAGCTCGCCCGTGCTGTGCTGTGGGGAGTAATGTGGGCCGCGCCCACTCTTCCACAACGGCGCCGGTTCTGCAAAGGGAATCTGCAGCGGCTCCTCCGTAACTTAATGAGAAATAAAACCACCAGGCAGCCCCTCAAACTGCGCCACAGTCTCCCAGCGCTCTGCGAACGGGTCTAAAACACCGAACAGACGGAAACTCCAGACAGCCCCGACTTGCCTTTTCAAACCGTTTCCAGCAATACTACCGAAACCAAGCTCTTACCTTGCGAACGGCACTGCGCCTGCGCGCGATCCAAATCGACGTCCCGCCCCCAAACCGAGCGTCGTCCTCGGCGTCAAATTACACCTCCATGTAGAACTATAGCCCGGTCCTCCTCATTCCAAAATCGTGTCCGAATCTGTGATGCGTTGTATAGGGCATTTCTCTCGACTGTACTGGTATTAACTATACCCTGAAAAAAATAAACCTTACAATGAAAAAATGGAATGAGCGTTCTCAAATGTTTGTCAATAATACCTTGTACCAGCAATTTTTTGGTCCATTTGTGTGCTATTGACATTGATCTGTATCAATTGACCATCAATAGTTGTTCTTCCAAAGTTGGTATTGAAATGTCATCCACAATGATTGGAGAGACCAGCACAATAATTCAAAATACAACGTTGAAGCATTTATACAATTAATGGTTGTGTTGTAGAATAGAGGGGCCTTGGAGTGCAGGTACATAGTTTTTTGAAGTTTGCGTCGCATCTCGGCAGCATGGTTAAAAAGGTAATGAAATGTGAGGCTGGATGAACACAGCAGGCCCAGCAGCATCTCAGGAGCACAAAAGCTGACGTTTCGGGCCTAGACCCTTCATCAGAGAGGGGGATGGGGTGAGGGTTCTTGAATAAATAGGGAGAGAGGGGGAGGCGGACCGAAGATGGGGAGAAAAGAAGATAGGTGGAGAGGAGAGTATAGGTGGGGAGGTAGGGAGGGGATAGGTCATTCCAGGGAAGACGGACAGGTCAAGGAGGTGGGATGAGGTTAGTAGTTAGGAGATGGAGGTGCGGCTTGGGGTGGGAGGAAGGGATGGGTGAGAGGAAGAACAGGTTAGGGAGACAGAGACAGGTTGGACTGGTTTTGGGATGCAGTGGGTGGAGGGGAAGAGCTGGGCTGGTTGTGTGGTGCAGTGGGGGGAGGGGACGAGCTGGGCTGGTTTTGGGATGCGGTGGGGGAAGGGCAGATTTTGAAGCTGGTGAAGTCCACATTGATACCATTGGGCTGCAGGGTTCCCAAGCGGAATATGAGTTGCTGTTCCTGCAACCTTCGGGTGGCATCATTGTGGCACTGCAGGAGGCCCATGATGGACATGTCATCTAAAGAATGGGAGGGGGAGTCGAAATGGTTTGCAACTAGGAGGTGCAGTTGTTTATTGCGAACCGAGCAGAGGCGTTCTGCAAAGCGGTCCCCAAGCCTCCACTTGGTTTCCCCAATGTAGAGGAAGCCACACCAGGTACAGTGGATGCAGTATACCACATTGGCAGATGTGCAGGTGAACCTCTGCTTAATGTGGAAAGTCATTTTGGGGCCTGGGATAGAGGTGAGGGAGGAGGTGTGGGGGCAAGTGTAGCATTTCCTGCGGTTGTAGGGGAAGGTGCCAGGTGTGGTGGGGTTGGAGGGCATTGTGGAGCGAACAAGGGAGTCATGGAGAGAGTGGTCTCTCCGGAAAGCAGACAGGGGTGGGGATTGAAAAATGTCTTGGGTGGTGGGGTCGGATTGTAGATGGCGGAAGTGTCGGAGGATGATGCGTTGTATCTGGAGGTTGGTGGGGTGCTGTGTGAGAACGAGGGGAATCCTCTTTGGGTGGTTGTGGCAGAGGCGGGATGTGAGGGATGTGTTGCGGGAAATGTGGGAGACGCAGTCAAGGGTGTTCTCGACCACTGTGGGGGGAAAATTGCGGTCCTTGAAGAACTTGGACATCTGGGATGTGTGGGAGTGGAATGCCTCATTGTGGGAGCAGATGCGGCGGAGGCGGAGGAATTGGGAATAGGGGATGGAATTCTTGCAGGAGGGTGGGTGGGAGGAGGTGTATTCTAGGTAGCTGTGTGAGTTGGTGGGCTTGAAATGGACATCAGTTACAAGCTGGTTGCCTGAGATGGAGACTGAGAGGTCCAGGAAGTTGAGGGATGTGCTGGAGATGGCCCAGGTGAACTGAAGGTTGGTGTGGAAGGTGTTGGTGAAGTGGATGAACTGTTCGAGCTCCTCTGGGGAGCAAGAGGCGGCGCCGATACAGTCATCAATGTAACGGAGGAAGAGGTGAGGTTTGGGGCCTGTGTAGGTACGGAAGAGGGACTGTTCCACGTAACCTACAAAGATGCACCCACTGCATCCCAAAACCAGTCCAACCTGTCTCTGCCTCCCTAACCTGTTCTTCCTCTCACCCATCCCTTCCTCCCACCCCAAGCCGCACCTCCATCTCCCACCTACTAACCTCATCCCACCTCCTTGACCTGTCCATCTTCCCTGGACTGACCTATCCCCTCCCTACCTCCCCACCTATACTCTCCTCTCTACCTATCTTCTTTTCTCTCCATCTTCGGTCCGCCTCCCCCTCTCTCCCTATTTATTCCAGAATCCTCACCCCATCCCCCTCTCTGATGAGGGGTCTAGGCCTGAAACGTCAGCTTTTGTGCTCCTGAGATGCTGCTGGGCCTGCTGTGTTCATCCAGCCTCACATTTCATTGTCTTGGATTCTCCAGCATCTGCAGTTCCCATTATCACTGATACATGGTTAAAAAGGTGATCGGCGTATTTGCCTTCATTGCTCAGTCCTTTGAGTATTGGAGTTCCGAAGTCATGTTGAGGTTTTTCAGGACACAGGTGAGGGTCTTCTGGAATACTGTATTCAGTTATCAGAAAGATATAATGAAGATGGAGAGAGTTCAGAAGACACTTACCAGGATGTTGCCAGGTACGGAAGGTGAGTTACAAAGGAGCCTTGGATAGGCATGTGTTGCTGTCCCCTCCCACGCAAATTATGCCCTTTTCACTGGAGTGTAGGAGGCGGAGGGGCAACCTGGTAGAAGTTTATAAAATAAATGGGAGGAATAGATAGAGCTAACGGTAGTTGCTTTTCCATGGGATGGGGGGATTTCAAGACTAGGGAACACATTTCCAAGGTGACAGGAGAGAGATTTAAAAAAGAAATGAGGGGCAATTTTTTTTTAAAGAGGGCGGTTTGCATGTGGAATAAACTTCCTGAGAAAGTAGTGAATGTGTGTAGAATTACAACATTTGAAATACATTTGGAGAGGTACATGAATAAGAAAGGTTTGGAGGGTTACAGACTAGGAGCAGGCACGTGGGAATAGTTTAGTTTGGGATAATGTTCAGCATGGATCAGTTGGACTGAAGGGTCTTTTTCCATCCTGTCTGGCTCTACCTGAACAATCTTCAGCTCGAAGTGTTGAGTGGCCTTGACCAGAGGTCCCCAGCAACATATGCTACTTTTCAGTTAATTTCATCCAATCTAATGATATCCAGAAACCTTTGGTGTCAATGGATACTGCAAAATCTATGGGCCCTGACAACATTCCAGTAATCGTACTGAAGACTTGCTACATTACTAAGCAAGCTGTTCCAGTGCAGTTAATTATCTGCCCAACAAAGTGAAAATTCACCTAGGTATGTCCTGTGTAGAAAAGGGGACAAATCCAACCCAGTCACTTACCACCCCACCAGTCTCTTCTTGTTAACCTGTAAGCTGATGGAAGGAGTCATCAAAAGTTAAGTTTTTCCCTTACTGATTAAGAACCCCTCTGTCTTAAATTCACTCAGACTCGGCTTCCACAGCCTTCTGCAGGAATGAGTTCCAAAGACTAACTACCTTTTGGCTGAAGACATTCCTCCTCATTCTCAGTTCTAAAGGGTGGTCCCTACACTCTGAGTCTGTGCCCTTAGGTGCCAGTCTCTTCGACTAGTGAAACCACCTTCTTCAGGTCCACTCTATCAAAGCCACTCGGTATTTTGTAAGTTTCAATAACAGCCTGCTTTCATCTTTCTAAACTCCGTTGAGTACAGACCCAGAAACCTTAACTGCCCCTCATATGACAAGCCCATCACCCCCAGGATCATTCTTGTAAATCTCCTATGGACTCCCTTCAACACCTACACATCCTTGCTTAGATATGAGGCCCAAAACTGCTCACAATATTCCAAATGCGGTTTGACAGCAGCCGTACAGATCCTCAGCAGTACATTTCTGCTTTTACATTCTAGTCTTCTTGAAGTGAATGCTAACATTGCATTTGCCTTCCAAAATGCCAACTGAACCTGTATGTTAACCTTAAGAGAATCATCATGTAAACTCGATCTTCAGGTCCCATTGTGCTTCACATTTCTGAAGCCTTTGTCTGTTTAGAAATTAGTCAGTCTCTAACCAAAGTGCATAACCTCACTTTCCTATATTGCATTCCATCTGCCACTTCTTTGCCCACTCTCCTAGTGAAGTCCCTTTGCACCTCTCCCTGCTCAATGTTGTAATTATGCATCTCTGCAGCAAGTGAGGGTTGAACCTGAGCCTTCTGGCTCAAAGATAGGGACACTACCAATACATCACAAGAGCGCTTAGTTCCTCAGCGTAGTATCTTAGGCCCAACCACCTTCTGCTGCCTCAAAGATCTTCTCTCCATCATCAGATCAAAAGTGGGAATGTTTACTGATGTTTGTGCAATGTTCAGCATTTGACTCCGCAGATACTGAAGCAGTCCATGTCCAAATGCAACAAGACCTGGACAATATCCAGTCTTGGCTGAAAAGTGGCAACTGGCATTTGTACCACACAATTGGCAGACAATTTAATTGCCGCCCTTTGACATTAAAGATGTTGCCATAACTGCATCCTGCATTATCAAATCCTGGGAGTTACCATTGACCAGAAACCGAACCAGACTTGCCACATAAATACAGTGGTTATAAGAGCAGGTTAGATGCTAGGAAATTTGAAGTGAATAACTTCACCTCCTGACTCCACAAAGCTTACCCACCATCCACACAGTTTAACTCAAGAATATGATGAATACTCACCACTGCCCACATGAATGGAACTGCAAAGATCAAAGAAGCTTGACACCATCAAGGACAAAGCAGCCTGCTTAATTGTTTGTGAATGGGGTGCCATTCAGTCACTCCAGTACTGACTTGCAGAGGCAGTAACGAGCACTATCTAGAAGATAGTACAGCTAGATGCACTGCAGAAATTCACAAGAGATTCTTTGAAAGCAACTTCCATACCCATGACCAATATCATATAGAAGGTCAACAGCAGCAGATATGTGGGAACAACATCACTTACAAAAGTTCCCTTCCAAGTTACTCACTAGACTGACTTAGAAATGTCTTGCATTTTCTTCAGTGTCACTGGGTCAAAGTCTTGGAGTTCCCTCCTTTAAATCGATGTGCTTTGGCCCAGTGTGAAAAATTGCAGTGGCTCATGAAAGTAGCTAAGTCTGGCCTATTCAGCAATGTCCAAATTCCACGAGCAAATTTAAAAAAAAATCTGCAGTCCATCAGGTGTACATGCGCCCATAGTGTTTTTAAGTATAGAGCATCATTTGTTTGTTATTGGGAAGTAACACATTAATTTGTGTAGATTTGGTTTACTTGAAATTCCAGCACAGATTTAACAGCTCAGACTACAACTGTGTGCAACCTCCTTGTAGCTTACTTCTGCTGGTCTGTACATAGTAGCCATGATGTGGCGGTGCCGTGTTGGACTGAGGTGGACAACGTCAGAAGTCACACAACAACATGTTATAGCCCAACTGGACTACAAATAAATTTGGACTATAACCTAGTAGTGTGTGACTTCTGACCTGGACATAGCAGTTAGTCAGGTCATTATACCCTGATCCTTGCTACATTACCACACCCAATTCTTGCAGGTGGCTTTCACTGTTCTTCTAGAAGGTGGAGACTGTAAACTTGTAAAGAGCTGTTGAGAAAGCTTTACTGAGTTGCTGCAATACACTTTGTAGATGGTACAATCAAATGTTGCATTTTCCTGGATGTTGCCGAGCTATGTGAGATCTGGCCTCACCCAGGCAAGCAGAGGGATTGCCGAGGAATATAAATGGTGTGATCACTGGTATCCAACAACTACAGTCATGTTCCTCTGTGTGTATTAATCCAAGCAATGTAGGATTTTTTTTTTTTTTACTTTAATCTCCATGAATTTAAACGTTTCTACAATTCCTTAATTTTGCACTGGGTTAAATGCCACCCTGACGTCAAGGACAGTTAATCTCAGCTCATCTCACCTCAGGAATTTAGCTCTTAATATTGAAATGCTATCAACAGAAGGAAGTAAGGAATACTAATTAATATAGATGTTTGTTACAGAAACTGAACTCATGAACAAATGAGCATTTGTATTAAAATTTTATTACAAATTTCAAATGAGGAAATATATAATTATGGCAATAATTTATTACAAGTTACAACATCTAAAGTATCAACTAAAATGTAACTGACAAGAATAGCCCCAAACTTGTTACAGGTAATACAAGCTACTAAACTGTGGCAGTGTTAAACACAATAATTTTCACATTATAGCACACAGTAAGTTAACCTCCATGGCTCTCTGGACCTGTATTTATTGTCCAGTTGAATTACCAACTATCACAGCCAATCTCCTATTTTCTGCAATCCTCAAAGTAGTGGTATTTACCACTATAAAAAGCATTCTGTTATTCTAAGGAAGAAATCATTAATAATGGAAGACAACAATTTCAGGTTTGGGTTTATAATTCAGGCCCATACACTGTCTATTTTATTGTAAAATGCAGGTCTTTCCACATTGAGATAAATGTCAATGTTTTCATTGGAGTATCAATGTTTAGTTAAGAAAAGTGATATTCAAAAAAAAAAGAAACAAATGCAGATACTGGAGATCTGAAACAAAAACAGAAATTGTTGATGAAACTCAGCAGGTCTGGCAGCATCTGCGGGATGAAAGCAGAGTTAATATTGCGAGTCTGGCAACGCTTCACATATGCATAAAAATGTTTTGTGCAGATTGATGCTGGGGAATGGAGCATCCTCCAATCCAGATAACCAGGGTTAACATTATGTATTGGCAAGTCAGGCATAACAAATCAGGCACAGAGCAAAGCTCTCTCCGACCATTCCCCAACAATGTAGCTCAAAAGGGCACTCTCCATTGCATCAGTCTGGGATTTTTTCTCCATCTTCCACACCAACCATCCTTTGCCTGACTGGAGGCAGTAGCAATGTTACATTACTTCTGCCCAGTAGAAACTAGAATAAAACTAGTGAAATTAGTTTATTTTAATTTCTACAGCCACCTGCCAGAGGAAAATTATCTTGTCAGTTTGGGTTGCTAGCTAGATTTGAAAAGGTAATGTCTAACTTATGACACCACTGAGTTCCAAAAACCATTGCTTCTTTTTCTTTAGGTCATTCTAAACTTTGGGAAAAGGCAAGGAAAGTAGAAAAATATCACAATTTCATAAAACATAGTGAACAAAGTTAATGTGCAAACATGTAATAAAACAATTAAAAATTATTTCACTCTTCTACTTCAGTAAAGTTCAGAAGTGTTTCATCCTAAAAATAAGTATTCATACAAAGTTGACTGAAATGGTGTTTTACTTAATCATCCATTGGACGACCAATGGAAATATTGGGCAAAACAGCAAGGACTGCAGATGCTGGAATTTGATATAAAAAGCACAGAATGCCAGAAATGCTCAGATGAGGCAGCATCTGTAGCCAGGGTCAACATTTTAATCATCAACAGCACTAAATGTTTCAGGTCTTTAACCTTCCAAGAAATTTGACAAAGTTGAATATAACAGGTTCTAATTAAGTACAGAGTTCAGGAAAGAAACTGGGGAGAAAGCAAGGTAAGAAAAATGGCAGAAGGAATGGTCTGTGATAAAAGGTGGAAGACACGAATAACTAAATTACAAATGGAATGACAGTGCACATTAAAGAAAGTCATAATGGGACAATTGAAGGAACCAAAGGCAGATCAATAAGATCTGTAAAAGATATCTGCTATCTAATTAAAAATAAGCAGTGCAATGGTTTAAAATTATTGAAGTCATTGTCAATTCACAAGCATGTAATGTGCTTTGTTGAAATAGGAGGAGTTCTGATTTGGGATTAAATTGAGTGTCATCAAAACTTTGAAGGATATTTAGTACAGAGAGGCTGGAGTGAGAGTGGGGAGGTGAATTAAAATGGAGTTACTGGGCAATTGTTACTTCTTATTCAATATACAGAATAGAGCATTTCTCTGCAATGTTAAAATGTGACATACTTAGGTTAAAGTTGTGCAGTTTGTTTTCAAAAAATTGTCTCATTGTTCCAATACTGCTGAGGTGAATAAAATTGGACCTGTAATTTTCCATTTGTACAGAACTGGAATTTTGTTTCAATAATGAACAGAACACAGCCTGAAGCTCTTACTGTGAAGCAATCACAAACATTTAAAGCTAGTAACCAAATTTTCCAATATATGTGCAAATAAAAAAAACTGCCTGTGTATGTCTGTGTACATAATCAATGAAAATTCTGACCAATGGTTAATAAATTTAAAACAAATACAAGTAGAAGAAAATACTCCCTTTAAAATCCTTTGGTTGAAATATTACATTCATTTTAAAAATAATGTTTATATTCACTCCCAGGATGTGGGCTAAGTTGCTGGGAGATGACTTGAGAATCAATCACATTGCTGTGGGCCTGGGTCACATGCAGGCCAGACCAGCTAAGGATGGCAGATTTCCTTCCTTAAAAGGACATTAGTGAACCAGATGGGATTTTCCTGACAATTGACAACAGTTTCATGGTCATCACTAGACTATGAATTCCAGATTTCCACGCAGAATTTGAACCCGGGTCCCTACATTAATAGTTCAGTAATAATACCACTAAGTCTCCCTTACTTTCACAATATTGTATTAAAATGTAAAAACAATTTAATTGTAATGCAATAACAAATCCAATCACCAACTGCCAACATAATACAACCACTTCAAAAACTACTCTGCTCCTCAGCTCCTAACACTTTGAGAGTCTCAAAAGTACATGTGACACTGATTGTGTATTGTCACTAAGGTTTGCTTATTTCTTTCTTCTACGAAATATCTTAGGATTTTAATCTACGTTAAATGACCGTGCACTGACCGTTTTTTTTCATATACTAAATACAAATTTAAAGGTTAGTTACCTTCTATCACACGTGATGGAGTGTGACGCCTCGCTGGAATAATAGGGTGTTTCTAGACATAAATATGGCAGTTAGCCCACTGCATTATATTCATGATGTAAAAAAGCTCAAGACCCTTTGGAAACAGATTTTATGCACAGAATTATCTCTATTCAGCATAATGAATTTCTATTCCATTGATCTCATGAATGGAGGTAGTTATTTTAGGTGTTTAGTTCATCAGAATAGCAGCATTAATGCTGATCAGAAATGCTGGGTCGGTGGGGTATTTTAGCAACTTTTAAATAGAAATCTTTTCAAAGCGTACAGTCTCACTTGTAAAGAAATACAAGATACACTTATTTTAAAATTCTGAATTTTTAGACAAGAAACCGTATCATAGAACTTTTGGCGAAGTATAAGCTGCACTGATTCACCTTATTCTTGTGTGTGATTCTATCCCCATCTTAACATGTGCCATTCCCAGAAATAGCCATTCACCAGATATCCATCAACCCTTTCACCTGCACCATCTTGAATGGTTGTTGTGAACCCAGATAAGCACGGTCAATCTTGACCTGCTGTGCATGGTTTCTGACATTTCCCCTGGACGTGGCAGATAGGGGAAATTGGCATCCTGCTTGTGACAGGGGACCTTACTTTGGGGTGGTACACAAGTTCCAGTCCCTGAGCTGGGTGTCTGTCCCTAAGCGCACAGTGTTCTTGATTTGGTGATAGTTGTCACTGCATCCCGAGGTTCTCATGTCAGATGCTTAATGGGGTACATATGGCCAGAACCCATAACGTTGGTGTCAGTATCTATCAATGGAGGTTTCTGCACAAACAATGAGCAAAATCACCAGGTATCTGCTCAGATTTGCACATCAAGATTTTCTGATGTCAGTCTTGTTTGGCTATTTGGTAAGATTGGAAGCTGAATATTAACGAAGCGAGTTGATCATGAATAAGGCATTTAACAAGCTCTATTCCCCTTGTTTGACAACTTGTGTTGCATTGTGAGAAACCCATCAAAAATACAGCGAAAGGGTTCTTGTGGTGCAGTGCAAGTGTCTCTATCTATGAGCCTGGGGAACTGAACTTATTTTTACATAATTAAAACTAATGGCAAAATACAAAATTTTATTTAATAAGAATCTGCGGATTTGTCATTAAAATAGCGTGAAAGACTGAAGTCCTCAATGCTACTTAAGAGTCTGTTGATGTTAAAACTACTGAGAAGGTAAACAGCTACCTTACAACCCTAGCTGATTCGAAATGTACCTGTAATAACACATTTGTAGTTAGTAACTTCTTTGTTACCACAGGAATTCTAGGTACTAGGTCAAAAGGTCATCTAAACTTGTTTTCTGCTCAAGGTTTGTTTACTAGGTCCCAGCAAGTGATTTTCTATCAAATCTTTTAAAATCTTGTAAAATGTGCAGCTTAGCAGACATTTTATTAAAAAAAACATGATCTCATAAACCATAATTGTCACAGAGATAATCGAGAACAGCTGACATACTTGATAACGCATTAAAGATTTTCTTCTCTTGTTTTGAAGTTATTCTTTCCAACATATACATCAAATGGTGATGAAAACAAGTGTATGGTGTTCCATGTTCCAAAGCAATGTCTACCCAGTCCCGAACACACTGTAAAGGGGTTTCTTCATATCCGGCAAACATAGCAGGATTTGCTAAAAGGCCTCGTGCAGCCATTACACCTGGACACAGTAAACAAAGGGAAATAGTTTAAAGGCAGACAAAATTGAAAGCGTGTGCATTTTTGACAAAACCTGACAAATTAACAATAGTGTCTTCCATCAAAGTGGCTAGATAATAAGGATGCACATTGCTAATTGCCAAGTGTGCTGAGTGACCTGGACAGTAATTTTCTCTGGTCAGTTTTCCAACTGCTCAGTCAAGTTTTTAATGCAAGCCAACTCAGACCCTCACAAGGACATAAGATTCTACAATTGCAGCTAAGTTGTCATAATTTAACTTTCTAGAACTAACAATCACAACACATTTAAAATGTCCATTACTTTCTTGGTCTTCTGGAGCCCATTTTCGTCATTGTACTTGTTGGTAGTGGAGGTGGGGAGGTGTAGTTATGAAAGTGGAGTAACTATATTTAATGGTGTTGGGAACAATTTTTATTACTCCGCACCCTGGCAGCTGCACCATCTGCAGTGAAACTGCAACTATTCAAATTCAGAAATGAACTTCAACTCTGGGTTGAAAGAATCATAGAATCCCTACAGTGTGGAAACAGGCCATTTGACCCATTGAGTCCACATGGATTCTCTGAAGAGAATCCCATTAAGACCCACCCCCAAACCCAATCTCTGTAACCTCATATTTCCCATAGCTAAACCGAGCCTGCACATCTTTGGACTTTGGTAGAAACGCACACAGGCACAGGGAGACTTTAAGGTTTTCTCTAAGCAGATTTGCAGCCTGGGTTGTGGATGTTGTGGTTGGTTGGCTCACGGAGCTGGTTCGTTGTTCCGCAGACGTCTCATTACCCTGCTGTGTAACATCATCAGTGCAGCCTCCAATGAAGCACTGTTGTGTTTTCCCGCCTGGTATTTAAACTCGAGTCCGTTGAACTGGATGACCTCACTTCCAGTTTTCCTTCGCAGTGGAGTGTATACAGGGTCCCTCTCTCTGTGTTTGTTGATGGCCAATTGGTGTTCTTGTATGCTTGTTGTTAATTTTCTTCCTGGTTGTCCGATGTAGTGTTTGTCACAATCTCTGCATGGAATTTTGTATATGACACTGGTCTTCTCCACAGTGGGTAGCAGATCTTTGATTTGGGTGAGCAGTTATCATAGGGCTGATGTGGGTTTATGTGCTACTCTCATGCCCAATGGCCATACGAGTCTTACTAAGACCACTTCTTACCTCTACGACCACTGGGCAGGAGAGTAGCACACAAAGCCACATGACCCTACGACAACTGCTCACCCACACTGGAGAGGACCAATGTCATATACAAGATTCCCTGCAGAGACTGTGACAAACACAATATCGGACAGACAGGGAGGAAATTGACAACAAGGGTACACGAACATCAATTGGCTACAAAAAGACACGAACAATACTCACTGACTGGAGTTACGCCAAGCGAGAGTGCAAAATCATGGGCAAACCATCATTTGACACTGAGACCTCTGTGAAACAATGCTCAAACCCTGCAAATATCATTAAGTCTGAGAAAAGTTAAACGTGCTTTCTAAGGTCTTGAAAAGTTTTTGGATGTCTTCCTATTCTTCTGCCTGTTTCCCTAGCTTGAAGACACAAAAGCAATAGAGATGTTCCAGGATTTCACACTGCAGTATGAAAACGTCAAAATTTGACTGCATAAGTGATGACATGCAGACTGTATTGCACTCATCTAAAGATAGACCAGGTCTTTCAGATTTGATTCTTAACATTTTGAAGACCTTTTAATGTCCAAGGTCAGGTTATCAAAAGTTGCTAACAGATTGCAAAGTTTTTTTTTTCTATTTTGCTGCACAACATGGCTTCATGTTTTTTAAGAGCACGTTGTAGGCCAATCAGTTACATGTGGCTTCCTCAACTATGCTGAAACTATGGTTATCCGAAATACGCAGGCAGGATCCCTGCTGTTCAACTTAGTGACTTTACGATACAAGACGCACTGCAGAATCACACCAGGGATTTTTTGACAGCACCTTCCAATTCCATAGCCCTTACAAACTAAAAAGATAAAGTCAGCACATGCATATGGCAGCACCATCATCTCCAAGTTTCCCCCCCAAGCCACATATAATCCTGACTTGGGGCCATATCACTATGCCTTCACAACCTCTGACCAAAAATTGTTACATAAAGGAATTGAGTACCAACATGCCTTATTATATTGCCCTATCTTTATATAGTATTATTAAAAAAATCAGTTCCGTGTTTTGTACATCTTCATTTAAAAAAAACACACCTGAACAGAAATGTTTGAGTGAAAAATAAACTCACTTTCAAGTAGATGGCAAATGTTTTGAGGAGGTGAATATATTGATAATTTTGTCATAAACACACTAAAGCCTTTTGCATTTGGCTCAGTGAGTTCAGTTTTAAGCCGCAGTCATACATGGCCAGGAGGATTTTGGTTCAGTTCCTGCTACTATGTGGGGAGTTAGCTAATCTCAGTTGAGCAGCATTAGGAACATCACATTTGCCTCAAAGCTATTGGTTTAACAAGAAGTGGTGGAGGTGGAAGAGTAGAACAAAGATTCCCATTCCTAACGGCTATTCAATGTACTTATTGGTTGCAAGTACAACATTTGGGTGTTAATAGAAAACATAATTGACTTTGCCTAAAAACACTGCTCCCATTACTAATGTACTGTTGGATTTGCTGCTAGGGGTGACTTATAACCTTTGGAGATATATTGCAACAAGACGTTTATGCTTCCATAAAAAGGAAAGATGGAGTTAAAAAAAAACAGAAAAAAAGTGACAAAACGTAATTGCTTTTGGATAAAGGCTAACATTTACTGTAAATTGGGCAGGGAACATCAAAATTCAACTACCATTGCTGCTTTCAATGGAGCAGATTAAATATTTAAGAGACATCAGTTCCAGTGCCAAGTATCTAAGATAGATAAGTGTTGGAAAGCTCAGTGAATCTGGCAACATAAAGTAACATTGCACGTAAAACATTTGCTGTGTTACTTTTCCTCAGAATTGCCCTCAAATTATTATTAATTAATTTTAAATGGTTGTTGTACTTTTTCCGAAGATTTTTGAAAGAGATTATTAAATAGCCTGTAAACAGAAGTTGTTTCCTTTAAACAGAGCTTATGAAAAAAGTATTAAATCTTAAAATTTTGGAGTTAGTATATTTTCTTCACCAAAATTCTTTACCATCAACTCCGGTCAACTGATGCACAGAATCAATATCTTTATGACTCCTTATATCTCCATTTGCTATTACTGGTATATTTAAATTTTCCTTAATAATCTTGATTGTATCATAGTGCACTGGTTGATGTCGTTCTTCTATTGTTCTGCCATGGACAGTTATCCAAGAGATTCCAGTCGCTTCAACCTTTCGACAGAGATCTACTGTTCTTGCTAGATCTTTGTGTATTCTGCAATGAAGACAAATCATTGAATACTACAGATGAATTTAAACCTGGAATTAATTGAATCATATATCAATCTTAGATTAAGTAATTTCAGAACAATATTTAAACAGTAGCAGTAAGACATATATGTGGGGTTCTCGTGTCTATTGAACAGATCACTGTCTTATTTGGTCATTGATGAATATCTATCTAGTACCAAAACCCCTCAAGTCCTGAAAGTCCAAGAGGAAGATCCATTTTACAGCCCTAAAGGAATCTGCCCAAGAGGAATTCCAAGTACAGCTCATGACCCATCTGGAAAATGTCCACATATCTAACAGTGGGATCAAATAAGGTAAGTTATAGCACATTCCTTGCCTAGACCATCGAGGTCGAACATTAACATTAACAGCAATTGTTCAAGGAAAATCATGTCGTAAATGTGACCTCTTAGATTAAAGTCGAGGAACCTACATTATTTGACAGAACAAGCAACGGTTGCAAATCAAGAAGGCAGTGTTCTAATAGCTCGAAGACAAATCTGTAAATCAAAGGAGAAGGGAAATCTTGAGATATCCGACACTATTTGATATCATGACTTACAGGATTTTTTTAAGCCACCTGGACCATCTACAGACTAAGTTCAATTGACAAAATCCCATTCACCCACAAGATGGTGTTCTTCTTCTCTGATTACAATATGATCCACCAATGCTTGACAAAACAGTTTCAGCAACTGTGAATTCACTACGGCACGAGACACTTCACAGGGGTGAATCGTCATTGATTGGAGTGTTGCATTAAGTAATCAAATTGATGATAAACGTCAAAGTTTGTCATCCTAATGCATCACACTTTTGGTTTTCAAAGCTGGCAGACTTTACCTCACATCCAGTACTCATGTAATCATTTTACAGATTGACAGAAAACCGAACTCTCCCTGTAACCCGACGCTCAAATAGAGACATGCATCATCAGAAATCATATATATGAAAGGAAATAAATCCTATTGTCCATTGTAGGCTAAATCCTGATATGCATATTCCTGAATCTCTACTTGCTGTGGCTGAGACAATCCTCTCAGGGATAGAGTGTGGACTTCTCTGGCAACAAAATCCAAGAACAATGTCAAAAACAAGACTAGGACTTCTTCACTGCGTTCAGCAACTTGGCGAAAGCATTTGATCCAGCAAATCACAAGGCACCGTTGATTGTGTTTCAAAGCTTTGGATCTCCAAGAAGCTTCACAGTTATGCAATTGCTTCATGATGACATGGCTACAACTGTCCCGAGTGGAACTCTGAAACAATTTACACCAAAATCTGGACGGGGTCAAATAAGGTTGTGTCATAGCTCCCATACAGTTTGCAGTCTAGCCAACAGAGGCCATTCACCTCCGATGCCAGTATTCAATACTGTTTACATGAAAAACTCTAACCTCAGTTGCCACTGAATCAAAACTGACCACCATGGATATATATGGTATAAAATTTGCAGGTAATCAAATTGCAATTACGCACTCAAGACCAGGCTTGAAAGCTACTCTCAATCTCAATTCCGCATTAAGTACCTTTGCCTGTCTTTGAATGTTGCCTATCAAGACACAAATCAATGCCCACCTGGTCAGTCAAACATTCCATCACCCATACAAGTTAAACAATGGCGGTGTATGATGGTGTGTCTGACGTCAACAAAAATCCCAACATACAAAGTGGTTGTCATTTCCATACTGCTATATTTCAGCAAGACTCTTTCTAATCCTGTGGCGTCAAATGGAAGGCCACATATACCTTATGTATGCAACGCGCGCGCACGCACACACGCGCGCACACACACACACAACGTTCTGGGGACCAAGGTTCGAATCCTGCCACGGCGGGTGGCGGACGTTAAATGCAGTAAATATCTGGAAGTAAGAGTCTAATGATGACCACGAATCCACTGACGACTGTAGGAAAAACCCATCTGGTTCGCTAATGTCCTTTAGGGAAGGAAACTGTCATCCTTATCTGGCCTACATGTGACTCCAGAGTCAACCACATTGTTGTGGAGCTGAACTTTAACTTTAACAATTAGGGATGGGCAATAAATGCCACCTAACCATCCCGTGAATGAATAACGAAGAAAAAAAATATAAATACATGTCAGTATCTCTCTTAAGGCTGGTTCCTCAAGTCACAAGGCAAACCACTAAGAAAATCAACTACAAATGCTGTGTCTGGATGGCTAAGAACTGTTGCCCACACCAAGTGCTGTTTTCTCAACTTCCAGATAGATAATTTTCCACAGAGTAACAAAGAAAATGCTCAAAGATATCTTGAAACTCTCCTTTAAGTATGGTGATGTTGACTGGGAGCAACTTGCTATCAACCTTCAAGGTAGGTGGTCTTATGCCTCCAAGCCAGCAGTATTTGGTTCAAGTCTCAGCTCAGGACCTGTGTCACAATGCAGCTAAATGTGTTGATTATCAATCTATTAATCCTTCGCTACATCTGTGGTAGACATTAAGAGCAAGAGTAGCCAGCCGTAACTATATGGTAGTTGCAGTGCAACAGTCCCCTGCATCAACAGACTCTATGCATATAGAGTCACAGAATAATAAAGCCATGCAACACAGAAACAGACTCTTTGGTCCAACTCGTCCATGTCGACCAGCTATCCTAAATTAATCTAGCCCCATTTGCCAGCATTTGGCCTAGATCCCTCTAAGCACTTCCTATTCATACACCCATCCCAATGCCTTCTAATTGTACCAGCTTCCACTACTTCCTCTGGTAATTCATTTCATTCACACATCAGCCTCTGCATGAAAAGTTGCCCCTTAAATCTTTTTAGATCTTTTCCTGCTCACCTTAAACCTGTACCCTCTAGTTTTGGACTCTGCTAGTCTGTGGAAAAGACCTTGGCTATTCACCCTATCTATCCCCTCATGATTTTATAAACTTCTTTACAGTCACCCCTCAGCCTCCAATGCACGAGGGAAAATGGTCCCAGTCTATTCAGCCTCTCCCTATAGCTCAACCCCTCGAAACCTGGCAACATCTTTGTGAATTTTTTCTGAATCCTTTCAAGTTTCACAACATCTTTCCTATAGCACGGAGACCAGAATTGCGTGTAATATTCCAAAACTGGCCCAACCAATTACCTATACAGCTGCAGCATGACCTCTCAACTCCTGTACTCAGTGCATTGACCAATAAAGACAAGCATACCAAACTTCTTCACTTCTCCTGTCTACTTATTTTCAAGGAACTATTAACCTGCACGCCAAGGTCTCTTTATTCAGCAACACTCCCCAGGACCTTACCATTAAGCATACAAGGCCTGCCCTGATTTGCTTTTCCAAAACACAGCACGTCACGTTTATCTAAATTAAACTCCATCTGCCACTCCTCGGCCCACCTGGCCATCTGATCAAGATGCTGTTGTACTGTGAGGTAACCTTCTTGGCTGTCCCCTACACCACTAATTTTGGTGTCCCTTACTTCCTATGTTCACATCCAAATTGTTTATATAAATGATATGTAGGTTCTGGCCATGAGAAGGCATCATCTTTGTTCTGAGATACACCAGTCATGCAAAATAGCAACAACTTGGTCATCAAGCTGTATCACACTTTGGGTCAGACAAGGCACAGCAGTGGCAGACAAGGTAAGTAGTAGTAAAAGCTGCATTCTGGAATTCAGTACCTTGTGTGATTCCTGCCTGAGATATCCAAACATCTGTGGGTCACAAAAATGGCCAAGTGACACAGAACTCATGGAAGAAACTAGTGGCCCTGACTGGACATTGTCTACAAATTGAGGAAGAGCCATTTATGCCCAGCAAAATGGGATTAGATACAAATGAAGTTTCTCAGATTTTGAAGAAAATCTTTTGGTAATGCCATTCATTTAGATTCATTGAGTTTTTGTAGCTTCTCGTTAATACTGCAGTGTCACAAACACTGTCACACCCAGTCAAACACATTGTCAGACAATGGGTAAGATGAGAAGAAAAGTACTTGTCTGATAAGACTCGCAGCTTTGAGTGATTGTTTTGCAAAGTTAAGAGCAACTTGTATGAGTTAAATTGAGGAGGACAATTATGCTGGAAAATGTACAACAAACGAGAGTGACATCTCCCCCGTTTCTCTGTTCTAGCTTACCATCACAGTAAAATAACAGAGCTTTCAAGCTGTTAAAATTTTGGATTTTTGTTCAAAGAACAATTAATGATGAGTGTGTAAAGCAAAGGAACTATGTTCTGCAACATTTATATGAAAATTTAGCTAGTTTCCGACAAATTCACACAAATTTGTTTCTTCCTATGTTAGGAAGATACCACGAAATCAATATTATGATAACTGTTCCATCTCCTACGCTGTGAAGAAGGGTCTCACTGTAAAAAATTTTTACCTATTTTATTAATCCTAGCTGTATAAGAGCTGCCTCATTTCAACATGAACATTTGTGTAAAATCATGCAATTATAAACCTAATATACTCTTGCATTTTTATCACTAAAGTATTTACCTTATCTTAATTGAGACTGAAAAATTAGGATGTTCCACTTGATTCCTGACCTGACGCACCATGTCCTGAACCAATTCTGGTTTATTTATTAGGCAAGCACCATATC
Organism: Stegostoma tigrinum; assembly: GCF_030684315.1. NCBI lineage: Eukaryota > Metazoa > Chordata > Chondrichthyes > Orectolobiformes > Stegostomatidae > Stegostoma > Stegostoma tigrinum. The sequence continues at coordinate 35,046,154 of NC_081378.1, forward strand.
CTTCTGCTATTGCCCACCTGTTAGAAAATTTAAATGTGCATTATGCATACTGCAATATCAATGAAATACAAAATAGCTGAAAAGTTGATAGATGTGTCTCACAAATTGTCTTTTCTTTAAATGCAACAGTAGATGGAGTAAAATGAGGGAAAATGAGGTTATTCACTTTAGCAGGAACAATAGAAGAGCTGAATACTACTTAAATGACAATTGACTGCAGAAAGCTGCAGCACAGAGAGTTTTGGAGGTCCCAGTGCACTATGCAATGGCCTATTGATCATTCATCCAGAGACCAGATAATGTTCTGGGGAACCAGGTCTGAATCCTGCCAGGGCAGATGGTGGTATCTGAATTCATTGTAAATCTGGAATCAAGAGTCTAATGATAACTACAAAACTATTGTTGAATGTCAGAAAACTTCACTTTGTTCACATGTCATTTCAGGAATGTAACTGTTGTCCTTAACTTGTCTAGCTTACAAGTGACTCCAGGCTCAGAGCATTGTGTTGACATTTAACTGCCCTCTGGGCAAGTAATACTGACCTAAGTAGTGTTGTCCACATCCAGTGAATGAATTTTTAAAAACATCTCAACATGCTACCATCCAAGTTCAGTAGGTAATATAGAAGGCAAATGGAATGATGGCCTTTATTTCAAAGGGCACGGAATATAAAATAATCTTGCTAAAACTATACGAGACACTGGTCAAACTACAGATGGAATGTTGTGAACAAGATCTGGTCCCATTATCCTAGCAAAGATATACTAACGTTGAAAGCAGTTGACAGAACACTCACTAGGTTGATCCCAGATATGGGGGATTTCTTCGGAGAGATTCGAGTAGGTGGACTTGTACAAGTTAGAATTTAGGAGAATGAGAGGAGACCTAACTGAAACATAAGATTCTCAGGAGATTTACAGGGTAGATGTAAACAAGTTGTTTCCTCCTGTGGGAGAATCTAGGATCACAGGACACAATCTCAGAGTAAGGAGTCACTATTTAAGACAGATACAAGGAGAATTCTTTTTCTCTCAGAAGGTGAAGATGGAATTCTTTACTACAGACAGCTGTCACTGCCACTTAAGTATATTCAAGGTTGAAATACAAAGTTTTTACTTAATAAGGGAATCAAGGCTATGGGGAAAAGGACGGAACGTCAAGTTGATGATTGTCAGATCAGCCATTATTTTATTGGATAGCGGAGTGGAGCTGGTGGGCTGAATGGCGTATTTCTGCTCCTATATTTTATAACCATACATTAAAGCAAAGTAATAGATTGCACACATTTGTAATACGTAGAACAGAAACAACATTTAAAAACAACTGGAAGCAAAGTCAAAAGGCAACACAAAACTAAAAACAGCAATACAAATTCTTGTGATAATGGGAACTGCAGATGCTGGAAAATCCAAGATAATAAAATGTGAGGCTGGATGAACACAGCCGGCCCAGCAGCATCTCAGGACCACAAAAGCTGACGTTTCGGGCCTGGACCCTTCATCAGAGAGGGGGATGGGGTGAGGGTTCTGGAATAAATAGGGAGAGAGGGGGGTGGGGGGCGGACCGAAGATGGAAAGAAAAGAAGATAGGTGGAGAGGAGAGTATAGGTGGGGAGGTAGGGAAGGGATAGGTCAGTCCAGGGAAGACGGACTGGTCAAGGAGGTGGGAAGAGGTTAGTAGGTAAGAGATGGAGGTGCGGCTTGGGGTGGGAGGAAGGGATGGGTAAGAGGATGAACAGGTTAGGGAGGCAGAGACAGGTTGGACTAGTTGTGGGATGCAGTGGGTGGAGGGGAAGAGCTGGGATTGTTGTGTTCTGCAGTGGGGGGAGGGGACGAACTGGGCTGGTTTTGGGATGCGGTGGGGGAAGGGGAGATTTTGAAGCTGGTGAAGTCCACATTGATACCATTGGGCTGCAGGGTTCCCAAGCGGAATATGAGTTGCTGTTCCTGCAACCTTCAGGTGGCATCATTGTGGCACTGCAGGAGGCCCATGATGGACATGTCATCTAAAGAATGGGAGGGGGAGTGGAAATGGTTTGCGACTGGGAGGTGCAGTTGTTTGTTGCAAACTGAGCGGAGGTGTTCTGCAAAGCGGTCCGCAAGCCTCCGCTTGGTTTCCCCAACGTAGAGAAAGCCACACCGGGTACAGTGGATGCAGTATACCACATTGGCAGATGTGCAGGTGAACCTCTGCTTGATATGGAAAGTCATCTTGGGGCCTGGGATAAGGGTGAGGGAGGAGATGTGGGGGCAAATGTAGCATTTCCTGAGGTTGCAGGGGAAGGTGCCGGGTGTGGTGGGGTTGGAGGGCAGTGTGGAGCGAACAAGGGAGTCACGGAGAGAGTGGTCTCTCCGGAAAGCAGACAACGGCGGGGATGGAAAAATGTCTTGGGTGGTGGGGTTGGACTGTAGATGGCGGAAGTGTCTGAGGATGATGCGTTGTATCTGGAGGTTGGTGGGGTGGTGTGTGAGAACGAGGGGGATCCTCTTTGGGCGGTTGTGGCGGGGGGTGGGGTGTGAGGGATGTGTTGCGGGAAACGTGGTCAAGGGCGTTCTCGACCACTGTGGGGGGAAAGTTGCGGTCTTTGAAGTACTTGGACATCTCGGATGTGCGGGAGTGGAATGCCTCATCGTGGGAGCAGATGCAGCAGAGGAATTGGGAATAGGGGATGGAATTTTTGCAGGAGGGTGGGTGGGAGGAGGTGTATTCTAGGTAGCTGTGTGAGTCGGTGGGCTTGAAATGGACATCAGTTACAAGCTGGTTGCCTGAGATGGAGACTGAGAGGTCCAGGAAGGTGGGGGATGTGCTGGAGATGGCCCAGGTGAACTGAAGGTTGGTGTGGAAGGTGTTGGTGAAGTGGATGAACTGTTTGAGCTCCTCTGGGGAGCAAGAGGCGGCGCCGATACAGTCATCAATGTAACGGAGGAAGAGGTGGGGTTTGGGGCCTGTGTTGGTGCGGAAGAGGGACTGGTGCACGTAACCTACAAAGAGGCAGGCATAGCTGGGGCCTATGGCCACCCCCTACACCTACAACCTACTACAACTACATCTCCCAGTCGCAAACCATTTCCACTCCGCCTCCCATTCTTTAGATGACATGTCCATCATGGGCCTCCTGCAGTGCCACAATGATGCCACCCGAAGGTTGCAGGAACAGCAACTCATATTCCACTTGGGAACCCTGCAGCCCAATGGTATCAATGTGGACTTCACCAGCTTCAAAATCTTCCCTTCCTCCACTGCATCCCAAAACCAGCCCAGTTCGTCCCCTCCCCTCACTGCACCACGCAACCAGCCCAGCTCTTCCCCTCCACCCAATGCATCCCAAAACCAGTCCAACCTGTCTCTGCCTCCCTAACCTGTTCTTCCTCTCACCCATCCCTTCCTCCCACCCCAAGCCGCACCCCCATCTACCTACTAACCTCATCCCACCTCCTTGACCTGTCCGTCTTCCCTGGACTGACCTATCCCCTCCCTACCTATCTTCTTTTCTCTCCATCTTCGGTCTGCCTCCCCCTCTCTCCCTATTTATTCCAGAACCCTCACCCCATCCCCCTCTCTGATGAGGGGTCCAGGCCCGAAACGTCAGCTTTTGTGGTCCTGAGATGCTGCTGGGCCTGCTGTGTTCATCCAGCCTCACATTTTAGTACCAATTCTTGTTCAGGGTTCTGAAGAACAGTCTCATTTGACTCAAAATGTTAAGTGTGTTTCTCTCTCTTCAGCACTTTCCAATTTTATTTTTCATAAAAGTAAAGATGTCATGCTGAAGCTATACAGGATACTGATGAGATAACATCTCAAATACCTTGTGCAGTTTTGGTCTCCTTACTTAAGCATCTAAATGCTTGGGAGATGTTGAGTGTAGATTGATACCTGGAATGAGGACGTTGCTTTTTGAGGAAAGGAGGTAGCTGGGTTTGTTTTCACTGAACTTTAGAAACAGCAAGGGATGATATGACTGAAGTTTATAAAATCGAGACTAGTCTTTATAAAGTGGACATGGAAAGGATGTTTACTCTTGTCAGTGAATCAAGAGTAAGAGGACACAGTTTTGAAATGAATGGTTGCTCTTTTAGGACAAAGATGAAGGGAGATTTTTTCTGAGGGTTATGCAACTTTGTAACTCTCCGCCTTGGAAGGCATTGGAGGCGATGTCATTGGATATTTTTAAGGCAAATGTAGACTGGGTTCTTATCAGGTTGTGGATATTGGAGCTAATTGGGAATGTGGAATTCAGAACAGAATTGAAAAGCCTGCTTACGTTCTCAATTCATAAGAATGTTTAGCAAAAAAACTGGTGAAACATTGGCCTTTTTAACTAGAAGACAAGACAATAATGAATGATGAAGTCATGACTCAAGTGTACACAGCTCTGGTTAGAATACTAAGATCTGGGCACTACATTTGGGAAGGATATTGGTTTTGTAGAGAGTGCAACACCTCATCTCTACGGGTTCTATTACAGCCATATTTAGAAGGCTAAATGGTGATTTGATTAAAATTTCAACATATAAAAGAAAACAAATAAGATGTGGGGAGAAAAAAATATTTCTGCTTGTTGAAAAATCTAGCACTGGGTTAACTGTCTAAAATAAAAAGGGCCAAACGCTAAAAGCCAAAGAGTAAAAGTTTTAACTCTATTCCACAAGCAGCAGTACATGCGCAATTAACGCTCTTTTAAAATCTGAGATTTTGGCTTCAGGGATACGTGGAAAAGTTGGGCAAAATCGCATCTAGTCATAGATCAGTCATGACATTGCTGAATGTTGGAACACTGTCAGCTGTGCTTCAGCTGCTAGCACTCCATCAAGGTTCTGTTCAAGTCCCACTCCAAGATGTGAGCATGAAAAATCAAGTTTGACACTGCAGTGCAGTGCGGAGTGATCACTGCACTGTTACAGATGCTGTCCTTTGGTTGAGGTATCAAAGAAAGACGCTCTCCACCCACACATATGGGCACAAAAAATATTATGCCACTATTTGGAAGAAGAGCAGGAATCATTCCCAGGTTCCTGGCCAATATTTGTAACTCAATAAACATCACAAAACAGAATTGCGGCTTGTGAATATATCCTGTTTGTGGTAGTTTGCTGAGCAGATTTCCTACATTGCAACAGTGACTATATTCCACAAGTGTTTAATTGGCTGTAAAGCACAAAGGTGCTTGCCGTAAAAAGCACTTTTTTTTTCTATATTTCAAATAGACCTGAGCTGAATTGCTAACTTCTGTTACTAGATTCCTGTAAATAACATAACTTTCAGCATTTACAGAAGCAAAATGATTATTCTTATGTTTATCCTACCTTTGTGGACAACCACAATTCAAATCAACACCATCTGCAAACGGAGAAACTATACAAGCAGCATCAGCTAGATCTTGCGATCGATTAGCAGCAAACTGCACAACCAGAGGATGATCAACTGTCAAAATAAAGTGTGTGACATGTCATTGTAGAATTTTCTTTAGACTATTTCAGTCAAGTTTAAGTTGTTTCTACCTCCTTTGGTTTGGCAGCTGACCCAGCAATCTTCTGTACTAAGAATGTAATTAAGTTGTGCCCCAAACTTGATAAACACTGAAGACTCTGACTGGTGATTAGTTCAACCTGTAATACCACGTTGGAATATCAACACTTTTAACAGGAACTCGTCCAACAGAGCAGGCGTCCACATTAGAAGGGCGTAGACTGGAGACCCACTCACAAGAGAACAAGTCAGCAGAGATGGGATATTAATTGAAACATAAATGTCAGTCAGCATACATACTAGATGAACTCCCTTCCTCTTTCGTATATAGTGACGAAGGACAGTGACTGAATTTAGCTATCTCATTGAAGATGGGTTCAAAAGCCTATATATTATTAACAGAAGGCCCCAAATGGAGCTGGTATTTGTATTAAAAAGTACTGCAGGTTGAGTGTGGCATGATAAGCATGTAGAAAATGTCGTTAGCGGTGTGTGGAGTTGAAGCTCGAATAAATACCAGCAGCTGTAATTCAAGTCCTATTTTCAGGCACAATGCGCAACCAAACTTAAATGAAACAGAGAACTGCAGGTACTGGAAATCTGAAACAAAACAGAATTCACTAGAGAAACTCAAGGGGTCTGATAGAATCTGTGGAGATAAAGCAGAATTAATGGTTTGGGTCCAGTGACCTTTCTTCAGAATTCAGAGGATTCTGCAGGGTCACTGGACTGGAAATGTTGGCTCTGCATTCTCTTCACAGATGTGGAAGCGCTTGTGTTAGACTGGGGTAGGCAAGGTCAGAAATCACATGGCCCAGGTTTATAGTCCAACAGGTTTATTTGAAAACACAAGCTTTCGGAGCCTTGGTGCTTCTTCAGGTGTTAGTGAGAGGGGTAGAATCAGACACAGAACTTAATAGTAAAAGGTCAAAGTTTCACACCATTGTCGAGAATGTACTAAACAAACTTAAGATGCTGTTAAATCTTTAATCAGTTAGAAAGTTTTAATTGACTAATATGTATATGTAAATCCCTGAATTCCTTTCAAGTCACAATCCTGAGAGAACTGAAGGTTTTATCACTGTAAAGAAGGGGTGACATTTTAGGTCAGACATTGCATGTTCTCTTCACAGATGCTGTCAGATCTGCTGAGATTCTCCAACAATTTGTTTTGGTACAATTAAAGTTAGTGTACAATATTGATGAGAAAAATATGTATGCTTTTAAGCTCTAGAAATATATTTCCGACTCCTTTAAAATAATTTAAGATACATAGTACATTGTATTCAGTGGGAAAAAAAAATCAAACAAATAACACTTTTGCTCAAACGGCATATTCAGCAAGCTGGAATTGGACAGAAAACCTTACTTTTGAAAAGCTAGAGAGTGTTGATTAGCTTGTTATAGCATTGACCATACGTAAAACAGCTGCAATTCAAAGATATACATTACCACAATTTGTTGTAAATTCACTATCTCTGGCCTTGCCGGATCTCAGGAAGGCAGACGCAACGATCATTGGGGTAAAACACAGCTCACAGTCATACTTTCTGACAAGTGATCGAAATGCCAACCTGAACAATAATGGCAGAAATATCTTTGAGTTCTTATGACAAACAAAGGTATGTAATGAATGATGAAACATTGTCGCCACGAGACAATCATATCACTCACTTTGAATATCGTACCATAGGGGCACAAATCTTCACAACGTGACCGGGCTGGAACAAATCGACCAGGCATCTTCGTTGCCAGGATCCGGAGGAAAAGTATTCACCGCTCATGAAAAATTACTCGCCACAGAATGGGGTGTAACTAGGCTAAATGACGTGACCGACGGTTAAATTAAAACCATCAACTGTTTACGATTAGAATCCACATTTGGAGGCCTGAACCCACAAATGCAATTCTCTCCTCTTACACCTGACCTCTGACCTCCACCGCATTCTTATGGAACGCGCTGTCGGCTCTCCCCGAGCCTGGAGCCTCATTTACTGCCCATTGGCTGCGGATTCCCCGAGCCCCCCGATGTCTCCGATGATTGGCTGCCCGTGCGGCAGGTCCATTAATGATTGGCTGCCCGTGCACATGACCTACCGATGATTGGCGACTCGTGTATCAGACGCACCAATAGCCGGCTGCCGGTCCTGCAAACTCACCAGTGATTGGTTGCCGGTGTCCCCTGGCCGCTTATCCTCAGGCTTCAAACCAAACGGTTAACCCTTTGCTTTCGGCGTTCGGCTTAGCAGATTAGTAGGCCGCATGCGTGAGCCTCTGTCAGGCTCCGCCAACATGGAAGGAAGTGGAAGTTGCCCCGTACGGGACTCGGTCAAGGAATTGCTTCTGGATGGTAAGGGTGGTCAGTCTGATTTAGCAAACTGCATTGTCACGGGGCCGGTGAATGTTGACCGTAACTTGTCCACCCATCAAAGCGTGAACATTTGGCTTTTACACTTTGGACTCCATTTTGCTTTCAGCTGAAGCTCCAATGTTTATAAATCATGTTAGTTGTGTGACCATACTATACAAAGTGAATGGTATAACGTCAGCTTTTGTGCTCCTAAGATGCCGCTTGGCCTGTTGTGTTCATCTAGCTTCACACTTTGTTATCTTGGTATAATCATGCATTATAAGTTGCTCCTAGATGGAGCAGGTGAAGAGTGCAAATAATTATGTGGCATCAGACCAGCCCTTGCTGAAGATTGCTGTAACCCTGAAGGAATCCACGTATGATGGAAATGAGTACTTCTTATTTTGAATATTACTTATAGTGAGAAGTGTTGCATTTAATCTACGCCCACAATATCACTGTTTGCAAGAATTGTCCGTTTCTTCAAATAGCTGCTACTCAGTTGACATTGAGATTGCTAGATTGAGTTATTGTAGAAATCATTATGATTGACCTAGTGGATGGGAACTTTTACAAATTTTAAATACACTTCTTAAAAAATCTCTGCTATAATCACTATGTTTATTCCTAGTACTAATTATGAACATTAGAAATGTTCGCAAATACTTTTCCACGTTTGCTTTCATTTGATGTTTCGTCGTTGGTGTTTCCACCCAATGTTGACAAGGTCTGTTTGGGAAAGATGTATCATGGGAGTTCTTCTTGCTTCTGCCCAGAGTATTGTATCTCAACAATTCATGTACTGACAGCCAAGTAGAACACTTAAATAAGGTCTTCCTGTTTAGAAGTACATCACCCTTCAGATGTTTTATAGTTTAGTTTTAAACGTTTTTGCTTCATATTTCAGGTGGACACTGGCAGTGGTTACCTGATATCCATCACCTATCACCACCATTCCGCCTCCACTCCTCTTCTCTCCCCCCCCCCCCTGCTGCCGTATGTTTCCACAATTTGTCTCTGCTCTCCTGGTTGAAATGGCAGTTTGTAGGTATGAAAGATCGAATTGACATAGACAGTGTACAATATTAACTAAACAATGAAAAGTTATTGAAGAATCACATTGCACAAGGGCAGAATTCTGTGTTCACAATCTATGTATACTCGTTGTACTGGTACTCTGGCCTAAGTCAATGTTGATGCACATGTTTCCAATGTCATTTTAATTTTGATTTAATGAAATATTTATAAAAACTTAACCTTTTTCAGAATGTTATTTGGACTTCTTGAAGGAGGGGTTTGATGTGAAGACCTATACTGCTCAATCCATTCATCAAGCAGTTATAGTTGAACAATTAGCAAAACTTGCCCAAGGAATTAGTCAGCTTGATAAAGAACTTCATATACAGGTAAGAAAAAGACATCTTGTTACTATGTGAGTGCTGTATCTGAGTGTTTTAAGAGGCAAGGCAAAACTAATGAGCTGTACTAGAAATGACATTGAAACTGTTGGCTTCACTCGCATTGTATCATGCTAAATATAGCTCATCTGTGAAATGGTGAATACAAGAATGATAGTGTAAGCCGTATATTTAGTAACCCCAACAGCATGGAAAAGTTTGTCGTAAAAAGCATCCCTGTCACTGTCGTCCATGTCACTGCAGTGCTCTCCTCCTTTTGCGGTTTGTATCCGTCAAGTGTTCAGGAAATTGCATTATTTCATGCTGAAATAAAAAAAACTTTCTGCTTATGAGTTTATTTCTGAAATTCAGGAGATTGTTCTCTTTGATTCATGCTATGAAAATCAATGTTAATGTTGCTGCTCTAATGGTTCTTTAGAAAAGGGTTTTATTTTGGGGAAAATAAAAACAAATATTGTATTCCTTCTATTGTTCATTTTTAGAGAGGAAAGTAATTGCAGAAGTAGCCTGAACTAGATTCTGGGTGCCAAAGTGCAAAGACAATGACTCGACCAAATGTCCCCCTCAGAGACGTCAAGGGGTTACATTAGTCTTCTATTAGAAAGTGTTGAGTTTTAATTTTTTTTGTTTCTTTCATCTTGCAGAAGGATTTTTAAGTGGACATTGTTTTATCTGTATTTTTATAATTTTAATTGACTTTGGCATATTTATGCCGATCATAATGATATTAGCGCTTGAGAGTTGCTACATATCAACTCCTAGTGCTCATGGTCAACATGAAAGATGAATGTATATGGCGGTTAGACATAAGGTAAGCAGCCTTTCCTTTAGCTAGGCTGATAATATGGCCTTAAAACTCAATCTCTGGAATGGACCAGCTATGCCAAACTGTTCACTTAGATAATGTGCAGACTACAGGAAAATAAATGCAATCACAAAGACAGATTCATACCAGATTCCCAGCCTAGAAGATTGCATCGATAGAGTTGGTTGCTCATCTTTCTTGTGTAAAATTGATTTGTTAAAAAGATATTGACAGCAGGAACTAAGGAACTTTGTGTTTGTCACACCTTGTGGATTCCACCAATTTTGAGTTATGCTATTTGAATTTAAGAATACTGCGCTACGTTTCAACAATTAATGAATACAGTTATAGCTGAAGTACCTGAATGTGTAGATTTGTTGCATGACATCATAGTACTATATTAGATAGAACATACAGAAATGTTAGAAAACTTGTTTACACAATTACAGTCAGCCAGGATTGGTGTTAAATCTAGCAAAAAGTATATTTGCAAAAGCCAAGGTGACTTTAGTTTTGGTCATTTGTGGGATGTGGGCTGGCTCGCAATTATTGCCCATCCCTAAGTGCCCTTGAGCAAGGCAGTCTTGAAACAATGCAGTCTGTGTGCTATCGGTTGATCCATAATACCCTTAGAGAGGGAATTCCAGGACTTTGATTCCTCATCCATCTTTGTCATTGCTTGAGAGATAATGGGAACTGGAGAATGCGACATAACAAAGTGTGAAGCTAGATGAACACAGCAGGCTAAGCAGCATCTTAGGAGCACAAAAGTCGAAGCCAGAAACGTTAGCTTTTGTGCTCCTAAGATGCTGCTTGGCCTGCTGTGTTCATCCAGCTTCACATTTTGTTATCTTTGACATTGCTTGACTAGTTTGTGAGACACCTCTCCCAATTTTGGCGCTAGCCCCCAGAAGCTATTACAGAGGGCTTTGCAGGGTCCATGTAACTGTTTCTGCTGTTGTCTTTTCTGGTGCTGAGGTCAATGCCAGATGGTCCATCTGGTATCATTACTTTGTGGAGACTTTATAGCAATTAATACAACTGAGTGGCATGCTAGGCCATTTCAGAAGGCAGTTGACAGTCAATCACATTGCTGTGTCTCTGGAGTTGCATGTAGGCCAGACCAGGTGAGGATGGCAGATCTCCTTCCCTGAAGGACATTAGTGCGCCAGATAGGCTTTTCTTGAAATCAGCAGTGGTTTTATGGTAATCAGGTTCTTTTAAAAAAAAATCCAAATTACACCATCTACCATAGTGGCCCCCAGATCCCCAAAACATTAGCTGAATTTCTGGATCAATAATCTAGCGGTATTGCCACTAGATCATCACCTCCCCTATTTAGGGCACGTTGTAGAACAACAATAGGCATCACCCAGAACTAAGTCTGTTTGTCTGTCTTTGATAGTGGGAGTGGCTAGAATCACAAGATTGGGTTTAAATCATTGGCTTTAATTTGATTACCTTGTTTAACTTTGCTCTGTAAAGTCACTATTATTAAAAAACTGTTGTATCTTTATTTAAGCTATAAACCTGGTGTCTGGTATTGGTTATTTTCAAAGTCTCTGGTACTAGTTATTACAAAGCTCTGGGTAGTAAATTTTTAAAGGCCATTAGGTATTTTAATTTTACTGCACCGCAAATACAGGGATAGGGAGAGTCATTTGATTTGGTGGTCTGTCTCTGTGTTGTAACATTATTTGTTTCTGCAGGTTGTTGCAAGACATGAAAATCTTCTTGCTCAAGCTACTGGCATTGAGTCACTGGAAGGTGGGTGCTTAAAAAAACAAATTTTGTACAGTGAAACCCTATACAACCAGGCACTCTGAAAAATCAAACACCCTCTCAGTTCAAAATTTCCAACATTTAGAGCAGGTCCAAGCCGTGAAATCATGAATGTTTGCAGTTTGCCAATTATGAACAGTTTTCAATATTCACAACATAAACACACAAAAAGTATATGAAAACAAGTGCAAACCACTTGTGCAATGGAGGTCTTCTTATTTAATATGCATAGTGGCAAAGAAACAATTATGTTGCTGAGATGGAATGCTTTCATGGCTTTCTCATGGGGCAAAGGGTGCCTTTTTTTTAGTGTCATGAAACTTGGATAAAGATATCAATTTCATGAAAGCTGTGAACTGCTGGTCAGATGGATGGTTGATGGTGGTAGATTACAAGGAAGCTTCTGATATTGAGGATCTAGAAGTTGAGGAGAGAGGAAGACTGATTTGGTGGCTTGGGAGATTGGTGTTCAGGAGGCAAAGAGAATGGTTTCTCATTTCTTTTTACCTTTCTTAGACTGTTGGACCTGAACATCCTCACATAATAAATGTTGGAACAAAACCATATTAACATCCTTAGCTATAGATGACACCACCATAGTAAGATTAATTTTTTTTTAACATTTACTTGTGAGATGTGGGTGTTACTGGCTGGATCAGTGTTTATTGTTGATCTGAACTTGCCCTTGAGAAGGTGGAAAGTGAGCTGCCTACTTGAATCATGGCAGTCCATATGCTATAGGTAGATCCACAACACTGTTGTTGGGGCAATTCCAGCGCACTGAAAGAGCAATGTATATTTCCAAGTCAGAGTGGGTTGGAGGAGAACTTGAAGATGATGGTGTTCCCATGTGCCTGCTCTCCTTTTCCTTCTAAATTGTTGTGGTTTTGGCCATAGGAGATGCTGGCTAAGAATCTTTGACTTTCTGTAGTGCATCTTCTGGATAGTACACATGCCGCTTTGCAACTTCTCATGTTATCTGGGGATGGTCACTGTGAAGGTCAAACCACCATCAGTCATCTCTCTCAGCCTGGTAAGACTATGACAACTTTTTTTTAGAGCCTCTAGAATGTCATTGGATCTGTAACTATCCAGGCAACTGGGGAGTATTCCATTACACCCCTGACTTATGCCTTGTGGATGGTGGACAGGTTTGGGAAATCAGGAGGTAAGTTACTCACTGCAGTATTCCTACCTCTGATCTGCTCTTCTACAAACCTGTGTTTAATGGCCATTCCAGTTCAGATTCTGATCAATGGTAACCCTAAGGATGTTGATAGTGGCAGATTCAGTGATGGTAATGCCATTGAATGTTAAGGTACTGGTGAAATAGTCATTGCCTAGTATTTGTGTGGCGCATATATGATTTATCACTTGTTAGTCCAAGCCTGGACGTTATCCAGATCTTGTTGCATTAGGACACAGACAGTTTAAGTATTTGAGGAGTTGCGAAAGGTGTTGAACATGATGCAATCATTGGTGAACGTCCCCACATCTGACCTTATGGAAGGAAGATCATTGAAGTAGCTGAAGATGGCTGGGCCTAGGACAGAATCCTGTAGAAATGTCCTGGGAGATGAAATGATTGACTTCTAATAATCTTAACTGTCTTCTCATGTACGAGGTATGATTCCAACCAGTGGAGAGTTCACCCCAATTCCTGTTGACTCCTGACTTTGCTAGAGCTCCTTGATGTCACATTTTGTCAAATCTAGCCTTGATGTCAAGTGCAATCACTCTCTCATTTCACCACCTGTGAAATTCAGCTCTTTTGGACTGGTTTCAACCAAGGTTGTAATGAAGTTAGGAACTGACTGGTCATGGTAGAACCCAGTTTTGGTGTCAGTAAGCAGATTATTGCTGAGCAGTGATAGCATTGTTTATGACATTTCCTATCACCTTTTCTGATAATTGACTAGACCGATGGGGCCATAATTGGGCATGTTGATTAGTCCTGCATTTTGTCTACATGACAAATTCTGAACAATTTTCCAAGTTGTCAGGTAGATGCCAATGTTGTAGCTGTTCTTGAACAGTTTGGCCTGGGGGTATAGTAGGTTTTGGTGCATGTCTTCAATACTATTGCAGGAATTTCATCATAGCTTTTGCAGTATCCAGTGTCTCCAACCACTTCTTGACATTATATGGAGTGAATCAAATTGGCTAAAGACTGGCATCCATGTGATGATTGGGACCCAAGTCTTGAGTTGCTAGATCTGTTCAAAATCTAAAACAGTCAGCTCCACAGAACGTGATTAAAGATATAATGAATGTGAAGGCAGGACGTTGTCACCATGAGGATTCTGCAGTGGTCGCTCTTAAGGATACTGACATCCACAGATGCATCTGTGGCAGGCAAATAGGTGAAGATGAAGTCAAATATGTAATTCCCTTTTTCTTCATTTCCTCACTACCTGTTGCAGACCCAGTCTAGCCGCAGTGTCCTGTAGTACTACACTGGATGGATCAATGGTACTGCTGCAGAATCATTCTTGGTGGTGAACATTTGACATTCCCCACCCAGAGAACATTCTTTGTCGTTGGCACCCTTAGTGCTTCCTTCAAGTGTGGCTGCACGTGGAGTATTGATTTATCAGCTGAGGGAGGGTAGTATGTGACAATCAGCAGGGGGTTTCTTTGCCCATGTTTGCCTTATTACCATGAGATTTTATGGTGTCTGTTTACCAATGTTGAGGACTCCTAGGACAACTCAGTCCTCACTGTTCCACTCTGCTGCTGGTTCTGCTGAGGCAGGACACCTCCAAGGATGGTGATGGGACATTGTGAGATATGATTCTAACTGGGTCAGGCTGCTTCTTGATTAGCCTGTGAGAAAACTCTGACAATTTTGACACTAGCCCTCAGATTTTTATAAAGAGAATTTTGTGGCGCCCTTTTTGTCCTTATTGTATCTAATGCCTACGTCAGCGTCCGATGGTCTGTCCGTTTTTAATTTCTTTCCTCCTTCCTAGCATCGGATACAACTGAATGGTTTACTAGGCTGTTTCAGTGAGCAATTAAGAGTCAAAGATAACAAAGTGTGGAGCTGGATGAACACAGGAGGCCAAGTAGCATCCCAGGAGCACAAAAGCTGACGTAAGGTTTCAACCGGCTCCACACTTTGTTATTCTTGGATTCTCCAGCATCTGCAGTTCCCATTATCACTGAAGCAATTCAGAGTCAACAGCATTGCTGTGGGCCTGGAATTACGCATTGGCCAGATTACCTAAGGATAGCTGTTTCCTTCCTTAAAGCCCATTAAATTATCCAACTGGGTCTTTCTGATAAGAGTCCGATGGTCATCATTAGACTGTTAATTCCAGAACCCAGGCAATGTTCTTGGGAGATAATGGGAACTGCAGATGCTGGAGATTCCAAGATAATAAAATGTGAGGCTGGATGAACACAGCAGGCCAAGCAGCATCTCAGGAGCACAATGTTCTTGGGACCTATGTCTCTGGATTAATAATCTAGCAGTAATGCCACTAGGGCATTGCACATTCAAAGGTGTTGCCCCATATTGTAAAGGCTGCATAATTTTCTTTCCTTTGTTTGGGACTATGAACTAAAACCATAAATTTTGACCAGGTGATCATTGGTTATGGGCAGGAGAAACATCTAGTTGCAAAGTGAAGGTGTAGGATATCATTCACTGTGTTGGCCTCTTTCTGTGAAAGTCCCAGAAAATCTCGAGTGATGGCCCCCCACTCTCTTCTTTCTCTGAAATTTCCTTGTTGAAAGGAGAAAAGAAACCTTGCTCTGAAAGGGGAATATTCTTAACCAGTGAACAACATACAACATTGGCGTGCAAACAACCTCATCTCATTGAAGACCTAAAAGGAACTGAAACAAAACCACTCATCAAATCCTGTGGGGCAATTGAACTGTTTGCCTTTTTTGCATCTTTTTCCTAACATTCATGTCTCATCTGCCTTTCTGTCTGTGAAGGTAGGGATTTAAGAAATAGTTTCATTTAAGTGGTGAAGTTTTGTTTGCCGTTCATATTCACAAATGAGACCATGAGCAGTTATTTTCTAAAGTACAGAGAACCAGTGACTGACAAACTCAGGTTAAAAGAAAGCAGTCAGCTAAACTGGGTTCTTGGATATTCTGACTAAAATTTTTTCACATTTTGTAATGGCTTTGGCAATATTTGGGCTTGATTTCCACTGCATTACCCCAACTGGTCATGACGATGTAATATTAAGTTAAAAGTTATGTATTCGAACATTGTGATCAAATCTGCAGGCATGCCTCTAACTAAAGTTCCTGCTTTTTTCTGTACATGATGTTATTGCTACTGATGTTCTGAAACGCTCCTGAGTGTGGTGGCAACAATACATACCATTCTCCTCCCCATCTTTTGCTGGGATCTGCTTGGCACTCTAGCCCTAAGGCAGACACCTTATCTTGCACAGGTTGCCGAAGTAGCAGATCCCAGGGCTTAGGATGTCCCTTTGTCTAAAGAAAAGAATCTTGGAATGACAACAGAAGTAGGGAACCTAGTAATCCAAAAAATGAGCTGACAACGTACTCAGCAGGTCTCTAAAATCAGGCATGATTCCAGGTGGGTGTGAAAAAACACAAGGGTCACTTCAGTCTTGCATCACATTGAACAATGCAATATTTTGAAGGGTTTAATCATTTACTTCTGTTACTGTGTCTAAAAGAACTTAAAACAATGTTTTAGGAAAATTAAAATCTTTGTTTGTATGCTGTTAAATAAGTTGATTGTCATGTATTTTAGGTGTCCTTCAGATGATGCAGACCCGGATTGCTGCGCTTCAGAGCACTGTTGACAGGTAGAGAGCTAGTTTTGCAATTTAACTATAATACACTACTGCAAAGTCTCCTTGTGCATGTAAAATAATCGTACCAGACGTCTCACTGCATCTGATTCACTGAACAGTTGTCCGCGATGACAACGCAACATTTGGAGTCTATAATAGGAGCATAGGAACAGGAATAGGCCATTCAGCAAGTCAGGCCTGTTCCACTAATCAGTGAGATTGTGGCTGATCTCTGGTATAATTCCATATACCTTTGGCTTATATCCCATTTAATACTATTGCCTAACAAAATAAGACTATCTCAGATTTAAAATTAACAACTAATCCAGCATCCATGCCATTTGTAGAAGAGAGTTCCAAACATCCATCACCCTTTGTGTAGGAGTGCTTTGTAACATCTCTGCTGAATGGTCTGGCTCTAATTCTCTCTCAATGCTATAGAATTCAAAAATCCCTGAACAGTGGTAGGAATTTATCATTATCTAGCCTGTTTTTTCCTGTTAATATCTTGAAGACTTCGATCAGATCACCCATTAACATTCTAAATTTGAGGAAAGTGCAATAATGGAAACTATAACAATAGTTATAAAGTGGCAAGTGATTAAAATAGAAAGCAGTGTTCTGATAATTTGCATGTGACTTGCAAAAATCATAAGCATGATGTTTAACTGCATTGTGTTTGTTAACGATATCAAAGAATATGGAACAATGGAGTAATTATGGTGGAATTAATTTTTCTATCAACTGGATAACTAGATTTGCAGTAGCCACTTGGATGAATAGTTCGTAATGTATACAAAGTGACTTCAAGGAGTAAGGAACCAGCCAGGGAACAGACTTTTTTAAAACTGGTTTTGCGTAATGAGAGAAGGTTAATTTCCAATTTTGTAAAATAGAATCTTTACCAGAGAATGTCATAAATTTGAGAATGATATATAATGTTTGGGACTGAGTACTAGAATCTGAAATCTGAACAAAACAAACTACATGTTCATAAGGAATGAGTTGGTTAAGGCATTTGGAAAATGAGGTTAAAACACATGGGAGATGAGCAATAACAGAGATTTAAAAATTAATGTTCAAATAATGTATATTTTCTTAAATAAAACTCGATTGGAAAATTTATTTGCGGTGGCTTACAAGAACATAAAGATGACATTAGATTAAAGGTGGAAGCTTATAATGTTGCTAAAACATTTTAAACCTGAGGATTAATTGCATTTTTAAAATCGGCAAATGAAGCCTATGCTCCTAGAATGTAATCAACTTCATAATTTATAATCTTCAGTTGTGCACAATACCTCCTGTTGAAAATGATTATTTGGCTGTTGGCTATTTCTGCTTTTTTTTGGTCTCTTTTCAACAGGATCAGAGGAAAAATTGTTGACCCCTATAACAAGATTGTTGCTCGTACAGCACAGTTGGCCAGATTACAGGTATACTATTTTGATGTACAGCTGTACATCAGTAATGCACATTAGATAGCTCACTTTATGCTTTTTCTTCCACAGAAGCTGCCAGACTCACTGAGTTTTTCCAGCAATTTCTGTTGTCGTTTCAGATTTGCAGCATCAACAGTCCTTTGTTTATCCAAAAGAAATCTGTTAGTTATACTAAAAGCTGCAGGTTTCAGGGTGCATACTCAAAAGTGGATTTGATACTTGGTGATGGGTAGAAAATATTAAGTACTCATTGGATGAATTACACTGAGTAACCAGGAGGACTGAGTGGGCTCTGGTAAATTAGAAATTTAACGTGGGAAGACAGCTTAGTTGCAATGTCACTGGGCTGGTAATTCAACTGTCATGCTCTGGGGACATAGATTTAAATCCCAGCTGCTGAATTTCAAATTCATTTAATATATCTGGAGTATAAAACTGGAGTCTGCAACGGTCATGATTATATTATCGTGGATAGTCATAATAACTGTATGGTTCGCTAATGTCCTTTTTAAGGAAGGTAATTTGCTATTCTTGCCTGGTCTGGCCTACCTGTAATTCCAGACTCAGTAATCTGGTTGAACAGCAGTAGGTTATAGCTCATGGTGTAAAAGGGTCAGTAGAAACAGATTCTAGATTGGCTGAGGAATAGGAAATAGTGTGGTTAATGAGTATTTTTGAGGTTTAAAAGTTTATAGTGGGTTTCCATACAGGTCAATATTGGGAGTTTTTTTTTCCGATGTGTTCTAGATATTGGAGTTCGGAACGGTTTCAAAATCTACAAATGTTGACAACATTTGGAGACATAATTATCTGTGAGGATAATGTAAAAAGCATAGAAATATTAAAAGTAGAGCAGGAATAGTAGATCTTCGAAAGAACATTGACAAGTTAGTGAAGTGGGTGGACAGGTGTTGGATGAAGTTCACTTGACACTTAAGCACAATGTTCATTGTCATAGGAATGAGTGGAAGCTATAAAATACAGTGTAATAGTCAAAAGAGGGTGCAGGAGCAGAGAGACCTGCAAGTGTCTGCATAAACCTTTTTAAAGGTGACAGGACGGGAAAGAGTGGTTCATGTACAGATTACAAAAATTTATTCATAGCAGCATAAATATAAGAGCGGGGATGTTTTGTTAAACCTGTGTACAATACTAAATTGCAAGTTAAATTTTAACTGGGGTGTTATGTAACATACTCAGTGCTACACTTCAATGCATTAGAGAGAGTATAGAAGAGATTTACAAGGATGGTTCTGCTTTGAGAATCATCTGTTATATGAAACTAGATTGGAAAAATTGGGATTGAGGGGTTGGCTGCTTAGGATCCAGTGGCAACAGAGTGCTGGGGATTGGCTGCAGAGTGCAGAATGTCTGGAGAGTTACATTATCTCGGTGCGTAAAGTTAGGATCTGGGGATCATATATGGTCTGGTGGTAGTATAGCTGGGGATGTGTGAGGCAGATATAGTGACAGTCTAATAGTTACTCAGGAGTTAGACTATGCACATAATTTATTAAATACAACTCCAATCTATTTGCATCAAGAAATATGGGTGGAAGTAGGATGTTCCAGCCTGCCTCACCACTTTATGTGATCATGGCTGATCTACCCAGGTCTCATCTACTCTCTGTGATAATGGGAACTTCTTTAGATTCTTTAGAAATTCTTTAGATGACATGTCCATCATGGGCCTCCTGCGGTGCCACAATGATGCCACCCGAAGGTTGCAGGAACAGCAACTCATATTCCGCTTGGGAACCCTGCAGCCCAATGGTATCAATGTGGACTTCACCAGCTTCAAAATCTCCCCTTCCCCCACTGCATCCCAAAACCAGCCCAGTTCATCCTCTCCCCCCACTGCATCCCAAAACCAGTCCAGCCTGTCTCTGCCTCCCTAACCTGTTCTTCGTCTCACCCGTCCCTTCCTCCTGCCCCAAGTTGCACCTCTATCTCCTACCTACTAACCTCATCCCACCTCCTTGACCTGTCCATCTCCCCTGGACTGACCTATCCCCTCCCTACCTCCCCACCTATACTCTCCTCTCAACCTATCTTCTTTTCTCTCCATCTTCGGTCCGCCTCCCTCCCTCTCCCTATTTATTCCAGAACTCTCACCCCATCCCCCACTCTGATGAAGGATCTAGGCCCGAAACGTCAGCTTTTGTGCTCCTGAGATGCTGCTGGGCCTGCTGTGTTCATCCAGCCTCACATTTTATTATCTCATCTACTCTCTTTTTCTACCAGTTCCTCATGGCCCTCAACTCCCCGATATTTCAAGTACCTCATCTTTTAAATACTCCTGTTGACTATCCTTCATAAATCCGTGAAAAGGAATTCCCAACATTCATTGCCCACAGGGAGACACACCTTTGTATTTCAGTTTAAATTAATATCCTGTTATTTTGTAAATGGGTGTCTGCTTGTTTGGGATTCTGTCATTCGTAGAATTGACCTCATTTTGAGTCTCTCAGAATTCCTCGTATTTCAATATCCCTTAGAATCTTGTGCGTTTCAATAAGATCACCCCCGGTTCCATGATGTGGAAGTGCTGGTGTTAGACTGGGTTGGACACGGTCCAACCTGTTGAAGGAGCAATGCTCTGAAGGCTAATGTTTTCAGTTAAACCTGTTGGACTATAACCTGGTGTCTTGTGATTTTGACCTAACCCTAGTTTAGCTGTTTTTGATAGATCAACCCAATTATGAGTCTACCTTGTAAATTTCTTGAACTGCCTCCAATGCTAGTAAATTTTTTGTCAAAATGGAGATTAAAACACAGAACTCCTGATGAAGCTCACCAACGACCTGCATCAGGCGTAATAAGCCTCCATCATTTTCACACTCCAACACCTGGCAATAAAGGCTGAAATTTGTTTTGTTTAATTACTTGCTTCACATGCTTGCTAATTTTTTGTTTCATGTGGAGGAACACTCAGATTCCCCGAGTGCTGCATTTTACTTTGCGGATTTTTTTCTCCATTTAAATTTAGCTTGCTTTTGATTCTTCCTGTCAAAATGCGTGGCCTCTCACTTTCCTACATTCAGCTTCAACTGCCAAGTTTTTGCCCACTCACTCACCTAATCAATATCCCCTTGCAGATTCCTTACATCCTCATCACAACATGCACCCCTCTCCGCCTACTTCAGTATTGTCAGTAATTTAGGCACATCACACTCTGTCCTGCATCTCCAAGCTGTTACAATAAGTAATTGAGCCACAAGAACGGACCGTTAGGACACTCCACTAATTATATGTTTCCAACCTGAAAAGAAACCCCATGAATCCTGACAATCTTCTGTGCGTTAACCAATCCTTAATCTGTGATTATTACGTTGTCTCCAATACAGTGAGCTCATTTCTTGTGCAATAACTTTTAATTTGCTACACTTTAATAAATGCCTTGAAAATCCAACTATACTAAATCTACCATTCCACCACCTCTTTTCCCCCCCCCCCCCACCCACCCTCGCTATGTTTAGTCAACTCTGCTTGCAATATCTTCAAGGAATTCTGGCAAGTTTGTCGAACATGATTTACATTTCAAAAAAACCACGTTGGCTGTATTTAATTGCATGAAGCTTTTTGAAGTGATCTGCTATTTCACCCTTAATAATGGACTCTAGCATTTTTCCAATATCAGATTTTTGCCCTAACTAGCCTATAGGTTACTGTTTTCTGTCTCCCACTTTTCTCTAATAGGGGCATCACAGTAGTGATTTTCCAGTCGACTTGTTGTGTAATGTTTCAACTAATGTGTCTAGCATCTTTGCAAGCACTTCCTTTTGAGACTCTTGGACGCAGACCTTTTGAATCATGCAGTCTAATTTGCTTTCAGTCCTAATAAGTTGTCAAATATTTTGTCCCTCACAATAGAGACAGTTGCATATTCTTTTCTACCTATAGCAGCTTGCTGATTAATATCTTTGGGATGTTTACAGTGTCCTCTGCCATGAAGATGCATGCAAAATATTGGTTATAAATTATTTGCCATTTCTCTGTTGCCCATTATCAATTTCGCAGTGGCATCTTTCAAGTATCCCATACAGTTTAGCTGCTGTATTTCTTCCAGTGTACCTGTAAAAGCTTTTGCGGTTTGTTTTATATTTCTTGCCAATTTACCTTCATAAACCGTTTTCTCTCAGTACTAACTTTTGTAGTCATCTTTTACTGGTTCCTGAAACAAATTCCGAATCCTGAGGCCTACCACTAATTTTTGCTGTTTTGTATGCTTTAATTTTTCAAAATTCTCCTCAGCCATCTTTGTTAACCACAGGTGTTTCAACCTTCTCAATTTGTCTTCCTTTTCGACTGGAATAAATGTTTGCTGATTCTTATGAAATATATTGGTAAATGGCAACTATTGCTTATCTACTGACCTTCCTCTTAATCTACTTTCCCAGCTCACTTCATATAACTCCTTCTTTATGTCTATACATTTGCCCTTCTTTAATTTGAGGACCCCAATTTGTTATTCCTCAAACTGAACTTGAAATTTTACCAGTTGTTTGCTACATGTTAGAAGACACTTAATTACAAGAATTCTTGTTGTACTGTACAAATCAAATTTCTATAAAGTTAGCAAATCTAAAATTGCCTGTACCTGACTAGTTCATGCAATATATTGCCCTTGAATCTCAGTTGCACTCAAATTTATCTCCAATATTACCCCTCTTGATCTGATCGGTCCTGTCCATATGCAGATTAAAATTACCCACGACAATTGTAGTGCCTTTATCATGCATCTCAGTTATTTTCCAGTTTATACTTTGTTTTATTTTTCTAGGGACTTGGAGATGACTTCCAATCACAACTTCTTTCCACCCCACCTGAGTTCACATCACAATCTACTTGGGACACTACTCCCCACACACTGATTCCTTTATCAATAAAGCTTCCTCATTATCTTTTTCTTTTTGCCTATTCTTGTGGTGCATCAAATACCCTTGGATATGAAGTTTCCAATCCGGGTCCCTTTACACCTATGTCACTGTAATAACCATCAAGTCATTTATTTATTTCTATTTGTGCCCTCGACTTATCTATCCTGTTACAATACTGTGCATTCAGATAAAGAGCCTTCAACTTTGACCATATTTATTTAGTCAGGTTGTAATTTCTGCTGCACACTTTTTCATGTCTATTTTTCCCCCTTCCTGTCATATTGTGATTATGGTTCCATTGTTGTCCTGCATCTTTGCTCTCTGCTTCTTTCTGATTTGTTAAACTTGCTTCAAGTTGAAGCCCCTAACCCCATGAATTTGTTTAAGCCCCTACCTACTCACCGTTGTTATACATCTTCCAGGATCCGGGACCCAGCATGGTTCAAGTGAAGATCTTCCCAATGGACCAGCTCCCTTCTTATTCAGAGCTGGTGCCAGTGCTCCATGAATTGGAACCCGTTTCTTTGAGACCAGTCTTTGAACCACAGATTTACCTGCCTGTCCCATGCCAATTTGCATGTACTTCAGGGTAGTGATCTTGAAATCATTGCTTTTGTGATTCTGCCATTAAATTGAACCTCAACTTGCTCATAATCCCTCAGTAGAAACCTTGTTCCTAGTCGTTGGTACCAGTGTGGAGCACAATAGCCTGATCCTCCGTCCCCACTCCAAATAACCTTCCAGCCAGAAGAGATGACCCAAACCCTGGCACCAGGTAGACAACATAGGCTACAGTATGTTTTGTGTTTGCTGAAGGGAACAGTATCTATTCTCCTAACTGTGCACTCTATTATTTCTACATTCATGTTTACTCTCCCACTTTAATGTCACCCTATGCACCATGGTGCTCTAATCAGTTCACCCATCCTCCCTGCAATCTGTGCCCTTGTCTCCACTGGGAGAAAGGACATTTTACCAATCAGATAAGGGTACTGCATGAGGCTACGCAAAGCTAATTCTTGATCTCAGAGTCTGCTTCATTTTGAAGTCATACCCTTGTCCCTGATCACAGACTAAACTTGATATTGTCAGTCTAAAGGGTGTCACTGTCTGTTGGAGGAGGAGAGCTTCCAAGCTTCGTGATGTGTTGTAGTGCCTGCAGCACAGACCCTAACTCATTAGTTCCAAGCTGAAATTCCTTGAATAAGCTATGCATTGCTACTGTGGTCACTGAGATTGTACGTGTATCTATCAGCTCTTGCAAGCTGCAGGTGTGAAACATCGCCTAGCCATCTCTATTCTATTCAATTCATTAATTTGAATGTTAAATATTAGAAATGTGAGTTTTTTAACAATACTGCTGCTGTAATAACATCTCCTAAATTAAAGTGCTTAGCTGCTCAAAGGAGATACTGAAGAAATACCACTAATAACCTAAATCAGTGCTGACTTACATTGGCAGGCATGATGGGCGGAATGGTCTTCTGCACCATAACAATTCTGTGACTCTTGGCAGCCCTAATAAGTCACTAGTACAAGGGCATTTACACGTGGAGAACAAATGCTGACCTTGCCAGCTCTATCCATCACCCGTACAAGAACAAAAAAAAATCTAAATCAGGAAGGAAGGGGAAAATATTCCTTCTGTAGCTGATACTGGCCTCATCCAATGAAAGAGTAAGGGAAGCAATAGAGGAATGTGGAAAAATAACTAAATGGAAAGTCTTTGATAGAATGGAAGTCAGGAAATATTAAAACACAAGAGTTCCTGTTATGGAGCCAAAGGCACCAAATTTTGATTGGCTAAATAACATTTAAAAAAAAACAGAAGATGATTTTGAAGGTGGCATAATATGGAGGACAATAAAGAGATACCATTCAAAAGCCAAATCCCAAGTGTTTGCTACTGAATCTTTTATAATGGACTCACTTATTATCCCCAGGCTGATGCCAGGCTAACTGGTCTATAACTCCATTTTCTCTTCACTAAATTTACATTTGGTCTTGCCAGTGTTGAGCAGACGGTGGTGTTGTTCTCGGGTTACTGCTAAACAACCAATGGGCCAAATTGATGGTGCATTTTCTATAATAATGTAGGTGAGAAATATTTTGGCAGATTTACAATAATCCTGATGGAAATTATTTGTAATGCAAGGTGGAGCAACCCACATACCCCTACAAAAATTATTATTTGGAACTCATTGCCAGCAATAACGTGTATGCTGGATGTGGGCATTACTTTTCAGTCCAAAGAATCTGAACAGATGGCCCAACCCAAGATAACGTAACACAGAAGGAAAGGGGTAATGAAGGCAATTTAATCGACATCAAAACATTTCAAAGTGGCACTGATTCAGAACTTTCTCCTGTTCTATTTTGGCTCTTTTTCAGTAATATATGCATACATGCCCTGGAAACTTGTAAAAGTTGAGCTTTATTAAATTTGAAAAAAATTGCAAAAATGCTGACAACATAGAATATCGAACATAGGGCTTGTACAGCACTCTACAGGCCTTTCGGCCCTTGATGGTTTCACAGGTCAGCACAACAATCTGAAGCCCATCTAACCTACACTGTTCCATTATCATCCATATGTTTACCCAATGACCATTTAAATGCCCTTAACGTTGGCGAGTCTGCTACTGTTGTAGGCCTTACTACTTAGTACATGCCCTTACTACTCTGAGTACAGAACCTACCTCTGACTTCTGTCCTATATCTATCCCACCTCAATTTAAAGCTATGTCCCCTCATGCTAGCCATCACCATCATCATGCGAGGAAAAGCTGAAATAAACAGCCTACGACTTTAATAAGACAGTCCTGAATGTGACAAATATGTTAAAATATTTTTGTCACAAGTTATTCAATTGTGCCTTAAACTGCGAGTATATTCAATATTCCTACAGAGGTACAGTTTTTTTTGTTTAGAAATTTTATTCAGAAATTTTACAAGTGATACAGGGATCACAGAGGGTATCATTAACTTTTGATAATTTTGGTACATTTTTCATGAATTTTGAACTTTATATTTTGGCTTTACCATCATTTATGTCATCAAAACAAAGTGTGCTAGATTGTTGATGAGTGCACCAACTGCACAATATTATCTGAGAAGAAATGTGACAAATTATGGAAATGTTTAGAACTGACACTGTAGCTGTCTATGTGATACCATTCAACAACTATTTGGAGAAACCAGAGAGAGCAAAATGAAGATTCCCCTTTTTTTTTAAACAGCCTGCTAAGGTTATAATAAGTCAAACTTCACAGAATAGATGATTAAGCCATACCCACCAAAAGAGAGTTGTGGGGGTGGTGGGTGAAAAACGAAAACCAGAAAAATTCAGTCTTATAAAATTCAGTCCAAGCTTCACATCCATAATTGCTGCCTCAGAATTTGCAACCCCAACAACTCGCCTTGCAATCCATAGCTTGGGACGCCCACCTAGCAAAGTATATATTTAAAGCATACATGTTGCAAATAAGACACATACAAAAGGTTGAAATGTACCCCTTTTGGTCATGAAGATATGTACTATTTGTCAAAATCAATATGAAAACTGGTGCAAGCCAATTTGCATTGTATTATGTCAAAGTCACTTCCTTGCGCGTTTGTTCTGAGAGCAAAATCCAGTCTGCTCATTTTGCAAAGTTTCTGTTGTACAATAGTACAAAGAATTATCTTAAGATGCACTTATTTATGCAAGGCTTTTTGGTACCCATTAAAAAATATTTGATGGAATGTGGGGATTGTTGGCAAGACCAGAATTTGTACTCAAAGCCTAATCTTCTTTCAAGGGTCACAGTGAACTATCTCCATGAACTGCTGTAGCTCATCAGTTGCAGGCATACCCAAAAAAGCTGCTGGGAAAGTATTTGGGAAAGTCCAGAATTTTGACCCAATGACACAATGGAATGGTGATATTGTTCCAAGTCAGTAGAGTGTGGCTTGGAAAAATCTTTGAGGAGGTGGTGGCATTTCCATGCATCAGCTGCTTTTCTCTTTATGGACATTCAAGGTAGCAGGTTTAAAAAGTGTTGTAAATAACACCTTGGTGAGTCGCTTTAGTGCATCTTGTAGATAGTATGCACGGCTACCACTGTATATCAGTGGTCTTTGACGTGCATGGCCACCTCTTTGATTGCACATGCAAATTCCATCTTCAGAATAGCTGGAAGAATACAAAATAACTCTACACAGTATAGTATCAAGAATGGTATTCTGTAGTTATTTAAGAGTCTGCTGTAAGTTCTACGCAATCACACTTGAATAAGGAAACAATGTTTCGCGTATGGGGATTAAAATTTACGAACAGCCAATTTACAAACACTCGTACCTATATACATCGTCCTGTACAAGAATGAATGAATAATAATTTTAAATATGTGACATATGTACATGTCCCTGTACTTAAGAACAGCTATTTTATGTTGCCCTGCATTGTGTTTCAACTTGCATACAAAATGACATGTGAATAGGCTCAACGGATCCTGTTCATAATCCATGAACTGTCTGTATGTATTAATCAAATGTACAATCTCCATATATAGATGGGGAGATGCTTTAAACTTAAAACAAAAATAATTACCGTTTATGTAGTACATTTTTGTAGGATCAGGATCATTTTAGAAAGACACTGGCGTAATGTTGATGTAACTGGACTTTGAATATGGAATATCAGGATAGTACTCTTGGCACATGAGTTCAAATCCCCCTCAGCAGTTGGTGAAATTGAATTCAATAATAAAAGAATCTATGAAAAGATGGTCTAATGGCAACCATGGCAGCATCATTTGCTGAAAACACATCTGATTCACTGTTGTCTTTAGGGAAGGAAATCTACTGTTCATCTGGCCTAAATGTGACTCCAGACCCACAGCGATTATGGATGACTCTGAACTGCTATCTGGGCAATTAGGGATGAGCAATAAATCCTGGCCTAGTCTGTTGCGCCCATAGCCCATAAATATAGTATTTTAAAAGACAACGGGGGGGAAAAAAGCAGGGGAGTCAGACTAATTGGATTATTGGTTCAGGAAGCTGATTCAGGCACATGGGCTCCATTGCCTCCTTGAGAGCGATATGGTTTTATGATCATTGGTTCTGAGAAACTTCTCATAACCTTTTAAAGTGAAAAACTTAAGCAGGCAACAGTGGCTGCCCATTTGTGAACAGCTAGATTCCATAGCACTAGTGAAATTAATTACTCAGTTGATTTTATGTGATGGTGATTGACGGACGTTTACTGATATGGTTGGTGGGGAAATCAATACTCTTAAGTGTGATGGAACTGTTGATACCCACCTGAACACTACACATGCAACAGCATGAGAATTATGAACAGGAGTTCACCATTTGACCCCACAAGCTTTAAGTTCATGGCTGATCTGATTGTGGCCTTGTGTCTCTTACTTGTCAGCACCTGGTAATCCTTGCCCTTCTTGTCAATCAAAAATCTGTCTATCTCTGCCTTTGCTGCTCTTTGCGAAAGACAATACCACAGTGTCATATTTCACTGGGAGTAAAGATTTATCCCGCTCCTGGTCTTAAATGGGAGCACCCTACTTTTTTTTTTAATTGTGTGTTCGAGTTCTAGACTTTCCGACAAGTAGAAACATCTCTCGGCATCCGCTGTGTCAAATCCCCTCTGAACTTGCATTGTTCAATAAAACCACCACTTGTTTTTCTAAACTCCAATGAGTATAAATGAACCTTCTCAATCTTTCTTTGCAAGGTAACCCCTTCAACTCAGGAATAAGTTGATTGAACCATCTCTGGACTGTTTCATTTGCAATTAAATACTTTCTGAAGTACAGAAACTACAACTTGACACAGTACTCTGGATGTGGTCTTCATGAAACCAAGAGCAGTTGTATAAACACTGACCTAATTTTGTACTTGATTTCCTGCGTAATAAGCATTACATTCCATTTCCTTTCCAAATTACTTGCTGTATCTACATACTAACTAATGCACCTCTGTTCTGTGGAGTTCTGCACACTCATTCCACTTGCTAAGAAGAATGTGAGATATAGCAAGACGAGTAGGCTAATGGCTGTGCTATTTGCAAAGATCTGCCCCAGGCATTAACTGCTGTTTTGTGCGAGCTCATCAAAGCCCTCAGCTCACTATTGTTTCAAAAATATGCGCACCTCTTCTTTAAATACTTTGTGTTTTATCTTCCACAGCTCTTTGGGGTAGAGAATTACAAACAATCATTACCCCTCCAGGGAGAAGAAAATTCTTCTGCATCTTGGTTTTAAATGAATATCCCCTTATTCTGTAACAATGTCACTTAGTCTGAGATTCCCCACTAGTCGAAAAAACTTCTCAAAAGTTGCCCTGTCAGATTCACTCAAGATCAATAAGGTCTTTTCAATAAAATCACCCTTAATCCTTCCAAACTCCGAACAGATCCATTACTGTTTTTGAATATGGCTCAACTGTTTCATTTTAATGGGGTTTTTTACAATTTTAAAATTATTCAATTTTACAATTATTGAGAAATTGAAAGTCAGCATTGCCTCATACTTGCTTGATTGCACAAAAATATTATGAAAACCCAAGAGAGACAATTCTAACTTATTCAAAAGTATTGTATCAAGTCAATGCTTGGTATACAAGTGATAATCAGACTAATGATGTATGAATAAGAAAAACAATGAAAGTAATTGAGACAGAGGTGGGAAGAAACGTATGTGGGATTTATGCTAATATTTTCTTACTTTGAGAAGAATCAACTTCTGTCTGATCAAATGGCGTTACTCTGACGTTAAAGAAGAGATTTAAGGTTTTGGAAACGATGAATCTTAATCATTTATGTTCTAGTTAGGAAAAGAGCATTATAATTCTTGATGGTATTGAGCAAATGGTCTATTATTGTGGGATTCACATGTGAACTGTACGAGTAAATGACATGATGAGGTTTAAATCTGTACGAGTTTGCATTTAAGAAAAAGAACATAATCTCACATCTTTTAAGACATATGAGCAATACAAGTTGAACTTTTGTAAACCTAAGAAAACTAGTTCACAAGGTCACAGCCTCCAAAATATTTAGCAAATCAGTATTTTTTGAATTTCATTCAGGCAGCCTGTGATTTGCTTCGAAGAATAATCCGTATCTTGTACCTAAGTAAGCGGCTCCAAGGTCAGCTACAGGGAGGAAGCAGGGAAATCACTAAAGCTGCTCAGAGTCTCAATGAGTTGGGTAAGTAAATAAACCTTTTAGCTGTCTTAAAAAGTCAGTCACTGCTTCTACTAAGTGCTTTTAACATTGTTATTTGATCTGTTTCAAAAAGTAGACTATTGGAATTGCAGCAGTGTCATCAACTCCATTTCATGAAACGCAACAGCCTGCGTAGATATATTTCCCTCTCCACCACCACCACCTATTAGGGTGGCACGGTGGGCTCAGTGTTTAGCACTACTGCCTCACAGTGCCCGTGACCTGGGTTCAATTTCACCCTCTGGCGACTGTGCAAACTTCACACAGTCTCCCCGTGTTTGCGTGGGTTTTGTCCGGGTACTCTGGTTTCCTCCCACAGTCCAAAGATGTTCAGGCTAGGTGGATTGGCCGTGCTAAATTGCCTGTAGAGTTCAAGGATGTGTAGATTAGGTGGGTTGTAGGGGAATGGGTTTGGGTGGGTTGCTCCAAGGGTCGGGGACTTGTTGGGCCAAAGGGCCTGCTTACACATTGTAAGGATTCTCTGATTCTATTCTGTGAACTCTATTCCACCTCGGGAGCCTACAGCCCAGTGGCCTAAATGAGGATTTTACTAGTTTCAAAATCTCCCCATCCCTAGCCTTGTCCCTGCCTCCTTGACCTGACACAACCTGCCCATCATCTCTTCCCACCTCACTGACCAATCCTCACACTGCCTACGTGCAGTCACTTATCACCATCCAGCCTACCTTCCCCAGCCCCACCCCTTCTCTCTTTTATTTCTGAGCTCCCCTCCCCGTCCCCATTTCTGCAGAAGGGTACTCATCTGAAACGTCAACTTTCCTGCTCCTCCAGGGCTGCCTGGCCTGCTGTGTTCCTACAGCTCCACACTGTGTTATCTCTGACTCCAACATCTGCAGTTCTTGCTATCTCAGTCTGTGTGGATACTTGTTTAGTGAAAACTAGGCCTTTCCAGGATAGTAGATGTTTGAGAATACAATGATATTATTTTAAGAATCAAGAAAAACATGCTCAGAAAGCAGTCACGAATCATTTCAACCCCCCACCCCCACCCCCACGCCTCCCATTCTTTAGATGACATGTCCATCATGGGCCTCCTGTGGTGCCACAGTGATGCCACCCGAAGGTTGCAGGAACAGCAAATCATATTCCGCTTGGGAACCCTGCAGCCCAATGGTTTCAATGTGGACTTCACCAGCTTCAAAATCTCCCCTTCCCCCACCGCATCCCAAAACCAGCCCAGTTCGTCCCCTCCCCCCACTGCATCACAGAACCAGCCCAACTCTTTCCCCCCCCCCCCCCACCCACTGCATCCCAAAGCTAGTCCAACCTGTCTCTGCCTCCCTAACCTGTTCTTCCTCTCACCCATCCCTTCCTCCCACCCCAAGCCCCACTTGCATTTCCTACCTACTAACCTCATCCCACCTCCTTGACCTGTCCATCTTCCCTGGACTGACCTATCCCCTCCCTACCTCCCCACCTATACTCTCCTCTCCACCTATCTTCTTTTCTCTCCATCTTCGGTCCACTTCCCCATCTCTCCCTATTTATTCCAGAACCCTCACCCCATCCCCCTCTCTGGTGAAGGGTCTAGGCCTGAAATGTCAGCTTTTGTGGTCCTGAGATGCTGCTTGGCCTGCTGTGTTCATCCAGCTTCACACTTTATTATCTCAGAAAGCAGTAGACCTGATTTAAAGATTTTGGGCTGAAGCAACTGTCTTTTTATAGGATGAAATCTAAGCTACGTGTCCTAACATAATAGTTTAAAATATTTGAAAAAATCTGCAGTGGAATGGCCATTATCACCTCCAAATTTCAGTTATTCAAATTATGACTAGTAGTTGATTTAATATAAAAATATGAATAAATGAAAGCTAATGAACCTCTGGTTCCACATAAGCCACAGCTCACAGGAAGATTTGTTTCCAAGATTAAATTTCCAAGACTCCATTGTATTTAAATTGGCACAAGACGACGGCTGTAAGTTAGCAACAATAGTTTTTTTCTGCCACCCCCCCCTCCCCCACCCCCCGCCTTAACTACGGCATATTTCATTAAAAACACATTAATTTACAAGCATCATCTGTGACATCACGTTTTACTGGTTTCTGGTCTGCTATGTTATCCATTTGCCTCATAGAGACTAGAAGCAGGAGTTCGCCATTTTGCCCTTTCAGCCTGCTCTGCCATTCAGCATGATCCGACTGATAATCTCATCTCGACGCCAGTTTCTCACATTCTTCCCATGCATTTAGATGCCTTTTAAATCTAAAAAGACTATTTCTTCATTTGAATATATTTAGTAACTTGGCATCTGCAGCCTTCTATGATAGACAATTCAACAAGTTCACTACTGTTTGAATGAAGAAAGATTTCCTCGTTTTAATCCTAAATAGTCAATTCCCAACTAAAGGAAACATCTGTCCTTCATTTAGTCTGTATACCTTTTTTTAAAAAAAAAATTATACGTTTTATTCTTCTGTCTGATTCTTTCAACCTCTGGTGAATACAGACGCTTCCAGTACTGACCTTGCCTGGCAAATATGCCCTCTTACACTAGTGAGCCAATCAGCAGCAACTGTGGGGAGAATTGGCCTGTGAATGGAAGTGTAGTTCCTGTCAAAGGTTGTTAGTTCCATGCATGGTACCAACTTTTTTTCCATTTGGCTGTTCTTTCATTCACTTTTGCTGGAATCACCTTGTGGGGGTGATATTGCTATCTGGCGCCATGAATTTGAATGCTGAGAGAGAGAACTAAGTCACTAAGACTAGACTGCAGAGCTTAAAAAGTTGAATGATCCTGCGAGGATGAAGAGATTTTAAAAGAGTTAAAGTCTTGGTGTGCAAGTAGTAGATTAAATTTGCAGGAGTTTGAAAGTAAACCAAAAAAAATTCAAGGCCATTTGTGAGGGTTTGGAGATAATCACTGATAGGAAAAAGTGAAGACTTTCATTGTAGACTTGAGTTCGAGCTTGTGAAGGGGTTTGGCAAGGAGACTGACGAGGGATCAGAATTGAACTTGAGATGGTGATGGCATGAACTCAGGGTTTCCAGAGTAGAAAGGATTCGAATGTATTTTCTGCATAAAGCATGGAAATGTTTGTACATTTTCCTGATTATTATTAAATCTTAAGTACTTTTAATTTCTGAGTAACAAGATCAAGGTGGGGGTGCAGAACTGTATTTGGAACAATATTGGTAGAAACCATGGATTGCAGCATGCTGTAAGGTCATTTGACTCATCTTATACAGCTAAGAAGCCCTTTGAAACAGCTGTTCAATTAATTTCATTCATCTACTCTTCTTCCATAAGAACTAGGAACCGGAGTAGGCCATTCGGCCCTTCGAGCCTGTTCCGCCATTCAATAAGATCATGGCTGATCTTTTCATGGACTCAGAACCACTTATCCGTGTTCTCACCGTAGCCCTCCACAGCCTCCAGTGCCCTGCTGAAGTTTTCCCTTTTCAAGGATGTTTATTCAAATTAATTTTATAACTTATTAAATCTGAATTGTGTTAGATTGCAATCCTGATTGATTATTTTTCTCTTTAGCCATGTTCCTTTATGTGGCCTCTAGTTGTCTTCCAATCATTGTGACAAAATATACATGTTATTGCTTTCTTCCTCTAACCTGTGCATCACCCAGACATGTAAGTTGGACAAGGTCAGGTACAGTTTGGACTAGCATTAAACAGTTATCCATTCAGTAGTTACAAAGGTTTTTCTTAATAAAGGCAGGGAAAATATGTGAAAAGAAGATTCTTTTAAAAAAATGACTTTATTATGAAAATGAAATTGGACCCGACCTGTTTGTTCGAAATTTGAGTTCTGTCACCTCTACAGGCTCTTCATTCTGCCTGAGATGCGAGACAAAGAAGTGGATGGTAGTGGCAATCCTCTCCATTCCTTTGGCTCCTGGATTGTTAACTTTAGCCTTTCCCTGTCTGCTACCAGCAACATGTGTGAATTTAATTTTTATCACCTTCTAAATTCAGTGATAATATTGCTGTCAACTGGTGTTGTTGATTGGCTCATCAGGTAGAAATAATGGCATGTCTTGGATACCTTTTTGTATTTAGCACATTGTAGCTCCTTGGGCTGACTCTGGCATCCATTGTGTGTGGGCCTCGCTTGATGATAAGGAGCACCATTGGTCCTTGGTTCCTAGTTCAAATGAGGTATCCTAACTCTCATTGTTGGAAGCTGCTTCTCTGTTCAGTACTGCTCAGCAACTGTGAGTGGTGAACTAGCTCCATCATTTTAATTGATGGCAGTCTCTAAAATTTGCTGCCTGCACCAATTCATGTTGCCTTCAATGACTGTGAAGTTGACAGTGAAGATTTCCAGTTCGACAAAGTTAGTAGATTGTAGTAAGAAGTCATTTCAAACTTGCCCATAAAAATTACAAAATTTAAGTGTTGCCTCATAATGTTGGGAGTGCAGATCATGTGCACTTGAAGTCATGTTCTCTGTCGTGGTAACTTTGTGTTAACATATTTGTGATCATTTAAATATCAATAAACCAAATCATTTCTTCATTGAAAGATGGTGTAGAAATGAACAAATACTGCAACCAGTGTGGAGCTGGGAAAGCACAGCCAGTCAGACAGCATCTGAGGAGCAGGAAAGGCAGCGTTTTGGGCTAAAACCCTTCAACAGGACTGATGCCCAGTTCTGACAAAGGATTTCGGCCTTAAGTGTTGACTTTCCTGCTCTTCAGATGCTACCTGACCAGCTGGGCTTTTCCAGCTCCACATTTATTGGCTCTAGCGTTCAGCATCTGCAGCCCTTACTGTCTCCAAATACTGCAACTTGTTTGACCTGTAAGGTAAGTATTTTGAGATTTTTGATTTTGACACCAGACCCTTCTTGCATGTTGTTTCTGTCCAGCTTAACATGTCAACTGCTAAAATATTTGCTGCTTTCCAGATTCAGATATTGTTTGAATCTTGACTGCACTGTCAAAAAA
The DNA here is from genome assembly GCF_030684315.1 of Stegostoma tigrinum. Classification (NCBI taxonomy): domain Eukaryota; kingdom Metazoa; phylum Chordata; class Chondrichthyes; order Orectolobiformes; family Stegostomatidae; genus Stegostoma; species Stegostoma tigrinum. The sequence continues at coordinate 35,081,247 of NC_081378.1, forward strand.
AATCTTTTTTCAACAGTAATTGGTGTGGATTAGATTAGAATGTGGCCATTTGCCTTGCGCAGTTTTTAAATTTTCTTCTGAAGAAGTATTTAAGATGATTATATGTGCTCACAACTCAATTGCATGAAATATTTAAGCTGACATGCAGTAAAATGTTTTTGTTTACAAGTTCACTTACACTTTAATGAATACATTTATTCAAACTGAGTGGTTCTAGATTTAATCCTAATTATGCAAATTCCACCATTTGATGCAGTGAGCATCGGAGGCGAGGGAGTGATCTTATAGAAGTTTATGAAATTATGAAGGGCATAGGTAAGGTGAATAGTGAAGGTGTTTTTCCACAATGGGGGAGTCCAAAATTGGAGGGCATAGATTTATGGTGCGGGGGGGTGGATTTAAAAGGGACCAGACGGGTAACTTTTGCACACAGCGGGTGGTGCACATAAGGACCAAACTGCTAAAGGAAATGATGGAGGCAGGTACAATTATAACATTTTAAAAGGAATCTGGATGGCTACACGAATAGGAGGGTTTTAGAGGGATAGGGGCGAAATGCCGGCAAATGGAACTAGGTCAGATTAGGATGTTAGATCGACGCAGACGAGTTGGACTCAACAGTCTGTTTCCGTGGTGTGTGACTCGACAACTGTATGACTAAGTCAGTTGTTTACCTCAGCTTTAAGTATGTTCCCATTATGTCACTATTGCCGACTTCAGAGTGTTGCTTTAATTTACTTTTCGTTCCAGTCTGATTATTGTATTGGCTCCCTCGTGTCTCCTCCTGACGCCTTTCAGTATAAACAAATATCAACTATAGACCAGCAAACAGTTGTAATTGCATACTTTGACTCTAAACATTTGATCAGTTCTACTGATCAGCCGGTGATGCAGTAGGTCAGCATACTTGCTGATTATTTCTAGATTGAATTTTCCAGCTTGCTTAGTTGATACGTATCTGAAATCTCGTTGAGCTACAAAATATCCTTATCTAGCATTTTTTTCACTTACTTCCTACATTACAGTAATCTGAAGTTAAATCTAAGCTAGAATTTCAGTGTTATTAACATTATGGAAATAGTAAAAGATAGTGAGAATACTTGTAAAATAGCAGCTATACATCCTCTTGACATTCAATTATTGATATAAATTGAATGTTATCATAACTTTAGGTATTAAGATCTTTTAAGACAGTAAATGTAACGGTCAGTATCCATCAACAGAAATCTGGTCTGTTGTTAGCCTTGTTTCTTTGTAACATTAATTGAGGGAGCAATGTCAGGCAAGTTGTACAAGAACCACTAGCTTTTCTCTGACCCACGGTACCTTTAATATTAACCTTGCTGAATATGTTATGTTACTTTAATGCCTAATTTTAAAGATGAATTCTTCAATACTGATATATTTCACCAGTCTAGATTATGCAGTTAACTGCTTGTATTGGTGTTGTCCCAAAGAATCTGAACCAGAAGCATATAAATCCAAACTGAGACCTGTTTGCGACATTGTTTGCTCTTGAAGTGGTCCTGTAGTGGTTTGCCAAATATAGCTTGTGAAACGAACGACTGTAGAATAATTTATTTAAAATCTTTGACTCTCAATGTTTGCATGTTTTATCTGATGAAAGGTGTATTTTAAATTTTGAATGTGGTTGAAAGGGACAAGTACTATAAGAGAATGTTTGTATGTACTAGTTGGGTTTGGCTCAGTTATATGAGTCTGGTCATTGATTGGGAAGACTTTGGTACAACTCTAGACATGTAATCTAAACTGATTCCACGATAGCATTAAAAGATCAACTTGTTCCAGGGATGGAAAAGATTCCCAATGAAGCATCAGGATTTCTGCCAATGTCTGAACCCACACACTTGTCTCAAAAACACTGACAAAACACATTCACTGGGTGTTGATAATAAAATGTGAGGCTGGATGAACACAGCAGGCCAAGCAGCATCTCAGGAGCACAAAAGCTGATGTTTCGGGCCTAGACCCTTCATCAGAGAGGGGGATGGGGTGAGGGTTCTGGAATAAATAGGGAGAGAGGGGGAGGCAGACCGAAGATGGAGAGAAAAGAAGATAGGTGGAGAGAGTATAGGTGGGGACGTAGGGAGGGGATAGGTCAGTCCAGGGAAGACGGACAGGTCAAGGAGGTGGGATGAGGTTAGTAGGTAGATGGGGGTGCGGCTTGGGGTGGGAGGAAGGGATGGGTAAGAGGAAGAACAGGTTAGGGAGGCAGAGACAGGTTGGACTAGCTTTGGGATGCAGTGGGTGGGGGGGGGAAGAGCTGGGCTGGTTGTGTGATGCAGTGGAGGGAGGGGACGAACTGGGCTGATTTAGGGATGCGGTGGGGGAAGGGGAGATTTTGAAACTGGTGAAGTCCACATTGATACCATTAGGCTGCAGGGTTCCCAAGCGGAATATGAGTTGCTGTTCCTGCAACCTTCGGGTGGCATCATTGTGGCACTGCAGGAGGCCCATGATGGACATGTCATCTAAAGAATGGGAGGGGGAGTGGAAATGGTTTGCGACTGGGAGGTGCAGTAGTTTGTCCGACCCCACCACTCAAGACATTTTTCCATCCCCACCCCTATCTGCTTTCCGGAGAGACCACTCTCTCCGTGACTCCCTTATTCGCTCCACACTGCCCTCCAACCCCACCACACCCGGCACCTTCCCCTGCAACCGCAGGAAATGCTGCACTTCCCCCCCCACACCTCCTCCCTCACCCCTATCCCAGGCCCCAAGATGACATTCCACATTAAGCAGAGGTTCACCTGCACATCTGCCAATGTGGTATATTGCATCCACTGTACCCGGTGTGGCTTCCTCTACATTGGGGAAACCAAGCGGAGGCTTGGGGACCGCTTTGCAGAACACCTCCGCTCAGTTCGCAACAAACAACTACACCTCCCAGTCGCAAACCATTTCCACTCCCTCTCCCATTCTTTAGATGACATGTCCATCATGGGCCTCCTGCAGTGCCACAATGATGCCACCCGAAGGTTGCAGGAACAGCATCTCCTATTCCACCAGGGAACCCTGCAGCCTAATGGTATCAATGTGGACTTCACCAGTTTCAAAATCTCCCCTTCCCCCACTGTGTCCCTAAACCAGCCCAGTTCGTCCCCTCCCCCCACTGCACCACACAACCAGCCCAGCTCTTCCCCTCCACCCACTGCATCCCAAGACCAGTCCAACGTGTCTCTGCCTCCCTAACCTGTTCTTCCTCTCACCCATCCCTTCCTCACACCCCAAGCCGCACCCCAATCTACCTACTAACCTCATCCCACCTCCTTGACCTGTCCGTCTTCCCTGGACTGACCTATCCCCTCCCTACGTCCCCACCTATACTCTCTCCACCTATCTTCTTTTCTCTCCATCTTCGATCCGCCTCCCCCTCTCTCCCTATTTATTCCAGAACCCTCACCCCATCCCCCTCTCTGATGAAGGGTCTAGGCCCGAAACGTCAGCTTTTGTGCTCCTGAGATGCTGCTTGGCCTGCTGTGTTCATCCAGCCTCACATTTTATTATCTTGGATTCTCTAGCATCTGCAGTTCCCATTATCTCTGATACTATTTTAACCTCACTGGGTGTTGATCTCCCTTTTTATATGTTGACAACTGACTGCAACATTTATTAAGTAATTGGCTGTGAAGCACTTTGGAGCATCCTGAGGACACAATAGACACTGTAATAAATAGTGTTGTTACATTGTTGCCTTTCACTGTGTTGAATTCAGCCAATTGTAATTGCGCCTTGGCTACTGGGAACAGTTCTACAGTTAAACAGTAATATTGCAAATTAGGAATAACTTTGCCCTCTTAATCTTTGTGGAAAAGTATTTAGGTTGACCTTAGATTTACTGTTTGTGTCAATCAATGTGTGTAAATTTGTTTATTGTTACAAGATTAGAATAGGACCTTGTACAGGTAAATGAAAATTATGATCTTTCATACAACTCGTATAAAGATAATAAATAACTAAAATAATACTGTTAAATATCTATTGCTGACTGAAACTTGTATTTAAATCTGTTACCATTGATATTTGGATCTCTTTGAGAATGATCCTGTTCATTCAGTTGTAGAACCAGTTATATTTTTTCCAATTCATTGCTCGGCCTGTAAAATTCTTGCCTCCGAGTAAGAAGGTTCAAGTTCCCCGGGGCTTGAGCACAGAAATCAAGGATAACAGTCCAGTGCAGTACTCGGGGAGTACTGTTGGAACTGCTTTCTTTTGGATGAAACTTTTTATCAAGACCCTTTTTTTTTCTCCCTCAGATACTCATAAAAGATCCCATGGTGCTATATTTTGAAGTAGAACAGTATGTGTGGTGTCTTGTCAAATATTTATTCCTTAATTAGTATCACAAAACAAATTACTGTGTGCAAATTGTTTGCTATGTTTACTACAGTACAACAGTAACTGTGTCTGAAAACATACTAATCGTTGTTTGTAAGACAGCTGATGTTGTATGTTTGAGGAAAGTGAAATATGAGTTTTTTTTCCTCTTGTGCGTTTCTTAAACTTAAAGCAATACAGTATCTACTGTGTGATTCAGAGACCGGTGTTTTTTATGTGTTGTTTTGGAGCCATAACTGTAACCAATGTGAATGTGGTGTTGAAGTTCTAGTTTGCATGTAAATTTAGCTATGTTGAGGACCACGTCTTGATTGCTGAGAATTTTCTGGTAATCTTAATTTTCTCAATGTAACTGTACAAGCTGCAAATAAAAAGAACACACCCGAAGTGCCCAGCAGATCTGGCAACTGAGAGTTGATAGTTTAGGACTAAATAAAAGCTGGAAAGAACTGCAGATGTTGGAAATGAAAAACAAGAACAGAAATTGCTGGAAGAGCCCAGCAGGTCTGGCTGCATTTGTGGGGAGAAATCAGAGTTAAAGTTTCGGGCTGAGTGACCCTTCCTCAGAAGTTAACTTTGATTTTTCTCTCAGATGCAGCCAGACTTGCTGGGCTTTTCCAACAAGTTGTGTTTTGTTTTTGTTGATAGTTTAGGTCTGTGACCATTCGTCAAAAGTGCAACGTAATCAGTTTTGAGCAACTGTGAGGTGAAGACCAAAGGGAAAGTTTGTGATAGGATGGGAAACAGGAGTTTAAATAATAAAAGGCAATAGTGAGTTTTGAGAAGATTTGTAGCTCGGGTTGAGGTTCTGGATGTGAGTTTGCTCGCTGAGCTGGAAGGTTAGTTTTCAGACGTTTCGTCACCATTCTAGGTAACATCATCAGTGAGCCTCCGACGAAGCGCTGGTGTTATGTCCTGCTTTCTATTTATCTGGTTAGGTTTCCTTGGGTTTCCAAGGAAACCTAAACAGATAAATAGAAAGCGGGACATAACACCAGGGCTTCGTCGGAGGCTCACTGATGATGTTACCTAGAATGGTGACGAAACGTCTGAAAACTAACCTTCCAGCTCAGCGAGCAAACTCACATCCATAAAAGGCAACTTTGTGCCAAGGTGGATGGGAGTATTGAGGGAAACAGTGAGGAAACAAAAAAAATGTCTATTATCATTGAGAAAGGGTTGAGAGAAAAGATCTAATCAGCAAATGAGCGTGAAGCAAATTGAGCAAAACTTGTGATTTAAAACTGTTGCATTCAGTGTTGAATCCAGAATGCTAAAACGTGCCCAGTTTAAAGATGAACAACTCCTCTTGAGCTGGTGCTGGTCACCGTTGAAACTTTTCAGCAGGTTAAGGGTATAAAGATCTGAATAAGGGCAAGATCAGAGAATAGAAATGACGAGTTGATTGAGAACTTGAGGTAAAACTCACGAATTGACAAGTATTCAGTAACGTAGTCACTGGATTTGGTATCCCCAGCATAAAGGAGACCCCTTTGTGAACAACAAATATAATACGTTAAGATGAAATCAGAAGAGCAAATTGTTGTTTCACTTCGAAGAAATATTTGAAGTTGTGGGCTGTGAAAATGGAAAACGTGAAATGAATTTTCTGTGCTTAGGTAGAAAAGGAAACGGATATTGGAGGTGTCTAAGGAGTGTGTCATGGTCTCATGGAGGACACTGTAGAGGTGGCAAAATTAACAGAGGGTTTTCCATTGCATGTGGAGGCTAGTCCAGGCCTCAGTCAGGCATTAGATTTTAAGTTGCTTTTTCAGTTTTTATTCATTTTGCACTTACTTTGAACCATTATGCTTGCATTACTTTCACATTATTTACAAGTACACTTTTCAAGGAAGATTTCAAAAAACATTACACAATGAGAGTACAGATTAAATGGTTTAATTAACAATGGTGAGAGGGTAATTTAGGCAGAAAGGGATAATCATCACCTTAACTGAAAAATTGAATTAAGTTAAACAGTGCTGTGATAGTCATATGACATAACATTTATAATAATGTGACATACTTGCATCTGCAGCAGGTAGTTACTTGATTCTCATATTAATTTGATACTTTGGCCAATAAGGTTGTAGACATGCTTACCAAGCTGGTGGTAAAATGTGAGGCTGGATGAACACAGCAGGCCAAGCAGCATCTCAGGAGCACCTGTGCTCCTGAGATGCTGCTTGGCCTGCTGTGTTCATCCAGCCTCACATTTTATCATCTTGGAATCTCCAGCATCTGCAGTTCCCATTATCTCTGATACCAAGCTGGTGGGTTTGGTTACAAACATTTTGTCACCTTCTATGTAACATTGTGAGTGCACCTCCGGTGAAGCATCGGTGTTCTGTCCTGCTTGTTATGCATATCCCTCAGTTTGTTGGGGTGTTTGGTACCACTTCTGGTTCTGTTTCTTAGTGGTCTGTACACAAGGTCTAATTTAATGGTGTTTATTAATGGAGTTCAGGTTAGAATGTTGATGTACGTTAGAATGACGATTGACGAACGTGAAGGATCCCATTACTCAAAAGCAGCAAAACCAGTGTAACATACAAAATACCATGCAAGGACTGTGAGGAAAAACTACATAGGCCAAACCAGTGGATACATGAACACCAACTAGCCACCAAGACACACGACCAATTCTCACTAGTCTCACTACACTCAGACAAGGGACACAAATTTGACTGGGACAACAAATCCACAACCGCACAAGCCAAACAGAGACATGCCAGGGAATTCCTGGAGGCCTGGTAATCTAACTGAAATTCTATTAACAAACACCATTGAATTAGACGCTATGTTCACACCACTGAGAAACAGAACCGGAAGTGGTACCAAACACCCCAACAAACTGAGGCATGGACATAACGAGCAGTACAGAACGCCGATGCTTCACCGGAGGTGCACTGATGCTGTTACCAACAAGGGTGACAAAAGGTTTGTAACCTAACCCCCCGGCTTGGCTAGCATGGCTACATCCTCGTCCACAACCTAAGCTGCAAATCTTTGGCCAATAATCTACTCACATCAGCGGAAACTTATCTTTTGACTAATTTATGAATTTTAAATGAGCTGTCATTTTTTTTTCTCTCCAGTATTTGGTGATGAGTCTTATACCCATATAAATTACTTCCAATCTGTTGACGTTTGTGTCTAAATTTGATATTTTATTGAAAATTACCTTTTGTTTCTTTTGTGATTTGACCAGGAGCTGCGGATTACTGGGTTGTTGTGGTTGCCATCAGCCTCAATAATTGAGACCACTTTTTTCTTCATTTTGGTTTTGAGTACGTTTTGAAATTTTTGCCTTGCAAATGCATATAGAAGAGGATGGAATACAGTTGTTCCGTAAGCCATGATCAGAAAGCACAGTCTTAATTTTACCATTACATCATCTAGACCTTTATATAGTATGACAATATTAAAAATCGATATAGGTGTCCAGCAAATAAGAAAAGTTGAAATAATTAAAAGGGACATTCGGAAAACCCTTTTTTGTCGTTCCCGCCTTTCACGATGACGTCTAACAGCTCTTCTTAGGGCAATTATTACTGAGACAGAAGTTCTTACTCCCAGTATTACATTGTGTCCTCTGTTACTGTCTGGTTGGTCAGTAGTTTCATGTTGTATTGTTAGTGGCATGGTCTTTTTCCCTTTTGCTGTTTTCTGTCTAGTTGAAAATCGTGAGCCTATTTTGATGTTCAAAGCTTGAAGTATTTTACTATACGTTATCAACATTACAACAGCAGTGAAAATAAAGATGGGAATCTGAATTAGAAGGTGATAATATATTCCCAGTTCATTGTGGTAGACATTTACACCAATGCAAAAGTGTGTATTATTTTGCCAGGTGTTTTCGTTACTTTGTAGACTAACAAAATTGACTTCTATAAAAGGAATTGTAAAAGCACAAAAGGACACAATCCACACTAATGTTAGTAAAGTTATTGCTCTTCCCATGGTCAAAATCCGATTAGCTGGCTTGACTGAAATGTCATAACGATCCAGTGTGATTGCTAAAACATTTACTGCAGTTGCTACACTAGCAAAAGAAATACAGGCTTCATGAAAATTGCAGATCAAAGCTGTTTTGCTTTCTAGTGAAACGAGAGTGACAATTATTGTAAGAGGAATGCATCCAACACATATAACAACATCCAGTATGTGCAAGTTCATTGTGATTATATTACTGACTGAATTAATCAAGTTTGACTTCATACAGTAAAGTAGCAATACTGTCAAGTTACTGCTGAGTCCTAATACAATTTCTAGTATGAACAATCCAGTAAGAGATGCCTGAAAACTTGCTGGGTAAGGAAGAGTCCGAAATGCATTGTCGTTGATATCATGTACCTCATCTTGAACTGTTAAGTTGATTTCTGACTGCATGGTGACTTGTAAAATTAGGTGAAAACACATTCTTTGTAGGTAATGGATTTTGATCAATCCTGAAAATGTAAACAAGAGCATTTAAGGATTACTGTGTCATACTAAGTTTTATGAAGGATGATTCTACAAAAATCTTGCCACTATTTTCTTTTTGACCATTATGTGTAAACTTGATTCAGAATTACTCAGGCTAATACTTTTCATGGTTTGGATTTTTGTTTTGTTGGTTGACTTCAAGCCCCTGTCTAAGCCACACACTGTATTAACTTGGGAGTATATCACCATTCTTCTACTGTTGCTGGATCAAAATCTTGGAACTCTCTAACAGTCTTGTGAATGCTGTACCACTTGGACTGCAATGGTTCAAGAGGGGAAGTCACCATGAAATTTTTGAAGGCGATCAGTGTTGGGCAACAAATTCTGACCTAGTTAGCTATGAACATATCTCATGAAAGAATAAGGTTTTCAAAACAAATCAATTACTTATTTATTGTTTTTTTAAAATTAGGAAGATATGATCAATAATAGTATTTACTTTCTGATGACTTCACAAAACTGCCAGGTTTAAGAGGGCACATTAGAAAGAAGCTTTTGTTTTAAATTTAATGAAATTATGAAGGAATTCATAATGTGTAAAATTTAAACATATATGGTAATGAATATTCAAAATCATTTTTAAGTCATATTAACTTTTTTAAAATGTAAGTCTTGTACCTGAAAGATGCCAGGACCATATTAATGCGGTAATTTGTATTTGTATGAGTATTTGTAGCTTTTAAAGATATGCATTCTAGGTCATATTATGCATATAGTAGTTCTTTTGCTTCTTCAAAAATAAATATTGGATGACGTGCATTTTTTTTCAACACAATCTACCTCAGCCTACCTATTGCTATTGTAATAAAAATGTAAGAGTTGTAAATTTTAAGGTGAAGCATTTTGTAACTGGTTTACAGATGCATAGCTACTGTGGTAACAGTTACACTTATTACTAAATTACTAAGATCTGAACAATCTAAATACAACATACACCAATAGAAACACTTTGTGATGTGTTATTTTCAAGGTGCTGTAAAAATACATTATTGTATTCTGTTAAATAGACTGATTAACAGAATTCACGGGAGGATATTATTTCAACTATTCAGTCAGCCCCAGTTATTTTAGTAACAGACAATAGATTAAATGGATATTTTGGGGTGCACTTTTCTCGCAAATATATTCTTTAAATCAATGCACCAAGTTCATACCTCCATTTAGATTAGAGGTGCTTACTTTGGCATTGCTGAAATTTCCTGACTCAAACTGCAACTAGTTTCTTAAATGCAAAAGATATACCATTGTGTAGTTTGCTATCGAGTGTAAGTGTTGTTATATTACAATTGTACTGAGCAACGTTTTCTTTAGTGTGCCTTTTTTAACTTTATGTATGGATGAATCGACAAGATGCAAATTCTTAAAGTATTTTCCCAATATTTTAATAAAATATGATTCTCTAGCAATCTCTCAACATGCCTAAATGGTCAAATGTACCAGTTTGGATTTCTAGTGCCATGAAAATCTGATGGCTGCTGAGTTAGCTAATCTCTGCAGCAGTGAGTACATACCCCACTGGGATAGGAAAGAAAATTATTGGTCAAAGGGCCTGCTCTATATCCCTGTCTAGTTCCAACTAATTGAGTAGCTGTTAGAAAAATAAACATTAATTTCAAATTTTGCAATATTATAAGTGTTGTGTTGCTGCCCTCTTCTGGCCATATTTAGACAGTAACAGGAGTATTGGAATTAATTATTAACAAGTATTAAATGTTGCAATTATGGGGTGGTTGTGAAAATGAAATTAATATTATGATTTGCTATTATCAGCTCTTTTTTTTTGATAACCATAATTTTTTGCTAAAACTTAATATACACTCGAGCCGGAATCATTTATAGTTAATCGAGACTCACGAGCAAAAAAAATGCTTTTTGGCTTCATATGAAAAATAGTTTCCGACAGAAGCTCAGCATTTTATATGGGGCACCCGGTCCATTTATGCAGAATAATAAATGTGCACAATCAACTACTCATTTTCGTTTTCTCAGTGAAGTCCCTGAACTCTAAGCCAGCCTTTTCCTGTTCTTTTCATTGGTCATGATATATGTATTCACAAAATGGTTTAGAATTAAATGGGTGTATTTAGAGTTTGAGGTCGTAGACATGCTCGCTGAGCTAGTAAGCTTGGTTGCAAACGTTTCGTCAGCTTCACTGGAGGTGCACTGACAATGTTACGTAGCAGGGTGACCAAAACGTTTGTAACCAAACCTACTGGCTCGGTAAGCAAATCCACAACCCAAGCCACAAATCTTCTCAAATTTTGCGCTTAGAGTTTATGGCTTGGCAAAATGTATTATCTCAGTGGCTTGGATTTTGCAATCAGCAAAGTGACAGCACTTCCTATGGACTTTGCAAAATCTTTGCGGACATGATATTTCAAACTCAGTGCCACGGATTTCCATTTTATTGATGTTAATTTAAATTTGGCATCAACTTGAGGGTATCTCCAAGTGTCCAACTGAAGCAATTTCATCAAGTAAGCAGCCAATCACATTGAAGAGCTCACATTGATGTCAAGCCCGGAACTAAAACTCTATAGGTTAACCATCACATTTTGCAAATTTCTTTGTGTGAAGTAAAGATTGGGACATGCACATGGCTTGGAGTTAAGATGAAACTTTTGAATGTCTCAAATCCGTGTCATAATGTGCACCCTGAACTACTCAACTTTCTAGGAATTGGTGATCTCACCAGATTTCTGAAAAAAAAAATAGATTATTTTAAATCTTGGTGCAATTTGTATTTGCTGTGATGAAATTTATAAGAATACTGTATGAAAATAATTTTATTTTCATTATGTAACTAATGAGCTGTATGATTATTTTAGAACAGATGAGATTGAGTTCAATGGACTAATGTACGTTTTCATGATTCTTCCCTTAAGTGTTGTATGTCTCAGGCACAGAGATCTGGAAGGTGGCAATTCCAGAACAAGCTAAAATGTCATTGTACAGTTTATGCTGATTATGCTTCTTTAAATTTTCTTAATTACTTGAGCACATACCTAGGGAAAACAGTACAGAAGTTAACAAATGTAGAAATACATTTCAAAATGAATTGTTTTTACTGTATATTTTTAATAGTAAATAGTTCCTTTTGTGGCTTACCTTTTCTCCAGAATTTTCTTTAGCTTCTAAAGCACCTGCCATATTCAAGTTGATTTCAAGAGTCTGATAAGCAATTAGGATACTTCATTTGACATTGGAATAGACTCCGAAACCTAACTATTTGTATTCCCCTACGTGGCAACCATTTGAGTTTGTGACTCCTATTTCATGTTGTGAAAAATTTGTACTACTATTCTTTGCAGTTACTAGAATAAATGCCAAGGTATTGGTGCTCTGGCCATTGAAGAAATATAAGCTGGGCTTTCACCACTGATATTGCACATACATTCCATTTCTGCCAGATTCCAGCACCTTTTTGTAGTTTCCTTTTAAATTTCGGTCATGTTTAACATTACTGATAAGTCCCAAACTATGCTATTTAGTAAATACAAGCCATATATTTCCAGTAATAACAGTTGTTGCACTCGTTGAAATTCTTTAATTGCTGAATATGAATTTTTTTCCTCTAATGAGATTTGAAAGTAGCTTGAATAATTGGGATGCAAAATTAATCTTCCGTAGTATAAAGCCTAAGGTAGGTTACAGGAAATTTAAATAAGCTGTTTACATTGCTGGCTTGCAAATTCTATTCTTGCATTTTTTTGGTTTATTTAATACCTCCTTAAGGAAGTAGCTTTCCATAATGTAATAAAGCGGCAATGAATACAAAGAGTATTTCATATTCTTAATGTCTTATCAAGATCAAATTAGACGATAAAAACATTCAAATTGTTGTGGGTTGCTTCATGATGTTAGACTGTTCCATATGATTTCAAATAAGCTGGACCATTTATGTGACCCCTTTTGATTGTCATTCTATGAATTGAAATTCAGGTTGCATACTGCAGTTAGTGACATGCATATCATCGGTGATGGGGTCTTGGAATTTCTGCTGCAGTTGTTAGGGGATTTTCTTTGGTATCATGTCCTTAATTTTTGCTTTTCCTACAAAAAGAGAAAGAACAAACTTAGTCAAATTGGGATGTGCGTACTTTCAAAAATGTAACTTTGTTAGTTGTTAACAAATTGTAATGATTGTATCATGTTTTGTAGGGAAAGAAATTGATTTCTATTTATCATTGTGTTGGGCCCATTATAGAATTCTTGGAACCGTAGAAAAATTGTGGCACAGAAATTCCTATTACCATTCAGCCCATTGTGTGGACCAGAGAACTGTAACACTGTTTGAACTGCTGTAATTAGAGAATTTGAATCTTGGTTCCTGCAATTTTGTGCTTGGCTTAGTCCAAAAACAATTTGATTAGTCTTGGTCAAGCATCTTGGGAAAGGAAGGAGAACAAGCTGTAGAGGAAACATTCTCATCACTCAGTTGTGTCTACAAATATGTTTGAGGAGTGACAGGAATACTTTATAATATCTCAACATTGCAAAATTACTGGTTGCTGAATGGAAGAAGGTACAATAGAGTAAGACGGGAGGGAGGAAATTATAAAAATAAAATGGGACATGGTAAAATAAACCAAATATAATGTCAGCAGAAGAATAAATCTCTGTGAAACTGATCTGCAAAGGATAAAGTAATAAAGTTGTGAATGAGTGCCAGCAAATTTGTGAATAGCAGTTATCATGTAAATATGTATGATTTAATATTTTGTTCTCTGTTTTGTAATACACATTACTAAATGAGTTTAAAATAATTTGAATATTGTGTGAAATTAATTGTTAAGGGTAATTCAGTAAATTTAATGTTACAAAAAATGAGAAAAATTGACTTGGGTGTAAACGTGTCAAAATGCCAGAAATTTTTTTCCTTAACGGTTTGGACTAGATCTGCTAATTTCCTTTGGTTTTGTTCATTATACAATGTGGTGAATCCAGTGAGTGTAGATTTGTATTTAATCCTCAGCTCTATACTTTATATGTTTAAAGATACAGCTGATGTATCCATGTAAAATTGAAGTAGAGGAAATAAAATTTTCCTTTCTGGAAATGATTTGTGACCTATGTAAAACCTGGTTTCAAAATTAGTGCTGCTTTAATGCCTGGTCATTTAAAGGACAGTAGCATTGACAATAGTCAATCACAGCTGTTTTAACTTGTTTTCAGAGCTCATTACACTTGCAAAGCATTTGCAATGTTCCATTATTGGAAAGCAGCATTTGACTGTACTTGTATTTTGGAATGTTCAATTTATTTATTTTATGGTGAAGGTTTCAGTATCCTTGCTTAATTCGATGCTTTGAACTTTTTTGTGTAACAAAAATTAAAATTCAGAAGATTCTTCAAATATTTCATTTCTGAATTATTTGTGAGAAACATTTAACATTTAATATAAACCAGTTTGTTTATTAGCATTTAATAATGTACATGCCTGGCTACTAAATATAACGGTAAATAAAGGCACCTTACCTTATCTGAAGATCAAAAGCATTCTGTATGCAAGCCATTTATGGTTGATCCTCTTGGTAATATATGAACAGTATGCAGAATAGTGTAAGAATTGCTACTGAAGCTGATCGTTTAAACAAAACCTGCTGATGCTGAGATTGTTAGCATTATAACTGTGATGAGCTTGTGAGCCAATGTCAGTAAGTTGTTGCTTTTCTAAACAGAAATCAATAAGCTTCTGAAAATATCCAGTGAAAGTGGCATGCTGCAGCCTTCTGTCTCAGGAGATCACATTCAGTTCTAGCCCTTTTGGAGTGGTAAGGCAGTATGAAGTAATTGTGGGCGGCATTCATCGAATGACAGCTTGACTCATTGCTTCTCTTTACTGCAGAGAATTGCAGTGTGTGCATTTGTTTTGATTTGCTAACCATAATGGATTTGACCAATTCATTGTGCAAAGGGGTGTGTACTGTTCTTCATCTGCACCCCTCCACCCCCACAACCCGCACCCAAGTTCAATAAATACTTGCTTTGATGCCTCAAAATGTTTAAAAGACCTAAATAAATTTGGGGTCCAATTGACCGAATCTAAAGAGAAGCGAAAGTATTTTAAAAATAAATCTGAAGATACAATTTTATTGATTTCCTTCTAAAATTAAGCATTTTTAAGCTGTTTAAATATTGTGACCAAGTGTGGCTCATGTTTTTCTTAGCTGAATTTTTATAACACAATTTTATATATTGTGTCTGGGAGATGATAACTATTTAGCTGAAGATCATTTCATCAATAATTTAGGCTAGTTGCCTAGTTACTCAGAGAATATTTTGCACATTTGTTACGTTTCATGATAGGACGTCAATGTACACTAGCTTTGGAAACTTATAATTATTTCATTTTGACCACTACCATGTGAAACCAAGAGTAAAAGTTTTTTTTATCTGATTTTGTGAGATGAAAATGTTCATGATTGGTAACAATCAAAGAAAACATTAGAAGTCGCCATTTGAATGGCATTGATTGTAAATTTGAATATCACATGGAAAGTGTGATAATCATTAAAAAAAAGTTTTAGTTTTACTTTTAAAGGACATTTTATGACACTTTAGATACATTAATTGTGTTTCCATAAATTAATCTTTCATTTTAAGGAAGGTTTTATAAGTTTATACATGGGAGTTGATTTGCATTTGACCTGAATTGAAGTTGTGATGTCACCATCTTAGACACCACACTCCAACAATTAGATGGTCATGGTTAATAGAATAGAATAGCTGTTAAAAGGATGTGATGTGGACCTCTGGAGATATTAACAATAAATGGCTTATGGTCCACTTGGTGGTCTGGACTGACTCAGGGGAAATCAAAGGCATTATAGAACAGTGAGGTGCTGTCATTTTAAAGAGTATTTATAGCACCGAAAGCGGTTTACCATTTTCATGCCAGTGTTTATTCTCCACGCAGTCCCTATCCCACCTATTTTGTTGAAGTCTATTGAAGAAGTACTTGTATTGGCTTCATCTTGGTTTCTCTAGCCACCGCTTAGTCACTATGATTCAAGCTCTGGTCTCCCTGCAGTTGGAAAGATCTTCATGTCTAGACTGTCAAATCTCTTCATAACTTTTAACTTTGAAAACCTCTAACAGGGCGTCTCTGTCCTCTTTCCTAATAGAAAAGAGCCTCAGCCTCTTTGGTATTTCTTGATGCAGTGCATTACGGTGATGTTATTTTGTTTAATGCTTCAATTTAATATAAGCCTATGAAATTTTTTAGTAAATAATTAAATGACTGGAGTAACATCATGCATGTGAAATAAAAACTAAAAATTCTGCAAATACTCAGGGCTGGGGTATCTGCAGGAAGAGAAACACGTATAATCTTTCAGGTTAATGACTTTTGCAGAACCTGAACATCTTGGAGAAGAATAGTGATTTAAGTGCAAAGGAAATGGGATGGAGGGAAAGTGCAAAGAGGAATGATCCATGGGGGGCAGGAATGATTATGTTACAAAAACAATGATTGTGTGCAGAGGTGAAAGAAACATTGGCATATCTGGTAGATGGAGAAGGTTGTCACATCCAGGAATATGAGCCAAAAAAAGTAGGTAACAGTGAAAGATGCTTATCCTCCATCCTTCGTTTCACTTGCCAGCCTTACTGCATTTACCGGCACAAGTCCTGGAGGAAATTGTGGTTAAGATTTAAATTATTAAACTTCATATACCTATGAGTAATGATGTAAAATTGAATTCTGAACTGAGAAATGTGTAGTGGAGACATTAGTAGATGGCATAGAAGAAAGATAGAATTGATACATAACTATGCTTGGACTGAAATTATTGATTATGTGAATAAATATTTCAGACGTATTGAAAACTAAATTATTTAGAATTTAATCAAGAGTGAAACAGATCAAAACTGTTTACTTCTGATATCACAATTTACAGGCTGCTCTCGAAATGGTAACTTTAATTTATTTCACAATGGTTAATGGTGTATTGCCTGCATGGAGAGCAAGTCCTTACTTAGTGAAAATGGTCCAAATTCAGTTTCGATCGTTGTCATGCCCACACGGCATTAAGAGAGTTCTTCTCAATGAACAAAACTACACTGTCTTTATTTTTAAATTGGCCTCTTGCTGATTAAAGAGCTACTGCTTACCACAAAATGTACAAAGTGACCACAGAATCAGAGAGGACTTATGGTGCAGAAGGATGCCATTAGGCCCATTGTGCCTGTACTGGCTCCTCAAATGAGCTGTTACTTTGTGATTCTTCTGTTTTATTGTCCCATACCCTTACTCATTTTTCCCCAGTCATCGTCTAATGCCCCTCGAAAGACTCAAGCTGCATCCACCATGTCCAGACAGGGTATTCCATTACCCTAATCACTCACAGTTTAAACAGTCTTTTTTCCTCATATCTCCCTTGCTTATTCTGAAAATCCCTTTAAATATGTACCCATTCATTATTCTTGTTCCTTTTACAAGCAGGAATATTTATCCCTATTTGCTCTACCCAGTCTAATCATGATTTTAAAGACCTGTATCATAATTCCTCTTTGCCTTGTCTCTAAGGAGAATAGTCCCAACTTCTTCAATTTATCTTCATAGTGAAGTTTCCCATCCTTGGATCTTTGTTGTAAATCTCGTCTGTGGTCTCTTCGATGAGTTCACATCCATCCTCTAATGTGGCACCCAGAACTGTACACAGTTCTAGAAATTTCCAGAAACTTCTAATGGACAAATTTAAACTATAGCTTTTGTAGGATTTAACACCCAAAATTGCAGGAACACAGTAGACCTAGTAAGCCAACTAGAGCAGAGACCTTCTGTCTACAAATCTGAGCTAATAACTAAAAGTGAGACTTATCAGACCTAGTTATGGTTGAAGTGGTGCTATAGACTCCACACTTATTTGCGACTACAGACTCCGGTTTGGACCAGAGACATCAAGTTTGTTTCATGCAGGAACCCTGTCACCTAACTTGAAACTGTACTGACCTGTTGATAGCTTTAATGATGTATTTCTGAACCCTCAGTTTGAATCTCAGTTTGCTTTGAAACATCAGAACAGGGAATAACACATACTATGCCAGGCTCAGCTAAACCTGCCCCTCATCTCAACTTTGCTCAAAAATTGATTTCTGGAAGAATACAATATTTGTCTGAAAGGGAACTAATTCTCTCCTTACAAGAAACACTTTATGACACCTTCAATGCACACATCTGCATCTACACTCCCATGAAAATGTAATTCTTCCAAATCAGCAAACTGCAATAACTTCCACCAGACATTTGATTTAAGGCTTCTCATGAATTTATGCTCATTGTTTTGTGTGATTCCTCATCTTCTTGCAGATATTTCAGTTAATTTGCTTGGATGTGTTATGATACAGCTCCAGACTGGAACCTGGATGTTCTGACCCAAGAATAGTGACACTATCACTGCCACAAAATTATGAAGACACATGATTGAGATGTATAATATTATAAGGGGCATGGATGGGATAGACAGGAAAAAGAATTTACCGTTGACGGAGGGATCATTGACCCAGGGCATAGGCAGAGGTTAGGTGACAGTGATTATCCATAACATCAAGTGAGAAATTGATTTGAGTGTGGTATGAAGAAGTCCAAGCAAAACTCGAGTTGATGGAATTGGGGCTAAACTGTCAGCTAAACGGAGTCACGCCTAGCACAAGGTAGTTCTGCTTTAACATGACAGTTGCGTTCTTGTGCTACCTTATGCTATGGAAAATTGCCGAATAGAAAATCACCATAGAAAATAGCACTGTAGGAAAATCGCTATGGAAAATTACTACACTGTACAGTTGAAACTTTGCATTATTCAAACTGCATCCACTATTCATCAGTCGTATTACAGCCGATTCACAGTGACAAAACCCGCGAGCGATGAAATTTGAGTGGTAGAACCTGTTTAAAAATAGGTTTAAAATCACAGATACATAAGTTTGCTCATGGATGTTGAATTTGGTTGCTACTTACTTTTCACACAGATAGGTGAATTGTTGAGTCGTAAACTCCACGGAGACAGAGGATTTGCTGTATATAAGTTCTAATCAACCAGTTCAGAGATGTTATTATACACATCTGGAGCAGGTGGAACTTGAACACGGGTCACCTGGCCCAGTGATAGGGAAGTTCCTCAAGATATTGTCCTAGGCCACCCAACGATCTTCAGCTACTTTACCAATGAGCGTCCTTATCATAAATTCAGAGCAGGGATGTTCACTGATGACTGCACAACGATTAATACCACTCACAACCTCTCAGATACCGAAGCAGTTCTTGTCCATATACAATCAGACTAGGGCAACTTCCAGGCATGGGCTAATAAGTACCAGGTAATGAATGTCCCACTCAAATACTAGATAAAGACTATTTCCAGTGAGGAATAAACTATCCATTGGACAATGATGTTCAGTAGCATTATCATTGTTGAATCCCCAACTATCAAAATCCTGAAGATTGCCATTGACCAGAAACAGAACTGAATTGGCCATACTGATGCCAGCACTCTCTTCTTTCAGTGTTTTCATTTTTGACTTAGAATGGAGTTGAAGTTGAGAATTGAACTTTGATTAGCAGCTTGTTTTTAAAAAAGGAGAACAAAAGCCAGATTTTTGTTGTTGCAAACTGACAAGAAGTACAAAGGGATCCGGGAGTGTTGGTCCAGGAGTCTCTCAAGGTTAACTTGCAGGTAGAGTCCGTAATTAAGAAAGTGAATGTAATGTTGCTGTTTATCTCGAGGGTTGGATTATAAAATCGATGTGCTTCTGAGACTTCATAAAGCTCTAGTTAGGCCCCATTTAGAATACTGTGTCCAATTTTGGGCCCCACACCTCAGGAAGGACATACTAGCCCTGGAGCGTGTCCAGCGGAGATTCACACAGATGATCCCTGGAATGGTAGGTTTAACGTATGATGAATGGCTAAAGATCCTGGGATTGTATTCATTAGAGTTTAGCAGGTTGATGGGAGATCTAATAGAAACTTAGAAGATAATGTATGGTTTAGAAGGGGTGGATGCTAGGAAGTTGTTTCCGTTAGGCGGGGAGACTAGGACCCGTGGGCACAGCCTTAAAATTAGAGGGGGTAAATTTAAAACTGAAATGAGACAACATTTCTTCAGCCAGAGACTGGTGGGCTTGTGGAATTCATTGCCACGGAGTGCAGTGGAGGCCGGGACGTTGGATGCCTTCAAGGCAGAGATCGACAAATTCTTGATCTCAGAAGGAATCAAGGGCTACGGGGAGAGTGCAGGGAAGTGATGTTGAAATGCCCATCAGCCATGATTTAAATGGTGGAGTGGACTTGATGGGCTGAATGGCCTTACTTCCACTCCTACATCTTATGGTCTTATGGAGATGGAAAGATATTGCAGATTAATTACTGTTCTGAGAATGTAGATGTTTTGATGTCAGGGCCTAGTGGCTGCCAGGATGTTGAATTGGTCAGTTAAGGGAAGACACATGCTGACCAGCCAATCTCTAAGAATACTGAATAAAAATGCAAAAAAAGAGTGAACTGAGCCAGACTCAGTTTTGGCAGGGAGCTAGTTTTGTGTTCAAAGTCTCCAGACTTTTTGGTTTTTGACTGGTTGGAATTATTGACTTGTTTGAAGTCCTGAGAAAAGAATCCCAGCCTTTAAAAAATAATACAAGCCTCCAGATGTCTGTGAAAGTTGTTTGCATTGTACCAGTGACTTCGGATTTGAAGCAAATAGGCAGTCCTACACGTCTGTAATACAACCCATCCTCCAAGAATTTTATGAATACCTGGAATCAATCGTTGGAACTGTTATCAAACTGGCTAATTATGATTCTTTCATCTTCTTTTATTAATTTATCCCTTAACTCTGTCTTCTGTGGTGTGAGAATGCAGGTTTATGACCAAAGATATTAATGAGATTGCCTTATAATTTATCTGTGTTCTGCTAAAGTTGCATCCTTAATTAAAAATTAACAACTTATTATTAAGTTATAAACTTTGTGTTCCACACACCTGTCATTTCTAAAGTATGGTTAGGAATAACTGAACAGTATTGAGGGTCTTTGAATGTTTTATTGTCACTGTGTTGCGAGTCCATCATTATGAGACTGATTTGGTTAATCTGCTTATCTCTGTGTCTTAACAACATGAATACTTTGGCGGGAAGAACTTAGAGGCGGGAATTCTGCAGTGAATAACTCCCTTCTTGTCTCCCCACTGCCTGTGCACCCATTAGAAGATGCAGTTTAGAGATAATGGGAACTGCAGATGCTGGAGAATCCGAGATAACAAAGTGTGGAGCTGGATGAACACAGCAGGCCAAGCAGCATCTTAGGAGCACAAAAGCTGATGTTTCGGGCCTAGCCCCTTCATCAGACAGCAGAAGATGCAGTTTAGGAGTTTAATGGAATACTGTCTGCTTCCCTGAATGTTTGTTTGAATTTGCAACGACATTGAAGAGGCTGACACCACCCAAGAGAAAGCACTTACCATGATTGGAACTTTCATCTGCCATTTTGTATATTCACTCCCTTGACCACACTCACGGTGGTAGTACTATGTTCCATCTAGAAGATGTACTGCAGTAATTTACCAAGATTGCTTTGAAAGCAGTTTCCAAGCCCAGGAACTCAACCACTTAGATGGCCAAAGGCAGCAGATGCAAGGGAATGCTACCAGCTGCAAGTTTCCTTCCAA
This sequence comes from Stegostoma tigrinum, assembly GCF_030684315.1. Classification (NCBI taxonomy): domain Eukaryota; kingdom Metazoa; phylum Chordata; class Chondrichthyes; order Orectolobiformes; family Stegostomatidae; genus Stegostoma; species Stegostoma tigrinum. The sequence goes on from NC_081378.1 coordinate 35,102,761, forward strand.
ACCCCCCACTATCCTGACTTGGACTATATCACTGTTCGTTGACTGTTGCTGGGTCCCATTCCTGGTGATTGCTTCTGAACAGCAATGTGAGTGCACCAAGCTCTGCAGGGGTTCAAGAATGTAGTTTGCTGCCAACTTCTTTAGATGGCTTAGTGATGGGTGATAACAATGCCATTTCCTATATTTGAATGAAAAAAAAATTGGACCAAATTTTTTGCATTGTTGGTGGAATAACAGGGCAACTTTGTATGATATTAATTTGTGATTGATTTTTACAGAGGCTAAGTATTGATAATTGCTCTATTTAAATGAGATTTACTGAAGCTTGTTTTACAGATTATCTTTCACAAGGAGTTGACCTTTCAGGGATTGAAGTTATCGAAAATGATCTTCTTTTTATTGCAAGAGCCCGACTTGAGGTAGAGAATCAAGCCAAACGATTGCTTGAACAGGGAATGGAGACACAGGTAAATGCCAGAATTTTGAGTTCAATTGTGATGGTTGCAAAAGATCATAAGATATAAGAGCAGAATTTGGCCAGTTTGTCCATTTGAGTCTGCTCCACTCATTGATCATCAATATATTTCTCAACTCCATTCTCCTGTCCATCTCCTCATAACCTTTTGACCCTTTACTAGTCAAGAACCTATCTGTCTTTGCCTTGAATGCAATTACTCACTTGGCTTCCGCAGCCTTCTGTGGCAATGAGTTCCACAAATTCACCACCGTTTTGGTTGACAGAATTTCCCTCTTCATCTCAGTTTAAACTATTGTCCCGTCACTCTGAGACTGTTCCCTCAGGTCTTAGTGTCTCCTACTAGTGGAAGTATCATCTCTACACTCATTCTGTACAGGCCCCTCCATATTCTCAAAGTTTCAACAAGATGCCCTCTCATCCTTTTAAATTGCATTGAGCACAGAAACACAGCCCTCAACCATTTTTCATATGACAAGCCCTTCATCTCCAGGATTATTCTTGTAAATTTCCTCTAGAACTTCTCTAACGCCAGCACATCCTTCCTTAGATACAGGCCCTAAAACTGCTCACAATATTCCAAATACAGTCTGATCAGACCCTTATACAGTCTCAGTGGTAGTTTTGGGGTGGCACAGTGGTTAGCAATGCTGCCTCAAAGCACCAGGGACCTAGATTTGATGCCAGTCTTGGGTGCCTGTTTGTGTGGAATTTGCACATTTTCCCTGTGCCTGGGTTTCCTCCCAGAAGTCCAAAGATGTGAAGGTTAGGAGGATTGGCCATGTTAAATTGTCCTGTAGTGTCCAGGGATGTGCAGGTTAGGTGGATTGGCCACGGTTAAAAGAAAACACTAGTGGTGTTACAGAGATGGGATGGGGGTGTAAGTCTGGATAGAATCCTGTTTGGAGGGTTTGTGTAGACTCAATGGGCTGATTGGCCACTTTCTTCACAGTAGTGATTCTGATTCACTAGGTCCCTGCTGATGTATTCTAGCCATCTTGAAATGAATGGTAACATTATATTTGCCTTACTAACTGCCAACGGCACCTGCATTTTAATCTTAAGAGAATACTTAAGAGGATGCGCCAAGACTCTGAAGTCTCTTATGCTTCAGATTTCCAAAGCCTTTCCCTATTTAGAAAAATGTCTACATCTCTATTTTTCCAACCACAGTGCATAACCTTACTCTTTCCCACATTGTATTTCACCTGCCACTTCTTTGCCCACTCTCCGAGCCTGCTGAAATCCTTCTGCAGAGTCCCTGCTTCCTCAACACTACCTGCCCCTCCACTTTTATCCTTGTGTCATCTGCAAACTTAGCAACAATGCTGTCTGTTCTCTTGTCCGGATGGCTAATATAAAACATGAGTAGTTGTGTTCTCAACACGTGACTGTTAGCTGACGTCCTGAAAAAGATCCCTTTATCCTTATGTCTTCTGTATGTAAGCCAATCCTCTGTCCATGCCACTGTCCTTACCCCTAATACCATGGGCTTGTGTCTTATTTAACAGCCTGCTGTGCTGCATCTTGCCAGAGGCATCTCAGTTATTGAAATAAGAGAATTTGAACAACACCGGTGTTCATTAAAGCACGAAAGAATATACAACAAACTTTGTTTTAACCAGCACTCGTGATAAACCGGCAAACAGATATCTTAAATACTGGAAGGTTACTGCATTATTGTGATCTCCACAATGTCCGAGTAGTCAGTTCAGGGTGCGAGTAAGAAGAGCCTCTGCCAATAACTTTTATGTAAAGCAAAGTTGCATAATTTTTAAGTGATTTATGCTGTATATAAAATTTCATAGTGATGTGTGTACCCCCGCGTTACATTTCAGTTATTTAGTGCGTGTTTTTGCATTGATTATGTGGACCTCTTTATCAACTGAATTATTTAATCAACCTCTTGGTCACTCCTGGTCCCTTGGTAATAGTTAATAAAATGGTTGCTGTATACAACTTATCTGTATTACATATTTTAACCTCTGTCATAATTTACTTTTACTAATCTTAGTGTCAGTTAATGCTTTTCTAGAATGGTCTTTGGCTTGTTAACTTGGGTTATTTTATTGCAAAATCTTAACACTAACCATCTGCCGTAATAAGTTATGGGACCAGGATTAGACCATATGCTCATCAAGCAGTTCTGCTATTTATTATGATTATGGTGGATGTCTCAACTCTACTTTATGCCCAAACCCATATTCCTCGATTCCTGAGAGATCAACAATCTGTCTACCTCAGTTTTAAAACCAATCAACAATGAAGCATCCACAGCCCTCTAAGATTGAGAATTCCCAAGATTCACAACCTTTTGAGTGAAGAAATCTCACCACCTCTCAGCTCCAAATGATTGAACTCCTTTCCTGAGCTGTGCTAAAATTTCTAGGTTCATGGACAAGGGAAGCAATCTCTTTGAATCATTAGGTTTCTGAAGGACTAGATACAATTTGACCACTTCTAAACCCAATTTACTTCACCTTTCAATACAGGGAAATCTCATCTCTGGAATTGTGAACGTTCATTGTCCTGTATCCAATGCAATTATGTGTTTCCTTAGATGTTGTGACCAATTATCTGTACAGTACTCAAGGTGTGCTCTCACTAAAACCCTCTACAATTGCAGTAAGAGTTCCTTATTTTTGTATACCCTCTCCTTGCAATTAAGCATCAACATGCTATTTACCTCCCTTATTACTTGCTCTACCTGCATGCTAATTTCCAGTGTTTCTTCTACAAGTATACCCGAGTCTCTGAGTGTTTCCACTTACACACTTCACACAGTTTAAAAAATATTCTGCTTTTCTATTTTTACACCAGAGTGAATCACTGTTACTTGCACAAATTAAATGCCATCCATCACCTTGGTGCCTACTCATTTAACCTTTCTATATATCTTGTTGCAGCTTTTCTGTGCCCTCATCACAACACGCCCTCCTACATAACTTATATCAGCAAGCTTGGAAACGTTACTTTCAGTTTCAGAGTGATAGAGATTGTAAAATGCTGAAGTCCTAGTACCGATCCAGAACCAGTTGTAAATCTGTAAAGGGAGGAGGTACTCCTTTTAAAAAAAATTACAGTCACCAGGGAAGTGCTACTGACCATTTTGTTGGAACTGTGAACTGAGTCCTGATTGACTGTATCCGAGGGACTTTAAAACAAGACCAGTGAGCTGGGAGACGTTCTACTTTAATTCTTCAAATTTCTCTAGATTCTGGGCAGGTTCCATTAGACTGGAAAACATTAAGTGTAACCCTTTTATTCAAAACGGAGAGACGGCACAAAATTTCAGAACTATTAGCTTAGTAGCTGTAAAGGGAAGGTGTTAGAATCTGTAATTAAATATGTTACAGCAGGGCTTTTAGAAAAGTTTAAGAACTATCAGCAGATAGTCAACATGGTTTTATGATAGGGAAATCATCTTTACTCAATTTATTGGAGTTTTTTTAAAGAAAGCCACATTTGTTGCAGACAAAAGTGTACTGGTGAATGTACTGTACTTCGATTTCTGGAAGGTATTTGTTAAGGTGCTACACCAAAAACAAAAACATCTTGGTATAGAGGGTAACACATTGATATAGGTAGAAGATTGGCTTGTTAACAGGAAAAAAGAAGTACATGTATGTGGGTCATTTCCTGGGTGGCAAGATGTAACAACTGGTATGATACGGGGATCAGTGCCAGAACCTCTACTTTTTACAATTTATGTAAATGATTTGGATGAAGGGACTGAAGGTGTGGTTGCTGTGTTTGCTGATGATACGAGGATAGGTGGGAAATGAAGTCGTGAAGAGGATGTAAGGTGGTGATAGAAGGATATAGAAAGGTTTAATAATGGTCAAGTATTTGGAAAATGAGTGGAATGTGGGGAAAAAGTGAAATTGTCCCTTTTTACTGGAAGAAAAAGAAATGTGACTTTCAAGAGGCTAAGTATGCAGACATAACAAGTAATTAAGAAAGCCAGTAGAATGTTCATAGTCATTGTGAAAGAAATTACGTACAAAAATAAGGAGCACATACTTTGGTTTCGAGGGCATTGGTTAGAATGCATTTGGAACACTGTTTATAGTATTCACATTCTTATTTAAGAAAGAATGTGAATGTGTTGCAAGAAGTTCAGAGATGTTTACCAGCTTAATATCTGGAATGGGAAAATTGTCTTATGAGGAATGTGTAGACAGAGTAGAGTTCCTGCTGGAGTTTAGAAGAGCAAGAAGCTAAAACATACACTTCGTCAAGACCCTTTAGGATATTGTAAGTGAAAAGGACCATTCACATAGTGGGAGAATCTAGAACTAGGGATCATGTTGAAAATAATGAGTCAACCATTTAAACCCAGGATAAATGTTTCTTCTTACATAGCTTAGTGAGTTTTGAACCGTACATCCTCAAAAGCGGTTGAAACAACACCTTTGAATGCTCTATAATCAGACATGGTTGTATTCTTTAAAAGTTAGAGTTTTTGGTGATAGGCAGCAATGTGGAGTAATTAGATCAGCCATGATCTTATGCCATGATGTTATTGAATGGTAGAGTAATCTCAAGGGGCCAACTGGTCTACTCCACCTCCTAATGTATATTTGTTGTGTAATTCAACTGCATGTAGAAGTTGACCTTGAATATCAGCATCAACAGAAAGATGAAATCTTTTTGTTACTTATGGTCATCGTGATGAGTTCAATAGTTTTAAGTACAGAGAGTTTTAAGAGTGACTATTTAAAGTCTTCATTCACTTGAAGTTCAAACATCAATGACAGCAAAGGTTACAAAAGATACAGAGTACATTGTGCATGGTATACAGCAAGATAATCAATCAGTAGTCTTCCCACTCTTTAAGTAAAAGAAAGTGCAACTTGAATGGTTTAAAAGAAGATTTAATCAAAGTTCTTACTATTTCTGAAAGATCTTCACAATGAGCAAAGTCTGTTTGACCCTAATTGGTTGGTCCATGCAGGAATCGACAATTTAAGAAAATAAGGGGTAAGTTAGGAGACGTTTCTTTGCACATAATGTGTTATGATATCGGAAATGGTTGAGGCAAAGACAATTAATTTTAAAGCAAATAGAATAAACATTTAAAACAGGAAGGTAAGTAACTGTAGGGATGTCACTGCACCGTGGGATTAGTAAAACTTTTCTATAAAAAGGTGGGTCTCCATTGAGCCTCCCCAATGAAAATGAACTTTCTTTTATTCTGAAAACAAGCTTTCACTTGGAAAAACGCAGAAAGCTGTTAATTTATTGCTAGTTTTACCAGCTTCATTAAGCACTAACGTAGTTATGGTAAATAGTTACATAATGCGAAACAAAAATATTCAGTCACATTCTGTTAATAAAAGCATTACTTGGATCAGTCAATCTTTTGTGATTTGAAGTCAGCACTATTTATATTTGTAAAGGGAAGGAAGCTTTAATAAAGAAATTTATTAATGTTATCAGATTTTTGTGTTGGTAGTTGGACATAAAATTCAAGTGGGTGGTTGAGTGGTCTGATTCTTGTTTAACACTTTTTTTTTATCCATTCTCTGTAACTCCTGATATCAGCCTGAATATGTTGGATAGAAACTAGGTATGATGTCTGAATGTTGGAGAACACGTGTTATGTCAGAAGAATATTCAACTGTGCTATTATCGTAGGTTCTTTCTTTCATGACTACTGAGTAGATTAGCAAAAACTAAGAAGAGTTTTTTTTTCCATCCACTTGGTTCAGATAGATGCACATGAATGGGGATAATTTTGAAGGACTATTTATTCCAGTGAAGCAAGTGTGTTTCCTTTGGGAATGATATTGTGTGGTAACTAGCCATTTATTAAAAAAAATCAATTAGTCACAATTGATAATGTCTATTGTTTGTAGCATTTTCTACTATTACTAATGTCCAATATTTCAGACATACTTGAATTTAGAAGTCCTTCTATGATGCAAACAGAAACATAACATGATGGAAATATTTAGCAGCTCAAAGCATATGTGGAGACAGAAGTAGAGTTAACATTTCAGATCATTGGCTTTAAGAACTAGGAAACTTTAAAGCCTCATTTTCAGCAGGGGTGGTGGGACATGGACAAAAGTAAGGTGTGTAGTAGAATGGAAGACAGTGGGGATTGAATGATAGAAGAGTTATTTTAAGGGTCATACTATCATTCTGAAAGAATGCATTTTGTAATGTACTTGCCCACCCTGTGTTTGGTCTTCCCATTGTTGAGGAGATGACGTCTTGAGTGGCGAATATAATACATTAAATTAGGAGTGCTATTAAGTTGCTGATTCAGGCCTTGAATGGTGAAAAGAGGTTAAAGGATGGGTGTTGGATTTTTAGCACCTGTGAAGCAAGGTACTGTGGGAAGGGGATTGGATGTCAAGGATATACCATTTCATTGGAGGCACTTTAGACAAGGTTCACTAGAATGATCCATTGTATGGAGAGATTATTTTATGAACAAAGACTGATGTTCGGCACCTGGAGTTTAGAAGAATGAGAAGTGATTTTATTTAAACTTATAAGATTTTTGAGTTTGACAGGTAAAAGCTAAGAGGATGTTTCCTCTCGTGGGATAGTTTGGGACCAGAGGGCATAATTTCAGAATAAAGGGTTGTCAATCTAAGACTGAGACGCGGAGGAATATTTTCTCCCAGAGTATTGAGAGTCTTTGAAACGTTTTGTCACAGGGAGCTGTGGGGACAGAGTCCTTGTTGTCTACTTGAGACTGAGAGAGATGGATTCTTGATCAGTCAGGGAGTCCAGGTTTACGGGGGAAAGAGCAGGAAAAGTGGACATGAGGAATGTCGAATCAGCTGTGATCAAACTAAATGATGGAACAGGCTTGAGAGCCCAGACTGTATACTCCTTATCCCACTTCTGTTGATCTGTCTCACAACCCCACATCTGCTTTCTTAGCATTATCCTCCAGCCATACTCTATCTCGCCCTCCATTGGCGTGAAAGTAATGATACTCCGAACACTTTTCTCAGGGTAGAGTCTGCCAAAACCTCCCCACGTTCCCTGTGCCACTGGTCTGTGTTTGTTTTTCCCACACTTGTGGTTGTGGGCCAGCATTTATTGCCTTTCCCTTCTTGCCCTTGAGAAGAGGGTGGTGAGATGCATTCTTGAACCGCTGTAGTCGATATATTGTAGGTTGACCAACGGTGCTGTCATGGAGAGAGTTCCAGGATTTTGACCCAGTGCCGGTGAAGGAACAGTGATATATGTCAACCAGGATACTGAGTGGCTTGGAGAGGAACGCCAGGGTGGTGGTATTCCCATGTATCCGCTGTCCTTGGGGGATCCTTTTGGACAGAAGTGGTCTTGGGTTTGGAAGGGCCTGTCTCAGGAGCTTGGGCAAATTTCTACAGTGCATCTTTGTAGACATATTGTAGTTGGTGCACACTGCTGCTACTGAGTGTAAGTGGTGAAGGGAGAGGATACTTGTGAGTGTAGTGCCAATTAAGCAGGCTGCTTTGTCCTTTTTTTAAATTGGCTCATGGGATGTGGGTATTGCTGGCTGAGGCAGTATTTATAGTGCTCCGTAATTGCCCAGAGGGCAGTTAAGAGTCAACCACATTCCTATCTGTCTGGAGTCACACGTAGGCCAGACCAGGTAAGCAGAGCAGATTTGGATGTTTTCGCTGGCACCTATGAGAGCAGATTTTTCCAATACATCAATAACCTCGTCAGTGCTGCTTCCCTCTCTTGTCTGGATTTGGAAAACTTGGAAAATTTCACTTCCAATTTCCACCCTGCCCTCAATTTCACCTGGTCTGTCTCTGACTCCCTTCCCTTCCTTGACATTTCTGTTTCCATTTCTAGGGATAGACTGCCACTAATATCCATTACAAATGCACTGACTCCCACAGCTACCTGGATAATACATCCTCACACCCCACTTCCTGTAAAGACTCCATCCCATTCTCTCAGTTCCTCCAACTCCGTCACATATGTTCAGATGAGGCCACCTTTGACGAGGGAGCCTCCGACATGTCCACCTTCTTCCTCAACGAAGGATTCCCCAGCTCTGTTGTCGACAGAACCCTCAACCAGGTCCGACCCATCTTCCACACTTCCACCCTCTTCTCTCCCACAACAGCAAGAGGGTTCCCCAAATCATCACCTACCAACCCACCAGCATCCACATCCAGAAGATCATCCGGCGCCATTTCTGCCACCTCCATTTCTGCCACCTCCAGCAAGATGCCACCAGTTTATATGCAGACAATAGGGAGGTGGATGGTGTAGGGAGTCAACAATAGGATAGAGCCCAAAGAGAGAGAGAGAGAAAGACAGTTGGACAAAGGAGTTGCTAATGATCAGGCTGGGACGTTGAATAATTGTTAGTGGGTACTGTTAGTGACTAACGACAGGGGGTGTGTAATAACAGGCTATGTGATAATGAGACCTGATGTATCAGGTGGGGGGCTGGGACATGGACGAGTTTAGGCCCTAAAATTATTGAACTCAATATTGAATCCGGAGGGCTGTAAGGTCCCCAGGCGGATAATGAGCTGTTGTTCCTCCAAGTTCTTAGCCTTAAAACTTCTGACATTGTATTCCGTCTATCACTTCTTTGCTCACTCTCCTAGCCTGTCCAAGTCCTCTGCAATCCCCTGCTTCCTCAATACTATCTGTCCTTCTCCCTATCTGTGGGTAATTTCTTTAGCGTAATTAACTTGGTTTATTGTTAAAACCAAGTCTGCAGCATTATGCTCATGTTTCCGTAAAATACCACCACGTCAAATAAATTAAGACACTGTGATGTATCAAGCCAGATTTAAACCTGCAATCTGACTTGTCAGTAGCAACTTCAGCTAGAGTCATAAACTTACTATATAGAAGATAAAGCAAGTAACAAATATGAAATATGTGATTACCATACATTTACAACTGAACAATTTTGAGTAAAAATTCTAGGTGCTTAAAATAAGACCAAGGAAGTTTTTTTGAGTGATTTGATTGTACTCTGGTTAACAAAGTAGAGCAAGCATTATAATTATCTAAATATGTTGTTTGACTTATTAGTTGTTTTGGAAGATTAAATGTCACTTCATCAGAGGCTTTTGGATTTAATACTTTACTCTGCGGTATAGAAATGACCTTTACATCAAAAAGAGAAACCTTGTATTCTTCGTAAATCTGAACTAAATGTAGCAGCTAATAACTTATAATTGGTATACAATTAGTTCAGATCTTGATAATGTTCCTTCATCTTGTCCTGTTTCATGTGAGAGAGGAAAGATCATACTGGGCCAGTGAATCAGCTGTATAAAAGGATTATGTTTATCTACACGGTGAACAACATTTACTGTAATTGAAAAAGACTTTTGGAAAGTAGTGACTGTTTCTAATTTAATCCAAATAAAATCTTTTCAAAGACATTGCAACCTCCGAGAACTGCATTTGTACACAGACTTATTTTCTGTCTTCAGCTCAAATTTGTGTTTATAAGCAGTTGACAGTATGATCTAAAATGCCAGCACCTGAAGATGTTACTGCATGCTATATAACATTTTAACAACAAAGCTGAAACTTGTTTCAGGAGAATTCTGGTTACCATTTTTGCCTTTTGGCAAGTGCTTACTACAAGTGCAGTTTTATTATTTGCAATGTTTTATTGCGTTAAATATATCAGTGTGTTTCACTTGGGTCGAATAGGGTTCTAAGGAGAAAAGAATGATCAAGAGGGATAGGGAGGAAATCTAGAGTTCAGTCAGGTGAAAGCAAGGCTGCTAATGATAGAGTGATTACCATTGGACATGCTGAGAAAGACGGAATTAGGCTAATGCATATGGTTATGATCTCTCTAGATGTTTAAATAACAATTCCAACACCCAGTGATTAACTAAAAAAAAGTACTTTTCTGATGAAGGGCCCAGACCCGAAACGTCAGCTTTCCTGCTCCTCTGATATTGCCTGGCCTGCTGTGTTCATCGAGCTCTACACCTTGTTATCACCACAAGTTTTTAAACAAAAACAAACATCACCGTGTATAAGAAACAACAAATGATGCAAATGTAAGGACTCATATTTTTATACGCAAGAATAAAGTGTGGAGCTGGATGAACACAGCAGGCCAGCAGCATCTTAGGAGCACAAAAGCTGATGTTTTGGGTCTGGACACCTTTTTCTGATAAAAGGCCTCAGCCCGAAACGTCAGCTTTTGTGCTCCTAAGATGCTGCTGGCCTGCTGTGTTCATCCAGCTCCACACTTTGTTATCTCGGATTCTCCAGCATCTGCAGTTCCCATTATCTCTGATACATTTTTAAACACAGTTCTACTTTTTAATTCCACCTGAGTTCCCTAATGCATAATGGGAACTTGAGGAATTAGTCACTTCTCTGCAGTACAAATGCCACTGCTCTCTGGGATAGATTTGGATTTCTTCTCAGTATTTCAGATATTTCAAAGTATGAGATTTCATGGGCTCTCTGCTACTTTGGCTTAAGCAACACTCCAGTTCTCCTTTTAACATGTCAGCTGTAGAATTCTCAACTTGAGTTTGAAGGGGGTGCGGGGGAGGAGAGCAGAAATGATACTGAGGTGGAGAGGGCTTGAACCCTGCTTGTCACCAACATCCCCCACCTCTCCTCCCCACCAACACCACCCACCCAATCCCAACCTGGCTTCTGGGTCCTCTCCCGTCCTCTCGGGAATTCCCACCATCTGGATTTCGTGTCCACTGTCCCCAACACTGAACCCCTATTCAAAATCATGCCTGTGTTCAAGCACATGCACGATACTGCATTTGCACATGACCTAGCATGTAAAGTCCACGTGATGATGCATTGTTTGGAACCATGCACATACGCATTCCGGACTAGGCACACTTGCGTAGTTGCCCATGAAATAACTCTTCAGAGGCTAACGTCCCAAGACTAAGCATCCTTATTTGCAAATAAATTGCCTTTGACAACAGCACTGGCTGTTACTGAGTCAGATATTCAGGGGGCCCAATATCCCTAACATTCATCCATTTATGTCAGCCATCAGATTAGACCATATTAGCAGTGCCACTTGGGGAACCCATTCTGAGTGTAGAGTGTGGTGCGGGTCACTGGACTCAAAGCAATAACTCTGTTTTCTCTGTACACATCCTGCCAGACCTGCTGAGTTTTTCCAGCAGTTCTGTTTTTGTTTGTTTCAGTCCTCCAGCATTGCAGTCGTTTTTGTGTTATGCAGGTTAATTCTCCCATGACATGATCCCTTCTTGCATGCCTCTATTATTTCCCAACTTGTATTTGTCTTACAGTGTGGTAACTCCCTGGGGTCCACCTGAACAACTTCCGCCCATAACTTTTTTTCTCATGCTATTTCTTATGCACAAATTTACTACTATAACACCACTCACCATTCTGTTGATGTCTTTCAGTATTAAGAATTCTATTCTGCTTTTTTTCCTGCCTATTCTTCCTGAATGTGAATACCTTTTGAATATTGAGTCCTCAGCTTGGTCATCCTGCACCTACACCTCTATAAGAGCTATCAAGTCACATTGATTTATATTTGTGTTGTTAACTTATCTGAATGCATGCAACAAGATAAACAGTCTTAAGTTTTGACTTTTTACCATTATGACTTATTCTGGTTCTGATATTTGCTGCAGTCTTCTGTCTTCACTTTCAGTCCCTTCATGTCATATTTTGGTTATCATTCATCTATTATTCTGCACCTTCATGGTCCCCTTTCTTTTTTTTTGAAACTTGCCTTCTTTTGAGCCCTGTTCCCCTAAAAATTAGTTTAAAGCTTTACTTGTGACCGTAAATATATGATTTGCCAGGAGAATTGGGACCCAGCACCAGTTAAATGAAGTCCATCTGAACTGAACAGCCCTCTTTAATCCCTCTTACTAGTGCAAGTGCCCTAATCAGAACGCAGTACCCCTCTAATCTTGTGTACTTTGTGAATTTGCACATGGATCAGGGAGTAACTGTGAGATTATCACACCTGTGATTCTGCTTTTGAACTTAGCCCCGAGCTGCCTGTAATCCGTCATTGGTACTTAAGTGAATGATAACTGTTGGTTCCTTTTGCTCCCACTCCAGGTCCCTCTCCAGCCCAAAAGAGTTGTCCTAAATCTTGGCATAAGTTGGGTGTTCTGGTTTGGCTGCAGAGAACAGCAACTGTTCCATTAACAGTGCTGCTCTGTATTACTACTACATTTCTCTTTTCACCCACCTCTTAAATGGTGCTATGTACCATGAAACTTTGGTCAATCCACTTATCCTCCCTGTAGTCTATGCCATTGCTTATGCTGGGAGCAAAACCTGGAACATAATGAATAAGGGTACTTGCTGAGGCTCCACCATTGCTAAATTCTTGATTCCAATATCTGGCTCATTTGCAGTTACACCATCTTGCCCCTGACCACAGCCCAAATTTGATGTTGTTAACCTAAGCTGTATGACTGTCTTCTGAAATAGTGTCTTGTTAATGTTCCTCCTCCGTGGTATCACAGTGTTCGCAGTTTAGATTCCAACCGATCTAATCTGAGCTGAAGCTTTTTGAGCAGCTCCAGGTAAGGGCACAGGGATTGCACCAGTATCCACCAGCTTCCACATACTACAGCTGCAACAGATCACCTCTCCACCCATTTTAATTCTATTAATTAATTTGGATGTAAAATATTTTAAAAATGAAATTTGAAACTGTATTCTTCAGTTGTAATACAGTCTCCAGGGTTTATTGCAAGCTTTTTAATTGGCTACTCAGGACAGATCAGGAGTCAAAGAAGAGCACTTAAAGAACATAGGCAGGGAGAGAAGTTGTAGTACAATTAAATTGAAGAAAGAGACAGGCAGACTCAATGTTTTGAAGTTCTAACTTTTAGTCCTCCAGGATGGAAGAAATCCAGAGCAGCTGGATGGTTCTGTGATGTCAGAACAAAATTAGAAACAAGTTCTCGAAATTACTAAGAAACTAAGTTGGAGACAAAACTCAGAAGTTATAGCTCTGTGGAGCTGAGAAAGCAGGAAGGTCACTGGCTCTGTGTTGGGTAAGTCATAATGGGTTTAATAGAACCCTGTGAGCAATCATGCTTTAATGCAGCTGAGTGAATAGAGTTGGAAAACCCCAAGCAATATTTCCTTGTAAGATTAGAGCTCAGGAAAGCCCAGGGCAGTTTTTTAGCTTGGTGATGCAGGCTGTGGCAAATTGCTCAAATTGTGCTGGCATGTAAGTAATGGAGTGCAGTTTTCAGAGTCAAGAGCAGCTTGAACCCAGGACAGGAGCAGTCGTTGAGGCTTTTCAAGTCGGAGTGACTGTTGAGAGGGGCTTCAAGACCAAATAAACACAAGGGCAGAATGGTAATTCTTTGAAAATTTAATGCAAGTTGATTTCCTTAACATCTGAGAAATCTGCACGATCTGCTCTGAGTACATTTGCAGTGTGATGTGTAATGTAAGTAAGGTCTTTGATCACAATATATTGACTATGTTTACCACGTTAATTCTAGATGTTATAGATAAGTTGTATGTGTATTGTAGAATGTAAGCTTGTAGAAGTATTGTTTGTTCAAATTTGTGGAAGCTTGTGGCTTTATTCTCTCAAATTTTTTTGAATAAGAAAAAGAAGAATACAGCGCAGGAATAGACCCTTTGGCCCTCCAAGCCTGCACTGCCACATTTTTACCTTCTATACTTCACTGACAGGATCCGTATACCTCTGTCCCTTTCCAGTTCATATATTCTTCCTGGTGCTATGTGAATGCTGCTATTGTGTCTACTTCCACCACTGCCTCTGGCAATGTGTTCCAGCCATTCGCCACCCTTTGTGTGAAAAACTTGCCTCGCGCAACTCTTTCAAATTCCACCTCCCCCTCGCACCTTGAACCTGTGTTCCTTAGTAACTGACGCCTCCACCCTGTGAAAAAGCCTTAGACTTTCCACTCTATCCATGCCACTCACAATCTTTTAAACTTTTATCAGGTCACCCCTCAACCTCCTGTGTTCCAGTGAAAACAAAACCAGTCTATCCAACCTTTCTTCATAGCTACTATCCTCCATAGCAGGCAACATCCTGGTAAACCTTTTCTGGACCCTGCCCAAAGACTTTCACATCCTTCTAGTAATGTGGTGACCAGAACTGTATGCAATATTCCAAGTGTGACCTAACTAAAGTTCTATAATGCTGCAGCATAACTTGTCTGTCCTGATACTCAATGCCCCTTCTAATGAAGGCAAACATGCAATAAACCCTTTTTTACTACCTGCAGTGATCTGTGGACCAGCACACCGAGATCTCTCTGCATATCAGTACCCCAAAAGGTTCTGCCATACACTGTATAATTTCCACCTGTACTTGACATTCCAAAATGTATCACCTAACATTTGTCTGGATTTAACTCCATCTGCCATTTTTCTGCCCATGCCTCCAACTGATCTTTAATGCTGTATCCTGATGATCTTCCTCACTATCTGCAACCCCAGCAATCTTTGTGTCGTCTGCAAACCTACTAATAAGACCAGCCACATTTTCCTCCAAAGCATTTATGTAGATCACGAACAGCAGAGGTCCCAACAGTGATAATAGGAACTGCAGATGCTGGACAATCTGAGATAACAAAGTGTAGAGCTGGATGAACACAGAGGCCAAGCATTATCTTAGGAGCAGAAAAGCTGACGTTTCGGGCCTAGACCCTTCATCAGAAATGGGGGAGGGGGAGAGGGTTCTGAAATAAATAGGTCGAGAGGGGGAGGCGGATCAAAGATGGATAGAGGAGAAGGTAGGTGGAGAGGTGGTTCCATCCCAGCCTCTTTAACTTGTCTGTCTCCGCTCCACCTGTCTTATCCTGTATCCAACTTCGATCCACCTCCCCCGTCTTCCTATTTATTTCAGAACCCTCTTTCTCTCTCCCCCCCCCCCCCCCCCCCCCAATCCCCCATTTCTGATAAAGGGTCTAGGCCCAAAACATCATTTTCCTGCTCCTAAGATGCTGCTCGGCCTGATGTGTTCATCCAGCTCTACACTTTGTTATCTCAGAGGTCCCAGCAGTGATACCTATGGAACACCACTAGTCACAGCCCACCATTTCCAGAAAGCAGCCCTCCCCCACTACCCTCTGTCTCCTATGATTAAGCCAGTTCTGAATCCATCTTGTCAGCTCACCCCTGATATCATGTGACTTCACCTTTTGTCTGCCATGAGGGACCTTGCCAAAGTTTTATTGAAGTCCATGTAGACAGCATCGGCTGCTTTACCCTCATCATTAATCATCTTCATCACTTACTCAAAAAATACAATCAAGTTAGTGAGGTATGACCTGCCCTGCACACAACCATGTAGTCTAGTGCCAATTAGTCGATTTGCTTTGAAATGCGTATAGATCTGGTTCCTGAGAATCTTTTTCCAGTAATTTCCCTGCCACTGATGTGAGACTCACCGACCTCTAATTTCCAGGATTATCCCTGCTACCCAACGGGAAACCGTTTGCTATTCTCCTGTCCTCTGGGACCTCACCTGTGGCCAAAGAGGATACAAAGATGTCTGTCAATGCTCCAGCAATTTGCACTCTTGCCTCCCTCAACATTCTGGGATAAATCCCATCAGACCCAGGGACTTACCTACCATTATACTTTTTAAGATGCACAACACTTCTTCCTTTTTAATAGCAACATGACGTTGAAACTCAACACTCCCTTCCCTGAGACCATCCTCCACCAATTCCTTCTCTTCTCTCCTTTTTATCTTCTTTATAGATTACAGGTCTGTAACCAGATCACAATACAATATAGTGATCTCACCCAGGATTGCAGCATAAATTTGCCAATCTGGTCAAGTATCATAACACAATTTGAAACTCGGCCGAGCTCCCCGAAGTTAGTTAATAACCTATGACATCATTAAATATCATTAATCTTCAGAAGGGATTGCAAGTCTTTACTTTTATTGATTCGGCCTTGAAACCCTCTTATGAACTTCATTGTTATAGACAGCCCTAATGACTGCTCCTGTTCTCGTTGAGCATTGTCCTATCTTGCATTCACATTCCTCTTGTCTCGGAAAGCCATTAATTATTCCCAGAAAACTCCCATTCTTGCCAAAAGTTTGTTTCACTCAGCAACAAACTACCACTTGGCTTTCCTTGAGCTCCAATTTTGCTCAGTTGAATGAAGCAAATATTGCTTGTGGGTTGTTAACTCCCATTCTATCAGCTGCACTGAAGTATTAATGCCAACAGGATTCTTCCAAGCCCCTCGTGACTTGCCCAACACCGTGACGTTCACACTTTCTGAACTCCATAGAACTACAAGTTCTGAATCCTGACTTTAACTATTAGTTTGTTACTGATTCCTAAACTTTCTCCTGAGTTGTTCAAGAAGCACATAGCCAAGCATCTGCTCTTCACTCCATCCTGCAGGAAGCTAAAAATCGTCACTCCTAACATGAAGCCTGCCCTGTCTCTTTGTCCGAATATTCATCTGACAGTTCTTTGACCTTTAGTCTCTACCTGTATTCTTTTGACATGTTCTTCCATGAGCAGCCCCCCGCTCCAAACCCCCAAACTGCCCTGAGCAACTTATTAAAAACCTTGTAGAAGATGGCAGTGATGTAGTGGTAACGTCACTGGACAAGCAATCCAGACCCTCTGGTGAATGCTTTGGGGTCATACGTTCGAATCCAGTAAAGTAAAATTAAGAAAGTTTGCTATTGGCAACGATGGAACCATTGTCGATTATTGCAAATAAACCAACTGGTTCACTAATGTCCTTTAAGGAAGACCTGCCATCCTTACCTGCTCTGAGCTACAGGTAATCCCAAATCCTCAGCAGTATGATTGACTCTGAATTGCCCTCTGACCAGTTTGAGATGGGCAATAAATGTATTGCCAACAACTCGCACCCCATGAAGAAATAAAAAAGGCCTCACCCCTATCAAAGTCCAGAATTAATTGTTGCTATCTAGTTACTCCAAGCATTCAACCAAGTGTGCTGTAAATGTTACGTTTTACAGAGATCACTGTCTACCCTGATATAATTGAACACAACAGGAAATAGGTTTGATCACCAGGGAGACCTGAGTTATCAGCATAGATTTGTAAACTAAGTGCTGCATTTTTGGATGATATCACTGAGGAGCAGCACGTGACAGGACCAAATATAGACCCTTGGAATAAGCCAGGGTTGACAGTGCAGGAGGGCAAGAGGAACCATTGCAAGTTTTACCCTGGTTATAATGAGATATATGAAAATGGAACCAGGCCTGTAATGAAAGATGGTGTCAACAAAGGTAAGCAAGTTGAGAAGCATTGGGAGGGATAATTTATTTCCTTGCTTGTTCCAAGTTAATGGACTTGCAAGTTTGTCTGTTTTTATGCTTTATTAATTTTTTTTGGGCCAAGATAGATGATTAGGGTTCAGTTTGGAAGAAGTGTCATATTGGACTCAAAACATTTTCTTTTATTGCCATGGTACTTTGCCTGTAGTTAGATTAATAGTCTTTTTGATTCTTAGTAGCTAGACTCACATGTAAAGAATGAGCATTTTGCATGTGATAGTAAAGAATAAAATAAAATTGTATGAAATTATAATTCACTGAATTTAGGGCAAAAGAAACAAATTTGGCAAAGAAATATACAAAAGAATCCTGTTGCTGAATAGAAACTATGCAGATTTGAAGTTGCAGATTGCTGATAAATATAGGACTGGTGAGTCTTTCTAGCTCATTCTTTGTTTTTAGTAGCAGTAGTTGATTAATATTATTTCTGAGATGTGTAATTTAATTTAACTGCCAACACCATGTTCATCCTCAGACAATCATGTTCCTGTAGTGTACAGACAACAGATGTTGAATAATTTCTGTGACCAATATGTCTCCATCTTCCACCATATCTCATTTGTTTTCAGTGCCAGACGCTGTGTGTCTGTTAATTGCTAACAGTGGTTTAGAACTCTGTCATTGTTTACTTAAATGTTATATTTGGATTTTTTGATGCTCAGTATTGTTACTAAGATTTAACAGTTAACAAATTTGGTGACTCCGTATTCATGAGATGTGACTGATGGAAGTTTCAGAAATTTGCTTATTTAAGCCAACTTAACATTTTATAACGATCATTTTGAATTATGTGGAAGTCTCATAATTAACAGTTTGAATTTTCATTATAACTTGTTAAAGTGAACGGACTGAAAGATTTTTAATATTAAACAAGCAGTAATGCTACTGGTTGCAGAATGAATAATATGTTTCAAATGAATTATTTTTGCCTTGTTGTCTTTAAACTTAGAAATTTGCATGATTTTACATTATGTTTGTCATGAGGACAGAATAAGTAGAAGTTGGAAAAAACCTTAAAATCTTTGATCCTGTTTCTCCATTCGGTATGATCATTGTCGACCCTCAACCTCAACAACATCCATGTCTGACCTTGCCTGAAATGTGAGGCTGGAGAAACCTTCTTGGATTACTGTGATCATATTTATATTTTAGCTGATGAATAAGGAAAAAATATAGATTACCTACAGATGTTTGAGTCCTCCTTTGATTGAATTTTCAGAATGTAATCCAGATTTGCTAGGAAGTTACCTCCTTTCCTCTTGTTTATCTGATTATGATTAGAGTTGGGGTGTGGCCAGAACAGAACAGACTGATTTGGTGGAAAGATTGCTGTGAAAAATGAAGGAAATACATATAAATCATGATCGATCTTTAAATCGATCATGCTGGAATATTTTGGGACCTATCTTTTTGTCAGAAATATTAATCTGAGTTATAAAAACTGGAAGAACTGCAGTTACTGTAAATCAGAAACAAAAACAGATATTCCTGGAAAAGCTCAACAGGTCTGGCAGCATCAGTGAAGAGAAATCAGTGTTAATGTTTTGGGTCCAGCGACCCTTCCTGATCCTTCAGTTCTGAGGACGGGGTCACTAGACCCGAAACATTAACATTTCTCTTCACAGATGCTGCCAGACTTGCTGAGCTTTTCCAACAACTTCAAATCTAAGTTATGTAAGCCTTGTTTCATAAGACTAAATAGGAACAGATCTAGCAGCTTAATCTGAAGTGTGGTTAACATGTGCTATTTTTTGTCTTTAATGTAAGAATCCTACACAGGTAGGAACAGCACTTCAAGTTTTCTTCAATCTTGGAACCTTAAAGGAAACCATCAACAGTGTAGTCGATGGGTATCGCTTGTCTCTGGAAGATAATATCAGTAGTGCTTTGGATATAAAACTGTTGACTCAACCTATTCAAGCAACCGCAAAAGGCAAGTTTCACTCTTGTACAAAAATTATATTGTAGCAATAGAAATACAATTTTCACAGTTACAATAATTTGAATGCTGACTTAATTTAGTTGAAAGGTAATGTTCTTAATTCATCTCAAAATTTCAATCATCATTACCTACTCACCCATTGTAATTTTACATTTTTTTTTGTTTTCAATATTTTCAGGACCCGGAAGAGCCACAATGCCAACTCCTGGCAACGCACCTGCATTCCGTGCTGCTCTTTGGACGAATATGGAGAAACTAATGGATCAAATTTGTGCTGCATGTGGACAAGTAAGCTTATTTTTTTTTGGTTAATGTAACTGGAAATTATGTAGTTTCGATTAGTAATGAATTCCTCCCCATTATTAAATTTCCACACGTTAGTAGCAATTGGCGTAAGTCTTTTGCTAAAATCACATGCGGTGCTTTATCTTTAGGAAGTTAGCATAGGTAGGTCATTTAATTTGCTTTATACATGTATGACTTTGATCAGGGGTGTGCCTGCACTGTTTTCTCCTGTAGTTGGCAGAAATTATCCATTTATGGAAAAAGTTAGATGTTGTGTAGCAGCTTCCTACCAAGGAGCTGACATTCTATTTTGTGACCTTCAGGTTTGCAGGAAATTATTGTGCTTCAGAGTTCCCTGATTTCTTGAAATTTGTATTTGTGGTTGCAGTCTGAAAAGTTATTCATTTCTTAATACCATTGAAATCTTGAGCTTTGCCATACCTTGAACAGTTCAAATTTAGTATCCTTGTTTCAAAGTCAGATGGTCACAGATTAGAATTTAAATCGCTACCCCGGTTTATATTTCAGTGTTAGCTGTGGATCAACCAGAAAATTATGGCTTCAAGTTCCACTTCAGAGGGGCCATCTTTTGACAAATGCTTGAACTGAAGTCTTGTCCACTCTGCTGGATATATTCCAAAAAATAGCAGCACTGACCTTGGTGTTTTTCTCATTGTTTATAGCTCTGATTTTGCAAAATGACTGCAATTGCTCAGAGGCAACTTTCTGTAATGTGTTTTAGGATATAGTAAAGTACACGTACAATTATTTTCTTGTCTTTTAAGATCTTTGTCATCAACTTTGCACTACGATCATTCTGCTGTGCTGGATTTTGGCTTTGACATTCACATTGAATGTAAAAAAAAATGCTCCTCAAAATTGACAGCAAAACCAAGATGTAGAAAAGACAATTATCACTGATAATTTTGAAGTCACATCTACTCCATTCTGGCATGAAGTATTGACGCAAGCAGTTTTTGTTTCAGGAGTGGGATTTTGTTGAAACAATTTAAGATTTAGAATGTTGATGCTCAGTTTCCTTTCATGTAAAGAACTTTGGGGATTTTGGCACTAAACAGTCACTTCTGGATGCAAAAGGAATCAAGCATGGACGGACAATGTTTGCTGTGCAACATTCTTTAGGTGGCATTAATGAAATTGTTCTCTGTAAAGGATTGCATAGTTTGAGAAACCTTGCATGTTTCTCCATGCCCTAAATACCTTGCTCCAGCAATTTTTGGTTGAACTTCCAATGTTTCGTGAAGTCATGCATCACTCCAGAGTGTCTTTGTCCTCAGCCAGCACCTAGCGCACAGGCAGTTTTTAACTTCTCCAGTTTAACAGCTGACATTGTCCAAATCAGTTTTCTATGCTTGGCAACAGGTTGCAGACATTTCTTTAAGTTTCTTTCACTATAGATGGTTATCTTGATTTTACCAGATGGTTGAGGCCATGAGTAGTGGTTAATTACTATGGCATGTTAAGCAAGTTGTGGGTTCTGATGTTCCATTTGTATTTGACTAAGATTGTTGCCCCATTTGTTTCAAGAATTTCTCGTGCTTCTTTGCACATTGATAGGAAACATCATTTATTCAAGATGCGCACGTCACAATACTAATTTCAAAGTAAAATATTGTAAATATCGTATAAAATATATAATTAACATTTTTCAGAACTGGTGTGGATTGGAGGTACTTTTTGTTTACTGTTTTCAGTCTCTTGATGTTGCTTATGATCTCAGTGCTGCTTTGATTCGGAAAATAATTATGGAATTTCTCATACCATGGAGTAGAAGAAAATACCTGACACATTGTATCATAGGGTTTTCCAAGAAACAATGGTTTATCCTTTGTAGTGTGACAACAGATTGCATTCAGTAATATTGAAGCTATATTAAAAGATGGTGAACCATTTGTGGTCTGATAATTGTCCAGTATCTGTATTTTTAGTGATAAATTGATGGTACCTTTACTTTTAGGTGCAGCACTTGCAGAAAGTTTTGACAAAGAAGAGGGACCCTGTGACACATGTCTGCTTTATTGATGAAATAACTAAGGTAACTCAATGAATTTCTACATGTTGTTATTGAGTACATTTAAAGGGAAGGTGTAGCAAAGTGGCAAAGAGATGATTTTGTACAGATACATTTTCAGCTCAGACACAAGACTTCACATTCTACTAAATTATTTGCATGTTGACAAATAGATATATAATAGATTTTTTTTAGTATATTTTCTTGCATCATTTTTTTTTAGTTGTTATAGACATTTTCCATCAGTTATGACCCACCTCTGGAGCAGGCTGGACTTTAATCCATGCCTTCTGGCCTAGAAGTGGGAATATGACCACTGCTCCACAATAGCCCTATTAATATTTTAAACCTTGATTATATTTAGATTCTGAAATTCGTACAAACAAAGACAAAGATTATTTTATAAGGTTATCTTCATTCTTTCAGCAAAGAAATGCTTACAGGCAAAATAACTGAGCAAATTGGTATCTGCTTTTTGATGCTGATGCCATATAGTTGTCCAAGAGTCCCTTCTCTTTCCATAGAAAAAGTCAAATATTATTGAAATACCGCATCTTGCTTTTTAAGAGAAGGAAACCCATTATAACAGGTAACACGTATAAAAATATCACAGTATGAATAACAATTTCATATATTTATTAATTTAATGTTAAAATAGCACACATTCTGCTGAAGTTGATCAGGACACAGATTTTTGGGAAATGTATATGGTTGACTATGGACTTTGATTTTTTTTTTGAATCATTATTCTAGATTTGTGGGGAGGCAAAAGCATGGTGCTATTGTCACTGGCCTGCGAGCTTAGAGACCCAGCTAATGCTCTGGGAATGCATGTTCAAATCGTGCTGCAGCAGATGGTGGAATTTGAATACGATAGATATCTGGAATTAAGCTTTGAGTGATCACCATGAATTCAGTGTTGAATGTTGGTTAAAACCCCATCTCGTTCACTGATGTCCTGTAAGGAAGGAAACTGCCATCCTTACCTGGTCTGGCCTACATGTGACTGCAGACCCACAGCAATGTGGTTGACTCTGAACTGCCCTCTGGGTTATTAGGGATGGGCAATTAAAGCTGCCTGGCCAAACAACACCCTGATCCCATGAATGAATAAAAAAAAGATAATTTTAGCCTCCTTATCATCCTCATGGATGCATCTCAGCTTTGCATATCTCTGAGAGTATCCTTGTCATGAGATCAAAATGAATTTCTGACAATATGTGAAAAACGTGTAAGCAACCTTATATTTACTCTTAAGTTCTGGAAATATTTGAATGCAGCACACCATCACATCAAACATCATGTTTCATTTCAATATTCAGCAAATCTATTAAACAGTTAAAAAATTAAATAATTACCTTCAGTAAGATTTAAAAATCTATGTAACTTTAATATTATTTTCTTGTTTTATTGAGCACCATTTTATAAAAGTCACTGTCTAATACTGAGCTTGTTCATCTGTAGCTAATTTCTGTGAATATATTCCTTTTTCTTTCCTTTCTGACTGTAGAAGTCAAGTTTATTTTATTTTTTCCAATGGAGTTTCCAGTTAGTCCTAAATATATTCTGATAACTTCGGTCAACAAACAGGTTCAGCCATTCCTTTCACCCCTTGACCTGTGTTTTTTTTTAGTAACTGTTTGGCTTCCAAGCACTTAGCTGTTGTCCAGTTAACTGAAGAATTTGCATGGTCTGTGTTTGCTAAAATGAAATTGGTTTGTTTTTTGACATTTACAACTCAAGTGTTATTTTTGCTAGTCACCTCTGGAAACCTGTAGAAAATAGTTTGTAGCAATTCAAAATCCAAATTGGTTTGATTAAGCAAGCAGTATGTTTGAATGATCAGGATTTTTTTCACAAATTCCAAGGAATAATAGCTTATAAATATAGGGGAAATGTAAGAATACTGAGTTTTGAAATTGTGTGATAGCAAATGATCCTAAACAACAATATACTACCCTGTGAAATAGATCAATGTTTCTTTAAAATTCCTTTAGAAGTTATTTTTAATTCTTAAGATTAGAAACAGCGTGACTGAGTTGTGATTTTTTTTTGAAAGTCACTGACGCAACACAAAATAAATATTTATATGAGCTGACACAGTTGTGGTATCTCTAAGATTTTTAAGCAGAGCAGCTTGATTATGCCTCTGCTCTTGGAAATAAGTAAATGGCTTGAACAATGCTGATATTGCTGACTAAATAAATATGTTATGCTTCTAATTTTAAGAACGATGTTCCCTCATGTATGCTTCATTCAACATTGTCATCGACAATAAAAAATGACAAAATGATTAAGTAATTCTTCATTAACAGATCTCTGGCACCTGTAAATGTAAATATGTGCACTTCAGTTTCTGACTGTTAACCTTTTCAGTATCTAAACTCTGATTTCAGTGAGGAGAGAGTTAACTATTTCCATTCCCTGGGCTGCCCAATCTACTCAGTCTTTCAAGTTCAGCAACTACTTGCAAATTTCCCAACAGCTGAAAATTCTGTAAGCAATAGATTCCACAATAGGTAAAGCTAATAAACAGTACAAGAAATTAATACATTTTCTTCCATTTGATTTTACTGCAGGGATGACCATTGTGTTGATATGTTTAATGTAAAGACAGGATGTATGGTTTTTGCCAATTCCAGCAGCTATTGTTTTGTATAAAATCAGACTAAAGAGAAAGGTTGCTTCACTTTTTTTGTTCAGAAGACTAAATGATTTGCAAACCCTATATATGTCTGTTACAAAAGTAGTATAATTCTGTTACACTCAATATTCCATCTTGGAAATGGAATTAAATATTTTTGGAGTATAACTTGCACTGTGGCTAAGAGGGAGCCCATTGACACACTGTACTTGGATTTTAAAAAGGCATTTAACAAGATGGTATGTAAAAAGATCTTGCAAAGTAGATGCACATGGTATAGGGTGCAACATACTAGCTTGGTTAGAGGATTAGCTGGCTTGCAGTAAACAGGGAATTCATAAATGGGTCTTTGCCTGATGCAGGGTGTGATGAGTCGGGTGCTGCACTGGGGCTTCAGCTTTTTACAATTTATGTCAATGACTTGGATATGGGGTATGAAGACCAAGCTAAGTTCACACCCGAGTCAAAGTTGGTTAGGGAATTATGTTGTGAAGAAGCTACAAATAGATATAGATGGATTTAGTGGGCAAAAATATGGCAGAGCCAATAAAATATGAGAACATGTGAATTTGTTCGCATTTGGCCAGATGAATATAAAAGCAGAGCATTACCTAAACTGAAAACAACTGCAGAATCCTGCAGAGTGATCGAGCGTATTCAAGTGTACAAGAGACAGATGGGCATCAGAAATGAAAATGGCAAACTCAGTCCTGTCGAACCTATGATGTCCTCATTACTAACATCTAGAGCTAGTGTCAAAACCGAGTTGAACAACAGCCTGGCATCAATATCACAAACCCTGGGTCTAGGATAATGGCAACTGCAGATGCTGGAGAATCCGAGATAACAAAGTGTGGAGCTGGATGAACGCAGCAGACCAAGCAGCATCTTAGGAGCAGAAAAGCTGACGTTTCGGGCCCAGGCCTTTCATAAGAAAAGGAGGAAGGGGAGAGAGTCCTGAAATAAATAGGGAAAGAGTGAGCGGCAGATCGAAGATGGATAGAGGAGATGATAGGTGGAGAGGAGACAGATAAGTTAAAGAGGCAGGGATGGAGCCGGTAGAGGTGAGTGTAGGTGGGGAGGTAGAGAGGGGATGTCAGTCCGGGGAGGACTGCAGTAGTGGGAGGGGAGATTTTGAAGCTTGTGAAATCCACATTAATACCATTGGGCTGCAGGGTTCCCAAGCAGAGTATGAGCTGCTGTTCTTGCAACCTTCGGGTGGCATCATTGTGGCATTGCAGGAGGCCCAGGATGGACATGTCGTCTGTGGAGTGGGAGGGGGAGTTGTAACTGCACCTCCCAGTCGCGAACCATTTCAACTCCTCCTCCCACTCCTTAGATGTGCTCCTAAGATACTGCTTGGCCTGCTGCGTTCATCCATCTCCACACTTATCACAATATCTCAGTGTGAGGGGGGACAAAGGAGATAGGAAGGAAAATATCAATACTTGACCAATTTGTGTTAGCTATTTTGCGAATCAGTAGACATTTTGGACAATGACATTCATTAACTTTTTTTCTGCAAGTCACAGGCAATTCATACCAATGCTGACAATTCATATTTATTTTCTCAGGACAATCAAGCAGACATTTTGTGTACTTTCTGGAACTCGGTTACAGAAATCTTGACTCTGAAATTCCAACAGGCTACAAATTGTAAGTACCTGTATTGATTTTATAGATATTTTCTAAATCAACCTGTTCAGCGACATCGTTACACAGTTCTGGAGCAGGTGGGGCTTAACCCAGCGGGAGCAAACACTACCACTGCACTACAAGTGCCACACCAGAATCCATCGGAAATTCTAAAGAATGAAATTCACTATGTATTTTACTCATTCTTTTTGTGTTATTTCTCGTATTTCTGTATAAAAATAAGGAAGAATAGCTATGCACTAAATGTGGGCAGTCAAAAGTAAAGAACAAAAGAGAAGCCATTTGGTCTGTTAAGCAACGTCCTTGCTAAAGCTTTATGCGTTTAGGCTTGTTCTGAACTTGTTTCAATTTTTTCAGTGGGAATATTCTGCACTCCTTCAGGCTAACAAATTTATATTGATGTACACAAACTAAGTACTCTCTTTCAGTTCTCTAGTATTGATTTTAAGGAGGTTATTTAACCAAAGTAGAATTTTTTTTTTATTTGAGTCAATACGTATTCCTGCATATTCACTTGACCTTTCGATCCTACTCCTACCCGGAATGTTCTTAAGTGGAGTTAATCCATACAACATTAACCGCTTTCACTAAGCAGTTGTTCCATGTATTCAGTATTTTGTGGGATAGAGCATTTCTGTTACTTAGTCCAGTTCCTGCTATGTTAATTCTGTGATTCTGCATACAGTTTGTATGGTCTATATAGTTAACATATAGTTAAATATGTGTCTATTTAATTATAATGCCACAATCAACCCCTTCTGTAGTATTCTGCTGAATCAGTTTCATTGTAGGATTGAGCAAAGTTTCAAAATTTCTGATTACAGTACATTTCATATTTGTAAAGTCTTCAAAATTTACGGTCATTGGTGATTAGTGACTTATTTGGCTTATTACGTAATAAGGTGGGAATTGCCCCAGTCCTTGCATACGCTTATTAACCATTACTTCACATGAACTATTTCCAGTCAGTGATAATTCGTATTCAAATCTCTTCTATGTCCATTAATGAAGATGCAATAATTCTGTACTGTTGTGGACTTTTCCGATTTTACCATTCCCTCGCACCTAGCTGTGAAAAAAAAACACGATTTATTCACATTCACAACTCTAACATAATCTGTCTCACTGTAGGGCTTTTTTGCTCATCAACTATGTTTTGAATTTTGGTTTGTGCCAACACCAGAATTCAAGGATTTGCAAATCCTGTGACAGATATTCTCAAAGTTGCTTCTATTGTTATCTTATTTTTTTTAAATCGAAGAAAGGAACACTGCTGTCCCTTCTATGTTCAAAGAAACATCCAATATCAATTCTACTGGATTTGAAATATTTCAAATGCCATGCCACTTCTAGCTCCACAGCAGCATGGGAATTGACTGGGGGAATAGTTCACGCTTCATTATGATCATTCATTGCTAAATTTCCCAGCTGATAATAAGTCAAAAATAATGTTGAGTAAAGTATTTAAATGTTAGGCAATTTTGTTTGCTTTTCTAGAGTTTTCAGATTATTTGGCTCCTCATACTGCTGTGCATCGGTGAGAGATTACATTTTCTTATTGAACATTAATCATAACATGTTCAACATTGAGTGGCAGGAAGATAAATTTGTGATATTGTGGTTCATTAGTAAATGAAACAATGAAAGCGTTACAGTTTCATATAACAAGAATAAGATGATGCTTTCAATATAAAGACTCAAATCTCTTATCATAGCCAAAATTCCTCAACAAAAATCTGTCTCTTTGATAATCAACTCAATTCTCAATTTAAGTGATGCAACTGGAAGCAATTTTCAGAAATTTATAGATCACCATTGCCCTTTTGCTTCATATACATGGATCAGTGAATCTAATTAGTTGCTTTAAATATATATTCCAAGTTGTAGGTTAGATGGAAAAGGCTCAAGGCAATAACTTAAGACTTCTGAAGAGGTGTGCTTTTTTGACTCGATGAAAAGAGGGACATGTTGGTGAAGCATATTTTCTTGCACTCATCAGGCCAAATATGAGGGTGTCAGATTTTAGACCACCATTAGAAATCTGTGATTATTTGAAATTGTGTAATGTAAGACCATAAGAGGCAGAAGTAGGCCAAAACATCTCTCCGTGTTCAGCAATGTTCAAGGCATATTTTTTTGCCTGCCATTTGTTATTTGTGAATGATACAGGGATAATTGCTGAGCATGGCAAGCTATCTTGCGAAAGATCAGGAGAAAGTCATTTATAAACAAAAATCTTGTGTTTATGCACAGCCTAGCATGTTTGTATAGCATTTTGACACCATTGTCAGTCGTGTCTTAAACTTGTTCACATCCAGTGAATGACTTTACTTCGTACATAAATAAGCATAATAGCTCTCTTGCACAAAGAACAGCAGTTAGGTGATAGACTGGATTATTTTTCGTTGTTAACATTTTTTAACCACATGTTGAGGAAGGATTATTGCCAAGGATATTAGGAGACCTCTGTGTTTTTCCTGAAAATTTGTCATCTTAAATATTCAGCTGAACTGCTAGAATATCAATTAGAAGGAAATTACCTTAACAATGCAGAATATACCTAACAACCCAGCCTCAACAGCCCTCTGCGATAAAACATCCCACAGCTTGCCATCCTCCGAAAAACCGTTTTCTCATCTCTATCAATGTAATTGGTGTTTTCTTACTCTGAAATTATGCCGTCTGGTCCTAAACTCTCCCACAAAGAGAAGGAACCTCCCTGCATCCATCCTATCAATCTCCCTGAAAAAATTTTTGTTTCAGTAAGGTTTCCTTTCATTCTTCAAACCTCAACGAGTGCAATTCCAACCTACTTAACTCCTTTCCTAAGAAAATCCTTTCATGCCTGAGATGAACGTTTGAACCTTCTCTGGATTACCTGCAATAACCGAATATCTTTTCTTCAATAAGGGGACAAAAACTGTTCACAGTATTTCCCCTCTTTGAATAAGGGTGTTTACACTGGCTGTTTTCCAATCCACTTGGACTTTTCCACAAGACTGTAAGACATAGGAGCAGAAATTAGGCCATTTGGCCCATCGATCTTCTCTACCATTCAATCATGGCTGATAAGTTCCTCTACCCCATTTTCCCATTTTCTCCACGTAACCTTTGATCCCCTTGATAATCAAGAACCTATCTGCCTCAGTCTTAAATGTCCTCAATGACCTGGCCTCCACCACCTTCTGTGGCAGTGAATTCCGTAGATTTACCATTCTCTGGCTGAAGAAGTTTCTCCTTATGTCCATTCTAATAGGTCTTTGCTTTCCTCTAAGGCTGTCCCCTTGGGTCCTAGTCTGTCTTACAAATGAAAACATCTTCCTAACATCCACTCTGTCCAGGCCATTCGGTAGTCTGTATGTTTCAATTAGATTCCCCCCCTCCCCCCCCCCCCCCCCCAACCCCCTCATCCTTCTGAACTCCAATGAGTATAGTCCCAGAGTTCTCAGAAGTTCCTCATTATGTTAAGCTTTTCATTCCTGGGACCATTCTCATGAACTTCCTCTGAACCTGCTCCAGGGCCAGTACATCCTTCCTAAGATATGGGGCCCATTCTAAATGTGACCTGACCAGGGCCTTGTGCCTCAGGAGTACATCCCTGCTTTTAAATTCAAAGCCTCTCAAAATAAGTGTCAACATGCATTTGCCTTCCTGACTACTGACTCAACCTGCAAGTTTATCTTGAGAGAATTTCAGACTAGAATTCCCAAGTCTCTCTGCACTTCAGACTTCTGAATTTTCTCCACATTTAGAAAATAGCCCATGCTTTTATTCTTCTTACCAAAGTGCATGATGTCATTTTCCCACATTTGTACTCCATCTGCCACTTCTTTGCCCACTCTCCTAACCTGTCCAAATCCTTCCGCAATTTCCCCGCTTCTTCAATACTACCTGAGGATGGGCGGGAGACACTACATGTGTAGTGTTTCAGGTTTAACCACTGCCTGAATATATGATTTTACTTAGCCGGCAGTTCCCTTGCGCTGTTCTGACTCCCGCCACTGAACCAAGGAAAGCTGCAGTCTCACGAGGTAAGTCTTTTAAACTGAAGGCTTACCTTCCCTGCTGCCCTTGCGCTCTCTCCCAACTCCCACTGCAGAACCAAGGAACTTTCCTGGATTCTTTGAAGATTGCTACCAGTACATCCACTGTCTCTGCAGCTACTTCATTGAAAACCTTAGAATGCGGTCCAAGGAATGTATCAGCTTTTAGCCTGAGTTCTGAGGAAGAGTCACTGGACCCTAAACATTAACTTTGATTTTTCTTTTCTTCATGGATGCTGCCAGACCTGCTGAGCTTTTCTAGCAACCTATGTTTTTGTTTTTGATTTACAGCATCGGCAGTTATTTCAGATTTCTTTTCAGCTTTTAGTCTATTAGTTTCCACAGTACTTTCTCTGTAATGATGGTTATTGTGTTTGTGTTTGTTAAATAACCCTCTTTAGTCTATTGATTTAAGTATTTTTGGAATGCTGTTATTTCCTTTTATAACGACTAGAAGGAAAATATTAATAAATTGATCATGCTTTAATTGGGAACATATAATTTGGTTGATTTGGGAATTTATATGCCAGTAGGCATAAGAAATGTAGATGCTAGCAAGTTATTTAATTTAAACTCCAAAATCATAAACCTTCAAATTCAATCAAAGAATGAAAGATTTTCTTCACAATTTTATTTATATACGTGTGCAGATGTACAGTTGTACTTACGTGGCACAGTTATTTCAATATGAATTAGCAGTTCTTTTTTAAAAGGAAACAAAAACAGAAATTGCTGAAAAAAAAATCAGCAAGTCTGGCAGCAGCTATGGAGAGAAAGTAGAGTTAATGTGTAGGGTTCAGGGGTCATTTAGTATTGTTTTAAAAAATGAACGTGATAAAGAATAAGGTTGGAAGCTTAGTGAAGAAATTTTGAAAATCTGGATAGAGCTTTCCTCCTAGTTTTTCTTTCATTTTCTAATTCATTTTATAATTCATTTTATTTGTTTATTTTCATCAGCTTTGCTGGCATCTTGCACTATATGTATTGGGCCCTCAACAGACTTGCACATAAATCAATAATGTTATACCACCTGTGAGATCCAGTTGGTGAAGTTTGATTAATATGGATTGTAATGAGGCTGACTTTGAAAGAGAGAGAGAAATTTTATAGAATTTAATGCACTTGAAGTTTTGTGGTTAGTCATCTATTTCAGAAAAATAATTCCACCTGGAACATTTTAAAACAATGCATATTCAAATTGATATGTGGATAAAAATTAAACTTGTGCATGAAGTTATTTATTCCTCATTCACACCTTCCATATTTATCTAGGTTTAGGAAAAGTGTGTTAATAATGTAAATTCTTAAAGTGGTGAGCCTATGACTAAATATTTGTACTTTGAAATGAAGCAATCACAATTCATTTAATCAAATTAGGCTAGGTCACTGAAATTAACAGATGAGTATTTTTAAAATCAAACTTTTGGGTGTATTGTAATGAAGGACTTTTTAAAAAATTTCCTCGCATGTTTAAGGTGTATTTTGTTGACTCATACCATCTACAGCTCGAGTTTATGTCAAAGTGCACACTGCACTGTATGCTATGTAGTGAGTCTTGTGATTGTAAACCATAATTTGAAAGGGAAACAGACATCTTAAATGCTGTTTGTAATAGTGACACTAATGGAAACTTTAAACTGAATCTTCAGTGGAGACAAGTGGAGTAACCAGCTGTTGCATTTACAGTAACATTGCTTTGTCCACCACAGGAGGTGACACAATATTGTCAACTTGGAGGATCCAGATCAAGTACTTCTAAGATACCAAGGCTTGACATTGAACTTCTGTCAAGCATTAATGATCGTCATCAAAACAGAGTTATTTATTGGTGTCAGCTTGTTAATATTATGACATGAAAACTCAGGAGTTGTAACACAGTTATGGGAAGTTATTTGATTATGGAACAAACGTGTTAATGGGAAGAAAGGTCTTGTAATAGTCTTTGTCATGAAGGACAAAATATTTGAAAATTAATGAGACTGAAGGCAGACAAGTTGCCAGGATGTGATGGTGTAGAACAAAGATTTTAAGGGTTGCAGAGATAGTGGAGGCATTGGTTGAAATGTTCCAGAACTCACTGGATTGAGACATCCAACAAATTGGAAAACCACTAATATGACCCCACCTACTGAAGAAGGAGAGGTGGAAATCAGGAAACTGTAGCCCTGTTGGGCCTAACATCTGTCATTGCGAAAATACTAGAGTTGGCATGAAGGAAAAATAGCAAGACATTTGGAAATGTTTAGTGCAATTGAACAGAATCAGCATGGTTTTGTGAAAGACAATTAATGTTCGATAAATTTGCTAGAGTTCTTTGAGGATATAACAAGCAGAGTTGATAAATGAGAACTGGTAGATGTGGGTGTATTTGAATTTCTGGGAGGTGTTTGATAGGTGTCAAACAGAAGATGCAAGCTCACAGTATTAAGGATAATGTATTACTAGCATGGGGTGAGGTTTGTTTAACGCAAGAAGACTGATGAGATTAATGAGCCTCTTTTAGGTCGGGAAGACATAACTGGTGCAGTGATACAAGATCACTCGGAGGACCTCAACTGTATACTATCTAGATTGAAGACTTGGAGGAATGGAAGAGTGTAACTTAACCATAATTGCTAATGTTAAAAATAATTGGTGGGTGGGCACATTGTGATGAGGACTCCAGGAATTTGCAAGGGGATACAGATTAGTTGAATGAGTGGGCAAAGATTTGGCAGATGGAGTTTACTGTCGGAAAGTGTGAGGTAATTCACTTTATTAACAAGGATCTAAAGACGAAATATTAATTAAATAGAGAGAGAAGTGTTAAAAAGTGAAAAATGGTGTAGCACAGAGGCTATGCATATTCTTGTGCATACAAAATTTAGCATGCTATGCAGCAAGTAATTCAGAAGGCAAGTGGAATTTTGACCTTTATTGCCAGGGTGTTGGGAGTTTAAAAATGGGTAAGTCTTGTTACGACTGTGCAGACTGTTGGCAAGGCTGCACTTGGAATACTTTGGACAGTTTTGGTCCCCATATTAAAGAAATTAAATGCTGGTGTTGGTAGCAATTCAATGTAGATTCATTGGGCTGATGCATGGGATATGTGGATTAACTTACCAAGAGCTGCTAAACAGGTTAGACCTTTGTTCTTCAGAGTTTGAAAGAATGAAGGGTGATCTTATTCAAACGTACAAGATTTTGAGGAGGCTTGACAGGGTAGATGTTGAGAAAATATTTCCCTAATGGGAGAATCTCAAACTGACAGAAATAGTTATAACATAGATAAGCTGCAGAGCTGGGCTGAGAGGTGGCAAATGGAGTTTAATGCAGACAAGTGTGAGGTGATGCACTTTGGCAGGAGTAACCAGAAGGCAAAGTACAGGGCTAATGGTAAGATTCTTGGTAGTGTAGATGAGCAGAGAGACCTCAGTGTCCATGTACACAGATCCTTGAAAGTTGCCACCCAGGTTGACAGGGCTGTTAAGAAGGCATACAGTGTTTTAGCTTTTATTAATAGAGGGATCGAGTTCCGGAACCAAGAGGTTATGGTGAAGCTGTACAAAACTCTGGTGCGGCCACACTTGGAGTATTGTGTACAGTTCTGGTCACCGCATTATAAGAAGGATGTGGAAGCTTTGGAAAGGGTGCAGAGGAGATTTACTAGGATGTTGCCTGGTATGGAGGGAAGGTCTTACGAGGAAAGGCTGAGGGACTTGAGGCTGTTTTCATTAGAGAGAAGAAGGTTGAGAGGTGACTTAATTGAAACATATAAAATAATCAGAGGGTTAGATACGGTGGATAGGGAGAGCCTTTTTCCTAGGATGGTGACGGCGAGCACGAGGAGGCATAGCTTTAAATTGATGGGTGAAAGATATAGGACAGATGTCAGAGGTAGTTTCTTTACTCAGAGAGTAGTAAGGGAATGGAACGCTTTGCCTGCAACGGTAGTAGGTTCGCCAACTTTAGGTACATTTAAGTCGACATTGGATAAGCATATGGACGTACATGGAATAGTGTAGGTTAGATGGGCTTGAGATCAGTATGACAGGTCAGCACAACATCGAGGGCCGAAGGGCCTGTACTGTGCTGTAATGTTCTATGTTCTATGTTCTAAAATAAGGAACAATAATTTAAAACAAGTGTGAAGGAATTTCTCCAACAGTCGTGAAGGTCGAGAATTATCTATCCCAGAGATCATTGAAAGTATTTTAAAAGGGGTTAGATAGACTTTTGAAATACCGAAGTGTTGAGAGCTATAAAACGTTGGCATAAAAGAGGTGTTGAGGCCTGGGACCTATCAGCCATGATCTTATTGAATGTTGGGACAGACCTGGGGACAAATGTCCTACTTCTGCTATTTCTTAAGTTCTTAAAATTATTCCAAATCCCATGATTTTTGCATTCATTAGGTCATAGAGAAATCTTCAATTTGAAGTCTTTAAGTATCATTCACGTTCAGAAAGAGTGCTGCTGTAACTGTGGTCTGTCCCTGAATTTAAAAGCCCATATTATGGAAAGAAAACTAACAGCAACAGAAAGGAAATGAAACTATGGTAAAGTAGGCCATACCCAGGGGTGAAAAATGTATTCGTGTTATGTAATTTGAAGGAGACAAACCTCTCTCTTTTCAGCATCCACATTTCTGAAGCAAGCATTTGAAGGAGAATATCCAAAATTGTTGCGATTATATAATGACCTATGGAAACGTTTGCAACAGTATAGCCAAAGTATACAGAACAGTGTAACAACTGGTGGAAATTCTGACTCACCCCCTGAACTACCAGCAGCAGAGGAAGACACACAAGACCTATTTATGTTGAAGAAGCAAGACCATGAGTAAGTTTATTTTAATTCTTCATGTCTGAATAACACACGATGTTGATCCCATTCTGGTCTTTCTCTTGGTCACACTTTATATCAATACATAGGGATCCATGCTTTTGGTTGTCCAGGCCCTAAGATCTGAAATTCCCTCTTTAAAGCCTTTACCTTCCTACATTCCTTAAAACATACTTGTTTAATGAAATTTCCCTTTCATAACATCTCCTTATGCAGAGAGGTATCTTCCTTTGCCTGATAGCAGTCTTGAGAAGCAGCTTACAGCGTTTTACTATGTCAACACAGCTATCAAATACAAAGAAGGGTCCCCATCAGTAGGCCAGAAAACATGCAGTAATCCCACCTTGACTCTTTGGAGCCCCGATCACCCAGCTGCAACTGGGTGAGTTAGCTGCTATTGGGGCTCTCATCCCATTTAAATAATGGGAGCACCCCCTGCTCCCAAATTGTTGGACCTTTTGGAGGGCCAGTGATGATTCAACAGTGCTACCTGAAGTTGTGGTTATTGCTGGTACTGCGCTCAGCTGAGGACATAGTCAAGGAAAATGCATGCAGTGACAAAAACAGGCTCTTAATTGATTTCAGATATGGTTTCTGAATGAGGAGGCTGTCTTCACCTTTGCTGCTGCTAAAATGTGATCCCCTACTAATTTATAAGCACTGTCCCTGCCTTCCAATCAGCCTGTAAAAGCCTGACAAAATCCAGCCTGATGTGTATTACGTAAAGATATATTAAGACTTAACTTTTCAGTTAAGTTGAGAAAGGAACCAGAATATGTATTAAGATTGTTTATTATTTTGTGAAATTTAAAGAAGTTTAGATTAGATTCCCTACAGTGTGGAAACAGGCCCTTTGGCCCAACAAGTCCACACCGCCCAGACCCATCCTCCTATAACCCACACATCCCTGAACACTACGGGCAACTTTAGCATGGCCAATCCACCTAGCCCGCACATCTTTGGGAGGGAGGAAACCAGAGCACCCGGAGGAAACCCATGCAGACACGGGGAGAATGTGAAAACTCCGCACAGACAGTTGCCCGAGGCTGGAATCAAACCCGGGTCCCTGGCGCTGTGAGGCTGCAGTGCTAACCGCTGAGCCACCGTGCCGCCCTGTGATGCTATGTGAACTAATATTCTTACGAATCACTTTGCTTTTAATAAGGATTAATGTGGTTGTTGGAATTTAGATTTCAACGATGAACAATTAAATATTATGTTCATCCTTTTATATTAATAATACAGTCAAAGACAATTATTGCAAGTTCAATCATGTAATGCTTAAACTGTTGAGTTAAGGTGAAGTTTCTTTGAAATTAGCATTTGATTACTGTGTAGTTGCTGCAGTAAAAATGGAGCATCCAATGTTAGCGTCTTGAAAGTAGAGCAAGTGTCCGTTTCAATATATTCAAAGAATGTAATTGCCATAATTATATTTATTAATATGCTAAGTTATAACAATCTCAAAATTCCTTAGCCCTGAGAAGGCCCTGAAAGATTCTCTTCAATTCTATGAGTCTGCTTATCTCTCGAAATCATTATCACGACTGTTTGATCCAATCAACCTTGTATTTCCTCCTGGAGGACGCAACCCACCTTCAAATGATGAGCTTGATAGCATCATTAAAACTATTGCAAGGTAAGTTTTGATGCAAAGGAAAAGGTGCACCAGCTTATTAACTGTCATTTTTTTTTGTTAGATAACACTTTTACAGAATGCTTTGAGACATTTTATTACAATAAAGGCACTTTATAAATGCAAGTTGCAGTTGTTTTACTTGAGGGCAGCTATTATAAAATTCACTTGAAATCCTTTTAGCAATTAGTTTTGACTGATTAGCAAGAAAATATTGAAAGGGCAAAATGATTAATGTGCTATTGATTACAACAAATATAAAATATGTTCTGCATAATGAAGTTTGATACGATTTGCTAATTATGCAAGCATTTCCCCCTATTTCCATTGTATTTTATGATTGATGCTTGCTAGTCATTTGTTTCTTGAAGTCATTTTCTTTTGGAAACAAATCATTAAAAATAGATCAGAATTCATTGGCCAAATGCCCAGTCA
The DNA here is from genome assembly GCF_030684315.1 of Stegostoma tigrinum. Lineage (NCBI taxonomy): Eukaryota > Metazoa > Chordata > Chondrichthyes > Orectolobiformes > Stegostomatidae > Stegostoma > Stegostoma tigrinum. The sequence continues at coordinate 35,140,002 of NC_081378.1, forward strand.
GAATGGAGCATAATGAGCTTATTTTTCTGTGCCTTTAGAGTCCATTGAAATTGAATTTACAATTACCTGAAACATGATTTCATTACAAATAAATGCTTGTTTCCTACTACAGCCACTCTGTTAAAGTGAAATGTGAAACATAACAGCAAGAAATGGGTGTATTTTTTCAAAAATGCCCCTGCAAGTTTTAAATTATCCAACATATCAGGCCTTCATAGCAGCTTGTAAAAGGACAAATTACACCATTCATTTCACTCCCTCAGTTCGAGTGAAATTCAAATTGATTTTTAAAAACTAGCTTCCTGTGACATTCACACAGGAATGGAAATGTTCAGAGCATACCTTATCGAAAGAAACTCATTTGTTGAGTAAAAGTTGGCAAATACACCAGGCAAGAATTTCTGTTTTTGTCATTACCTCAATATTTTCTTCAGGAGACATTGGTGTTTTGCTGGCTCTTGATTTCTGGGTCCTATTTAACACTCAGGTGCTCTCCTGAGGATTATTATTTATTTCTGAGGGTGGTAATATATGATATTCAACTTGGCTGGAAACTAATGCTTGGGACTGCTGAAGCATCCCAACTGAAGCTAATCTTGTTTTTGGCCTTGATTTTTGTGCAATTTTCATAGGGGCCTATGAGTAGCAGACATACATCCGCACACTGGAAGGTCTTTCCTCTTCAAAACGTGGGAGGGCCAATTGTAATGTCCTTTTTGCAATTAACCTCACCAACTCAGTACAGGCAGGGGAAAGAATCTAGCATTTTATTGTGCAAGGTGAGCTAGAGATAGGCTAGTTATCACTTGTGAAGCTGCTTGTGAAGCTATGGATATTCAGTCATGTAAGTTAACAAATATTGTGTTTGAAAACATATTTTTTAAAGATAACATAAACAGTCGAGAGCTTCTGATGTGACGTCTTTTAATCTGTATTTCAAACTTCACATAGATTTGGAACAACCTTTCATGGATTCTTCTTAATGCTTTCAGTGAATTTAATGTGGCCTCTGTGGATCCAAACTTGAGCCTGGCTGTTGCAAGGAATGTTGCTAAAACCATCCAGTTATTTGGAGTAAAATCTGAACAACTTGTAAGTATTGTATACCACAGTTACTAGAGTTAGTAATATATTAGGAAGAAAAGGAAAGCGTGTGATTTTTCTGAACACACATTAACCTCGATCTTTTGACTTGCATACAGATTCTGAAATCCTAATTTTAATTTTTTTGTTACCTTATTTTTAGCCATTTTCAGCATGGAATAATGCTTCATTTTTGATAATGAAATCTGATTTACTGGGATAAATTTCTCTCTACCATGAAGAGCCTGTTGTGGAGTCTTTGTTTAAAGAGAACAAATTAAGCAACAACATAGAGGTCATGCTGACAATTTTGTATTTGTAGCATTGATTCACATGACTCAACAACTGCAAATTACTTTTTTTCTTTGGATTTCTGTTTCCTCTATTAAGTCACTATAGTTAGACTAGATATGTTAGAAATTGATTTTCTTAGATCTATAGAATGCATTTTATTGATCTCTAATAAGGCTGAGTATGGAAATAATTTACATTTATAGTTGAAATGGATTATAAAATCTGTAAAGTGTTATTTCATTCAATGGGAAATACATTGGGACACAGACAATTTTTTCACCAATGGCTGTTCTGTACTTTAACTTGTTCCAGTGCATTGTTATCTTAATAAATAAATCATCGTATTGTTGCAATTTTTATTTTTATTATTGAACTTTTCCCTTAGTAATCCATGATTTTGGTTAGATTAGTGTTACAAATACTTATTGAATATTACCAAGAATTTTATAAGTGGCAGTACCTAATTTGTATTTTATTTATAGAGAAAGATTCCAAATTTATCTGATGTAGTTTGGTTATGTATATGCCTTGGTAGTCTAGTTGACATTCCAGCACAATAAACAGAATGACATTTCTGATAAGATTCAAACCTAACAAAAGATTGAAGATTGTGCTACATATTTGGTAGTGATAAACCCAAGGTGTATTTTAGTTACAGCCACACACAAAGCCATCTATGTTTATTGATCACTTGAAGATTTAAGCAGAATATGAACTTCACTCGTTTCAGTCTGTGAATGTCAACTTCTTACGTCATTACCTTATCCATAAGACAGAATTTAATAGACTATGAAGGTGAATTACCTTGTTGCACAATGACAGTGTGTCTATTTCTGGGTGAGAAGGCCTGGGTCCAGATCCCATCTGCTTTAAATGTGTGTCATAACACCCCAGAGAGTCAATACAAGGACCAAAAAAGCAGATTTTGTTTATATGATGTCCCAATCACAATCTTACAAGTCTGCCTTATTAGTATCTATTCTGTTTTCTATTTGCCAACCTACAGCAAACTCTGAAAGGCTAATTTTAATTATTAGATTAACCACTGAAAGTAATTATATCTGTGTCTCTCACAATCTTTGTTTTGTACAAGTCTTCAGTTAACTAACACATTTGGTTACAAACATATTACAACTAGTCTTGCTGGCCTGTTTTTGTTTAGAAAGTGCTATGAACACACTGAGATCGTTAACAGTTAATGGTTTCATGGATCAGCCTCTATTTGGATTAGGATTGTAAATGAGTTTGTGCATTGGTAAATTTGGAGCAAAACTTATTCAGTGCTAAGTCTTGATTCATAAATAAAACTTGTACAACATACAGTACATGATACTAAAAACCTGTTCTATAGTCAATTGCATTTGACGCTGCTGATTTTGATTTCTCATTTGACTATAATAATGGATTTGAAATGTATGTGTTGTCACTATTAGAAGGATGCTTTAATGGTCAGCATTAAACTGACAGTTCAATCTTCCTTGGAACTGACATCAAATTATTCTTTCTGACCCTGCTTAAATATAGATGAAATCTTTAAATCAAAGTAAAAATGCTGGAAATACTCCAATATGTCAGACAATATCTGTGGAAAGAAACTGAATTAGTGTTTTAAGTTGCAATGAGCTTTCATCAAAATGACTTGTTCTATTTCAGGTTTTTAGCATTCACAGTATTCTGATTTTGTGCTGAAGAAATTTGTCCAAGTTTATTTTGCTTCTGAGCTGATGAGATCCTCAAGCTTGCTGTAAAATTTCTGTAATTCTCCCATTCGGGTAGACCACATGTGAACACTTACTGGTCTAGAAAGAGCATAGTTGTATGGGGGACAATAGCATAAAGATACTTGCTGAATTAATAATCTAGAGGCCAGGCTAATACATCAGAGACACAAGTACGGAACTCACAATGGTGAAATTTAAATTAACATTAACAAATGTGGCATAAAATGCTAGTCTCTGTAGTGGTGACGTTTATATGATCGCACTGTTATTCACAAATCTTTACAGAAAGGAACATCTGCTATTCTTAATATGTAACTGCACACCCACAATGGTTGACTCTTTTGCATCTCCTGAAGTAACCTTGCAAGGCACTCAGTTGTGCCAAATCACTACTAACAGAGATGGCCAAGCCCAAAAGAACATATCTATTGTGGCAGGTGGTGAAGGAAAAAACAAAAGTGGGGGCGAAAAAGCTGCATATTTTTGCCTTGCTAATCTACTTGTTGCAGATGCAGCTGTCTATGATAGCATTTGTAGACATGATCACTGCATCGTTCTTATGGTGACTGTCTCCTATCTTCACATTGAGCATTGTGCTATGTGTGCTAACTTGGATAGATTCAAAACAGATCTACAAAGAACAAAAGAAGTATGGCACAGAAATAGGCCTTTGGCTCTCCAAGCCTGTGTCAATTATTGCTCCCTCACTAAACTAAAATAAACCTTCTACCCATATTCGGCCCATATCCCTCTGCTCCTTCCCTATTCCTGGAACCATCCGGATGCCTCTTAAATGTTGCCAACATGCTTACTTCCACCACCTTCTCTGGCAGTGTATTGTTGGCTTCTACCACACTTTGTGTGGAAAAACTCGCCTCACTCATCTCCTGTAAACTTTGCCCCCTCACCTGGAACCTGTGCCCCCTTGTAATTGAAAATTTAACCCTAGGATAAAGCCTCTGACTATCCACCCTATCTATGCCTCTCATAATTTTGTAGACCTCTATCAGGTGTCCTCTCAGCTGACATCTTTCCTGTGAAAACAATCCTAGACTTTTTAATTGTATCAAAGATAATAAGAACTGCAGATGCTGGAGAATCCGAGATAACAAGATGTTGCTTGGCCTGCTGTGTTCATCCAGCTCCACACCTTGTTATCTCTAGTCTTTTTAACCTTTCCTCGTTCCCGATGCCCTTGAAACCGGGCAACATCCTGGTGAGCCTTCTCTGCATTCTTTCCAAAGCTTCCATGTCCTTCTGGTAGCGTGGTGACCGAAACAGCACAGGATACTCCAAATGCAACCTAACAAGGGGTGTATATACATGCAACACGTTTTACCAACTCTTGTACTCCATGCCCCAGCCAGTGAAGGCAAGCATGCCAGATGCCTCCTTAATCACTTTGGCCACCAGTGTTGCCATTTTTAGGGAACTGTAGACCTGCACACCCAGATCCATCTGTATGTTAATGTTCCTAAGGGTTCTTCCATTAACACCTAAATTTGATCCTCCAGATGTATCACCTTGCATTTGTCTGGATTACACTCCATCTGCCGTTTCTGTGCCCAAGTTGCCAAACTATCAATACCCTGTTGTATCCTTTCACAGTCACTGGCACTATCAGCAACTCATCCAATCTTCATGTCATCTGTAAATTTACTAATCAGACCGCCCACATTTTCCTACAGATCATTTTATATATACACTACCAACAACAGAGGACCCAAGACTGATCCCTGTGGAACACCACTAGTTACTGGTCTCCATTCTGAAAAACACCCTTCCACCGCTACCCTCTGTCTTCTATGACTAAGCCACTTTGTATCCATCTGGCCAGCACCCCCCCCCCCCCCGAATCCCATGTGATTTTAGTTTTTGTACCAATCTGCCATGTGGGAATTATCAAATGTTTTACTAAAGTCCACTTTAACCACATCCACAGCTGTTCCCTCAACAACTATCTTTGTCACTTCTTCAAAAAATTCCATCAGGTTGGTGCGACATGACCTTCTCCGTATGAAACCATGCTGCCTGTCGCTAACTAGTCCATTTTCTTCGGAATGTGCATATATTCTGTCCTTCAGTATCTTCTCCAAAAGCTTCCCCACCACAGTTGTTGGACCTACCACCTTATAATTTCCTGGATTATCCCTGCTTCCTTTCTTAAACAAGGGAACAATATTGGCTAATCTCCAGTCCCCTGCAATCTCGTCTGTGGTCAAGGAGGATATGAAGATATCTGCTAATGCCCCAGCTATTTCTTCCTTTGCCTCTCAATAACCTGGGATAGATCCCATCTGGCTATGGTGACTTGTCTACCTTGATGCATTTTAGGATACCCAAATCTTCCTGCTTTAATTGACGTTCTCTAGAGTATTCACACACTCATCCCCAACCTCAGTATCATCCATTTCCTTCTCCTTGGTGAGTACCGATATTAAATACTCATTAACAATCTCTCCCACTTCCAGTAGCTCCACGCATAACTTCCCTCCTTTGTTCTTAAGGGGCCTACTCCTTTCCTATTCTCCTTAACCCTGTCTGCTAAAGACATTTCATGGCCCCTTTTAGCCTTCCTAAGTGTTTCAATTCCTTCCTAATTTCTCTACATCCTTAAGGGCTTTGTCACTTTGTAGTTGCCTAGACCGATTATATGCTTCCTTTTTCCTTTTGACTAAGTTTACAATTTTCCTTGTCAGTCATGGTTCCTGGACCCTGCTATTCCTATCCTTCAGTTTTGCAGGGACGTGCATGTCCTGCACTGGTCTTTAAAAACCTCCCACATTGCCAGACGTAGATTTGCTCTCAAATAACTGCTCCCAATGCCGATTTTCCCCAGTTCTTGTCTAATTTGGATGTAATTTGCCCTTGCCCAATTAAACACCCTCACCCAAGGGCCACTCTTGTCCTCGCCTATAACTACTTAAAATCTTCGTGGAATTATGGTCACTAAGCCCAGAATACTGTCCTACTGAAAGATCAGTCACCTGTCCTGGCTCATTCCCTAATACCAAGTCTAGTATGGCCTTCTTGCTGGTTGGATTGTCAACATACAGTCTCAAAAAGCCCTCCTGGACACATCTAACAAATCGCTGTCCATCCAAGCCCCTGGCTGATAGGGAGCCCCAGTCAAAAAGAGGAAAGTTGAAGTCACCCAGCACAACTACCCTGCTTTTTTCACCCCTTTCTAGTATCTGACTACATATCTGCTCCAAGGACTCATGTAGGCTGTTAGGAGATTTATAGAAAACTCCCAGCATTGTGATTTTACCCTTCCTATTCCTGAGCTCTGTCATCATGCCTCGCTGTGAGATTCCTCCGATTATATCCTCCCGCTACACAGCTGTGATGTGATCCCTAATCAGCAAAGCAACTGTCCCAGCCCTTTTATTTCCCTTTCTATCATGTCTAAAACAGCAATTCCCTGGAATGTTAAGCTGCCAGTCCTGTTCCTCCTTCACTCATGTCTCCATAATGGCAATAACATTATAATTCCGTGCAGTAATTCATTATCTTTGTTCATCTGTTTTTAACCTGCTTTACTTCTTGCTTTAAAGTAAATGTACTTCAGACTTCCAGTCCCTCTGAAGCCTTGCGACTTCCTTCGGCCTGCTCTTACCTTGTGCAATGCATATCTCAGTCTCTCTTTTGTCCCAAATCCCTGCACCTACTGGCCTGTTGTTCTGGTTCCCACTCCCCTGCCACACTTGCTTAAACACTCCTGAAGAGCTCTAGCAAACTTCCTGCTCAGGATATTGGTGCCCCTCCAGTTCAGGTGCAACCCATCCTTCTTATACAGGTCCCACCCTCCCAGAGAAGACATCCCAATGATTAATATATTGAAAGCCCTCCCTCCTACACCAGCTCTGTAGCCATAAGGTCAAGTGTACTCTTTCTCTGTTCCTAGCCTCAATAGTCCTGAGATTACTACTCTGGTAGTCCTGCTTTTTAGCTCCTGACCTAATTCCCTGAATTGTCCTTGCAGGACCTCATCCCTCCTCTTATCTATGTCATTTGTGCCGATGTGGACAATGACTTCTGTTTTCCCTCCCGTTTCAGGATGTCCTCCACCCACTCTGAGACATTGAGGACCCTGGAACCAGGGAGCCAACACACTGTCCTAAAGTCTTGTTCATGGCCACAGAAACACCTGTCTGTGCCCCTGACTATTGAGTCACCTACTACTATCTCTCACCTGGACTTTGCCCCAACATGCTCTACAGCAGAACCAGTTATGGTGCCGCAGGCCTGGCTGCTGCTTATACCATCTCCTGAGAGTCTATTCCCCCCCCCCCCCCACAAGTATCCTCTGTTTGAGAGGGGAATACCTTTAAGTGACTCCTGCACTATCTGCCTGTCACCCATCTATCTGTCTGGACCTGTGGTATAGCCACCTCTCTAAAGCAGGTGTCTAGCACTCTCTGTACCCCCTGTATACACTGCAGTGTGTCCAACTACCTCTCCAGCTGAACCACGCAATCTGAGAGGAAATGCAGCTGGTCACACTTCCTGCAGACATAGTTGTCAGGGACACGAGACTGCTCCCTGATTTCCCTGACAGGAGGAGCATACCACTGCCCTAACTGCCATTTCCACCCTTAACTTATTTAAAAAAAAATGAGTCTTACTTTGACTGTCCCCATTGCAGTGTTTTTTCTTTTGTTAGATAAGGTTGGGGGCTGAACACTGCACTAATGCAGTGTTTCAGGTTTAACCACTTCATGACACTAGTTCCTCTACAATATTCAGACCAGCCTCGGTGACTGGAGTGCCGTCTCCCGGAATTGCTCTCAGTGATGTTTGTACTGCCGTCTGATTTGATCTAGCGCCATCTCGAGTTCAAGAGGTGCTTTGGTACTCCTGCAGAGGCAGAATTGTCTATAAGAATAACATGTAAACTAATTGCCTGATATACACCACTTATCCATTACCATCACCAGGAGCTTAAGCCTAAGTCAATGAAAGGTGTAAGACAGCATGCTAAGAAGACCCCTGGGGCATACCTGAAAACAAGGTGTTAACTTGGTCAAGCTATACCATAGATCTGTATACATGCTAAAGAGCAGACGTGAGAGATCAAAATGATCCAACAGATCATATCAAAGCTCTGCAGACCTGTCACATCCAGGCCCCCATTGTAGTGGGCATTTGAAGAACTAACACGAAGGGGAAGACTACAAATTTTCAATGATGAGAGGAATCCAGCTTTTTTGTGCAAAAAGTAAGCCTGAAACATATACAGACGCCTTCAGCCAGAAGTACCAAGTGTTCAATCCGTCTCCTTCCTTCTGAAGCCCTGCCATCACAGATACCAGTCTCCAGCCAAAACAATTCATTCCATATGAGATCTTGAAATAGTTGGTGGTGCTGGACACAACACTGCTTTGGACCTGATAACATTCTGACAGTACACCAATGAAGGTACTCAAGAAGTAAATGTGCCCTTGAGAGGCTGTTCCATTACAGTTTCAACATTGGTATCTACCTAATAACGTAAAAAATCGAAATAACAACAAAAGTGGTGGAGAAACTCAGTGAGTCTGGCAGCATCAGTGGAGAAAGAAATAAACAGAGTTAAGATTTCAGGTCACATGCATCCCAGCTGTTCCTGTGGACAATCGCATCATGTTAGGATAAAATTAAAAATAAACAGCTGAATGATTGTAAGTGACTCTGACTAAATGTCTCAACTCATCCCATTGAGCTTTGGAGAGTGAACTGAAGTCATTCCTCACAGGCAGATTTTCGGCTGGAAATGTAAGAGTTGGTGTGTCTTCACCATGAACACAGCACTGAGTCTGCCTAGACTCCTCATAGAAAGAACCATGCTGTAGCTGGGAGTGTGACTTCACACTGCAGTCCTCGAAATAGGCAGAGAAGGTAAGTTTCAGTTGGTGAGCAGTATACACGTCCAATTCACCACTGTCCCCAAAATTGGGGATGTAAGAGAATAGGGAAATGGCACAGATATTAAGTAAACATTTTCGCTTATTTCATGGTGGGAAACAAAAAATAAATACCAATTCTGGAGAGCAAATGGCCCTGTGAGAATAAGGAATTTTAACATAGCATAAATAAAAACAAAGAGGAGCAAAATGCTGGTGCGATGTTAGAGATTTGAATGTGAGTTTGTTCGCTGAGCTGGAAGGTTAGTTTTCAGACGTTTCGTCACCATTCTAGGTAACATCATCAGTGAGCCTCCGATGAAGTGCTGGTGTTATGCCCTGCTTTCTATTTATCTGTTTAGGTTTCCTTGGGTTGGTGATGTCATTTCCTGTTCTTTTTCTCAGAGGGTAGTAGATTGGCTCCAAATCAATGTGTTAGTTGATGGAGTTCTGGTTGGAATGCCATGCCTCTAGGAATTCTCGTGCGTGTCTCTGTTTGGCTTGTCCTAGGATGGATGTGTTGTCCCAATCAAAGTGGTGTCCTTCCTCATCCGTATGTAAGGATACTAGTGATAGTGGGTCATGTTGTTTTGTGGCTAGTTTGTGTTCATGTATCCTGGTGGCTAGGTTTCTGCCTGTTTGTCCAATGTCGTGTTTGTCACAGTTTTTGCAAGGTATTGCAAATACCTTTTGGTATTACTTTTGCAATACCTTGCAAAAACTGTGACAAACACGACATTGGACAAACAGGCAGAAAGCTAGCCACCAGGATGCATGAACATCAACTAGCCACAAAACGACATGACCCACTATCACTGGTATCCTTACATACGGATGAGGAAGGACACCACTTTGATTGGGACAACACATGCATCCTAGGACAAGCCAAACAGAGACACACACGAGAATTCCTAGAGGCATGGCATTCCAACCGGAACTCCATCAACAAACACATTGATTTGGAGCCAATCTACTACCCTCTGAGAAAAAGAGCAGGAAATGACATCACCAACCCAAGGAAACCTAAACAGATAAATAGAAAGCGGGACATAACACCAGCACTTCATCGGAGGCTCACTGATGATGTTACCTAGAATGGTGACGAAACGTCTGAAAACTAACCTTCCAGCTCAGCGAACAAACTCACATCCAGAAACTCAACCTGAGCTACAAATCTTCTCAAAACTCGATAGAGATCTGAGTTCTTTTTAAAAAAAAAAGTCCTGGTGAAGCTCAACTGGTCCGGCAGCATCTGTGGAGAGACTGGCCTAGAATTCCAAAGGAGCCAGCTTAATGCGGTGGTGACAGGAGTTTGAACGTTAATAGGTTTTCTGGTAGAATGTGAATGTAATTTTGCCAGTACCATGAACAGAAAAGCTATTCCCAGTAATGGAGACAATAAAACAATGGTTGAGAAGCATGACAATTGAACAGGTTCATTCATGTCTTCTAAGGAGGGAGATTTGTCATCCTCACCTGGTCTAGCCTACATGTGACTCCATCCTCACAGTAATGTGATCAGCTCTTCAGGATAACATGAACAAACATTTTCTTTCTGCCTTCATGATAGAGGAAACAAAACAAAATCCAGAGTTAGCTGTAAACCAGGAGGACATCGTACTTGTCCTAGAGGAAGAGCAGGAGATGTTCAGACATTTTATCTGTTATTGTTCGCTTGTGAGTAGTGGGTGTTCCTGGCTAGGCCAGTATGTTATTGCCTGTCCATAGTTGCACTCGGAAGGTGCTGGTGAGCTGCTGCCTTGAACTGCTGCTGTTCATCTGCTGTAGGTTGACCCATTCTGCTCTTAAGGAGAGAAGCCCAGGATGTTGACTCAACAACACTGAAGGAACGGTGATATATTTCTGAGTCAACATTGTGAGTGGCTTGAAGATAAACTTGCAGGGATGGTGCTTCCATGGATCTTCTGCCCTTGTCCTTCAAGATGGAAGTGGTCATGGGTTTGGAAGGCAATATCAGGGGAGCTGTGTTGAATTTCTGCAGTGCATCTTGTAGACAGTACACATTGCTACTGAGCATTGGGTGTGTACTGAGTCCTTGTTTCAGGATGTGGTGCAAATCAATTATACTGCTTTGTCATGGATGGCGTCAAGCTTTTTGACTGGTGGAGCTGCACCCATCAGGGCAGGTGAAGGATGTTCTGTCACACTCCTGACTCGTGCCGTGTAAATGCTGGACAGCTGTTGAGGAGTCATGTGATTCAGAATTCCTTAACCTCTCACCTACTCTTGTAGCCACTGTATTTATCTGGCTAGTCCAGTTAGGTCTGTGGCCAATAGTAACCCTGGGAAATTGATAGGAGGGGATTCAGTGATGGTAACGAGTATCAAGGGTTAGTGGTTAGATTGACCATCTCCAAAAAGAGACATTGCCTTGTATATATGAAACAAATGGTACTTGCCACTTTTCACCATAAGCCTGGATATTGTCCAACTCTTGCTGCATTTGACATGGACTGCTTTACTACCTAAGAAGTTGTGAATGATGTTTAATTTTGTGTAATCATCGCTGAACCTGCCCACTTCTGATCTTAGCATGAAAGGAAGGTCATTGACTAAGTAGCTAAAGATGGTTAGGCCTAAGACACTACTGTGGGGAACTAAGGCTTCTGTGGTACAGCGGTAATGTCTCTGCCTGTGAGCTAGAAGACGTGTATTCAAGTCCCACCTGCTGCAGGTGTGCATCATAAAATTTCTGAATATGTTGATTAGAAATACATACCTTTGAAGAGCCCTTACACAGATGTCCTGGAGCTGAGGTGACTGACCTTCAACATCTGTAGCCATCTTCCGAAGTGCATTGTCCTCCATACCATAAGGTTCCATGTCTCCCATCTGGGAATCTTGATATGAACAGCTTTATGGTCCAGCTCCCTAATCTGGGAATCTTGGCATGAACAGCCGGAATGGTCCGACTCCCTAATTTGGTTATCTCGTTGGTAACAGTTGATAGGCAGGCAGTTTTCAGTCACCATCTCTACCAACTTTACAGGTGGGGGTGGGGATTAATGACCACATTTGAATTTGTTTAATGGAGGGGATTAATTGGGAGGAGTGGGGATGTTGGTGGAGTTAGGGAGTATTTATTCTAAGGGGAATTGTCGGTTTGTTATTAATTTTGTTAATTTGTTCATTGTTGGGTTAAATAAATTTGTTTCTTGTTACTTTTACATTGGAGATCAGGGATTTTCTTTTTTCTTTAACCATTCTTTTAATAGATGACAAGGGGAAAGATGAGCGGGGAACCTCTACTCCTGTCATGACAGATAGGAGCTCGTCTTTTTAGTTTAATTATCAGAGGTGTTCAGCCATTCCCTGTCATAACAGGTCCAGCATGTGAGTAGGGGAGGTTTAAAAGGGATGTGGGAGGCACGTTTTTCACACAAATAGTGGTGAGTGCCTGGAACACATTGCCAGGGATGGTGGAAGCAGACACAATAGCAGCTTTCAAGAAGCATCCCACCTGGATGAATACGTGAATTGAAAGAGAACAGAGGGGTACAGATCCTGTAAGTGAAGACAGTTTTAATATGGAAGGGCAAAATGTGTCAATGCAAGCTTGAAGGGCTGGAGGGCCTGTCCCTAGCTGTATTGTTCTTTGTTCTTTGACTCTTATTCAGATCTCTGGAATATTCTTTTTATTTAAAAAGAAGTGCCAAGTTATGTCCCATCCACAAAAATCGGAACAAATCAATTACTGCCCCACCAGTATACTATCGGTTATCAGCAAATTGATGGAAATTGGTCGTGACAGTCCTATAAAGCAGCAGTTACTCAGCAGTAGCCTTCTCATAAAAGCAAATCAAGATAAAATGCAAGGATTTTTAAGCTTTCAAACTTAATCCAAAAGATTGGGATACGTATAATATCACAATAGGTAACCTTATCATTGACCTCTCACCAATGATGAATTTTTCTTAGTCAAATTTGTTACTAACTTTTAAGCAGTTCTTGCAGTTTTTCCACTCCTCATATTCACTTCATGATCTTCGAGTAAACTTGTGATATGCATCATTTGAATACTTCAAGATTGGTTGTGAAGTTAAATAATGCCATCATTTGTCCAAGATTCTTCTCAAGGACCATAAAATATTTAGATTGCGTATCAATGATTTGTTTGTCTGAAAAGTGAAACGATCTAAAGACCAAAAGTATTTTCGGAAGTGGACCCATGGAGATGCGGAGTTCTGGCTTTTAGGGAAAAAGTTTCACTTAGTTCCTGTGAGCTTGAAAGCAATGGATTTTTTTTTTCCCAAAAGCCCAGACTCAACATCTCCATGGGTCCATTTGGGGCCCTTAGAAAAAGACTTTGGTTTTAGGTCCATTCAGGTTTAGCGTAGTTTGTTTCCAAAGGATGCAAACAGACCCAAATGGATTATTGTGTACTTAGGAAAATAAAGCCAAGAATACCCTCTTGTTACGAAAACTCGTTGGTTCAGAGTTTTGCGAATGAAGGATTCCTGACCTGTACTAGTAAGTCTGCAGTCCAGGCATGGGGGTGACTTCCAGAACCAGAAGCCAATGCATTGGTATGCTAACAGTTTAAGGAGATACAAAATAGCCTGTTCCTTGTTTTGATCCACAAATATTCTTTTGGGAAGCGGTTCCAAATAATGTCTTTGAATGCTTCCATTCCATGTCGCCACCTTTGTCAGTTTGATTTTCCCAAGCTATGGGAATATTAAAGTAAAGTCACCCATGATTAATGTACTGCCTTTTCTTACATGCCTTCATTATCTCCTAATTTATTATTATTTCTACAATATTGCTCCTGCCGAGGAGCCTATACATTGCTCCAACCAGTGCCATCTTCCCTTTGTTATTTTGTAATTCCACCCATATGGATTCTACATTTTCCAATTCAAGATTATTTCTTGCTATCGTATTTGTTATAATTCATATTAACAAGGTTACCCCACTACCCTTTCCTTCTTCCCATCCTTCAAAAAGTCACATATCCTGAATATTTAGTTCCCACCTTTTTGTCTTCGTGTAACCATGTTTCCATAATGGCTGAGATCATACCTATTAATCTCTGTTTGTACAGTTAATTTACTTATTTGTTTCATATCCTTTATTTTGTATTGCTTCTCCTTGTTCTTCTGATTAAAGTGTACCACTTTACATTCCTTTGCAATAAATTTCATCTGCCACATCACTCCATTTCCTAGCCTATTAACTTTTGAAATCTAACATTATCCTTCGCACTGTTCCCAACACTTCTAAGTTTTGTACCAATCTCAGTGGTCCAGGATTGTCCAAGCTAATGCGAATTTTATCCCAGATTATCATTTCTAAAAGTTTCTCTACCACTGAGCTTAAATTGACTGGCCTGTAGTTGCTGGGTTTATTCTAGCCCCCATTTGAATCATTTGGAATTCTCCAGTGGCACCATTCTTGTACCTGAGGATGAATGTAAGATTGTTGATAGTGCCTTGGTGTTAATTCTCTCTCTCTCCCCCACTCTCTCTGAATTCAGTATTCGATCCAGGGTTATTTTGTCACATGCATCTAAGTACAGTGAAGTTTTGTTTTGCACCCAGGACAGGCAGATCATAACATACAAGGACATACAGATCATAGGGTGTTTAGCCAGAGTGAGGCATATAAGGATATGGCTGCACAGGAGATGCATGAAAGCAAGATAAACATTAGATTTGAAATTTGGAGAAGTCTATTCAGCAGTCTAATAACAGCAGAGAATGAGCTGTTCTTGAACCTATTGTTACATCTATTTAAGCTTCTGTGTTTCTGCCCAACGGAAGAGTTTGGAAGAGAGTATTACCAGGGTGGCAAAAGTCTTTGATGTTGGCAACCTTTCTGTGGCAATGAGAAGTGTAGATGGAGTCCATAGATGGGAGGTTGCTTTTGTGTTGATCTGGGCTATATACACAATTTTCTGTAGCTTATTATGGTCCTGGGCAGAGTAGGTGATGTGCTAAGCCATTTTGAGCCCAGATAGAATGCTTTCTGTGGTGCATCTGTAAAGGTTAGTGAGGGCCCTTATGAATATGCCGAATTTCCTAAGACTCCTGAGGAAGAAGAGGTGTTGTTGTGACTTCGTGACCATTGCATCTATATGGGAGATCCAGGACAGATAGTTGGTCATATCACTGTTAGGAACTTGACGCTATAGACCCTCCCTACCTCAGCTCCAATGATGTAGATAGGGGCATGTCATCCTCCTTTCTTCCTGAAGTTAATCAGTTTTATTTTGCTGATATTGAGAGAGAGATTGTTATCATTGCATCCGACACCAACACTCCTCTCCTTCCTGTATTCTGATGCATCAACTGATAACACAAGTGTGAACAACATGTCATGTCATTCTGTCATACTCTTTTTTCTGCTTCATTTTACTGCATCCTTTTGACATCCAGGAAACTGACTTTATTTTTCCTACCTTCCCCCTTTGTGGTTGCTAATGTACTTGTACTGTTTCCACTTTAAAGACAGCTCAATGTTCAGTTAGTTATACCTGCCAATGCTTGATTCCAATTTGCTGGATTTTCACCCCAATTAATTACTTTTACTCTGGAATGCTGCTTATCATTTTTCATTGCTAATAGGATACCTTGGGACAGTGATCACAGTCCACTTAATGTTCCCCTATATCCATTCTGTGTACCCCATGGATATCTTTTAATAGCAAAAATAAAATGAATATTGAGAAAATGTATCCACTTGTGGCTGAGTCTAAAGCCAGAAGTTGTTATTGACTTAATTGGGAAGAGTGTGCAGATAATCCAGCCCCACTATTCCATAAGCCATCATAAATATGAAAAAAAAACCACAACTGAATCACCAAGGTGATAGAATTTATTTTACTGTTAAGACAAAAGTAATTTGCACTAGGTATTGTCATTAACAGGAAGATAACTTTGTTTATTGGAAGAAAATCTATTTAACAATTGCCAGAGAAAAAAGTCACTGATCTACCATAATGCGACTTAAATTATGCCCCTTTAAGATCTTAATCACGCAAATTTGCTCACACATGAGATAGACAAAAGAACGATAGTTGGATAGAAATATTACAGGGTAAAGTATTCTGTAGATCAGAAGTCCAGACTGCAAAAGAGTGAGTTACTTCTTTCTGTTCTTTGTGTTTTAGATAGTTTTTAGATTCCCTACAGTGTGGAAACAGGCCCTTCGGCCCAACAAGTTCACACCACCCCTTGGAGCATCCCACACAGACCCATCCCCCTATAACTCACACACCCCTGAACAGTATGGGCAATTTAGCATGGCCAATCCACCGAGCCTGCACATCTTTGGAAACCAGAGGACCCAGAGGAAACCCACGCAGACATGGGGAGAATGTGCAAACTCCACACAGACGGTTACCCGAGGCTAGAATTGAACCACATTTAGTAATTACAACATATTATCTGCTAATTGAAAATTGTTCTTTGATCAGATAGGTGGTCAAGTGGGCATTGGTCTTTTCTTGTATTGGAATTCTTTGTTTTTCGGGTCTTTAGGTTTTCTGTTTTTTTACTTGAACAGGGAGATGTTTTCTGCTTTCTGGATATCTTTGGCTAAAGTGCACCTACAGATCTGTATCAAATTTCTGTGATGATAGATTCCTGCTGGACCAATCTGAAGGCTGTTGTCAGGCAGTTTCTTCTAAGCTTAAAGCTTCCTGGTGTCTCTATTTCATAATGTAGTAACCTCACTGTTCTAAAAGCACTTTTATTTTGTGCAGCTAAAAATGTGTGCCACACAATCCTACTTGGTTTTCAAGTTGAAAAACTCTCCTGATATTTTAACCGTGTTCAAATTCCATTCCCAATTTCTAGTGCAAAAACAACAATTTGTGATCCTTTATAAAGTCAAGTATAACATAGTAATGAATTTAATGGGAATTTTGGGAGAAATGTTTGCAGAGTGGTAAGAATGTGGAATGTGTTCCCGTAAAGGAAAGCTGGCATTAGTGGCAGAAATCCATCTTGAGGAAGAAAGAAATTGAGTGGCTATTTTTGTTTTTTTAAGTGTTTAAAAGTGCTGAGAGGATGCCTCAAACTTTGAGAGCTCACTCTCACTGCCCTAATGAGAATTTGAATGTTTCTTTTCATCGATAATTAGTCAATGCAGCAAAAGTCATTATTGGATTGTTGCTGCTGGCATGTTTCAGGGTTGAGACCTGTATTTGGTGCCTATGTTGGCATGTCAACCCATAATGGAAAATGGTGCCCATATGTCCTATTTATTTCCTGCTGTGTAAGATGCCCAAGTTAATGTGAATGCAACTCCACTCTCATAGTCATTTAACCTGGCTGTTTAATTTTCCTGGTTTCCACATTCATACTTCATCAGCAACATACAATGTATTTGCATAGGACTTCTATGGAAGATAAGATATGCAACGCAATTTGCAAGTTGATAATTGATTTAGATGTTGAATAGAAAACGAGGAGTTGGGTGATCATCAAGCTCACTGAATGTGAGGAGTCTTTTGAAAGTACCATGAATGTAACAAGGCTGTGAGGTTTAAGGAGAGAATCTTAGTAACCAGGAACACAATGACTTAAGGTTTTTTTTTGATGGGAACAGAGGGGAAAATTAAACTTGAGGCAGAGGATGATGTTGTCATAATTGATGGCAGTAGAAGTGTGGAATGAGGATTTCAGGCTGTGAGAATAAGGTAGTTATGGAGGAAGGTAATTGAATGCAAATAGGCTGTCTTGTGATGCACTACATGTTAACATTTATCAGTCACATAGAATACTCAATCTGCCTGGTCAAACTCAGCTGAAGTGAAGAATGGGAAGCACATTGAACAAAACCTGTGATCTAAATTGATGAAAACCAAACAATCTTGTCCAGTTATAAGAGTAAAGAAACATGTTATACCTAATTTAATTTTAAAATTTGTTTTTGCAGTTGTCCACACAGGGCGATGCTAGTCAAGTGATTGGGCCACTGACTGAGGGACAGAGAAGGAATGTAGCAGTGGTGAATTCATTGTACAAATTGAATCAGTTGATGTTGAAGGTAAGAATTGAATTTATTACTGCATGTCTGTGGAAAAGAATGAATGGTATAATGTCAGCCATATCGTTGTACCCATGCAATAAATTTTGAATTTTCCATTTTACAACTTGGATATTTTTTTCACTTGTTTATCTTGATCTGGAGTAATTTTGAGAAATAATTTGAAGTGAAATCTTTCAATTTAGCCAAAAGAGCTGTATTTTCAACTGGAGCAGTTTCACTATAGAATTGCACTATGCTGGGATTTTCTCCTGATATAACAGTCTCGATTCCAAGTAAAAAGTGCTAGATACGCTCTGACTGGTATAGCACAGACAGAACCCACTCTTGCTGTGGAATGGAATGAGACAGAGTCAGGAATTGATGATACAACATTAAAGTAATTAAAAAAGTATACAAAATATTCTTCTATATTTCTAGCCTGTTCCATGACATCATCTTGATTAGGTGTGATGTCAGAAAACAGAGAAATGGCCGGTGTTGGACCCTGTCTGTCAGAACGATTGTCAGTGAAACCTGTTGAAACCCTAGAACGTATCACCACATCTGTTCTCTTAGTAATTAGGGTTGACAGAATTCAGGCAAAGAAATAATGCAGTTTACCAGACCATGCTGCTGTTTAAATATGGAAAGGTTGTTAAAGCTTGGCCATTGTTCCCTGCCTTGGGGTAAGGTTGGGCTGGTGAGTAGAGGTGTGAAAAGATTTTTGATACAAGATTTCAGTGGGGGGTGGAGGTGTAGTTTTGATAGAACATTGTAATTAATTTATTTGTTCTGACGCTTTTACCAAACTGATTTATTGAAGCCTAACACCCTAAGCCTGCTTTTAACTGCAGTGCAACAGGCAAAAGCTCAATAATTAGTAAACTTGATCATGGTCATTTTTTTTCTCATTAGTTTATCCTCCACAGAACATACGATACAGCTTCAAAAGTAAGGAAGATATCAGTATCCATTTAAGAACTCTCCTCATTGTAGTCCAGGAACCAGTGATCTTGTTTTCTGCCTTTACAACATGATTGTAATCTTAGTCAAAGTTTCATCTGATTTTATTATTGTTGACACATTTGGAATATTCAGTGCAGTTTTGGGAATTCTGTTCTTAAAAATATATTCGATAAGGTGCAGAATAAAGTTAATGAGTTCATAAACTTGAGTTTCTAAGTGACAAGAAATAAGATGAGGAGGCAGTCCTTTAGTGAAAAGGGGATTGAGAGGAGATATGTGTTCAAAACGTCAGCAGCGAGTATTACATATCTATTGCTTGCTTTTCCAGGTATTATCTACATTGACCTCTTTACCTTCAGCTGCTGAACAAACAATTAGAACGGCTTTGGAGGTAAATTGCATGCTTTTTTTGACTATTGGATTACTGAGTCTTTTATATTCATGATCACGAATAGAAGGATTACAACACTGTTTTTGGTTTTTCCTTTGGGGTTTTTTTGAGTGGAAAGATCAAATCTGGAATTTACACCTTCATTTTCAAAATCTCATTTACACAGTTCGTCTGGGATTACTGCTGATCTTCCACTGTAGCTACAGTAGCCAATTGGAAGAGTCTCCATCCAAGGACATTCCAAGAGCAAATGTCATTTTCATCCTCTCCAAAGTGAGAAGCATTGTGTGGACAGTTGCAATGTATATCTGATCCATCTGATTCATTAATGTATCCTAACAGCCATCCTCAGGAATACACTTCTGATGTATCATAGTATAAAATAGCACAACAACTTTTGGCAGCTTCTTGCAGGAGTTATTCTACTAATTTCAGTGCTCAGTTTTTACTTCATACCTCTGCAAATTTCTCCTTTCAAGCATTTATCCATTTCGTTTGTGGATGTTAATACTGAATCTGATTTCACCAATCCTTTCAGACAGCTTTTAAAAGAATTTGCAACATAGAGTCATAGAGCTGTACAGTACGTAAACAGACCCATCAGTCCAACTTGGTCATGCGGACCAGATATCCAAAATGAATATAGTCCTATTTTCTGGCATTTAGCCCATATCCCTCTACACCCTTCCTATTCATGTACCCATCCAGATACCTTTTAGATGTTGCAATTGTACCTGCCTCCACCACTTCTTCTGGCCGTTCATTCCATAAATACACCACCTCCTGCATGAGAAAGTTGCCCCTTGGGTCCCTTTTTAAATCATTCCTCTCACCTTGAACCTGTGCCCTCTAGTTTTTGACTCCCCTACCCTGGGGAAAAAATTCTTGGCTATTCACCCTATCTGTGTCCCTCATGATTTTATAAACTTCTACAAGGTCATCCCTCAGCCTCCGATGCTCTAGGGAAAATAGCCCCAGCCTATTCAGCCTCTCCCTATAGCTCAAACCCTCCAACCCTAGCATATCCTGGTAAATCTTTAGTTAACCCTTTAAGATTTCACAACGTCCTTCCTACAGCAGGCACTTATGAATTTTTTTTTTCAATCACTTTAGAAGGCAACCAGTGGTTACCTATCTTTCTGCCATTGGAAATAAATTATTTTTATTTACTCATAATACGACCGTTCATGATTTTGAATACCTTTTGTAAACTTTCCTTTGAATTTCCTTTAAGGAAAACAGCCTCAGCTTCTGAGAACCTTCACAAAACTGTGTTAAATATCAACTGGCATGTGTCTACCTGTTTCGCAAGCCTGTCTATACAGTGCTGAATTCTATCACTATCTTCTATATTGTTAACTGCATTTTGGAATTACATGCTGCATATTTAAGTCACTAAGTTATATGAAAAGAACAATGGCCCAAATAGTGACCCTGTGGAATAGCACTGTAAACTATAAAATTTAGCATCACCACTTCTGTTTTCTGTGCATTAGCCAAGTATCATACTGCCACAATCCTTTCAATCTCATAGTTTTTATGAAGAACTTAATGAAGCCAAAAAAATTTTCCTTTGTCAAATGTATTCTTTCATTTATTCGTTCATACTTCCCCAAAAGCCAGATAATTTTGCTGGAATTACTGTCTCAAACCATATTCTCACCACTGGCGCACTAACTGTTCTGCCATTTGTTACGTTTATCTTTTTTTTTAAACAAGAATATGACATTTACGGTCATCCGGACTCCCCTAAAGCAGCATGAATGCTTTCATTCCTGGCCTATGTCAACTTTTTTTTTGCAATCTCTCCATGAACAATTTATGCCTGTTTGTGCTGAATCTTATGCAGTTTTTAGACTATGAGAAGCAGTTATCATTATCCAAATTATTTGCATTATGAATAAGGAGGGGATGTAGATGATTTGGCCCCTCTGCCATTCAGTTTGATCATTATTGATCTGATTTTAACCTCAAATATGCATTCGCAAATACCCCTGATTCCCTTTCATCCTCTTGCTCAGTAAGAATATATCTCCTGGATAATAAAATGTGAGGCTGGATGAACACAGCAGGCCAAGCAGCATCTCAGGAGCACAAAAGCTGACATTTCGGGCCTAGACCCTTCATCAGAGAGGGGGATGGGGAGAGGGAACTGGAATAAATAGGGAGAGAGGGGGAGGCGGACCGAAGATGGAGAGTAAAGAAGATAGGTGGAGAGAGTATAGGTGGGGAGGTAGGGAGGGGATAGGTCAGTCCAGGGAAGACGGACAGGTCAAGGAGGTGGGATGAGGTTAGTAGGTAGATGGGGGTGCGGCTTGGGGTGGGAGGAAGGGATAGGTGAGAGGAAGAACCGGTTAGGGAGGCAGAGACAGGTTAGACTGGTTTTGGGATGCAGTGGGTGGGGGAGAAGAGCTGGGCTGGTTTAGGGATGCAGTTGGGGAAGGGGAGATTTTGAAACTGGTGAAGTCCACATTGATACCATTAGGCTGCAGGGTTCCCAGGCAGAATATGAGTTGCTGTTCCTGCAACCTTCGGGTGGCATCATTGTGGCACTGCAGGAGGCCCATGATGGACATGTCATCTAAAGAATGGGAGGGGGAGTGGAAATGGTTTGCAACTGGGAGGTGCAGTTGTTTGTTGCGAACTGAGCGGAGGTGTTCTGCAAAGCGGTCTCCAAGCCTCCGCTTGGTTTCCCCAATGTAGAGGAAGCCACACCGGGTACAGTGGATGCAGTATACCACATTGGCAGATGTGCAGGTGAACCTCTGCTTAATGTGGAATGTCATCTTGGGGCCTGGGATAGGGGTGAGGGAGGAGGTGTGGGGGCAAGTGTAGCACTTCCTACGGTTGCAGGGGAAGGTGCCGGGTGTAGTGGGGTTGGACGGCAGTGTGGAGCGAACAAGGGAGTCACGGAGAGAGTGGTCTCTCCGGAAAGCAGACAGGGGTGGGGATGGAAAAATGTCTTGGGTGGTGGGGTCGGATTGTAAATGGCGGAAGTGTCGGAGGATGATGCGTTGTATCCGGAGGTTGGTAGGGTGGTGTGTGAGAACGAGAGGGATCCTCTTAGGGCGGTTGTGGCGGGGGCGGGGTGTGAGGGATGTGTTGCAGGAAATACGGGAGACGCGGTCAAGGGCCTTCTCGATCACTGTGGAGGGAAAGTTGCGGTCCTTGAAGAACTTGGACATCTGGGATGTGCGGGAGTGGAATGTCTTATCGTGGGAGCAGATGCGGCGGAGGCGGAGGAATTGGGAATAGGGGATGGAATTTTTGCAGGAGGGTGGGTGGGAGGAGGTCTATTCTAGGTAGCTGTGGGAGTCGGTGGGCTTGAAATGGACATCAGTTACAAGCTGGTTGCCTGAGATGGAGACTGAGAGGTCCAGGAAGGTGAGGGATGTGCTGGAGATGGCCCAGGTGAACTGAAGGTTGGGGTGGAAGGTGTTGGTGAAGTAGATGAACTGTTCGAGCTCCTCTGGGGAGCAAGAGGCGGCGCCGATACAGTCATCAATGTACCGGAGGAAGAGGTGGGGTTTGGGGCCTGTGTAGGTGCGGAAGAGGGACTGTTCCACGTAACCTACAAAGAGGCAGGCATAGCTGGGGCCCATGCGGGTGCCCGTGGCCACCCCCTTAGTCTGTAGGAAGTGGGAGGAGTAGGAACAGCAGGAACAGCAACTCATATTCCGCCTGGGAACCCTGCAGCCTAATGGTATCAATGTGGACTTCACCAGTTTCAAAATCTCCCCTTCCCCAACTGCATCCCTAAACCAGCCCAGTTCGTCCCCTCCCCCCACTGCACCACAAAACCAGCCCAGCTCTTTCCCCCCCACCCACCATCCCAAAACCAGTCCAACCTGTCTCTGCCTCCCTAACCGGTTCTTCCTCTCACCCATCCCTTCCTCCCACCCCAAGCCGCACCCCTATCTACCTACTAACCTCATCCCACCTCCTTGACCTGTCCGTCTTCCCTGGAATGACCTATCCCCTCCCTACCTCCCCACCTATACTCTCTCCACCTATCTTCTTTACTCTCCATCTTCGGTCCGCCTCCCCCTCTCTCCCTATTTATTCCAGTTCCCTCTCCCCATCCCCCTCTCTGATGAAGGGTCTAGGCCCGAAACGTCAGCTTTTGTGCTCCTGAGATGCTGCTTGGCCTGTTGTGTTCATCCAGCCTCACATTTTATTATCTTGGAATTCTCCAGCATCTGCA
Organism: Stegostoma tigrinum; assembly: GCF_030684315.1. Lineage (NCBI taxonomy): Eukaryota > Metazoa > Chordata > Chondrichthyes > Orectolobiformes > Stegostomatidae > Stegostoma > Stegostoma tigrinum. The sequence goes on from NC_081378.1 coordinate 35,163,543, forward strand.
GCTCCCATTATCTCTGAGAATATATCTCCTTCTGTTTTGAGCTTAAAATATTCAAGGGCTTTGCTTCTACCACCTTTTCAATAAGATTTCCAAAGACTTGTGACCCTTTGAGAGAACACTTTCCGTTTTAAATGTGCGATCTCTGATTTTGAGGACTCCTAGTTCTTCGTTCTGTTATAACATATGCTTTGCACATCTATCCTGTCCAAACTCCTCAGTGTCTTGTATATTTACTCGGGATCTTCTCTTTCAATCCAGATATAAGTCTAGCCTGACCAACTTTTCTCCTTAACCTAAACCACTCATTTCAAGTATTGGTTTGGTAGCCTTTCAACTGTTTGCCACACATTTACATCCATCCTTAAGTTAAGTGACCAATACTGAGCATAATCTCACTCATTTTCTCTGACTCCTCGCATAACTTCCCTCCTTTTTCCTTGAGTGGGCTAACCCTTTCTCTAGCTACCTTCTTGCTCCTTATGTACGAATAAAAGGCTGTGGGATTTTCCTTAACTCTGTTTGCTAAAGATATCTCATGACCCCTTTTAGCCGTCTTAATTCCTCGTTTCAGATTGGCCTACTTTCCTGATATTCTTCCAAAGCTTCATCTGTTTTCAGTCACCTAGACCTTGTGAATGATTCCTTTTTCCTCTTTGCCAGTCTCTCAATTTGACCTGTCATCCATGGTTCCCTAATCTTGCCCTTTCTATCCCTCATTTTCACAGGGACATGTCTGTCCTGCATTCTAATCAACCTCTCTTTAAAAACCTCCCATGTATCAAATGTGAATTTACCCTCAAACAGCTGCTCCCAATTCATGTTCCCAAGCTCCTGCCAAATTTTGCTATAGTTGGCTTTCCCCCATTTCAGCACTCTTCCTTTCGGACCACTCTCCTCTTTGTCCATCAGTATTCTAAAACTTACAGAATTGTGATCACTATTACCAAACTAATCCCCTATTGAAACTTTAACCACCTGGCTGGGCTCATTCCCCAACACTAGGTCCAGTATGGCCCCTTCCCGAGTTGGACTATATTAACTGTCCTAACTATTTTTGAGTCATCAGCAAATTTGGCAACAGCATGTTTGACTTCCTTGTTCCAAGTCTTTTATATAAGTTGTGAGCAGTTGACATCCTATCACCAACCCTGGTTGCACACAATTTGTTACATCTTGCCAACCTGCAAAAGGCCAACTGTTTCTATTAGCCAATTTTCCATTCATGACAATATGCTTCCCACACACTGTGAGCTTTTATTTTCTGTGGTAACCTTTTATCAATTGCCTTCTAGAAATCTAAGTACAGTATATCTGTCATTTATCCATAGCACATGTTACTTCTTCAAAGAACTCTAATAGATTGCTTAAACATGATTTCTCTTTCTCAAAACAATTCTGCCTGCTTGAGTAGCTTAAACTAATCTTAATGGCCTGCTATGACTTTTTAATAATAGTTTCTACCGTTTTCCCTAAGACAGTTATTGAGTCAACGGATCTGCAGTTTCCTAATTTCTGACTCACTCCTTTTTTCACATAAGGAGTTAAATTTGCTCTCTTGTAATCAAATGTAATTTTGCCCAAACAAAAGGAGTTTTAGAAAATTCAGATCAAAATGTTATCAATCTCATTAGCTACTACTTTTTGGATGAAGTCCGTTAGTACCTGAGTACTTTCTTACTCCCCTCTCTCGCAAGCTAAAAATAAAATTTGATCATATTATGGTCGCTGCTGCTGAAAATATTTTAGTGTCAAATTTAAGAAAAATCATAGTCTTACAATGATTAAAGGCTACTTAGCACATTCTTAATATCAAATTTCAATTTTAATATCTTTGTTTTCACTTTAGACAATTCAAGCTCTCATGGGAAGTGCAGTCCAGCCATTACTAAATTCGGTAGAAGACTCCATTGAGGCCATTATTATCACAATGCACCAAGAAGACTTTGCTGGGTAATTACAAAAAGCAAGTTCAGAGTAACCTAACGCAGAGTGTCTTCATTGTAAATCTGTTTTGAATTTGACAATGTACTTTAAATAAAGGAAAAATTAAAATATTTATAGAATTAAGGTGAGCTTACCCATTGTTTGCCCCTGGAAGGATAGTTTAAATATGATTTATATACATTTGTATAGGTCTTCATCTGGGAAGCCAGAGGTCCCATGTTCTCTTTACATGAAGGAATTGCAAGGCTTTATATCACGTATCATGAGTGACTACTTTAAAAACTTTGAGTGCGTGGACTTCATCTATGACAATGCAGAAAATATTGCGCAGAGAGCGATTCAGTTATTTATCCGTAATGCAAGTCTATTGAAATCATTGGGTGAAGGAGGTAAAATGAGATTAGCTGCAGATTTTGCACAGGTAAGAACAAATAACATGTATTACTTTCTTCTTTGTCTTTGTCTCTGTCTCTGTTGATTTTATTTTACGATTTCAAAGTACAAATTTAGTGCAACACAATAGAATGCAAGATTAAAAATACTAAAATTATACTACATGGAGAATCGGGTGCTGTAGTATAAAATGAACAAACTAAGAATCCCCAAATCTGTATTTTGATAGACAAAATTATTTAGTGAAACCGTGTTCTTGAAGAAGATTAAATTAACTGTGTCCTAAATTCATGAATTTTTAGAATTTCGCTTGGCTTGGATAGTGTCAGAGCTTTGTCTGTGTGACAGTTGATCACGTTTTTGTTGACATTGTGCATTTAATCTACAATCTTTGCCATTGTTCCTTTTCTCTGTATCGTGATCTTTGCTGGCTCCAAACATTGATTTTCTCTCAGATCTTCTTGATACTCTCCATTCCACATGCCAAAAGGCCAGCCCACCTAATAGTTAGGTAGGCTCTTAATTTGGTTGACTGTAGCTGAGGAATTGAGAACAAAGATGGTAATCACGTCCTGCCATTAAATCTAGAAGGATTGGTGTGCAAACCCATTATTCTGAATTTCCCAACCTCGAACCTGCACTTGGTACTGCCTTTCAATTAATATTTAGTCTGTAATTTTGTCTTTTTTGGATATATAGCAGTGATATTGATGCGAAGGATAGCAAAGCAGAATTCTTTTTATGGACATCAAACTTGATGTTCACAGGTATGTGGGTATACTTATGTAGTAAACGTAAAATGTTAATGTGCAGATGTTGCAAGTAATTAGGAAGGCAAACAACATGTTGGCCTATACTGCAAAGGGACTGAAGTATGGTGAGTGCAGTTTTGGTATTCATATATAAGGAACATGCTTGCCTTGGAGGCAGTCTAGCGATAGTTCACTAGGTTGTTTTCTTAGATGAGACAATTATCCTATGAGTAAATTAAATCTCTACTCGTTGGCGTTCTCAAGAATGAAAGGCGATCTCACTGAAACACACAACCTTTTGAAACAGCGTGGTTTTTTTTAAGCTCATTTATAGTGAACACATTTGTTGCTCATCCCTGGCTATGGATTCTAGAACACAGGGCACAGGCTCAGAATAAGGGGTCAGTTATTTAAGATAGAGATGAAGAGAAATTTCTTACATGTGAATCTTTGGAATGCTAAGAGAATGGTGGATGCTTCATCATTGAGTCTTACATCTAAAGGTGAGATTTTTCTTGATCTCTCGGAATTGAGCTGTGGGGAATGGAAAGGAAAATGAAATCTGGACAGGCACTCAACCGTGATTGTACTGAATTGCCGAGCAGGCTTAAGTCGAGCTATTTGATCCAAGTTGCTCTTATTTCTTATTCTTATTAAGGTTGAGTAATATTAAGTGTGACAAGACAGATTTAGTTTAGACCTTAAATATTTATTGACATATCACTTTTGCTGGCATGATAATAGTAGCATCCATTTTTTTATACAAAGACATTTACTTACTCATCATACAATAGCACAATACATGCTGTTGTGTATTCTGTATTTGTGGGTTAATGTGTAAACATCATAATTGTGTCATTTTTTTAAGTTCAAAGGAATAAGAAAATCTTGCTTAAAAATTGGTTTTATATTGTATATGTTTGGTTAGAACTTGTACATTATCTTGCAATCTTACAGATGGAATTAGCAGTGGCACCTCTTTGCAGAAGAGTATCAGATCTTGGGAAATCCTATCGATTACTGAGATCATTCAGGTCAGTCTAATTCTAATTAAACTGGGTTTCAAGGGATTATTTATAATACATATCTTTTTATTTCTAATTGAAGTAATATGTAATAAGTTTGTTTTTCATACTTTATTCCGATTATATATTGTGGATGAATATTTCAGATGTCATAAATACGCTTTCTTGTAATGTTCACAATTGATTTATTATTGTCAGAACATTGTGTGAAAAGCAATGAATGCATTTAGTAATGATAACAGTGATGGTGAGTTAATAGGGTTTTTCCACAGAATGTTATGTACAAGGTGCCAACATCACAGGTAATTCTTAGTTTTTTCTTTGATAATTATGTATTTCAAAATAAGAGCACAAATCTGATGTGTTTCCATGAGCTGACACTGAGGCAGCTGTTTCATGAAACATAAAATGCTTACAGTGGAGAAAGAGATAATGCCGTCTGTCATGCTGTCTGTGCTGGTTCCTTGTAGCAACTAGACCCACTCCCCTTTCTTTTCACTGTTGTGCTACATTTTTCTTCACATTTTGAATCATTATCCAATTGCTTTTTGAAATCACAGTTGAATCTGCTTCCACCACACACTCTGCCAGTGCATTCTGCACATTACTATTCACAATTTTAAACAAAAGATTTTCCTCATATCTCCTCTGGTTATTTTGTCTGTCATTTTGGTGTTATCAATTCTCAAAGTGGGAAATGTTTCTGTCTGTCCAGAGCCTTCACAATTTTGAATATCTCTGTCCAATTTCCTTTCTACCGTCTGTTCTGAACATGCCCAGCTTTGCCATTCTGTCCCCATCATTTAAGTGCCTCATTCCTGGAACAATTTTTATAAATCTATTCCACACTCTGCTGCCTTCACAAATTGACACACTATTTCGTTTAAAGTCAAACTAGTAGTTCATTGTAATCTTTTTGTTTTGTTATTTGTAAAAACCCATGGCTCCAAATGCCTTTTTAATCGCATTCTAAGCCTGCCCTGTCAAATTCAACAATTTTTACACGGTAACCTGAGCTCTCATTGCTTCTACACCTCTTTGGAAGTGTATCGTTTATTGTATTTTGTCTTCCCTCATTCTTCTTGTCAAATTGTGTCAGTTCAGACTGATCTAAATTAACCCTAACGCATCAGAGTAATACAGCACAGAACCATTCCCCTAGGTCCGCACTGACAAAACATTGCAATCTGACCTAGTCCCTTTTGCCAGCATTTGGCATATATGCCTCTAAACCCTTCTTATTCATATATCTATCCAGATGCCAATTGAATGTTGTAACTGTACCCACCTCTACAACTTACTCTGCAACGTGCCCATCCATCCCATCAGCGTAGGTCCTCTTCACAGTTCACCAGACCTGCAAATTCTGAATTTGTGCCCAAGTCACCAAAGTCTGTCATTTACGTAGATGTCGGAAAATAATGGGTAGAACACCAATCTCTGGGGAACCCCAAAGGTCCAGAAACCACCATTCACCACTATTCTGTTCCTCTCACAGCCAATTTTGAATCTTTGATGCAGCTGTCCCTTTTATTTCATGGGGTTTAGCTTTATTGATAAGGCTGTTATGTAGCACTTTATTTAGATGCCTTCTGGAAGTTCTTGAATACATCATCAACTCAAAGATTGGAAAGGGTGTTTGGATATGTTGGATTAGTTCAGTTTGGTTGTGCATGCCCCAAAGTCTCAAACTGACCCTCTCAAACAATTGCTTTAGATTTGATAGGACGATTCTCCTTCATCAGAACTCTCAAATTACATGCACAATTTACCAAAAAATCTGTGCTAGCTTTCCTAATTAATTAGGTCAAAACTAACAGTTATTTGGATTATAAGAAAATGTTAAATACCACATGAAAAGCTTGTTAACAAAATTGACTCATGGGGTAGGAACGGTTGTTTCCATTGCTTTCTGGGGAAAATAATTACACAGACTAATGATCTTCTGATAGTAAAAAAAAACACATCTCCTCAGGAGGTGTGGGATACAGGGTGATTGGCTGTTTGGATTCAGAATTGGTTGACTGACAGGAGGCAGAGAGTGGTTGTAGATGTTAAGTATTCTGCCCAGAGGTCAGTGCTGAGCGGTGTCCTGCAGGGCTCTGTTCTTGGGCCTCTGCTCTTTGCAGTTTTTATAAATGACTTGGATTAGGAGGTTGAGGGGTGGGTTAGTATGTTTGCTGATGACGCAAAGGTTGGAGGTGCCGTTGATAGTATCGAGGGCTATTGCAGGCTTCAGCGAGACATTGACAGTATGCAGAGCTGGGCTGAGAAATGGCAAATGGAGTTCAACCTGGATAAATGCGAGGTGATGCATTTTGGAAGGTCAAACTTAAATGCTGAATATAGGATTAAAGGCAGGATTCTCAGCAGTGTGGAGGAACGACGGGATCTTGGTGTTCAAGTGCAGAGCTCCCTCAAAGTTGCCACCCAAGTAGATGAAGCGTATGGTGTTTTGGCTTTCATTAACAGGGGAATCGAGTTTAAGAGCTGCGAGGTTATGCTGCAGCTCTACAAAACCCTGGTGAGACCACACTTGGAATATTGTGTCCAGTTCTGGTCACCCTATTATAGGAAAGATGTGGAGGCTTTGGAGAGGGTGCAAAGGAGGTTTACCAGGATGCTGCCTGGACTGGAGAGCTTGTCTTACGAGGAGAGGTTGACTGAAGTCGGACTTTTTTCTCTGGAGAGAAGGAGGAAGAGAGGTGACCTGATCGAGGTGTACAAGGTAATGAGAGGCATGGATAGAGTCGACAGCCAGAGAGTTTTCCCTAGGACAGGATTGACTGCCACGAGGAGTCATAGTTTTAAGGTGTTCGGAGGAAGGTATAGAGGAGACGTCAGGGGGAGGTTCTTCACCCAGAGAGTTGTGAGCGCATGGAATAGTTTGCCAGTGGTAGTCGTGGAAGGGGAGTCATTAGTGACACTTAAGCGACTGCTGGACATGCACATGGACAGCAGTGAATTGAGGGGAATGTAGGTGAGGTTATATTATTTTTGGATTAATGTTCTATGTATCTCCATGTTAAAACACCAGAAGTCACATGACACCAGGTTATAGTCTTCAAGGACTGCAACTTTCCCCCCACAGTGGTCGAGAACGCCACATCTGCGTTTCCCGCAACACATCCCTCACACCCCGCCCCCGCCACAACCGCCCAAAGAGGATTCCCCCTCGTTCTCACACACCACCCCACCAACCTCCGGATACAATGCATCATCCTCCAACACTTCCGCCATCTACAATCCGACCCCACCACCCAAGACATTTTTCCATCCCCACCCTTGTCTGCTTTCTGGTGAGACCACTCTCTCCATGACTCCCTTGTTCACTCCACACTGCCCTCCAACCCCACCACACTTGGCACCTTCCCCTGCAATGCAGGAAATGCTACACTTGTCCCCACACCACCTCCCTCACCCCTATCCCAGGCCCCAAGATGACTTTCCATATTAAGCAGAAGTTCACCTGCACACCTGCCAATGTGGTATACTGTATCCATTGTACCCGGTGTGGCTTCCTCTACATTTGGGAAACCAAGTGGAGGCTTGGGGACCGCTTTGCAGAACACCTCTGCTCGGTTCGCAATAAACAACTGCACCTCCCAGTCGCAAACCATTTCCATTCCCCCTCCCATTCTTTAGATGACATGTCCATCATGGGCCTCCTGCAGTGCCACAATGATGCCACCCGAAGGTTGCAGGAACAGCAACTCATATTCCGCTTGGGAACCCTGCAGCCCAATGTTATCAAAGTGGACTTCACCAGCTTCAAAATCTCCCCTTCCCCCACCGGATCCCAAAACCAGCCCAGTTCGTCCCCTCCCCCCACTGCACCACACGACCAGCCCAGCTCTTCCCCTCCACCCACTGCATCCCAAAACCAGTCCAACCTGTCTCTGCCTCCCTAACCTGTTCTTCCTCTCACCCATCCCTTCCTCCCACCCCAAGCCGCACCTCCATCTCCTACCTACTAACCTCATCCCATCTCCTTGACCTGTCCGTCTTCCCTGGACTGACCTATACCCTCCCTACCTATACTCTCCTCTCCACCTGTCTTCTTTTCTCTCCATCTTCAGTCTGCCTCCCCCTCTCTCCCTTTTTATTCCAGAACCCTCACCCCATCCCTCTCTCTGATGAAGGGTCTAGGCCCGACACATCAGCTTTTGTGCTCCTGAGATGCTGCTGGGCCTGCTGTGTTCATCCAGCCTCACATTTTATTATCTTAACCAGGTTATAGTCCAACAGGTTTATTTGAGATCACTATCTTTCAGGCACAGCCCCTTCGTTGGGTGACTTCCGATGAAGGACCTGTGCTTCGAAAGCTTGTGATTTCAAATAAACCTGTTGGACTGTAACCTGGTGTTGTGACTTCTGACTTTGTTCATCCTAATTCAACATGAGCACCTCCACGTAATTTTGAAAGGGAAACCTCTTGTTCTTGAGCTGTGACCATTAATTTTAGACTCGCCCACATCAGAAAATATTGTTCCCATATCCTCACATGTAGGATCACAACATCCTGGTGAATCTCCTCTGCACCCTCTCTTTCGAGCCATCAACATCCTTACAAATCATCAACCAATCGTTCATCCATGTTAATGTTACTTCTTGCAACATATGCTTTTATCATGTGTACAATAGAACATAGAACATTACAGCACAGTACAGGCCCTTCAGCCCTCGATGTTGTGCTGACCTGTCATACCGATCTCAAGCCCATCTAACCTACACTATTCCATGTACGTCCATATGCTTATCCAATGTCGACTTAAATGTACCTAAAGTTGGCGAACCTACTACCGTTGCAGGCAAAGCGTTCCATTCCCTTACTACTCTCTGAGTAAAGAAACTACCTCTGACATCTGTCCTATATCTTTCACCCATCAATTTAAAGCTATGCCTCCTCGTGCTCGCCGTCACCATCCTAGGAAAAAGGCTCTCCCTATCCACCGTATCTAACCCTCTGATTATTTTATATGTTTCAATTAAGTCACCTCTCAACCTTCTTCTCTCTAATGAAAACAGCCTCAAGTCCCTCAGCCTTTCCTCGTAAGACCTTCCCTCCATACCAGGCAACATCCTAGTAAATCTCCTCTGCACCCTTTCCAAAGCTTCCACATCCTTCTTATAATGCGGTGACCAGAACTGTACACAATACTCCAAGTGTGGCCGCACCAGAGTTTTGTACAGCTTCACCATAACCTCTTGGTTCCGGAACTCGATCCCTCTATTAATAAAAGCTAAAACACTGTATGCCTTCTTAACAGCCCTGTCAACCTGGGTGGCAACTTTCAAGGATCTGTGTACATGGACACTGAGGTCTCTCTGCTCATCTACACTACCAAGAATCTTACCATTAGCCCTGTACTTTGCCTTCTGGTTACTCCTGCCAAAGTGCATCACCTCACACTTGTCTGCATTAAACTCCATTTGCCACCTCTCAGCCCAGCTCTGCAGCTTATCTATGTTATAACTATTTCTGTCAGTTTGAGATTCTCCCATTAGGGAAATATTTTCTCAACATCTACCCTGTCAAGCCTCCTCAAAATCTTGTACGTTTGAATAAGATCACCCTTCATTCTTTCAAACTCTGAAGAACAAAGGTCTAACCTGTTTAGCAGCTCTTGGTAAGTTAATCCACATATCCCATGCATCAGCCCAATGAATCTACATTGAATTGCTACCAACACCAGCATTTAATTTCTTTAATATGGGGACCAAAACTGTCCAAAGTATTCCAAGTGCAGCCTTGCCAACAGTCTGCACAGTCGTAACAAGACTTACCCATTTTTAAACTCCCAACACCCTGGCAATAAAGGTCAAAATTCCACTTGCCTTCTGAATTACTTGCTGCATAGCATGCTAAATTTTGTATGCACAAGAATATGCATAGCCTCTGTGCTACACCATTTTTCACTTTTTAACACTTCTCTCTCTATTTAATTAATATTTCGTCTTTAGATCCTTGTTAATAAAGTGAATTACCTCACACTTTCCGACAGTAAACTCCATCTGCCAAATCTTTGCCCACTCATTCAACTAATCTGTATCCCCTTGCAAATTCCTGGAGTCCTCATCACAATGTGCCCACCCACCAATTATTTTTAACATTAGCAATTATGGTTAAGTTACACTCTTCCATTCCTCCAAGTCTTCAATCTAGATAGTATACAGTTGAGGTCCTCCGAGTGATCTTGTATCACTGCACCAGTTATGTCTTCCCGACCTAAAAGAGGCTCATTAATCTCATCAGTCTTCTTGCGTTAAACAAACCTCACCCCATGCTAGTAATACATTATCCTTAATACTGTGAGCTTGCATCTTCTGTTTGACACCTATCAAACACCTCCCAGAAATTCAAATACACCCACATCTACCAGTTCTCATTTATCAACTCTGCTTGTTATATCCTCAAAGAACTCTAGCAAATTTATCGAACATTAATTGTCTTTCACAAAACCATGCTGATTCTGTTCAATTGCACTAAACATTTCCAAATGTCTTGCTATTTTTCCTTCATGCCAACTCTAGTATTTTCGCAATGACAGATGTTAGGCCCAACAGGGCTACAGTTTCCTGATTTCCACCTCTCCTTCTTCAGTAGGTGGGGTCATATTAGTGGTTTTCCAATTTGTTGGATGTCTCAATCCAGTGAGTTCTGGAACATTTCAACCAATGCCTCCACTATCTCTGCAACCCTTAAAATCTTTGTTCTACACCATCACATCCTGGCAACTTGTCTGCCTTCAGTCTCATTAATTTGTCAAATATTTTGTCCTTCATGACAAAGACTATTACAAGACCTTTCTTCCCATTAACACGTTTGTTCCATAATCAAATAACTTCCCATAACTGTGTTACAACTCCTGAGTTTTCATGTACTTGGAGATACTTTATGAAATGTCATTTGGAAACCAAGGACACTACATAAACTGCCCTATCTCTCACATCCGCGTTACCTCATCAAAAAAAACTCAAACTAGTTAAACACAATTTCCTGGTCATGAAACAAGATAGATTCTGCTTGATTCCACCATTATAATTTTCTAAATATCCTATTTTAATGTACATATTTATAGTCATTTACCTGTGACAGATGTTAGACTAACTCCTGCTTTCTGTCTTCTCTTTTGGGGGGAAAAAAATGTGGTGCTGTATTAACTATTTTTTTGTTTTGAAGTCTTGAGATGCAAGCCCTCTGGTGCTGATACGGTGGCGACTGCGAAGAACATTCTTACACGCAGTGAATGATAATGACCTAGAACTTGCTGCCTCCAATAGTAGTGGAAGCAGGGATGATCAGTGATTTCAAAGTGTAGAGGCTTGAGACAAATAAACTTGCTACGGGGATAAAGTGAGAGAAATGGGACTATCCGGATTGCTGTAGAGACCCAGCATACACATTTGATGGGCTGAATGTATTCTTTTTGTGCTGTTTCGACTGAAGCAAACATGCAGTGAATTTGTGGTCCTAAAACAAGAGCCAAATGATCTGTTTTTTAAAATGTGATATTTACATCAAAGTAAGATTTGAGTTCCCCTGCTCATTAACATAGTGCAACAGAATCCATTACATCCAATTAAGAGGGCAGATGTGCATCTTGTCCTAAAGACAGTACATTATAGAAGTATTCTTTCAGTGCTGCATGGGGTGTCAACCTGAATTGTGTGTTCAGGTCTAAGGTTGGACTTGTACCCAAAACCTTTGAACTTAGTCAAGAATGCTACCACTCAATCATGACTCCAGCTGATGATTTAAAATTTGCAATTTGAACAAATCACTCAAACAACTGTTGGAAATATAATTAAATAATGTAAAATGTGAACAATAGGTGAGAGAAAAAAAACACCTTGGTTTTTACACCTATTTAATACTGTCCCATCTATATACAAGATAGGAGATACTTTGTTTGTCAAGAACATACTGTTGCAATAAATTTGCTGTTCTAGCAATGAGCAAGCTCAGCACAAATATTGGAAAGCTTTGCTCAGGAAGCAGACCATCTCATAATAGGAGTAGTCTTGTAATTTAATTGTTTAGAACTGTATCCAGAACATTTTTGTACACGTTCTTGAAATGTTTTCTACTTCACAGACCATTACTCTTCCAGACAAGTGAACATATTGCTAGTAGCCCAGCTGTAGGGGATATTGTTCCATACAGTACTATTCTTCATTTCCTGTTCACTAGAGCACCACCTGACCTGAAGCCACCACACCAGGTATTCAAAGAGCTGACTAGATAATAACCACTTAATTGCTTTCGCTTTTTTCTTTTCTGGGTAATTAATGTAACTGTTAAATTACAGCAGTAATGAAGGTTGTTTGTGTCAGTTGATACGTGTATGTAAATTCAAAATGAAATTGTTTTTGTTTTTTTTTGTTGAAGCTGTTTTTACCTTGCTATAAATTCGTACTATAAAATGTTTTATTCCTCATTAAATATACTTCCATACCATAGAACTTAATCCGAATTTGATTTTGGGAAAACCATGTTAGCATTAAAGTCAGAATTAAGAATTTGGAGATACATAATATTAGATCTCCTTTTTATTCCAATAACTATTCATATGCTAGGTTCTCAAAATAGCATTCACCCAAATGATAAAGTTTTGTTTTTAAAATTGGTTACTTCAATTTAGCTTCGTCTTAAAAGAAGCTAACACACTGACACAGATATTGAGGTTTTCTGCAGCAGTCTCTATCTTAATCCTGTATCCAACTTTTCCCAGGGACAGCAAAAAGCTCCATTTGGCTTTGATGGGGCTCAGTGGTTAGCACTGTTGCCTCACAGTGCCAGGGACCGGGTTCAATTCCACCCTCTGGCAAATGTGCAGACTTCTGCACGCAGACATCAGATGACTATCTGCATGGGTTTCCTCCTATACAAGCTAGATGGATTAACCATAGTGGGAGGGGTTGGTGTGACCTCAGTGGGTTGAATGGCCTGCTTCCATGTTGTATAATTCTAACTCCTGTGGTTATGTAGAAGAACTACATATTTCAAAGAATGAAGACCTTGCATTGTAATTAATCATTGCACAATGTGCAGGAAATGACTTCCATAAAGTTATCATGATCTTATTTCAAACATCTATTATTTTACACTTGAATAAGTTAACTGAATATTGATAGCAATTATAAAGTTAAGGCTGAATATATTCTCACTGTTGAAAAATACATTGAATGGATGTAAAAGCAATAAACTGTGCGAGTGTTAAGTCTGAGCGCGTGTGTCAGCTCTAGTTTCAAAGGACCCAGCTAACAGCTTGAAAAGATTAAACCAAATCAGGAGCCCAAAAGAGGGTGAATACATTTTTACTTCAACACAAAATTACAAAAAGGTGGAAGAATATCTTAACACTGTAATTTTACTGCCTATTTATTATTACAATATTATAGTTATGTAACCATAAGACAACTGTGTGACATTAATTGCAGAGGGCAGAGTGGTCTATAGCTCGGTATTCTCAATGGCTTGATGATCATCCATCAGAAAAGGATCGACTAATTCTCATCAGGTAATAAATACTTAGTTTCTGGAATTCTGCATTATTACACATGATATGGAAATAAACTTTTTAAAAATTCTGAATTTGAGATTAGATACTGTTAAGGACATTAAAATAATTGATAGTCTAGCTTTTCAAAACTTAGGCTTAGTTTTTCTTTAAAATGCATTAAATTAGACAAGTTGGTGGGTTTTCACTGTATGGCTAGTCTGATACTTGTTGGAACACAACTGTGCAGTGCCTGGAAGTGGTTGCAATCTGACCTTGCAACATCCCAGATGCCTTGTGAAAGTCAAGTATTTTCCACTTGATGGCTGGAAAATTTAAGTGAGGATCACTTGTCATGCACCTCTTCACACTGAGTAGCAAATGACACAACGTCAGTATTGACAGTTTGGAAATACTTTTTATTTCCTCTCTCATCTAAGATGAAAGCAAAAAATAGTTTCTTGTCCAGATTCCTTGTCCAATGTGCTTAGCTCCTTGTTGTTTCCCCTCAAGAATGTTATCAAATCTGTTAACCTTTTCTCAATCTGACATAGCATAACCAAGCTTGCCCCTCCTATGATCACCTATTTGAACAAATTGTTAATCGTTTGTGTTTTTTATGTTGTAATTGAAGTTAATGCATACTGTGTTTGAAAATCCTAAAATGTGTTTACAAAGTTTTGTTTTGTTTAGGGGTGCTCTTGAAGCTTATGTTCAATCGGTACGAGCAAGAGAAGGAAAAGAATTTGCTCCAGTATATCCAATAATGTTGCAACTCCTCCAAAAGGCCATGATCAATATACAATGAGGCTCTTTTCCCTCCGAAACAAGATGTCTCCGTACTTGAAACTTCTTGCCTGCAATGTTGGAATAACCGTTTAACGTAAAGATCAGTTTCAAAGCGAACAGTGATTTGAATTTTGGTAATCTTTAGTGGGAAGTTTCCAAGTAGTTTATTCCCTTAAAATCATAGTTACAAAAGAACTGTTAATTCATTAGCCATTTCGTGCATTGGGTCTCATAAACAGAACCAAGATAAATTGTGTTGGTGGCATTAGTTGAATAAGTGTAGGTGAAGAAACCTCTGCTTCTCTTTGTGCAGCACTAGTGGAAAAGGACTTGATTCAACACTTCAGTTATCCGGTGCAATTTTTTAATACGATCAAATCAATCTATACGCTCTTCTAGTTTGAGCTATGTACATCAAATCAGCTGCTGTGGGCTGAGTAATTTTTCTTGATTTCTTTCTTTGCTGTCAGCATACATTTATTAATAAAATATTGTTTTCAATAAAGTATAACAAGATTATTTAATTTCCATTGGCCCAGATCTTTCCTCTAGCATTGGAGAAGGTACATGTTATACAGACTGCAATTTAATCTACTTACTTACTTACAATTTTACAAAGAAGCTTTGTTTCCTGCATCAGCAGGTCCAAATTGTCAAACTAATTCCAGTACAGCCACACCCCCTTGTCATACTGTGAAAACAGATAACCTAATCCTCCCTCCACTGACCCCTTCGCCCGCTTCCAACACAACTCGGCCTCCTACCTTCCCTCGACCTCTTCATCTCAAACTGCTGTTGAGACATCAACCGCCTCAACCTCTTCACCCCTCTCACCCACTCCAACCTCTCCCCTGCAGAACGGGCTGCCCTCCGCTCCAACCCCAACCTCACCGTCAAACCCGCAGACAAGGGCGGCACAGTGATAGTATGGCGCACTGACCTCTACATCGCCGAGGCCTAACGCCAACTCTGACACCTCCTACCACCCCCTCGATCATGACCCCACACCCGAGCACCAAACCATCATCTCCAACACCATTCATGACCTCATCACCTCAGGGGACCTCCCACCCACAGCCTCCAACCTCATTGTTTCCCCAACCCCGCACGGCCCGTTTCTACCTCCTTCCCAAAATCCACAAACCTGCCTGCCCTGGTCGACCCATTGTCTCAGCCTGTTCCTGCCCCACCGAACTCATCTCCACCTATCTGGCCTCCATTTTCAACCCCTTTGGTCCAGGAACTCCCCACCTACGTGCGTGACACCACCCACGCCCTCCACCTCCTTCAGGACTTCCAATTCCCTGGCCCCCAACACCTCATTTTCACCATGGATGTCCAGTCCCTATCCACCTGTATTCTGCATGCAGATGGCCTCAAGGCCGTCCGCTTCTTCCTGTCCCGCGGGCCCAACCAGTCCCCCTCCACCAACACCCTCATCCGCCTAGGTAAACTCGTCCTCACCCTCAACAACTTCTCTTTCGATTCCTCCCACTTCCTACAGACTAAGGGGGTGGCCATGGGCACCTGCATGGGCCCCAGCTATGCCAGCCTCTTTGCAGGTTACGTGGAACAGTCCCTCTTCCGCACCTACACAGGCCCCAAACCCCACCTCTTCCTCCGTTACTGTATTGGCGCCGCCTCTTGCGCCCCAGAGGAGCTCGAACAGTTCATCCACTTCGCCAACACCTTCCACCCCAACCTTCAGTTCACCTGAGCCATCTCCAGCACATCCCTCACCTTCCTGGACCTCTGTCTCCATCTCAGGCAACCAGCTTGTAACTGATGTCCATTTCAAGCCCACCGACTCCCACAGCTACCTAGAATATACCTCAGCCCACCCACCCTCCTGCAAATATTCCATCCCCTATTCCCAAATGCTCCGCCTCGCCACATCTGCTCCTACGATGAGGCATTCCACTCCCGCACATCCCAGATGTCCAAGTTCTTCCAGGACCGCAACTTTCCCCCCAGTGGTCGAGAACGCCCTTGACCGTGTCTCTTGCAACACATCCCTCACACCCCGCCCCCGCCACAACCACCCAGAGAGGATTCCCCCTCGTTCTCACACACCACCCCACCAACCTCCAGATACAACACATCATCCTCCGACACTTCTGCCATCTACAATCCGACCCCACCACCCAAGACATTTTTCCATCCCCACCGTTGTCTGCTTTCTGGAGAGATCACTCTCTCCGTGACTCCCTTGTTCGCTCCACACTGCCCTCCAACCCCACCACACCAGGCAACTTCTCCTGCAACCGCAGGAAATGCTACACTTGCCCCCACACCACCTCCCTCACCCCTATCCCAGGCCCCAAGATGACCTTCCATATTAAGCAGAGGTTCACCTGCACATCTGCCAATGTAGTATCCTGCATCCATTGTACCCGGTGTGGCTTCCTCTACATTGGGAAAACCAAGCGGAGGCTTGGGGACCGCTTTGCAGAACACCTCCGCTCGGTTTGCAACAAACAACTGCACCTCCCAGTCGCAAACCATTTCCACTCCCCCTCCCATTCTTTCGATGACATGTCCATCATGGTCCTCCTGAAGTGCCACAATGATGCCACCCGAAGGTTGCAGGAACAGCAACTCATATTCCGCTTGGGAACCCTGCAGCCCAATGGTGTCAATGTGGACTTCACCAGCTTCAAAATCTCCACTTCCCCACCGCATCCCAAAACCAGTCCAACCTGTCTCTGCCTCCCTAACCTGTTCTTCCTCTCACCCATCCCTTCCTCCCACCCCAAGCCGCACCTCCATCTCCTACCTACTAACCTCATCCCACCTCCTTGACCTGTCCATCTTCCCTGGACTGACCTATCCCCTCCCTACCTCCCCACCTAAACTCTCCTCTCCACCTTCGGTCCGCCTCTCCCTATTTATTCCAGAACCCTCACCCCATCCCCCTCTCTGATGAAGGGTCTAGGCCCAAAACGTCAGCTTTTGTGCTCCTGAGATGCTGCTGGGCCTGCTGTGTTCATCCAGCCTCACATTTTATTACCTTAGTCTGGCTTCAGTTCTTGTCAAATACATTGCTGGGGGATGTGAAGGACAATGTTCAGCTTCATGCTGGGGAGGGGCAGGGTCGGCAATGTTGAACTCTTCGACATTGTGGGCTGCAAGTGAGGTCAGTCATGAAGGAGGGAGAGGGAAGAAAAAAAAATGCTCAACACATCCTTAAGACATCAGCACAGAACTCGGTCATTCAGCCCATCAATTTGGCTGTGCGATTTAATAAGATGACAGATGATCTGATAATCCTCAACTCTAGCTTCCTGCTTTATCCCTGTAAAAATTTGTTTATCTCAGCCTTGAAAATGCTTAAATGACCCAGCCTTAACAGCCCTCTGTGGAAAAGGATTTGCAACCATCAGAAGGAATTCCTCAATCCCAGACAACATTCACTCTTCTGACATCAAGTGGACAGCACCTTGGAATTATGGAAGGCGAGTCACTAGACGGATGGAGATTATTGCAGGTGCTTTGAAACACAACAGATTTACTTTAAAGATAGACTTTTATTCCGAGTATAAAATCAACAAAACTGCAAGTAAATCCAAGTCTTATGCAAACAAGCTACTCTTTTTAGTTCTGGCCATCTGCTTTTACAGCTGTTGGAATCTCAGAGCAACCTCAATAGATAGAACTTAAACGTTTCTTTAAGTATGTGCATTCTAAGACTTCATGTTAACTCATGGCCCAAATCTTGCAATAACAGAGAGAGGAAAACTGAAGATTTTTGATAATCTACTTTAAAAGGTTGGACCTTCAATGATGTCACAGGACTCCAAGATAATGGATTTAAAACTGTAAAAATTCTCATTGTGCACAAATATTTAAACCGAACAGCAAGTTCCCATAAATATCAAAGTTATTGTACAATATAAACTAAGATTTTTAAACTGACCATTATTTGATACAGATGAAATACAAGTTATACATACAGCAAGTGTTTTAGTCAAAATTACTCGGTCATATGTTTTAACAATGAGACACATTTTATGACACCAACGAATAGATGAGTGTTACTGTCTTTAATTACTTAAGTTGTGTTTTCTGCTCAGTACTTTTTTTTGTTGCATTGTTATCAATTATTTCCAACATAACTTTAACATTAGGAATTGATGAAGGTGAAAATCAAAACCAGCTTAGTGTTGCACAAGATAAATAGCTCTCTTCTTCAACTCTATTCATTTTTCAGTACAGCATACCTCTCCCTGCTGAGCTTATATAGTTGAGGCTTTTGAAATCTTAAGCATGTGTAGGGTACCTATAGAACCTAATCAGTAAGTTCCAATGCCCTCATCAGCCAAAGTGTTCCCAAGCAGCTTTAGAATTTCTTAACAGTAAATTACTAATTACAGCAAGTTAGGGAGAGAAAAGTGCATGTCGGCCATGACATTTTCCTTCAACTGTCCATTAAGACCATAAGACAGTAGTAGAAATGCCATTTGCATTAATAGCCACTTGATGCATTAAAAATTTAATTGTACTATCACCCTACTAGCGTTCATACTACATTGTTGTCAATTCACTAAACCACAGTACCTTTTGACTTCAGTCAAATGCATGTGTCTCTCAACTATCTCAAACTCCATGGTATTATTTTATTACATCTGTCATGCCCTTTTCATGGTTCTGATACTGTGTGTAAACAGTACTGTAGTATCCTGTATTAACTATTACTTTAATTCCATATATAAAACCAGAACAGACTTGTCTCCTCCAGACTTGTCTCTTCCATCCAAGTCGAGGACTATTTAAATATTCAACGAATAACAATGGCAAATAATTTTTCTGAACATGCATGACTTCTTGAAGCACAGACTACCACCATTCCTACAAATATTCAGTGCTTGATTTTAAAAAGTGAGCGCCAATTCCATACTTAACCTAACCTTGAACCCTCAACTATGTATTTTGGAATAAATATTTCAAATGTTGCACATTTTGTATTGAATACATTTATGTTCTGATTAAAACAATGGTTTTATGACAGTAAAAACCAGCAGACGTTAAAATTTTACAAATTTATTTTAACTTGAATACAATAAAAATAGTTTGTACTTTTGTGCAAGAGTTCCTGTGGGACAACAGCATGTATAAAGACATAAATTTACTTGAGTTAAAGCAGTTGCATAAATGTTGATCTGTGACTGTATTATCAACACTGCATGGCATAAATGCCATTCCATGAGAATGTCACATTGCATGAGTCATTTTCATGTGCTCGCTTTTCATAATGTTGCAAGAAACATTAAAGTGCAATAGTTTTTAGCACAATTGTGGCCCAAGTGCTGCTTGTGCCCCAATTCTGAATACAAGCCTCGAGTTTTATGGCAACTTTAGTTGGCTAAAACACCACAAAGTAAATTTGGGAGTATCCCTGCTACATATACTAATTCCCCCACCGTTTGCAAATAAAGTTAATTGAATTAAAATTGTGCAATATAGTGAGTGATACAGATCATGATACAACAGCAGTTATACAGAACTTTAAACTTTACCCATTTACAATCTTAAAAATAGACATCTTTATATACCTACTTTTTCCTCCCTTACCTTAGCACCACAGGATTTTAGTACAAAGTTTTCAAGCCTAAAGCTATATTTACCTGAAATAACCTTTGACTGAACTTTGGAAGAACAAATATTATGGCCATTTACAACATGCAATAGTTTTAGAAAAGTCAGAAAGATTAAATGCTTTGATTTACAACAACTCAATTTCAGCCATTTATATAAAAAGCAAACTATACTTATTTTATTACAGTTGTCTAAATATAGATTTATCACACAAAAGAAATCTCAAACTTAAACGAAAGATAGATACACTGAGTCTTTGCTCACTTGCATCCAGTTTTCTAAGTTCATTCCAAATGGTGAAAGTAGAGGATAAAGTGGGTCTCAAAAGCTTTCTGGTCACTGCTGCTGAGAACCCTGTGTTTTTAAAGAAATAAAATAAGGTTATGGTAAATTTAAAATTTAAAAATCAGTACATTTACAGGAACATTAAAACAGGGTTTCATTCCGACATCCAACTGAATTAATAAACAATGTACATTAATGGAAGGATGAATTATTACAAATTAGTTATCCTGAGCTTCAATTCATAGAAGCAAATAAAGGGAATAAGGCAGCACACTCCTAATATCCTTAATCTAAATTTTAAACAAACTGCAATTTTCACTGCAGTTGTTAATTTGAAAATTCTATTGTCATATCTCAGTAACGTAGCTAATGTGTTGCTCAAGCACAATATTATTTATTAGAACACAGTAGAAGGTGGGGATGGGAGGGAACAGACATAAAACATTTATCTAGATAGGAAATGTAAACAGGGAACTGAAAAATTAAAAGGAATTTAAGAGGAGGAGAAACTGAAGGCAGCCTTGTAAAGGTCTGCTAATGGAGTACCAGCAGGTTGAAAACCAAACGGAAATGCACAAGGAATGAATGGCTCAGATTTCAAATCTTGGAGTTGTGAGAGCTACTTGTACATTAGACACAAAGCTAGCTCACAGATACAGCATATAGTCAGGAAGGCTAGTGCAATGTTGGCACTTATTGTTGTGGGGGGGGGGGGGGGGGGGGGAAGAAGGGACAAGTATAAGAGCATGATCCCTGGTATGGAAGGACTGTCTTTGAGCAAAGGCTAAACAGGCACTCTGCTTACTCGCATTTTGGAAGAATGAGGGGTAAGGGGCTTGACTCAGAATAAAGGCATGCTAATTTAAGTCTGACATGAGAAACTATTTCAGGATTGAGCGTCTTTGGAAAAGACAGCTGTGGGGGCAGACTCCTTGTGGTTGAAAAGCTGAGATAGATTCTTGATTGGTAGGGGAATCATGGGTTACAGGAAATTAGGCAGAAGGAATGCTAGATCAGCCATGATCCTATTGATTCCTGTTTCTCATTAAAATCAGTGAAAGGTCACCTTTATTCAATGAACTCCTCAGTGATCCTTTCCATGAGATCACAATGCCAATGCTCATTATTTTACCTAAAATTTGGTCACTTAAACCCAGAACAGCCTTAGGCACAGCGGTTTTAAAACCATTTCTAATTGATATCTCATTCTCCATACTCATCTGCATTTTCCAACTTTGACCTAGGAGCATCAGTTTACATAGATTCACAATGGTACCAGCAGCAGTAAAGTCTTTAGTCATCTTGCCCTGGCAATCCCTAAACTTCTTCATAAATGCCACTCATCTACCACAGCTTCAAAAATCTGACTCCTCCTCGTCATTTTCAGATTTCACCAACTGTGAAATGCCTTGGGACATTAAAAACACTATGTGTAAGGGTTATGGTGCTTCTGGGAAAAAAAAAGTGTGTTTGGCTGAATTGAGATGTATAATGTTGTCAGTTATCAGTTTTTTGCGATTTCCACTGAAATACACGACACATGGATTTGGGAAGGCAAGGGAATAGCTCTTGACCAGCGAGTGATCAGCAGCAGTCGTCTAAGAGGTGTGTCAATGATGGTCATGTTGCAGTTGCTGAAATGGATGAAGGACTGGAAGAAAAGTTAGAATTGAGATGGCTCATGAGGAAGGAGAAGAATTTTGAAGAGTTTGGTCACTAGCAGGGAGATGATGTCGACGGTCTCAAAAGATAGTGAAACCCTGTCATTATTTAGGATTAATATTGGGCAAGTTGTTGAAGTGGAGTCTGAAGGCAGCTCGTAAAAGTAGGCAACACAGGACAGTTGAAGTCACCAAGTAGTTTGTAGTATAAAAGGATGGGAGGTGTATAAAACAAGTCATTCAATGACTCCTCTTTAAAAATCTGTGTAGTTCTAACATTCACACACTTGTAAGTTGACTTTGTAAAGTCTAAATTTCAGTAAAAGTAGTAAAATCTTGAAACAGTTCTATCATGCAAGTGAGAACTGTCATTGCTTAATGAACTTTGCAAGTAAGTTATGACAGTGATTATGACAGTGATTTTTTTAATAACCTAAGACATCAAATGTTAATGAAACATGGATCATTAGAGAAAAACTAAGCAATGCAAATATAACTGGCTTGTATTGTACTTCTCTAACAAATTGATTGTTGAATCCACAATATTTATGAGAAAAGACATTAGGAAAATATCTACAAACAAAAAAAAATCGACTAATTAACCTGTTCAACTCAAACTCAAGTCTCCTGGCCTAGAGGTAAGGACACCACCACTACACCACAAGAGCCTTGTAAAAAGGTGTTTTTATATTCCTAGAGGACCATCATACCACTTTCGCTCAATTTAGTTATCCTATAAATTTATTAATTCTTTACTGGAGTTGTCATCAAGATCAGTTCCAATAATATTTTCTAATGTAAAAATTAAACCACTGGAGCTTTCAGAGGAGACTCCACTTCTTAGACATTTGGTTTAGAATGACATAGTTTTACATTGTCCGTGAAACTTTGATCCTCTTGGTGAGATTCTGCAAAACAGGCGTGATGGTGCTAACAGCCGTTCCTAACATTTAACTCTCAAAAGCAAGTGGTGTCTGAGGAATTTAGTAGAGATAAACCAACACCACAAGGCATTCAGCATTAAACATCATGACCAACTAATTTCTGTATTTCTGCAATAAAAGAAAGAGATTGCTAACGATTAGTCCGAATACAAAACTTTCCCCTACCATTATTCCAAAAGAAAAAAAAATTCAATACAGTTGCTTGATGGAACATAAATGTTTAGATGTATAGACTATTAGATACACTCACAGAGTTGCTTCGTTTCCTTTTCCAGCAATCTGGATTAAGGCGTTTTTGTTCCTCTGCCAGAGCCTTGGCTTCCATTGTATAAATTCTCCTCTCTTCATTTTTCATCATTTTCCACTTGTCACCTAAAATTACACTGATGGCCCTGCAATACACACAATAGTTGTATCACTGGGCTTAAAAAACGAAACATTCAGTGCATACTTTTGTATTTGTCTGTTGAATAAAATCTGATCGTACTGGTTTCTATAACACAAAACTATCAATAGTCTAGTAAATAACTTATGTACTGATGATACAAAAGTGCATATTAAAATGCAAATATTAAATGCCTCACAATATTATAAGTTGTTTTGAACTTGGCATCTTTAAGACCATTGTTTAAAATTAGATGCACTAAGTCCAGATTTCAGTGATTTTCAATCCGCAGAATGCCCTTTAACTGTTTGAATTTTATTTAAAATAAAAACTTATTCTAATTCTGGTTGTTAAATGAATATGACATTGCCTCACAGCATTCCAACTTCAGCTGGAAAATATGGTCAGGACCTTCCAGTAATCATGCAAAAGCATCTAATCACTTGCCATCTACACCAGTCAACGTACTTTTAGGCTCAGAGGGAAAATTATCAATAGAAGATCTTTGGTGAAGGAAAAAAAAATACATTTTTAGGAAGATAGCAGTAACGTTTCTATTTTTAATCACCTTTCACTTTTTGGAAAAATAAGCTTTTTTCTAATGCTGACAACAAAAATGCAATGGAGATCACATCAGATTACCTAAAGTAAAAAAGCAAGCACCTTTTAAAAATCCACTGACTGCTCTGCTACTACAGCTTTCTTTCCAAAAGGAATTTTGTTTCTACCACTCTATCATTTCAGTAAAACTAATCTGTTTAAAATCTCAATTTTCCACTCAAATCATAGCTATGTTCATAAGTGCATATCATTTCCAAACAAAGGCTACCTACTTCAACTTCGTAAAAATGCCTGCCTCTGCCAAATGGGCTGCCAGACTGTAACCTGTGCCTTTATCTCTGATTCCAATGCTAAATTCCAAGTGTGTTTGATTGTTTCGTACTGTAATATATACTGAGAAGAAAACTCGAACTTTATTAAATGAAATCTTCATACTCTACCTCTGGTAAGGATTGCGTTCCCTCAGTTTCCCTGTCTTCATCTGTTCCAAGTATGCAACCTTCCACCAGTGTTCCTCCAACGTAATCTCCTTTTACTCAAAGATTCCATTCCCACACTTCTGCCCTCACCCTTTCCCTGGACAGGGATAGTGCTTTCCCTTAAGCTCACATTCTACCTCACTAGTCTCAAACTCAACTAGATCCATCTGGCCCTTTAAAACCCCTCCTATTCACACACCTGCCCAAAATGTCTTAAATATTGTAAACTGTACCTGCATTTACCAGTTCTTTGGCAGTTCATTCCATGTACTTGTATTCTGTTTGCTTTGCTCAGCAGACAGAAACCACTTACTCCCTTCACCTTGAATTTACACAGTCATAAAACATTTCTATTCCTCCTTCACTGCAAGGAAACAACTCATGTACTGAGCTTTCATGTGTTCACCTCAACCCCTTCTCCATTTCAATCAAAACTATAAATACCACCATTTTCCAACACCTTCAAGTACCTAAAAATTCATATCGGACCCAAAACGGTAACTGTTTCTTGGCCTATAAATACTGCCAGACCAGCTGTGTTTCTTTAGCATTCTTTACAGTTACTGCAAATGAAAGGTTCAATCAGTATGTGATGTTCAAGGAATCAATACCACGAAGTAATTAATTGATGGTCTGCCATTTAATTAAAAAGGAGGACAAAAATTCTTTACAATACTGTAACTCTTTCATTTTGGGCCAGACTGGTTTGTAAGGTGAATGCAGGAGAATACTATAAGCAGGGATTAATAACAATTACTGCTAGTTTATTGAGAGGCAGTGGTTAACAGGAAATAAACTAGTATGTAATTATATAATTGCTAATATCTCAGAATGCATTATATTTTTGAAGAAAGCAAACTTCAATCCAAATAAGACTATACAGCAAAATTGCAAAATACTTTACACTTGTTGGCAAAACAAGCATAACATTTTTAAAAAAGTGGATAAAGGATCACTCTGCAGATTGAAATCACACAAATCAGTGATTTCAAATCAACCTTCATTCCCAAGTTCTCAGAAATCTCAATACTAACATTCCAATTGCTCTGCTAACTACACTAATGACTAACTATCTACTAACTACACACAACAAAATGACCAAATATTTTTTCAAGCTACTGGTCAAAAAAAAACTAGAATTACTGAATACCACAACAATTTAAAAGAAAAGCCTAAAACTTGGAATATGACAGTTGTTAGAGAAGCAGCTGTGTAGAATATGTAAGTGGTTCTCTGATGACCTCTGGTGGTATGGCAATAACCGTGTTGAACATTTTCTACAACTTTCTTTGAAATTTGGACGTGTAAACATGAAGCCACAAGTGCCTAATGTCAAAACTAATGAGCTTATGATATCAAGTCAGATGACCTAGGTGCAAACGTGGTTCTTCATTCTTTAAACTGTATACATTCCCCATATATCAGAGTACAGGCCTGCTTGAATTTGGGAGAATCACATGCTGAGGATATTACAAACACGCTGCATCATGTTGTCTCTTACTTTGATATTGTTTGAAAAAAAAACACAAATGTCTGCACTACTTTCTTCTACAACTGATCCTAAAGCACCATATACACTGGCAAGGAAAGCTGCAAGTGGGTGAGAAGTGCACAGCATTAGATTGCTGCTTTTTCAGCATCAACCACAGCCCATACAGTCATAACACCAATCATGGTGAGGAAGGCCATAAATCTGAAAAAGAATCACTATGTGCCTCTCTCTCCCTCTCGAGATATTCATTCAATGCTAAACTGGATGTTACTGAATTTCTTACATTAAACGGTAGTTGTTAAATACCTTGCAAAATGGAGGAAATTTGGCAGTTGTTTCTCACAGTAATGCCTGCCTCTTTGTAGGTTACGTGGAACAGTCCCCTTTCTGCACCTACACTGGCCCCAAACCCCACCTCTTCCTCTGTTACATTGATGACTGTATCGGCGCCGCTTCTTGCTCCCAAGAGGAGCTCAAACAGTTCATCCACTTCACCAACACCTTTCACCCCAACCTCAAGTTCACCTGGGCCACCTCCAACACATCCCTCACCTTCCTGGACCTCTCAGTCTCCATCTCAGGCAACCAGCTAGAAACCGATGTTCACTTCAAGCCCACCGACTCCCATAGCTACCTAGAATACACCTCATCCACCCACCCCCCTGCAAAAATTCCATCCCCTATTCCCAATTCCTTTGCCTCCGCCACATCGGCTCCCGGGATGAGGCATTCCACTCCCGCACATCCAAGATGTCCACGTTCTTCAAGGAACGCAACTTCCCACCCCCGCAGTGGTTGAGAACACCCTTGACCGTGTCTCCCGCATTTCCCGCAACACATCCCTCACACCCCGCCCCTGCAATAACCACCAAGAGTATCCCCCTCGTCCTCACATTCCAACCCACCAACCTCCAGATACAACGCATCATCCTCCGACACTTCCGCCATCTACAATCTGACTCCACCACCCAAGCCATTTTTCCATCCCCACCCTTGTCTGCCTTCCAGAGAGACCACTCTCTCCCCGTGACTCCCTTGTCCGCTCCACACTCCCCTCCAACCCCACCACACCCGGCACCTTCCCCTGCAACTGCAGCAAGTGCTACACTTGCCCCCACACCACCTCCCTCACCCCCATCCCAGGACCCAAGGTGACTTTCCATATTAAGCAGATGTTCACCTGCACACCTGCCAACGTAGTATATTGTATCCACTGTACCCGGTGTGGCTACCTCTACATTGGGGAAACTAAGTGGAGGCTTGGGGACCGCTTTGTGGAACACCTCCGCTCGGTTTGCAATAAACAACTGCACCTCCCAGTCGCAAACCGTTTCAACTCCCGCTCCCATTCCTCAGATGACATGTCCATCATGGGCCTCCTGCAGTGCCACAATGATGCCACCCGAAGGTTGCAGGAACTGCAACTCATATTCCGCTTGGGAACCCTGCAACCCAATGGTTGCAATGTGGACTTCACAAGCTTCAAAATCTCCCCCTCCCCCACTGCATCCCAAGACCAGCCCAGCTCGTCCCCGCCTCCCTAACCTGTTCTTTCTGTCACCTATCCCCTCCTACCACCTCAGGCCGCACCTCCATTTCCCACCTACCAACCTCATCCCACCTCCTTGAACTGTCCGTCCTCCCCGGACTGACCTATCCCATCCCCACCTATCTTCTCCTCTATCCATCTTCGGTCCGCCTCCCCCTCTATCTCAGAACTCTCTCCCCATCTCCATCTCTGATGAAGGGTCTAGGCCAGAAACATCAGCTTTAGTGCTCCTGAGATGCTGCTTGGCCTGCTGTGGTCATCCAGCTCCACACTTTGTTATCTTGGATTCTCCAGCATCTGCAGTTCCCATTATCTCTGAATTAATTTATACTTGCTGGTTTAGATTCTGCATGGCTCAGTGGACAGTATTGAATCCAGTTAGTTGAAAGAAACACTATTCCTTGTCCAACACTTACCAAAAGGTCCTGAGGGGACACTGCATGGCCTGGTAACAACAAAAAAATACCAAAAGTTTCAAAAAACCCAGAGCATCTGTAAACCTAATGAAAGGCATCTGCCATCCCTTCATTGCTAGTTGAAAAACACTGCCAGTACCAAGACTTCTCTCTTTTCAAAAGAAGGGGTGACTAGTAGAAGCTTCTGATTGGCAGTAAGGAATGAAATATGTACAAATTTCTTTCCTTATTAGAGTTCCAGAAACAGTAGGTATATATTTAGGACAGAAAATTTAAACTCAACAATGCAGGTTTGGCTACTGTGCAAATTATTGAACTGGTAAAAATTATGTAGCCCTACCTGAGCAGTTTAGGCACCAAAGTCATGGCACTTTGGTTGGACCATTTTTAAACTGTATCCTGTTTGTCTTGTCTGAGTTTTATGTGTTTTCACATATGAAATAGATGCTTCTTAGTGCCACTGACTCATAGCAAAACAACCAAGAACTATTAAAATTTGCAAATGGAGGCATGTCCAAACAGAGGTTGTGGATTATCCTTCATTTGCATACACTGAAGATTCATCCGTCATTCAAAAGAGGCCCACAAAAACTAGAGGCTATGGCATGCTTGCTTCTTATATCTCAAGAAGTAAATAACATCATCCTGGTACCTGAAGAAATTCATAGTTTTTAAACTTTGTGAACAATAATATATAGAAACAAAACAGAAAAATGAAGGAAACAGATGAACAGGCAGAGATTAATGGTCTTGCCTGAAGTAAATATTCAATTCCCTACAAAGTGGGTAAATACTTGCCCAACAAGTTGTTTGAACAGTGTCTTGAATCTAGTTCCTTTGAAGAGTCAAAAGGGTAGCACCTGAAAGTACTGTTAGAATTGGGTTTCCCCACAAATTACAAGATTGTGAAGCACAAACCACAGCATTAGGCTGATGATGGCCATGACGATTTGATACCAAATTTCTACAAATGCAAAGTCATGCAAGAATTCCAGGCCTGTATTTGTATATATACACAAGATTTGTATAAATTGGCTGTTTGAATACTTTAAGTACTTCAAGAATTCACACTCTTGGAGGCAAAAGGATATGAACTCAAAAGATTTCACAATTAAGACTTGAAATAAAGTTGCTAGATTTACAAGGGAAACCAGCACCTGTCCATAATTAATTAGCTCCCAGATCATGGATATATTCATCTGCTATTTTTGATGTATTCATGGCATTTGTGCTAATAGAGTATCTCCAGATCTAAGTGGGATTATACATGTATATTTTTCATCTCAATAGTCTAAAATCCAAAAACTCAAAAAAAAGGGTCAGTCTTTCCAAAACAGATTTTAAACCAGTGTGCATCCCCGGAGTGTTGATGCAAGTTTCTTACTATAGCTTTCAACCAGAGAGAAAAGAGTTCAACAGAATCTGGGATGAGCAAGTGTTTTGTTCAAGTTTGGTTTCTGGGCAGTCA
Source organism: Stegostoma tigrinum (assembly GCF_030684315.1). Lineage (NCBI taxonomy): Eukaryota > Metazoa > Chordata > Chondrichthyes > Orectolobiformes > Stegostomatidae > Stegostoma > Stegostoma tigrinum. The sequence goes on from NC_081378.1 coordinate 35,192,784, forward strand.
AAATGAAACCTGACCGGGAACAGAAGCAAGAGAAGTTTCTCCTGCAAAATGGAGATTGTTCAGAGCATTATGGAGATGAGTTAGTTACCTCAGTGAAAGGGTGTAATTTGTGAAATTATCACAGCAGAAGTGTTCAGATATAATTCTGCAGATTATTAGAAACAGGAAAATGTCTAAGCTCTCAGTTGTAAGAGTGGTCACGGGAAAAGGCTTCTCAGCTTACATGACCAAAACCGGGAAGGGGCAGTCAAACCTACAGATTTACTGGGGAACAAATTTCCCTAGATTGATGATTAACTGCAATATGATGGCATTGTGGAGGAGAGGGGTTTTTGTTTGCAGCGTGTTTTGAAATATTTCAAACTTATGTACATAGCTTCGATTATTTTATTTTAATTTTTGTGTTACGAACTTGTTTTTGTTTTAATCAAATCTGCAGCTTAACAAGCTTGTCTTTCAGTGAAACACTGCCACATTAATTAAAAAAAAACACAAAAGGACCTGTCAAGCTAGATTTCATAGTGATAGCTGTCTTGTCCGGTAGTAATAACAGCTGAGATCAGTATACTTCGTTGTACTACTTGTGTTATGATCCAGCACATCCAAGGTAATAAATTCATTAGCAACATCAGGCAAGCCTTTGAGTATTCATTGTTTTGAGGAGTGATTTAAATCACTATGTAACTGCAATACCAAACCTTTAACATAATGTGCATTATCAATTTCTGTTCCATTGACAAACTCAGGAGGCAGAAGTTCTGCATGGATCTGAGCACTGAAGGTGTCAACTCTCGACATGGAAACTACACAGTGTAGTTTATCTGGACCTAGTAGAGCCCAGCAGATTGATGTATGGCGGATAGTTGATTCAGAAGGATAGTAACAAGCATCTCAATGGAACACAGCATTACAGGGATGTTTCCCCAACATAAGTCATCCTTGCCAGGTCCTTTGTCAAAACTCAACAAAAATTGGGCATATTCTCTGTCGTGGTAGCAAGTGAGGGAAAACTCTGATTTGGGAGGAGTTAGAGACACAACCACTTACCACGAATTCCCCCTGCAACAAATCAGAAATGTAGTCAAGAATGAAATAATGCAATCCTCTAAAATATTTATTGGCCTTTTTGACTAGTTTTTATAACTATTGTATTGCAAAATATATCTTAGAAGCTAGTCATATGAAAGCAAAAATATGATAACTGGAAATACTACAGTACCTCTGTTCTTCCCACCATCTCCCCCACCCCACACACAATAAACAGAGGGACTGCTACAGCAAGAATTTATCTGAAAGCAAAAAACAAAGTCTTTGTACAAATGCAACAGATAACACAACATAATTTCTTATGAGACTTGTGCTTCACAGTATGAAACCTACAAGATTTATAACTGAAGTTTACATATTACCAACCTGTTATCCTTTCCTGGGTACATCTGAGTGTATTCAACTCGATACTTTTTGGCAAAGAGCATGAAGGCATTCATTGGTCTCTTGCATTTGTTATTTGTAGGAGATGTGGTGCTCAATGTGCTTGCTGTCCCTGAGGTTAGACTTTTACTGGATTTATTATATGAATTACAAGGCAGGTGTGGTGATCCAGAAGGCACAGAGCCAGTGATCTGTTCTGATTTCTCACAGTCTGGACTGCTGGTACTTCCACTTGTCTGAGAAGCACGACGCTGGCGAGCCATACTACTTAGCACATAAACAGCAGAGGAATCCAGTGGTGTAAAGTCATAGCTGTAACACAGTGCAAATAATAATTAATTGTAATTTTACTAAAATTATTTCCAAAAAATCGTAGCTTATTAAGTTAATATATGCCTTTAGGTATTGCATGACGGAACTCCTATTGGTTTGTCATGCACAATTAACATGAAATCACTACATATTAAAAATTTTATTTTAAATTGTTTTTTCCACAGATTGTGCGTGCTCTTGGCTAGGCCATCATTTACAGCTCACCTCAATGACCTTCGGAACTGGGTGCAAGCCATATCTTGCATCTATCTGTACTTCACGTAATCCTTTCCCTATTTCTCCATTATCAAGAAAACTGCAACTACACCTTCCTACCAGTGATGCTATAGCACCCCAATTTCATAACTCACAGCTCCACACTCTGCACGGAGGGAGATTCTGGTATTCCACACACTAACTCTCCAATTCCCAAAATGCAATCGTTTTTTCTATTTATATTACGGAACTCTTGGATGGGTGCCTCCGGAGGCTTGGGGACCGCTTTGCAGAACACCTCCGCTCAGTTCGCAACAAACAACTGCACCTCCCAGTCGCAAACCATTTCCACTCCCCCTCCCATTCTCTTGATGACATGTCCATCATGGGCCTCCTGCACTGCCACAATGATGCCACCCGAAGGTTGCAGGAACAGCAACTCATATTCCGCCTGGGAACCCTGCAGCCATATGGTATCAATGTGGACTTCACCAGTTTCAAAATCTCCCCTTCCCCCACTGCATCCCTAAACCAGCCCAGTTCATCCCCTCCCCCCACTGCACCACACAACCAGCCCAGCTCTTCCCCCCCACCCACTGCATCCCAAAACCAGTCCAACCTGTCTCTGCCTCCCTAACCGGTTCTTCCTCTCACCCATCCCTTCCTCCCACCCCAAGCCGCACCCCCAGCTACCTACTAACCTCATCCCACCTCCTTGACCTGTCCGTCTTCCCTGGACTGACCTATCCCCTCCCTACCTCCCCACCCACACCTTCTCCACCTATCTTCTTTACTCTCCATCTTCGGTCCGCCTCCCCCTCTCTCCCTATTTATTCCAGTTCCCTCCCCCCATCCCCCTCTCTGATGAAGGGTCTAGGCCCGAAACGTCAGCTTTTGTGCTCCTGAGATGCTGCTTGGCCTGCTGTGTTCATCCAGCCTCACATTTTATTATCTTGGAATCTCCAGCATCTGCAGTTCCCATTATCTCTGATACAATATTATTTTGAGTTGGTCTGATAAATTGTGCCAAACTGGTTACACTTGAACATGACATAATCATTAGAAAAGGTCTAACAAAAGTGTCCCCTTTCTTTGATGGTTTCCAATGATTCAATCTGGATAGTGAGCTACAGCTAGTGTGTTACAATTTGAAACATGTATAGCACAAAGTTTTAATTAACTGGCACCTGTGGGACCAGGGGTGTGCCAGTTGATCAAATATTCCAGAAAATCAAGAGGTCCACATAACGAACATAAACACACACACACACCAATAAAAATGTAATGCAGGAGGTATACCCATCGCTGTTACACTTTATTAACAGCATACATAACTCAAACAATAACGCAACTTTATCTTAAATAAAGTTTATCGGCCAAGAGCTTTCTCACTCACACCCTCAACTGACTAGTCAGACATTGCAGTAGAGAATGGTATTTTAGGAGAAATTGACTCGAAATCAAATCAACTGTTCATATTTCATGAGGCCATTCAATTGAAGAAGTATATTTTCATTGAGGCAAATAAATGAAAAAATCTATTTGGGCAGAATATTACATTAAACTCTGTGGTATTTGGAATACGTAATTTTTGCCAGTTTATTAAGTGCGCTGGTCCAAACAAAGTTTGCTATTGTCACAGTTGACCTAACAGGATAGCACCGTTTACACAGTGCTGTGAGCAGGACAATGCATGCTTATTGTCTACTTGTATTGATTAGGAGGAAGTAGATCTGTATACTTGAGCAAAAGGAAATTTTGCTATGAATAAATTTATACGTAGGAATTGTCAAATGAAAACTGCTTATGTAGACCCGTCACAAGGTAATTCTATCATCCTGCCAGAACTGCACTGCCCAGCTCCTTCCATTCTACGTAAAGTAACCATTTCTTTGTCAGCATATAATGAATTTTTCAAACAGAAAAGCAAATGAGACAGTGAAGAAAACGTAAGAAAAATGAAGAAAAAAAGAGTCATGGATTGTTCGTCACAGTTGTGCCTTGCACTAAATTGTAACTCATTTATGTGTCAAAAATATTTACAGGGCTTTATCAAAACGGCAAATAAAAAATTGATTTTTAAAACTATTTTTTGCTCCAGAAGAAGTATCTTGAATTTTGACTATTTTTTGCTCCAGAAGAAGTATCTTGAATTTTGGGTCTTTAAACACAATCTAGTGCCCAATTGTGCAGACTCTTATATAATAAAGTGTGAAGCTGGATGAACACAGCAGGACAAGCAGCATCTCAGGAGCTTTTGTGCTCCTGAGATGCTGCTTGGCCTGCTGTGTTCATCCAGCTTCACACTTTATTATCTTGGATTCTCCAGCATCTGCAGTTCCCATTATCACTGTGAAGACTCTTATGGTTGGTGGGTGTGAAAATTAAACATTGCAAACAGCCTTGGAAAAACAGTAACAGCTTAAAAAAAGTGTGTTCAACTAAAATAACGACATCCATCTAAACAGGGATCTTCCGAACCCTAAAGCACGGTTTACTGCAAAATATTATTGACAATTACCAAAGAAAATATAATTTGCACATTGTATGGAGATATGTGCAAAGGATTAAATTTAGCACAGGAAAATAATTAAGGTTTACATACATCGTATATATATTTTGAATATTTAGATTTTCATCATTTCAAAATGGCTTTAGTATTTCCTGACTTAAATTTTCCAAACTTAGTGTGAGAGGAAATGCAGATTCCAATGCAAGTGTTCAGTGAATTGTGTCAAATTTTTAAACAGTTAATATGGACAAAAGAGAATTAGGCTAATTGTGTGAAATTCTGCCTGTGCTTCTGAGCAATTCCTTGCCCTCTGCTTTGCAGTCCTCTGAAGACATGTGCCAAAATCAAAAACTTAACACATGGTAAAAAAATATTGATGAAAATGCATATCACATCATTTTATGGCTCATAACATGGTTTCACCAATGCACTGCATTACCAGCTTAACACACTTGGATACCAAAATAAACCTCTAACTAAATCAATTAACATTTCAGATTAGTCAGCAATTGTAAATCACTGCAACACTGTGTATTTAAGAAGTACAATAAAGTAACCTTTGAACCGATGAAACTAAGTACAACCGAGGATCAAGGTTCAAATTTTAGCTCAATTGCAATATTTATCCTGTCTTTGGTTCTCAAAAAGAACATTATAGCTGATGTTAAATTTTGAAATCTAATACAAATGGATTTCCAGCTATATCTGACGATTCCAACAAAACTAATGATTAAAATAGTACATAAAGTCAGTCTTACAGATAATTTTAGGAATATCCATTTTTAACATCTTTGAGGACATACATCTTTACTAAGTAATTTTATGATTTTAATACCGGTATGAGATCGAGTTAAAGGGGAACTTTTAATCCAAGCTGTTTATATCAAGGATTTGAGGATACATTGTATTATGTATTAAACTCAAAATATCATTTGTAATTTAAAACATTATTTGCTAATAAATAACAGATCCAGACAAATATATTTTATCACCTCCTAAATGTGTCAAAAACGCCAGAATCATCAAAATTGTTGGCATCTGGATGCCCGGGAGGTAGACAGACATCTCCAACTTCCATTTCACAACATGGAATTCCATGATGAACCACTGTTAAACTGGGATAAAAGGAAGACCATCCTGTATTTAAAGAGAAAAGAAAAATAAAAAAGTAAATCAATATTCCAGAGTTTGGCAGAAAAATACTTTGCAATCGGTGTCAGAATGATAATCAGCAAATAAAATTACCATACTAACAGTATATTTCTGACCTTTGTTTTTTACATAGAAGGGATGGTCCAATCTGCACTCTGCAATTAATTTGCCAATTTGTGACTTGCCAGGGTCAAAGGTTAACTTCAGTACTGAACGTCCAAAGGAAACAGTTTCTGTGTGAGCCACTAATTTTAGCCCTTCAGATCCAAATCTGTATTTCTGTGGAGCAAAACAAAATTTTAACATTTCATTTAGCATACACAAGACAGTTCATGAAAGAAACATCTCCATTTCTGAACAGTCTTCCCTCTGTGACAGTGTTTATTTATTCTTTAATACAATTCCAGGCTTAAGATCTTCCCAATTTATGTGACTCAGTACAAAAGGGTTCATATACTCAATGAATTTCTGTATAAGCCTAAATAAATATGTTGGTTGGTGGGGTGATTTCTTTACAAAAACTTTAGTGCACAGGAGATACATGTTGCAAGATATACCTTAGAAATATTAGATGCAATTTAGTGCACACACAATGGGAAACAACGTACATAACTTTACACAGAATATCATAACACTTGGAGAAACTGACATGATTAGTCCATAAGACATAGGATTGGAAGTAAGGCCATTCGGCCCATCGAGTCTGCTCCACCATTTAATCATGGCTGATGGGCATTTCAACTCTACTTCCCTGCACACTCCCCGTAGCCCTTTTGTCACTAAAGATGTGCAAGTTAAGAATGTGTGTTAGGGGCAGTTATTTGTGCTAGTTTCTAGCCTTGAGGAAGTGGAAAGTTAAAAATTAAGTTGTTTTGGATCATCTTTTTTCCATTCCACTCTCACTATCATACAAGGCTGTCTAGTGTACAAATTATTTCAAAAATATTTTCATATTTATTTGAGAAAGTTAAAAATATGAGTTGGAATCAGACAGTAAGACTTATGTCACGGTAGCACTATTGCTATTTTATTGCAGTACACACCGAATACAACTACTGATCAAAATAAATCCCTCAGGTCTAACTAACCCTTTCCAAATATAGGTTCAGACTAACATGGCCAGGTTATTGGAAGAAACAGAACATACGCAAGAAATCTATTTGAACGTATGGTTAAAACGCAAAGAAATACAATGCATATGAAACATTTGAGTCTGGGTTTGCACTGTGATGAAAAAGGGAATGAAAGACTTCCATTTATCAAGAGTCCTTGGAATTTACTTGAAGAATGCCCTGCTGAGAGGTTTAGCAGTTCTGTGGTAAGAACTTTACTTCCTGTCATTGTGCAATGGGTTGCAGCATTCTTCAATGTGGATTCCCAAGGTGCAGCAATATTGTCACCAAGTTATCCAAGTAACCAATTACATTAAAGAATTTGTACAGTCTGCCAACCACACTAAAAGCAAAACACTTCAAAAAAATGAATATGTTGAACCAAGAAGTCTAAAGTGAAGGCAGAAGCCAAAACACTGAAAACACTCAAAATTATTATAAGTTAAATAAAAAAATCTTGCAATTGATCTTAATGGTGACATTTAACAATACTTCACAAACATGAAATGTACATTTTTCAGGTGTCATTCAACAACAGACATTACCCAGATTATCTTTGAAGATCCAGTTATACCTAACTGCATGAGGATCAAATTTTTCATGGCGTTGTCAGTGGTGTTGTAAGAATGGCAAAGGGATTGCTAGCTCCGTTGGTTTCTACAGATGGCCTGCAGCAATGCAGTAAGTGACAACTCACAATTTTAGGATTTCTGGGTCAATTTGTGCTGTGCTATATTCTGAACCCTGACATTTGACCAAAGTCTCCAGTAAAATTATGGCCATATTCACAGCAAATTAGTTAGTAAATCTCCAGAGGAACTGTTCACATTAGGCAAGAGTAATTTATCCTGCAATCACCAAAGTCATATACGATGCAACACAAAACTAAAGAGATATTGTGGATTTCATGCTCTTTAAAAGATGATAAAATGACAATGTTCTGTGGACACCAGGAAAAAGTTTTTCTGCAGATGTTCATGCCAATTAAATGGCAGGATTTTTAGCAAACCAGGTTGACTCTGATGAGTTGGCACTGCAATGGCAAATAAGCTAGAGATGACTGTAGTCTATTTTGTTGGGTGGTAACAGTCATAATAAATAGATAGATGTGTACGCATTGCACATGTTTAAATGCAACTTGCCATTCTCTGACTTGTTTTGCAATTCAATGAGTAGAATCAACCTTAGATAGCAGGAACTGCTGATGCTGGAGAATCTGAGATAACAAGGTGCAGAGCTGGATGAACACAGCAGGCCAAGCAGCAGAGGACCAGGAAGCCTGATGTTTCGGGCCTAACATCAGCCTTCTTGTCCTTGGTCTGCTGTGTTCATCCAGGTCTACACCTTCTTACATCAGTTAGTTTAATTTTAAACAAGGCAGGTTGATTCTAAGTTTGGCAGCTGTCATTCATTATGAACTGGTGTGTTCCCCATGACAATGCCTCTACCAGTTACAGCCTACAAAACTACTCAATCAGCACCCTCCTTTCAGCGTGAAATGTTGTCTTCCCTTTTCTTTGGTCATTCTTGGAAATTGTCCCAAGTGCAAGATGAAAAGCTTCAACAAAATATCATTTTTCAGAAATATTCAAAATCTGTTTACTTGATCCTCATTACGCATGCATCTGCAGGCCTTTCTTTAGTGACTCCATCAACAGGTCCTGACGGCTTACACCATACTTCCAGTTCCATTGGCACCAATAAGGGATTGCCATTCTAGCGCGAATATTGTTATCCACAGGAGACCCATGCCACAATGCCACACAGATACTAAGGATTAAGTAGCAGATAATAAGTACTACCAACCAGCTACTTTTATAAGGTGTTTAAACCTATCTACATTTTGACACTGATTCATAATGAGTGCACATCACAGGACTTCTGAAGTCTGGATTCCCTATGATAGCCTGCTAGTTAGCAGGCTAGAATTTGAAAGGTTTTCCTCAATTAAATTTGTAGACGATCCACATCAAAAAAGTGATGTATTCATCCCCTCTGCCAGCACTTTCGTTAAATTGACAATTGGTGTCAAGAACAGATTATAATACAGTCAGTCCATATTTCACGCGAGTATGGACACAATGAAACAAAGTTATAAAAAAAAAAATCAACCTTTGAACTCAAATTGTTGTTTTGGAGATTTTGCTCTCCTTTGAAACAGGTAAATTTCTGTCTCACCACAAGACCTTATCTTTGTCCTGGAAATCCTGTTTCAAAATTATTTATACATTCTCAATGAATAAACTCAATGCACATGACTTTCACTCGTTTTACTTTTTGGTAAGCTAAAGAAACAATTTTGCTTCCATACTGAAAAAAGACTTCACAAATACACTTTTACAAAAAAAAGCATTCAACCATTAAAACAAAAGATGTATTATGATGCCTTAAGAACTGAATTTCTAAGGCTGGAACGTTTAATTTAAATGGATTCTGCTTCTTCCTAATCATCCAAGGTATTAAGATAGTCAAAACCACACTGAAGACAAATAATTGGAAATTAAATTATAATACACTAATTATACTTTTCCATTAAAATATTACATACTTAGGCATGTGTAACCAGCACACTTTTTTTTTTCTCCTTGCCATTTTGATTGTGTGTGCAGCCTGATCTGGTGTAAAACAGTTATGTTAGGTTATCAACCTAATCAGTGCAATTTAAAATGACAAAACATATGAATTCTGCTTTGGTTTTGAAGTATGTCATTTATGTTATGAGCACATCAAGCAATTATATTTCCTTTCTCTAATCAAATGGAACAGGTAAAAGTTTGTACATCAAAGCAGTATTTATTTCCTGAAATGAAGAACTAAAACTGGCTATAGACTAACAGCGATTGAGTCACTAGTTTTCTAATATTGAGAAGAATCACTACACACCAAGATATATAGCTTCTCAAAACCTTTTTGATCAAGGATATTAATATTTTTAAAATAAAATACCAACACTTTAATATGCTCCAGTAAAATATGAATAAATATTTCATTTTTTATTAATAGTTCTACTGAGATGTTGTAAATCTATTCCATCAAGTTTCCAGAAATTAATCTAGAAGTCAAGACAAATAAAATGACCACCTTTTGTGAATGGTTCTTCAAGCCTTTTTCATCTTCAGAGTTAATTTCCAGTTTTGCAAATTCTTCAACATCCTGCCAATCTTTAACATCACCCTTCTGGAAGCGCAGACGTGTCCCTATAAAAACAATAAACAGTAGGCTACAGATAATATACATTTTATATCAGTTGTAATTTGTATAAAATACCTATAGCTGCCAAAATTAAATGCCATTCTCACATTCATGACTACCAGTCCAGCTTAGGTTGCCACAAAGGATGCTTTCTACACCTTGTTACCTCTTCTTCTCAACCACTCCCTTGAGATGCAGTGAATCTTAGTTAAACCACCACTAGTCATCTCTCTCTCTCATTTTAACAAGACAGCAGCCCTATGGCAACTTTAACTTTACCCAACCAAAAATATTTCCGTTCATGGCTACAGAAGTATTAACTTTAGTAAGTCATTACAAACTCAGTCTTACCTTTCATGAAACAGTTCCAAGCAGTTTGTGGCCATGAGTGGGACCATCCAAGTTCATCATCATCAGATAGAGAAGACATACAGAAGATGTCAGACTCTGATTCACTGTTTGCCTGATGTAAAATAAGGAGAAAAGTATTTTCTTACACTAACTCCACAATGGTAACATTAAAAAAAATGCATGTACTGATATCCTGACACTTTCCCCTTCAATTGGTCTGCAGGCTCTTTTAGATACTGGGTGAAGTTAATCTTCAATTCAAATGGGAAAGCCTCCCAGATGGCACAATACAAATACCTTAAGAATCACAATTTCTAGGGTAAATGATTAGCATATTGTAATATTTATATTATCAATAATACTACTTATTTCCCCAAAGATTAGACAATAACATGTCTATAAATCAAGTACCAATGGCCGTGTTGCTTGCCTGGGCTCAGGAGCTCTCATCTGGGCTGCAGAGGTACTTGGTCTGGGAGGAAAAAGATCTAGATGTCATGGTACACCTAACTACCAATGATATAGGCAGAAGGATGTTCTGATGATGGAATATGATTAGGTATGGGTTAAATTAAAGAAACAAAATGAAAGAAGTAATGATCCCTGGAGTACTACCTGAGCCATGTGCAAAGATTAAACAGGCTGAAAGAGTGACGTGGGAGAAATGGGTTTGAATTCATGGGACACTGGCATCAGTATGGGGGGAGGAGGGAGCTGTTCTCATGGGACCAGAGTCCTGGTGAATCGCATAACTGGGGCTATGAATAGGGCTTTAAACTGAACAATAGAGGAGTGCTTTCCGCTGCATGGCAATTTTAAAAGGGGAAGAGCTCAGAGGTTAAAGTTTCCAGAACAAGTAATAGGACAGAGAATATGCAAAGGGTCAGGAATCTAACTTCAGGCACAGCAGATAAGGGGACAACTAATACAGTACTGAGGAGGTTGTACTTAAAAATTGTGCAACGTATGAAACAAGGTGAACAAGCAGATCGTGCAGACTGAAACTAATGTTGACTATGTTGCGGGTACCACAGCTGGGAACTAAAGAGCCAAGGATACATGTTCTATCGGTAGGCCAGGCAGTTGGGGAAGAGACTGCCTTGTTAGTGAAAAAACAAAATTGATAGCAGTAAGTGATATAGATTTAGAAGGCATAGAATCTGTGTGGGTAGAGTGGAGGAACCGCCAAATTATTAAAACAAAAACAATTGTCCTATTGGGAATTGTGTACTTGCCACCTAGCAGTAGTCAGGATGTGGGGGTGCACAGAAAGAGCACGCAAGAAAGGCAATACTTCAAAAAAATCATGCAGCTCTTCAAAATACAGGTGGACTGGGAAAATCAGGTTGGCAGCAGATCCCAAGGGAAGGAATTTGTCCACAAGATGGCTTTGTTTTGGAGCAGAACTTTTTTCTATATTCTCAATTTAACGACATGTAATGAAGCAGACTGGATTAGAGGGCTTAAGGTTGAAGGAACCCCAAGGGGCCACTGACGATAGTGAGAGGATTAATTCTGCAGGTTGAGAGAAAGATGATTAAATCAGATGTAATGGTATTACAATTGACTAAATGTAACTACAAGGACATGAGGCAGGAGCGGCCACAGTTGATTAGAAGGGCAACCTAGCAGACGGTGGAGCAGCAATGGCAGACGTTTCTAGGAGTAATTTAGGAGGCACTGCCGAAATTCATCCCAAGTAGAAGAAACATGCTAAGGGGATGATAAGCCAACCATGGTTGACAAGGGAAGTCAGAGACAGCATAAAAGTAAAAGAAAAAGCGTATAATATGGGCAAGATTAGTGGGAAACAAGATGATTGGAAAGCCTTTTAAAAAAAAATCAGAGGATAACTAAAAAAGTAAAATAATAAAAAGGTCGGGGAGAAGATGAAATGAGAGTAAGTTAGTAATATCAAAGAAGATTGCTTGAACTGAATTTTTTTAAAGATATCTTAGAAGATACAAGAGAGAACAGCGGACATTAGATGGCTGGAAATGAGGCTGGAAAAGTAGAAATAGCGAAAGAACCAAATAAATTCTTGGCATCAAATTTTCACAGTGGAAGACACCAGCAACATCCCAGAACTTAAGAGTCAGAGAGTAAAGGTGAGTATGGCCGACATCACTGAGAAGCTGCTACAGAAGCTGAAAAAAAAAGAACCGAATCGAAGGGACTACACCCCAGCATTCTGAAGGAGATAGCTGAGATTGTAGAGACACGAGTTGTAATCTTTCAGGAATCACTGGAGATAAAGATTGTCACAGAGCACGAGAAAATAGCAAATGTTACAGCTCAGTTTAAGAAGGCAGGGAGGCAGAAAGCAAAAAGCCCGTCAGTGTGACTAGAAGCAGGGCAGCTGCAAAAGGACTTGGACAGGCTAGGCAAGTTGGCAAAGCGGCAGATGGAATAAAATGTGGGAAGTGTGAGGTTACGCACTTTGGTATGAAGAAGAGGTCTGTGCCTATTTTCTAAATAAGAAATGCAGGATACCTAGAAATCTGAAGCACAAAGACACTTCGCAGTCCTAGTTCTGGATTCTCACATGTTAACGTGCAAGTTCAATTAACAGTTAGGAAGGCATATGCAATGTTATCATTCAGTTCAAGAGGGCTAGAATACAAGTGCAGGACTAGACAATGCTCCGGTTTGACCGCATTTGGAGTAGAGAGAGCGGTTTTGGGTGCTGTCTCTAAGGATGGAAGTACTGGCACTGGAAAGGGTCTAGAGGAGATGTAGGAGAATAATCTAGAGGATGAAAGGCTTGTCATATGAGGAGTGGTTGAGAACTCTGGGTCTGATGTGATTGAAACTTGAAGAACGCTGAGAGGCCTGGATACAGTGGATGTGGAGAAGATGCTCCCATGGAGTAGGAGAGACTAGGAACCAAGAAACAGCATCAGAGTGAAGGGATGACCCTTCAGAACTGACAGGAGATAGAATTTTTTCAGCCAGAGGGTGGTTAATCTGTGGAACCCACAGCTGAAGAGGACTGTGGCAGCCGAGCCACTGAATATATTTAAGACAAAGATCAAGGATTATGGGGAGAAAACAAGATAATGGGGTTGAGAAACCATCAGCCATGATCAAATTGTGAAGCAGACTCAATGGGCCGAATGGCCTAATTCTGTTCCTATATCTTATGGTCTAAATCCAACCAAGTCAAATAAGCATACCCTTTCCCGCTTTATAGTGGTCTGTTCTTCCCAATGACTAGCAGAGAGGTTGATTTCACTTTCTGAGAGAGTTGGTGGAGGACGAGCATAGGAATGTAAACTTTTACTTGTGGCCACTATATGCACTGGAGCTCTGAAAAAATAAAATATAACCGTAACAATGTATGAAATATTAAATGTACAGCATTGTTTACTTTGTTGAACAAATACAGTGCAGACTCTTAGTTTAACAAGAAACTTCCATTAAAATGATACAGTCCCTCTAGGAAAGAGAGTGAAGCTAAATTGAACCTACCATGTCGAATAGAGCCAGAGACAGAAGATTTCATAAAAAAAAATAACATTTTTACATTAAAAGATAGGGATATATTTTTAAGTTATTCAGTACTAACAGGTAAGGTAAGGGATGTATGGGCATACAATCTATTTATTCAAAGCTTTTTCCAATTTAAAAAATAAATTTCAGCTATATGTTAAAATCTGCTTTATTTCACAAATATATGCACAATTTAGGTCACTGCTCTGGCTAAGCTGCAAGATACCACAAAGGAACATCTCTAAAAAAATGAGGGGAGATCTTTTAGAAACATGTAAGATTATGAAGGGAATAGATAAGGTGGAGGCAGGGAGGCTGTTTCCGCTAGCAGGTGAAATTTGGACTGGGGCTATAGCCTCAAAGTGAAGGGAAGCAGATGTAGGACTGACGTCAGGAGGAACTTCTTCACCCAAAGGGTTGTGAATCCGTGGAGATCCCTCCCCAGTGATGCAGCTGAAGCTACCTTGCTGAATTTTTTTTTTTAAAAAAGGAAGTCTAGATAAATTTTTGAAAAGTAAAGAAATTAAGGGTTATGGTGAGTGGGTGGGTTAGTGGAGCTGAGTCTCAAATAGATCAGCCATGATCTTATTAAATGGCGGCACAGGCTCGAGGGGCCAGATGGCCTACTCCTGCTCCTAGTTCTTATGTACACATCCTCAGATCATGAGAAAAGACAAAAAAAAAGGTGGCATGTCCTGGAACAGTTCTACCTGATACTTAGGCTCACAATTTAAACCACCCACACCACAGCCCCCATCCACCCCCCCAAAAAAAAGAGCTTATTTGGAGTTTAACAATTCTCAAAAATCACATGATCATTGCTACATCTGCTCATTCAGAAACTGAGCTCCAAGTTATTGCTCACTCTTTCTCCAAACGATATGACAAAATGGACCTTACATAATTCCTTTCCAAACAGCTCCTCCAGCAAAACAACCCCCAAAGTCAAGGGACTGAAAGTAGCACAGAAATTTCAAATAGTGGCACAATTCTTTAAGGCACTGCCTACCCCATATTTGACCGTCTGCAGATCATATATTGGACTTATCAGTCATTTCAGAGCTCAGGAAACTGGAGTGGAAAAAAAAACCATTCTCAATTCTGAGAAACTGCCCAAGTAGAAGCAGCAACACCTGGGTTGCACATGCCTTTGTTGCAACTGGTTTTCCAATTGTTGCACAACATTCATGTTGCTGTTGGACCAGATTAAAATTACATCTTCCACTTGTTCAAATGGAGTGGCTCAGGTGTACTGGGGACAATCCCATAGATGGGTGACACAATCTCACTTAGCAGAGATAGTAAGAACTGCCAATGCTGGAGTCAGAGATAACATAATGTGGAGCTGGAGGGACACAGCAGGCCAGGCAGCAGAGGAGCAGGAAAGTTGACATTCAGTGTATGAAAATTTTCTGGAGAAGGGTTCTGAACGGAACCATCAACTTTCCTGCTCCTCTGATGCTGCCTGGCCTGGTGTGGTCTTCCAGCTCCACACGGCATTATCACAATCTCACTTAGCTCTTCATAAGTCAAAAAAAGCGTTTAAATTTTTGAGCATCTTCACAAACAATCAAGTAAATGGGGCAATGCTCTAAATGTAACTGAAATATTCTAATCAAAATACTGTAACACTGATTTGAATCACTAATAATCTATAATTAAAGACTACACCATTTTCTTAATCTTAGCTAATGGATACTGATTATTAAAATTTCATATTGATATGTATGACTCACATTTATCCACATTAAATGTATACATCTTTTATTCAGATTATTTGATTAACAGCACAGTCAAAAAACTCAGTGCCCACAAATGTACACTCTTCCACAAGAACCCAAGAAAAAGGAGCCGTAGGCCATTCATTCCCTCAAGCCTCTCCTGCCATTCTTCAAGACCAAGGTTCAATTGTCCCAGGCCTCAAATCCTCTTTCATGCCAGGTTCTCAGACCTCAAAATCAATACTCAAAGCAAATTTCAATGTTTCCAAAAAGAAAACCTACCTCCATTTTAAATACTTCAGCCTCCACAATTGAGTTAAAAAAATTCCAAATATTCACTACTCTTCTAGGAGGAGATTCCTTCACACCTCAATTTTAAATGTATTCTGTAACTACGTCCCCTCAGTTTGAGTGTATCCCACTGGCAAAAATATCTTTTAACATCTATCCCGTCAAGACCCCTCAAAATTTCGTATGCTTCAATAAGAACCGACTCATCTAAACACTGATAAATTAAGGCCTAACCAATTTGCCTGTTCTTTGTACAGCAATCTCTACATCCCCATTTTTGCAGCAGTAGCAGGAGTGGTGTGAGTGAGGACCAGAAGGCTGCCAAGAAGGTAAGTTCTTCATTTTGGCTGCGGAGCTGAGTGGGAGCGGTTGAATTGCGCTAAAGGTGAGTGCACTGATATCTTTGGGCAGTGGCTAAACCAGAGACACTGCGTGTGTTGTGGCTCCCACCCGCCTTTCTCCTCTAACCAAAAAAAAACTGACTCTGGTGTGTTGATAAGGTAAGGTTTTACTTTTGCTTTTTTGAAAAAAAATGTGCTGGTAAGTAGAGTGCTTGGTAAATTTTTTTCCATTTCATTCATCTATTATTTGATATTATAGTAGGACTAAGCTAAGCTTGAGTAAAAATAGCAGGAGATCCCAGACCTGTGTTATGCTCCTCTTGCTCAATGTGGGAGCTCACAGACACGGCTGATGTCCTTCACTCCTACACGTGCAGGATGTGTCCAGCTGTAGCTCTTGTTAGAGCACATGATGGCTCTGGACCTGCAGATGGACTCACTTTGGAGCATCTGTGATGCTGAGGAAGTTGTGGATAGCACGATTAGCAAATTGGTCACACCGCAGATTAGGATTGCTAAGGGAGAAAAGGAATGGGTGACGAAAAGACAGAAAAAGCAGCAAGGCAGTGCAGGTGTCCTGTGGTCATTTCCCTGCAAAACAGATATACAGTTTTGGATACTGTGGGGGGAGATGGTTCACCAGGGGAAGCAGCAGTAGCCAGATTCATGGCACCGTGGCTGGCTCTGCTGTACAGAAGGGCAGGAAAAAGAGTGGAAGGGCTATAGTCATAAGGGATTCGATTGTAAGGGGAGTAAATAGGCAGTTCTGTGGTTGAAAACGAGACTCCCAAATGGTATGTTGCCTCCCAGGTGCACGAGTCAGGGAGGTCGCATATCAACTGGAGGAGATGAAGGGGGAAACGTGAACAGCCATCTGTTGTGGTGCATATAGGCACCAATGATGTAGGTAATAAACAGGATGAAGTCCTACAAACAGAATTTAGGGAATTAGGAGCCAAGTTTAAAAAGTAGGACCTCAGAGGTGGCAATTTCAGGATTGCTACCAGTGCCACATGCTAGTCAGAGTAGAAATGAAAGAATAGGCACGATAAACGAGTGGCTTGAGAGATAGTGTTAGAGAGAGGGGTTCAGATTTTTGGGACATTGGGACCGGTTCTGGAGGAGGTAGGACTATTACAAATCAGACGGTTTACGCCTGGTCAGGACTGGAATCAATGTCCTGGGGGGTGCTTTTGCTAATGCTGTTGGGGAGGGTCTAAACTAATGTGGCAGGGGGATGGGAACCAAATGAGAAGGTTAGTGGACAGTAAAGCCTGTAAGGAACTAGATAATGAAGTCAGTGTGACTAAGGGGAAGAGTAGACAGAGGGGTGATGAATGCAAAGGGGCAGGTGGTCTGAGGTGCGTTTGTTTTAATGCAAGAAGTGTAGTGGGTAAGGCAGATGAACTTAAGAGCTTGGATTCGTACCTGGGAGTATGATGTTATTGCTATTACTGAGTCTTGGTTGAGGGAAGGGCAAGATTGGCAACTAAATATCCCAGGATGCTGATGCTTCAGGTGGAATAGAGAGGGAGGTAAAAGGGGTGGAGGAGTTACATTACTGGTCAAAGAGGATATCACAGCTGTGTTGAAGGAGGGCGCGATGGAGGACTTGAGCAGTGAGCCTATATGGGCAGAGCTCAGAAACAGAAAGGGTACGGTAACAACACTGGGGCTGCGCTACAGGCCTCCTAACAGCAAATGTGAGATAGACATACAAATATGTAGACAGATTATGGAAAGATATAGGAGCAAAAGGGTGGTGGTGATAGGAGATTTTAATTTTCCCAACATTGACGGGGATTCACTTAGTTTTTGGGGGTTTAGATGGAGCAGAATTTGTAAGGAGGGTTTTAGAGAACAGTATGTAAATAGTCTAACTCGGGAAGGGGCCATACTGGACCTGGTGTTGGGGAATGAGCCCAGTCAGGTTGAAGTTTCAGTAGGGGATTACTTTGGGAATAGTAATCACAATTCCTTAAGTTTTTCAATACTCATGGTCAAAGACGAGAGTGGTCCTAAAGGAAGAGTGTTAAATTGGGGGAAGGCCAATTACAGCAAAATTCAGCAGGAGCTGGGGAATATGGATTGGGAGCAGCTTTTTGAAGGTAAATCCACATTTGATATGTGGATGGCTTTTAAAGGGAGGTTGATGAGAATGCAAGACAGACACGTCCCTGTGAAAATGAGGGATAGAAAGGGCAAGATTAGGGAACCATGGATGACAGTGAAATTGAGAGACTAGCAAAGAGGAAGAAGGAAGCATACATAAGGTCTAGGCAACTGAAAACAGATGAAGCTTTGGAAGAATAATCAGGCAAGTAGGACCAATCTGAAACTAGGAATGAGGAGGGCTAAAAAGGGTCACGAGATATCTTTAGCAAACAGAGTTAAGGAAAATCCCAAAGCCTTTTTATTCGTACATAAGGGGCAAGAGGGTAACTAGAGAAAGGGTTGGCCCACCCAAAGAAAAAAGGAGGGAAAAAAAGAGAAAATGAGAGACTGTTAATGAGTACTTTGTGTCAGTATTCACCAAGGAGAGGGACATGACGGGTGTTGAGGTAAAGGATAGATGTTTGATTACTCAAGTCGGCATGGTGTGTGTGTGTGTGTGGGCGGGGGGGGGGGGGGGGGGGGGTGGGGGAAGAAGGGAAGTGTTAGGTATTCTAAAAGGCATTAGGGTGGACAAGTCCCCAGGTCTGGATGGAAACTAACCCAAGATGCTGAGGGAAGTGAGAGAGGAAATAGCTGGGACCTTAACAGGTGTCTTTGCAGCATCCTTGAGCACAGATGAGGTCCTGGAGGACTGGAGAATTGCTCATGTTGTCCCCTTGTTTAAGAAGGGTAGCAAGGATAATCCAGGTAATTACAGACCAGTCAGCCTGAAGTCAGTGGTGGGGAAGTTGCTGGAGAAGATAGTGAGAGATAGGATCTATCTGCATTTGGAAGAAAATGGACTGATTTGTGATAGGCAGCATGGTTTTGTGCAGGGAAGGTCACGTCTTGCCAACTTGATAGGATTCTTTGAGGAAGTGACAAAGTTAATTGATGAGGGAAGGGCTGTAGATGTCATACACATGGACTTCAGTAAGGCGTTTGATAAGGTTCCCCATGGTAGGCTGATGGAGAATGTGAAGTTGCATGGGGTCAAGGGTATATTAGCTAGATGGATGGAGAACTTGCTGGACAACAGCAGAGTTGTAGTGTGAGTTTCTCAAAATGAAGAACTGTGATCAGTGGTGTTCCACAGGGATCCATGTTGGGACCGCCATTGTTGTGATATACATGTGAGCTGGAGGAAGGTACAGACGGTCTGATTAGCAAGTTTGCAGACGACATGAAGATTGGTGGAATATCAGATAGTGAAGGTGACTGTTGGAGAATGTAGCAGAATATAGATAGATTGGAGAGTGGGTGGAGAAATAGAAGATGGAGTTCAATCTGGGCAAATGTGAGGTGATGCATTTTGGAAGATCCAATTCAAGAGCGAACTAGAGGGTAAATGGAAAGGTCCTGGGTAAAAACTGATTCACAGAAAGATCTGGGTGTTCAGGTCCATTGTAGCCTGAAGATGGCAACGCAGGTCGATAGAGTGGTCAAGACATATGGCATGCTTTCATTCAGAAAGAGTATTAAGTACACGAATTGGCAGGTCATGTTACAGTTGTATAGGACTTTGGTTTGAGCACATTTAGAATACTTCATACAGTTCTGGTCGACACATTACGAAAAGGATGTGGATGCTTTGGAGAGGATGCAGAGGAGGTTCACCAGGATGTTGCCTGGTATGGAGGGTGCTCGTTATGAAGAGAGGTTGAGTAGCTTCAGATTATTTACATTAGAAAGACGGAGGTTGAGGAGGGACCTGATTGAGGTTGACAAAATCATGACACGTGTAGACAGGGTGGATAGCAAGAATCTGTTTCCAGAGTGGGGGACCCAATTGCTAGGGGGTCACAATTTCAGGGTGAGAGTGAAAAAGTTTCAGGGAAATATACACTGGAAGTTCTTTACGCAGAGGGTGGTGGGTGCCTGGAATGCATTGCCAGGGGAGGTGATAGAGGCAGGCACAATAGCATCATTTAAGACGTATCTAGTCAGATACATGAATGGGCAGGGAGCAGAGGGATTCGGGTCCTTGGAAAATAGGCGACAGGTTTTGGTAGAGGATCTGGATTGGCGCAGACTAGGAGGAACAAAGGGCCCGTTCCCGTGCTGTAATTTTCTTTGTCCTATCCCAGAAACCAGTCTAGTGAACCATCTCCAGTTTAAATAAAAGAGCAGAGAGATAAATGTTATCTACATACAGCTGGAGGTCAAGCAAAGCAGCCAGACATATCCATGCATATCTCCCTTAAACTTTGCCCCTCTCAGCTTGAAATCGTGACCCCTAGTAACTGAGCCCCCCACTCTCTGGGGGAAAAAATTGTCTTGCTATCCACTCTGTCTGAACTACCATTGCCAATACAAGGACTGAAGCCACTGTTCTGTGCCACACCCTAATCATGTAGCAACTTACGAGGAGTTACGGCAAACTGGTGGAATGTGGAGACATGTGGCCGAAAGAATTTAAAATGCAGAGAAGTGTAAGCAGTATTCAGGACACTAGAGGGGCAGAAAACATGATCAAAATGGTTTCAGGGATGGACACCTTCAATTAGAGATTTGTCGTCCCAGTACAGCTACAATTTTGCCGTCTGCCTGGCAAAATGGAAAATGGATCAGTTACGTCCTGTCCAGTGTAATCCTATTTGATTTTACATTTTTGGTGCAGAATTCTTTTAAAAACCAGAAGTCAGTGGTCCTTTAAAGATTTTAAGTGGAGGGGTTGTGCACAGCCTATTCAAACCTTTGGATGGCAGATTACTGAGCAATTTAGTAGCACAGTGATCCTGTCCACCAAGAGAACAAATTCAAACTGTCAAATTATTGTCTAATATATATTTTCTAATTAACTTGTTCAGAGATGTTATTCTGGAACAGCTGGGACTTGAACCCATGAGGCACACAATTACTGCACCACATGAGGCCTTCCACCAGCAACGTGTGGCTGGTAATGCTAAACCAGCTGCACATTCTCAATAACTTGCTCACCAATACTGGACCATTTCACTCCAGACCCAATGCAGCCTTCTTCATTCACACAGGTTTCAATGGCAAGGGGACAATGAATGCTCTCTGCATCAAGACACAATGTTACAGACTAAAGCATCAAGCAGCCAAAATAATATTGAAATCAAGGGAATTGGGCAAAAACTCTCTGGTGTCTAGCACAAAAATGACGACTGTTGTTACTGGAGCCAATCATCTGAGCCCCAAGATATTGTAGCAAGTGTTCCTCTGAGCAGCATCCTTGGCAGAACCATTTTCCACTTCAATGATCATCCCTTCACTTTAAAGGTCAACGGTCGAGCTATGAACTGATCGTTGCACTCCGATTTGGAACTATACCCCTGACTGTCACTATGGAAGGAATTTTAACCCAAAAAGTCTTTGTGTACCTACGCTGCATGGACTGAAACAATTCAAGGTGGCTACTCACTAGAGTAATGGCAACTTGGAATGCATAACAGATGCTGTTGGCCTTGCCAGTGACAGTCAAATCCCAGGAATGATTTATAAAAATGCTTCATGTTGTAGTCAAACTTTTACTGACTGTGTAGCTGTAAAATACAACTGAAAAGCCACATATATGCACCTAAACTTACTTTACAACATTATATTAAAGATAGACATCTTTGCAATTCTAAGAAACCTACTGTCTTTTTATTAATGTTTGTAACCATCCAGCTTAATTTGTTTTAATCCACTTGGGCATTCAAAGGCTGAGACATGCACCAACTATCTTCTTGTACTGTACATTCAAGTGCTAATATTTACCACACTATAGCAAGTTTAGTGGTCTAAGCTTTTATCAATTTAAAATTCAATTTCACAAATCCCCTTTCAACCACAGAAAAAGAATCTCCACCCTATTAATACATTGCCTGCTTAACAGAGTCAATTTTCTCATGTACACCATTAAAAACATTAGCAACAAAATGAATAGTCAAGGCATAAACAAACAGATTAGGGCTGAAGTTAATGTGAAAATGTTTAAATTACTTTAAATCTTTGTAAATATTGTGCAGCACACTCAATGGGCCAAATGGCCCGTCCTGCTCCTTTCTTTTATTCTTATCTCTTAAACCACAGAAGCAAATTATTACATTTGGAGGAGGAATGGGGCTGACTCGACTGCTTTGCTGAAAGCTAACAAAAACTCAATGGGTGAAATTACCTTCTTCTGTGACCTAATACCTGTGACCAATATGCTCATGTACTGTAGCCACTGGACAAAGCAATTCATAGAAAGACTCAAGTATGGAATGGAGGAGTTGTTCAAGGGTCATCAAAAGCAGTCGATGTACTGGAAGCAAACAAAGAAGAATGCCTAACTGAAATATAAAATAGCGGTAGTAATTGCTTCAGATAATGTAAGATCAAAAGAAACAGGAGAAGGCCATTTCACCCACTTATCCCCCACTATCATTTAATATGATTGTGCTGATCTGATCATGGTTTTAACTCCACATTCCAGCCTGTACCCACAACCTTCAATTTGCGCCAATCAGAAAATCTATCTAATGCAGTCTTGAATTCTTCAACAACACAGCTTCCACTGAGTTCTTTGGAAGAGAATTCAAATGACAATATGACCCTTAAAAGAAATTCCTCATCATCACTGACCTAAAAAGGGAGGCTGCTTATTTTTAAACAAAAACAGAAATTGCTGTCAAAACTTAGTAGGTCTGGCAGCTTCTGCAGGAGGAAAGCAGAGTTAAGGTTTTAAGTCTGTTGACTCTTCATCAGCTTTTAAATTTTGCCTTCTAGTCCTAGATTTCCCTACAAGGGGAAACATCTTCCCAGCATCTATCCTGTCAAGCTTCCATATGATCCCATATGAATGTACGAGATTCTCGTTCATTTCTCTAATCTCAAATATAGGATGAAATTGCTTATCCTTTGCTCTTAAAGATAACCCCCTTCATCCCCATAATTAACTAAGTGAACCTCCTCTTGCCAATGCCAGCTTATGTTTCCTCTACGTGGCCAAAATCATTCACAGTACTCTCGGTCCTGTCACACCAATGAGGCAATCGTAGTTGTCACAAGAATTCCTTATATTAACATGTCCAACCCTCATTCGATAAAGGTCAACATTCCACTAGTTTTGCTAATTATGTGCTGTAACTGCATATTAACACTTTCAAATTCATATACAAGGGTACCCAGAGCAAGACCGGATGAAATAGGAACAGAATTAAGCCATTCTGCCCATCAAGTCTGTTCTGGTTCTCAACGCCATTCTCCCAGTAATCTTTGATCCTCTTATTAAATCAAGAATTAATGTCTTAATTACATTCAGTGACAGTTTCCACTGGTTGGAACTCATTGCTTAAGGCGGCTAAACCTCTGGGTACAGGGAGCAGGGGTTCATGTTCCTGGATTACTGGGACCACTTCTGGGACAGGGGCGACCTATACAAGAAGGACGGGTTGCACCTGAACTGGAGGGAACCACTATCCTCGCAGACAGGTTTGTTCATGCTATTCAGGAGGGTTTAGAGAGTGGCAGGGGACTAGGAACTAGATCAGCAGGTAAGCAAGTGGAGGGACTGAGGGGAAGTAGATGTTCAGACCAGTAAGAAAATAAAAAATGACAGCATGGTGACTCACTGGTTCGCAAGGCTACCTCACAGCGCGAGGAACCGGGATTGGATTCTGGGCGCACCTGTGCGTAGTTTGCACTTCTCTCGTGTCTGCAATGGTTTTTTCTGGGTGCTCCGGTATCTTCCCATGTTCAAACAAGTGCAGGTCAAGTGCCAATAGTGTCCAGGGATGTGTAGGTTAGGTGGATTAGCCATGGGAAATGCAGGGTTACAGGGATAGGTTGGGGGAGAGTCTGGGTGGGATGCTCTTTGCAGAGTCAGCATGGACCCAACAGGCTGAATGGCCTGCTTCCACACCATAAGGATTCTATAAATTCCACCTGATCTCAGTTGTAAAGGGTCATCCCTTCACTCCAAGGGATGTGTCCAGACTCTCGTACTAGTGGAACCATCTACTCCATATCCACTCTATGTAGGCCTCTTAGTATTCTGTAAGTTTCAGTCAGATTCCCCCTCATCTCTCCAAACTCCATTAGTACAAACCAGGAGCCCTCAAATGCTCTGCAAATGACAAGCCCTTCATGCCAGGCATCATTCTTGTAATTCTCCTTTGAGCACCCTCCAAAGCCAGCACAACCTTCCTTAATTACAGGGCCTAAAACTGCTCTCAATATTCCAAATGTGGTCTGAGCAGAGCCTTATACAGCCTCAACAATACAGCTATTGCTTGTGTTCCAGCTCTCTTGAAATAAATGCTAAAATGATAGTTTGGAAGGCAAATGCAAAGTGAACCTGCATATTAACCTTCAGAGAATCCTGAACTAAGATTCCCAAAGTCCTTTTGCACCTCAGATTTCCGAAGCTTTTCCCGTTTAGAAAACAGTTTACATCTCTATTCTTCTTACAAAAATGTACGATCTCAAACTTTCCCACAGTCTATTAAATCTACCACGTCTTTGCACACTTGCCTAATCACGTCCACGTCTACCTGCAGCCTCTCTACTTCCTCACTACGTGTGCCACCACTTATCCTTATGTCTTGTGCAAACTTAGGAACAATGCCCTCCGTTCCTTTGTCCAGATTATTAATGTATAACATGAATAGTTATGGCCTCAACATTGACCCCTGTGGAACTCCACCAGTCACCAGCTGCTATTCTGAAGAAAGACCTTTTTGTCCATCATCCAGATGTCTTTCTCCATTTAAACAGTATTCTGCTTTTCTATTCATCCAGCCAAAGTGAACAGATTCCCATGTCCCCACATTTGTATTTGACAAATGAATACACCTTTCCTCTCAGTAAAGCATGTTGACTCTGTCTGGTTATATTATGATTCTCTAATTGTCCCACTACTATCTCATACTGATGGATTCCAGCATGTATGTCAGACTAGCAGACCTATACACACTTCATTCTTTTTCTTCCTTTCTTGAATAGTTGTGTTACATATGCACTCCAATCTGCCAGGACCTTTCCAAAATCTAAGATTATAACCAACGCACCCAACATAGCCATAGCCACATCCTTGAAGACTCAAAGATGCAAGCCATCAGGTTCAGGAGTCTATAGTTCCACGAGATTTTTAAATACTTTTTCCAAGGTAATTGTGATAGTTCAGTTTCTCATTCTCTCTCTTCCCCAATCACTCCCTCCCCCATTATTCTGAGTTTCATAGGATGATCTTTTATTTTCTACTATGAATACAAATATAAAAAGTACTTGATCAAAGTCTCTGCCATTTCCTTATTTCCCACTATTTGTCTGCTGCAGGGTAAAACAGATTAGTGCTAAATTTAGCTACTTCTTTTTATATATTGGTAGGAGCAGCTTTAACTGTTTCTTCCTAATTATGTTTCATTCTACAATTTCTCCCTTTTGTGAGTAATTTGTTACTGGTTGTAAAATGGGGGCCAATCACTAATCTTTCCAGCATTGAGAGTCTTTTCTTTCAAGTGAATAAGACCCTTAACCGTTAGTCACGGATGGTGCATTTTTATGATAAAATATTTCTTTCTCAAGAGAATACTTCTTTTTGAGAGAGTTAGGAAATATTTTCTACTTTTCCTAGTCCACTTTAGCCAACTCTGGCTTCATACACTCCTAACTGTGCTTACTTAAGCTTAAGGAATATGAAACAAACTCAAAAGAATGCAATACTCAAAGTGAATGCATAATTCAATCAGGTTATTCATGCCTAGAGGCTCCTGAATGAGGTTGCAAATTAACCTGTTATATACACATCATCAGATCCAGAATGTTATGTTGGCTGATTGGTTTCAGAGCTTATTGTTCTAAGAAGCCATCCCAAAGTGACCAAAATTCATACATCTTCAGTCATTACAAAGTGTTCGTCTGGCTGATATTATAGACAAACCTGTCATAAAATGTGCACTGCATGAGAGGACTTTGTGGGCTAGTGGCTATATTAGCCAGTTCAGTCAGCCAATTTACATCAGATTCACTTGTAAAAGGTGGCAAGGCACTATCAGGTGATCTAGAAGTGCACACGGTACGAGGAGACCTCGGGCATTCTTGATGAGACACTTCACTGCTTAACTGGAAGGCTGCAGGTATGGCTCTGTCAGTCTCTACAGCTCTCAATTCTGGAAGATCGTCTAAAAACCAAACAAGAAACACACAAACTCAATATTCATTTGTTCACGGTCAGACAATGTGCAAAAGAAATTACTTTTCTTAAATCTGTGCATCACTAAAATGTTGCAGCTGTAAAAATAATTTGAAGTCACTGACACTGAGTAATGCATTACGTGGCAGGCAAAAATGCATAAAACAACCTTAAAGATAGTCAGAACAGCATGTGCAATTCCAAGATCTTGTGCTCACAGGAAGCAGAGGTCTAGATTAGGGTGCAATTGCAGAACTTCAGTTCTCTTCACCAGGTCTCCCTCAAGCACTCGGTTTAACTGATCGTGGAATCAATCTCAGTCTGCCATACTAACCAACGCTAAAGCAACTCGGAGTTGAATGGTTTATTCCCGTCCCAGTTTTAATCAGTAAAGCTGTTGCATTTAAGTCTGTGACATGTTGCCCAAACGCATAGGAAGTAGTGAATATTTTGCAGTTAACATCTGCATAAGATAGGTAGAAAATTAGACAGACATACTTAATAATAATTTCCATATTATAACATTTCCTAAAATCAAATTACGCTGCTCAAACTGTCCTAACACTTGAAATAGTAATGCTCACCTAATGCAAATTAATTTTAATGTTCTCACACTTCTTTTCAAGTTCGTCAATGTCCCTGCCACTTCCCATCTCTGTAAATATCTCCAAGTCTACAGCCAGTGTTCCTGCCCTTCTCCAGTTTTCATCTTACACCTCCTGGATCTTAATGGACCCATCAGTGGTGGCAGTGTGCTTAAATGCCTTGGCCCTAAAATCTGGAACTCCCTCCATAAACCTCCCCATCTTTTTATCCCACTTATAAACACTCAAAATCTGCTTCTAACCGAATTTTTGATCAACTGTCATCATATTATCTTGTGCCTCCTTTTGTAGGATATTGGCCTGGTAAATCTCCTTGGATGACTTTATAAATTAAAGACACTACATAAATGCAAAGGTATGATTTTGTTCATTGAAAGGTACTTGAATCAAAACCAGATCAAATTTTAAATTTCTTTTTAGTCAATCACATTTTGCAGCTAAACACCTGTTCTATTGGATGAATATTTTGCATTCATTTGCAAAGTTTCAGCAGTCTTTGGTGAGAAACAGTAAAATGTTATTATTTTCCATCCAAACACAATGTAAATTTTATGTTAAATTGTTAGAATTACAGGGTATGTTCACTGATGGTAAAAGAGTCGTTGTTCCATATATATAAATAAATTTATCCATTATTGATACAAATTGCACTTACTCAACACAAATCTCTCAAACAGTTGCAGCCTCCTCCAGTATTTGTTTTCTGAACTATTCTAAACTAAAGAAGCTTGTTCTTATCTTGTTTACAATCAAATAGGCATTGAAAGTCATCTTCACTCCCTGCATACAAATGAATATCAGTATCCTGCCCACCTGACAGGAACCTGTTGATGAAAAGCGAGGGAAGATGAAAATGAAAGCTTAATCTTGTCCAAATTCACTACCCCCACCACGAAGGAAATACTGAATTTATAATATAATGAAAGAGAGAGAACGGGCACCTTCCCTATGAAAATAGCCTGGACATGTATGAACATATTCTATTAATCAAAATCCTAGTTAAACAGGCGCTCCAATGTTCCTATTTCAGAAATTCCACACTCCTTTTCGTTGACTACATGTAAAATGACCTCGAATGCAGACTATCAAACAGGTGGTGTTGAACACAAAAGGAAGCAGATCACATTTCATCTAT
Source organism: Stegostoma tigrinum (assembly GCF_030684315.1). Lineage (NCBI taxonomy): Eukaryota > Metazoa > Chordata > Chondrichthyes > Orectolobiformes > Stegostomatidae > Stegostoma > Stegostoma tigrinum. The sequence goes on from NC_081378.1 coordinate 35,220,926, forward strand.
ACAAACTAAAATGATGAGAGTTAACACTAAAAATGAAATTAATCAATTCTTTATGACATCAAGTTAAACACTTTACTGTTCATATTTTGATAGAAAGAACATCTCCCCCTGTGCAGCCTATAAAGAACTGATTATCAAAATGATTTTGGACAATATCAATTTATCTGGATTAGAAAATTGCTCATGGCCAGGGACTAATTAGTAATCTCATTCAGAAGAATGACAGAGTTACTGGAGGTGTAAAAGGTGTTATAGTGGTAGCTTGGGAGCAGTTTTCCTGAAAAGACATTATTAGACTACAGTTCTGAGGACCCAAAACGTTAGTTCTGATTTTCTTCACAGATGCTGCTGCACCTGCTGAACTTTTCCAGCAACTTCTGTTTTTGTTCTTGATTTACAGCATCCACAGTTCTTTTGGTTTTTATTATTAGATTAGAACTTAGGGAGTTCTCCTCTGCATTTGCTTGTACAATGATTGACTTAAAAAACGATTTATGCTTACACTATACACCTGAAGTTATTTTCTGCTTCCATAATAAGTGAGACACTGACATCAAAACAAAGAACTTTCAGTGATAATGGGAACTGCAGATGCTGGAGATTCCAAGATAATAAAATGTGAGGCTGGATGAACACAGCAGGCCAAGCAGCATCTCAGGAGCACAAAAGCTGACGTTTCGGGCCTAGACCCTTCATCAGAGAGCTCTCTGATGAAGGGTCTAGGCCCGAAACGTCAGCTTTTGTGCTCCTGAGATGCTGCTTGGCCTGCTGTGTTCATCCAGCCTCACATTTTATTATCAAAGAACTTTCAGTATTTGGTGATTTAACCAAATTGTGGGAGAGAACAAAGTTGAAGTTCCATACCCATGCAAAAGGTCAAAGAATAACTTATGTCCGAATATCAGAATCCAAATGCAGAAACCTCTTTCTTAAAAAAAAAAGATGCACTTAAAGGGGAATTGGGTAAACACGCAAAGGAAAGAAATTCAACAAAATATTGATATGGTTACATCATGTTGGTTAGGAAGCATGTTTGTTTGGTGCTTAAAGAACAACACAGACCGGCAGGACCAAATATCCAGAAACTCAAAATCTAATCCATATAATCTATAATTAAAAAGGCACTAAATTAGACCTATACTTGAAAAAAAAAAGCTGTTCTGTTTTTGATAGCTGTGTTTTTAAATTTAACCAGTTGTCCTATGAAACCTACATTGTTACTTTACCAATTACCTGTGTTAAATCTATTGGGACTGCAGCAGGAACAGATATTCACAGCCTGTTAATAGACTGGTGTAACATTTGCTATATATGGAAGCCAGTTAGAGCATTTTGCTTGTGCAGCTTTTTCAACAAAATTCCCCTGCCTTTTACCTAGATATAATACTTTTCATCTTCCAGTGTTCAGTAGTTCAATAGTATAATTTAACTACAATGATAGCTATGCTCCTAAAATCTCTCAACTATGTTTTTCAGAATTAAGTGAATACACTGTAGTACACATTATTATTGTTATTCCTTATGTTTTCTTGAAGAATGATAGGAGAAGCAAATTATTATAAGTGAAGCCTAGAAACTCAACTCAGCTTGATATTACAGTACAAAAGACAAAGCAGGCATGTGTTGGAACCATACATAATAGTAAAATCATTCACAACAGAAAACTCAGTGCATGTGATCTTAAAACTGCTAGGTTTAGACAAATACAGCATTGCTACATTTGTTACTAAATGCTTTTGATTTCATGTGCAAAGTAGGGGCAAACTTTCAGCTTTTGACAATTTACCTAATAAAACACTGGATCAACATACAGTGCAACAAAAACATCTCAAATTCTGTAGAAATGGCTCACCATATTCCATACTCTGGTCATTGTTTGCATTTCTCGGTGAGGAGGGTAAATCTTCATTACACTTTAATAACTCAATTGAATCATCCATCCCAGAAATTCTCTTGTCGACAACAAACTGAACTTTCTGCACTCTGTTAGGTGTGCATTTCGTTTTCATGTCCCACACCATGTTACTCCATTGGACGTCAGTTGACTTGAACAAAAAAAAGGCAATGAACATATGAAATATTTAGAAATATTATACTTGTGGCTCAGATTTGAGAAGGAAACTATATCTAAGAATGAAATCAAATTTGAGATTTTATTTTGACATGTTCAAATGGAGAAAATAGGACACACAGTAATAGCGCAAAAAATGAACAGAACATTCTAAAATCAATCATTCCGACAGATAGTTGACGGCAACAAAACCACAGAATTTCAGGTTTGTCTCCCCCACCCACCAGCACCTTCACACACACGCCCACAACAGGCTATTTGAGCTTGTCACTTCACAGACAGCAAGTGCCAGCATAAGCTACAGGTAGAGGAACATTTCAGGGAAGAGGATCATAGCTGTAGGCAAGGCAAACCTGTAACTGTAATCTGTCACCTTACTATACGTGGTTTACTTTTCATAAGTGTGGAAACATAAAATTGAACAAAAGATTAAAGTTATGCATAGTTTATTCCTTCACAAATACATTTAATACGGAAAGAAATAAATGGTCTTAAGATTGTACAATTATAAAACATAGAACATAGAACAGTACAGCACAGAACAGGCCCTTCAGCCCACGATGTTGTGCCGACCATTGATACTCATGTATGCACCCTCAAATTTCTGTGACCATATGCATGTCCAGCAGTCTCTTAAATGACCCCAATGACCTTGCTTCCACAACTGCTGCTGGCAACACGAATAAAATTTGCATGAACTGCAATTTGTCAATTAGGTGAGGAAATGTACATGGACAGATAATGAACTGTAGAATAGCTGAGAAGTAAATTTCAAGTGAGTAAGACATTTGAGGGTTCCTTTCTCTTTAAAGACAGGTAACCAATTGTGGAATCGCAAAACGGAATTTGTAGTCATACAAAGGAATTTACAAATAACAAAAAAGTGTGGTGGCAGAGAAAAAGAAAATGATTGCACCAAAATCAGCAAAAACACTTCTCCATTTTTCCAACTGTTATGAAAGTGAAGAAAGACATTGACTGTTAGAAAAGATGTATACTATTAAATTCTTCCATCCAACAATTTTTTCCACTTATTTTTGAAGTCCCTTCATAAATGCAGCATAACTAACAATATCAATTAAAACTAGCTGGTAGAGATGTCAACTGAGCTACTGGTAGTCATGTTATTTTGCACCAGCTGTGTTATTCCTCATTTCTGAAACAGCCTAGTTAAAATACTATAAAGATCACTTGATAATTTAACATTTATAATACTCCTGCAATATCATAAAACACCTCAAGGTGAATTACAGGAAAAGCATAACACATGATAACATTGAGCTACAGAAAGGGATTAGGTCAGATAACCAAAAACTTGGTCAAAGAGAAAGGCATTAAAAGGAGACAGGAAAGAGTGCACAGACACATTACCAGAGCTTGGGCCAATGCAAATGAAGACACTGCAACCAATGATGGTGCAATCAAAAGCAGGGATAAAAAGGCTAAAACAGAGGGGCAAGGGAGACACGTACCTTGAAGATTTACGGGGTTGCAAGCAAACACAGGTAGGGGAGGGGTAAGGCCTTGGGGATTTGAAAATGAGGATGAGAATTTTTAAGCAAGATACTGCCTGACTAGCAGGGCCAAAAGTAGCACAGTGACAGCAAGGATGACGGTTTTCAATCAATCTCATCCCCTTGAGCTATGTGCAACAGTCTTAGAAGACCTCAAGCCTACAAATAGGTACATATAGAAAAGCACCCAAGAGTGCAATGGAACATCAAATCCAAAGGAAATGAAGGCACAAAGGTTTTGTCAGCTAATGAGTTGAATCAGGGCCAAAACCAGACAAAAGTTGGAACTAGACAGTCTTACTACTGGCATGAATGAGATCGGTACCTCATTTCTCACTCTAATGTGACAGCAGGGTTGCAAACAGTACTAACAGAGAAAAGTTTGGAATCAGTAGCAGACAGACGGAATTTAGAGCTGGAGACAAAAAGCAATGGCTTTAATCTTCCTAACAGTTAATTGAAGGAAATTTCTGCTCATTCAGTACTGGATATGCAGTCTGATAATTTAGCAACAGTGAAGGAATCAAGAGAGGTTGTGTTGGGTGCAGCTTGGTGTCATCTGCACATGTGAAACTAATAAGGAGCTGGCAGATAATATTGCCACTGGGGACGTGTAGATGAGAAATAGGTGGGGACCAAGGATAGATCATTGGCGGTCAGAAGGAGCAGTACATCAGCAGGAAAAAGAAGCCATTGCAAATACAATTAGATAAGAATGGAACAGAGTAAGGACATTCAAACTAGCTGGGTAGCAATGGAAAGGAACTGGAAAATAGTGTTGTCAACCAAAGTTTGCATTTATCACCATCACACAGGATGCTGTGACTTTGATAAGAGTTTTCAGGACTGCGACAGAATGGAAACATGATTTGAAGAATTTAAGCATGGCATTCAGGAAAAACTGAAATGGATTTTGGTGCCAATAATGCATTCAAGGATGCTGGAGAGGAAAGACGCTGAAGAGAGATACTTCTCATTGGCAAAAAAGGAACTCTGCTCATGTATCAAATGCAATACCTAGCAGAATATGTACAAACTACTTACATGGCTGTGCATTTCATAAAAACTTAGCACAAAGTAAATAGTAAGTCATGCCTCAGACTCAAGACTACTGTAAGAACATTTCTCTGAGAGGTAGTTTCAGATTTCTTAACATCCCTTCCTTTATTTGACAATTTATTTTAGTGAATAGGAGAAACATTATAGTAATAGCACCCTCAAGAAATAAGGTATACACATTTTAGTTTTAAGTTAAAAAATACTAAACTCACATGCGCAGCACTAGCTTGGCAAAGTTGTAAATTATACCAAACTAAAAACTCCCCACTGAGGTAACAAGGATGCTTTTTTAAACAAAACACTGAACAAGTTATGAGTGATTTCTAGTTTGAAAGAATGCAAATATCTTAAAGACATATCTTGCCACTGACTTCACATTCTAAAAAATCAACACTTTCCTCACATTTCAAGAGAATATTCAAAGATAAAATTGCGCTGAACACTACAGATGCCATATTACAAGTGCTCATTGAGTTTATTATCGTACTTGTTTTGTCTCTTTTTTCAGTTCTCCAACTTTTCCATTAGAAGATTTTTCAATTTTAATATGACAAACAGCAGTCTTACAAAGACATCACTGATTACAAAAAAAATGGCAGGCTACAAAACATTCAAAATGGTTTCTCCTTATTTCACCAAACTTCCCCATTTCTTGTCACATTTTCATACCCCACCCCACACAAAACATCTGCCAAAACATGCTGCAGTAAAATCTTCCTGCACATAAGGCTCAAAAGATTAATGGGAGACAAAATGGATTCAAGTTTGCAATGAGGCACATCTAAGTGTCACTAACAATTCAACCACTGTAATAGTCTCTCCCTTCTGTATCAATACCAGACTGTCTAACAACAAGGAGTGTTATTTAAAACCAGTATATCTTTAATGATGATTTTAAAGAAAGACAGTTCAAATGTGTAGAAAACTCAATTCTTGCCCTCACGAAAATGAAGTTGATCTGATCAGATTTGTATGGAAAGAGGAATTTTCTCATCAGATGTTGAGTTTCCACACCCACCAGATAATTTATCAAGTTTCGTTAAATTTAGTAAAAACAAATGTGTATTTTAATAAAGTTATAAAGCGCATGAAAATTCAAAAGCATCACCACTGAAACAGCACACCAAATTCTCAACAACAATGAAGGATGGGCACGAAACACTGGCCCAGCCAGTGACACCCACGTCACTTGAATGATTTTAATTTTAAAAACGAACCTCCAACACGGCATTCCAAACTGGGTGTTTTAGCCTGCACAGCCATGCCAATCACTAAAATATCATAGTAAACCATTCTGTATGTCAGTAAAGTTGTTATTTTAAAATCAAAGTATTCAGACATGTTATACCACATCTCCAGGGCAGGTGGGAATTGGAACCTGATCTTCTGGTCCAGAGGTAGGCACACTACCACTGTGCCACTAGACCCTCTATCACTAAGGTTTATCAAATTGATAAAAATATAGCACAGTTGTTTTTCTTTTGGAGATGGATGCTGTTCCTGGTTATCTAGTTAGGTGGATGAGTGATTTTGGTGCTTCTTATAAAATTCAGCTCATCTCCTACACTATTTTTATGGCTTTTCTAACAAACATTAATGTACACATTGAAAATTCTGATCTAATAAATGCTTAGAACTAGCAAACTTCATAAAAACCAATCAGCTGAAGATTGGAAATGTTGACTTTAAGTGTCTACCTGAAAGGCAAATTTGAACGGTCTTGCTCCAAAAAATTTTTGCAGAGGGGTTTGGAGACAGGGTTGCCAAATGCTGTAATCAATCACTTAGGAGAGCTACCCTTTGGCACATTTATTTGGTCAGCATAGCTGTTGTGTTAAGGGAAAGTATACAACATGTAATTCCACTCCACCTACACATTAAACAACAAAATGAGCAAATTTGTGAAGCCAGCTCTAGTAATGCAACCTTTGCCTCACGGTGGGCCGAGACAGGGTCTCGAAGTTTTTATTCAGAATCACCATCCACGGTACAGCTGCTCTCTTACTCCCACATGGCAGTACTTCAGTTAAGTAAGAAATGATAAACAGCAATCAGCACTGTGAAACCAAAATCTTGACAGTTGTGGTTTGCACTTTCAGTACAAATATTCTTTCTTTCCTTAGCATATTACATAACATTTACAGCAAAATTTAGATGCAGTTCAACTTGAGTTCTAATTTAGTGATCAGATGCTGGCCCAAGATGATGTTATATATCATTCAGTATGAGTAACAAGAACTGGGAATTCATGCATAAAACACCTGTAAAACAATTAGTGCTGAATATGCCTTCTGTCATATTATACCAACCATGTGAACTTGAGAGTGTGTGATATGCCATGCATCTCCATCTAACCATTCTGCATCAAAGTAATTATTCTCAAAATTCTGAATTAAGTAATTTTTGTTTCCTAAATCAGTTGAACATATTTGGTGATGTCAGTGAGCAATAATTCCCAAATCTTGATTAATATACATCTAACAACATTATTGTAACCCTGAGTGTTTTGAAATGGTCACAAGTGTCAGATTTCCTGCATTACTTACACAGATGGATTTATTAAATACTGCATTTTGTTATTCATTCAGGAGTTTCTTTTATCACATTTCTTACTACAGTATGAAATATTCTGCAGGTCAAAGTACTGATTTGGGAGTTTCACAAGGAATTCCATCAACCCTTCAGTTTATGATACTGAACAAAGTAAAGCCAATTAATGAATGTTATGGTTTTGTTTTTAATTCACCATTAAAGGTGACAGCATCACTTTTAAAACCTCCAAGTCAAAGACGACATAAATAGGACAAAACAATGGATTAAACATTCAAAATATAGCACCAGGGACCGGTGTTCGATTCCTGCCTCAGGCAACTGTCTGCGTGGAGTCTGCACATTCTCCCCATGTGCGTGTGTTTCCTCCGGGTGCTCCAGTTTCCTTCCACAGTCCAAAGACGTGCAGGTTAGGTGGAATGGCCAAGGTAAATTGCCCATAGTATTCAGGAATGTTGAGATTAGGTGGGTTATAGGGTGATGGGTCTGAGGGTGGGATGCTCTCAGTGTCAGCGTGGACCTGTTTCCACACTGTGGGGTTCTATGATCTGTGATTTATGAAAACAACTGGATTGCTTTCATTTGAAGGAGTTGGTTTCTCAGTCCAAAATGCCATTGTCTGGCCACCTGATCTAAAATAGGCACAACATATGCACCAATAAAACCATGAAAGGAGTTTGCATAAATTATTTGAACTGGTTGATGGCATTATTAACAAGCAACCTGGGGGATAAATTGAAAGCAAACCATAAGCCTAAATTCTCTATTGGTGATAATGATATGACTGGCCAATTTACCGTATTGTGTAAACGTGTGATGTTCTGTAAATCTTAAATAGAGTATATTAAATTGAAAATGTCTAACTGTATATGTACCTGACTTGTTAATTAATCACAATACAAACAACCTTTCAAAATGTCAGCCTGGATCTATCTCAGTAAATTCTTGGCGGCGGTGGGGGGGGGGGGAAGGGGGAAGAGAGAGAGAGAGAGAGATAGAGAGAGACAGAGAGAGAGAGAGAGAGATAGAGAGAGACAGAGAGAGAGAGAGAGAGAGAGAGAGAGAGAGAGAGAGAGAGAGAGAGAGAGAGAGAGAGAGAGAGAGAGAGAGAGAGATAGAGAGAGAAAGAGGTAACATTTACATAACCCAAAAAAGTTAATTTTCATATCTGGAATCACTCCCTTGAATTATTTCCTGAATTGCTGTTCCTTATACATACAGATTAACTCTGGAGTCTTAACTGTTGTCTGAGCTGTCCACCGGAGAAGGCACCAGGTACAAAACATATTACAATTCTTTGTACTTCTTGAAGTAAAATCAGAAAAAATGCAATATATTACATCTTTACTGCAAAAATGTTGCCACATATGTCATAATGCTGTTATTGCCAAAGCAAATTGGCATTAATAGACACGAGCAGTAGTAAGTTTGATAATTGTATTGGTGCACCATTATACAACAAACACCCCAACCTTTTAATACCCCCCGGTTCCCTTTTATTTAACATTACCAAAGATTCATTCAGTTCTCAGTCAAACACAAATGCTTGCACACACACATTTGTATTTGAAAACAGTCTATAACCTGCATATAATTTAGTCTATAAATCTACTACCTACTTTGATGACCAATACAAACTCCAGAGGACATGTGCATCACACTGCAGTAATCAATTTATATCAGATTTTTCAGGTCTGTACCTTTACTTCTACATTTAATACAGAGGTTGTTTTGAACCTTAATTTTCAAACAGCTGTAAATTGAACTCTTTTCTGAAAGGTAACCAAGGAAGTGATTTCAAATGTAAAAGTTAACTCTTTTGGTTTATACAAATTGTTTCCTTTTCCCCCCCACAATATCTAATAACATTGATCCAGGCTGACACTTTAAAAGGATGTTTGCGTTGTGATTAATTAACAAGTCAGATACATAGACATTATTATTTTAATATATCTATTTAAGGTTTACAGAAGACCACACATTGTGTCAAACGGTGACTTAGCCAGTCAATTACAAACCAATGGAGAATTAAAAGTTTTTTGGTTTATTCCACAAGTTGCTTGTTAATAATGGCATCAACCCATTCAAATACTTGATTTTCATTTGCTGTTTTCTCCTCTTCAACTTTTTAGTTACTTAATGATTTGTTTCTCTTCTACTTTCAAAGCTCAGGAGCTGAAACATTAAACCACTTTGTTTATCAGGTCTATTTTAAGCAAGCGCTAAATATTTCTAGAAATTTATATTTCTGGTCTTTGCAGTACTCCTATTGATGCTGACAGTTAATCTCAGATTATCCAACAATAATCACAGCAAAACAAATCAATATATGCCATTATTACACCCCTGAAACTAGAAACGGCTTCTGCACATATGCAGAGAAGCAAATTCAGATGTTATGTCAACAATCCTACAATTGTTTATAGAGGGTACTGATGAAATTGCCCAGACTACAAACAAGTAGAAATCACAAATTTGACAAAAAGTTAGTTTTGTTGCTGTAGGGGTCAGTTAAGACTGTCTTGCAGTCTAAGAGAAACCAGCAATTCAAACCAAGGACCTGCCTCCTTGACCTGGCCTGTAACAAAATTACATTAGGAATCAGCAACTATCTAATAGTTGAGGATGACGGATAAAGAACAACAAAGCTGGAAATAAAAATCACATTGTCAAATACGGTGCAATTAGGTTTTAAAGTGCACTGAACAACACCACAAACTTTTTTTTCTTTGCTTCATATACCTGAAGAAATCAAACAATAAAGGGCAAATGAAATTAATATATTTGGCCTGGTATTACTTGTGGGATAATAGGGCAACATGGTGACTCAGTTGTTAGCATTGCTGCCTCACAATGCCAGGGACCCAGGTTTAATTTCAACCTTGGGTGACTGTGTGGAGTTTACACATTTTCCCCCTTGTCTGCATGCATTTCCGCTGGTTGCTCATGTTTCCTTCCACAGTCCAAAGAGGTGCAGGATAGGTGGAATGGCATTGGCAAATTGTCCGGTAGTGTCCAGGGATATGCAGGCAAGGTGGGTTAGCTATAAGATGGGATGGGGGTGGGGAAAGAAGCTAGGACAGGGTAGGATGCTTTTCAGAGGGTCGGTGCAGACTTAATGTGCAGAAAAATGATAAATAAAAAACTCTAAATTTTGCCACTGGGTAATAATATGGTAGATTACTTAGCTTAAAACTTGTGGTCACCTATAGAGTAGGTATTATTTAATTCATCTGAACATTTATTTTGTTAATTACCATACCCATTCATTTTAATTTTGAGTAAACAGTTACACAATGCAGCACCATTTTAAACCAGTAGACATTTAACCACTTTCCTAATACAGCCTGCCACTGATTTTTTTAAAATTGCACAATTTGCAACAACAGTCCTTTTTTCAGAAGTTTTGTAATCCAAGTATAACCTTTTGGGCATGTTTATTTTGATTATTCAGAATATCTTGAGTGCGTTTACGACCTGCGTCACTCAGATCTTTAAGCTTCCTTTCCTAACATCTCCCTGATGTCAACAACCTTTGAATACTGGGTGTTTGGCAGGGGGGGGGGGGGAATGGAGAAAGAACTGCTTCAAATTAGGAACTTTAAGCAGAGCAAACAAAAAGTCATTTGGTTTTAATTCTCTCTCTCGCTCTCTCCCCCACCCCCACCCCAAGACCAACCCTTAATATTGAGGGGAACTGTAGACAGTAAACAAATGTCTGGATCCTGTTCACAAACACGGAGAAACTTTAAATACTTCATCATGTGACGCTCACACCCAGGCAGTGCGCCTGCGCGTCAGCTCATTCATTCAGAACTGCGTAAGAGGGCAGTTTAATTACGAATCGAGCTAAAATCTTTCCCATACACGTTTAAATATTGATATATTTATGAATAACTCTAGTGTCGTCCTCGATACCGTACATGTCAGCCACAAACTGCGGGCGATGTTTAAGCCCACAAAGTACCGAGCCATCAATCGGGCTTTAAAAGTCCTGGCAGTCGGCAGGAAGTTTACAATTTTAAAATGAAAGGAAGTCGATCGCAATTTTAAAAAGTGGCCTCGGCGACAAACATTTGCCCCAGGACCGCCACACATCCTGTAAACTTTTCTTTCACCCCAACCCCTCATCCTAGTTTCCCTTTATTGTTGAGCCACCAGACCCCCAATCAGCCTAAACATCGAAAATCAAAGACAGGAGAGGAAACAAAAGCTGAAGTGAGTTTAGAGCGAGGGATCAGGGGTAGCCAGTTAGCCTGGCAATCGGTCCCAGGTCCGATGGCTCTCATGAAATGAATGGGAGAGACGTCACCCATTAAAAACAACCAACTTATCAACAATAAGGGACACGTCACAGTCTCACTATCAGTGGGGGATTCACTCTCTCCCTCTACCCACACACAAGCTGCTGTGTCCCGCATTTACTACCTACAGCTGAACAGAGTGCGGACTCAGGGCCTGACTTCACTGCTGTTTACATTCCCACCCTTACCCCCCCCCCCGCGAACTTCACTCACCAGCTCCGCCGCCATTACCGAGTTTCCACCGAGCGGCGGGGGCAGGCTCTCAACCTCGACAACCCGCCTGCCCATTGGATCGCCGGCACACGTCAATCAAAGTAAGGCATGTCGCCCATTAGAGGACGGCAGAGGTCGCGTCACAGATTGGAATGAACAACAGCACGCCGGGATAGGGCCCTTCACCCCGCCCCCCAACCCCAAACCGTGTTTACAGTTCCCGGATGGCTGGTGTTCCCTGGAATTTCCTTCAGTAGTTCAATCCGATTGGCGAACCAGTAGGCCCGATCATCTTCAGCTCCTCCAACGCTAAAAACGTTCCATCCAGCTTTTAAGTTCAGCTTCAGCAGCGTGCGTGACTCCTAAGATGTTGAAGCAGTCCGTGCTAATAAGCAGTAATGCCTCAGCGACATGTCGATAAGTGATGAGATTCACAGTGTAACACAGTGTGGAACTGGAGGAACACAGCAGGCCAGGCAGGAGAGTTTACGTATCTTCAAAAGTGAAGAAGGGTCCCAACCAGAAACATCAGCTTTCCTGCTCCTCTGATGCCGCCTGGCGCTCCTCCAGCTCCACACTGTGCTATCTCTGACTCCAGCATTTGCAGCTCTGACTGGCTTGTAAGGGTCATAGCGACTGGTTGCCCCTGTTCCGCAGCTACGTTCGTGCCCGGCTGTAGTTGGAGAGGGAGCACGCGGTGCAGATGACACAACGGTAGCTGGAGAGGCAGGTAGTGTTGGGGAGCCTGCAGGAGGAAATGGACAGACCTGGAGAGAAGGCAAAAAAGTGGTAGATGCAATAGAACGTGCAAAATTATGAGGTTATGCACTTTGGTACGAAGAATAGAGGTGTAGACTATTTGCTAAACAGGAAAAGTCTTTGGAAACCCGAAGCACAAAGGGAATTGGGAGTCCTAGTTGTAGATTTTTTAATGATATTATGCAAGTTCAGTTACCAGTTAGGACGACAAATGAAATGTTAGTCCTTCATTACAAGAGAATTAGAATACAAGAGTAGGTTCGTACTGCCCAGGCTGTTTTCAGGCTCTCTAGCTAGAATATTGCAAGCAGTTTTGGGTCTTGTATCTAAGGAAGGGTGTGCTAGTGTTGGAGGAAGCTCAAAAGATGCTTACAAAGATGATCCATGGGACGATGGTCTTGTCGTGATGAATGGATCTGTACTCAATGGTTTTCAGAAGAATGGGACGGGGGGGGGGGAAATCTGACTGAAACGTACAGCATACGGGAGAGGCCTGGGTAGATTGAAGGTGGAGAAGATGTTTCCACTTGTGGGAGAAACTAGGACTTAAGGGCACAGCCTCAGAATGAAGAGATGTCTCTTTAGAACTGAGATGAGGAGGAATTTCATCAGCCAAGGGGTGATTCCGTGGAACTCATTGCCACAGAGAGGTATGGAAGCCAAGGCATTGAATGGTTGAGCAGATCCGATGGGCCAAGTTGCCCAATTTTGTTCATCTCCTTTATGATGTCTACCGTTCATCATCATGCCTTTACAGAGAGATTAACGCTGGAAAAGGGTAGAGGACTTTATTTCCCTTTTCAACTCCGTTTTGAGTTAGCATCCTTCCTCTCGTCCTAACCTTTGGATGTATGCATTGCACTTAACAGTCTTTGCACATAAATTATTCAGTTAGCAAAACAAAAATGATTTGCTTGTGGTCATCAATAAATTTTAAAAGTCACGGTTGATTTTGTTGAGGGTAATAAAAGAAATGTTCAGTTCTGTGTAACAGCACTTTTGGATATACAAGACACACGTAAAAGGGCTAGGTAATGGCCACGTCCAACGAGACAAAATGCAACCACTACCAGACCCCCAACCCTTGACATTCAGTGGCATGATGGCTAATTAATGTTCACGGCATCGCCTTGAGCTGAAAATTAAACAGATAATAACACCATGTGATTAATAAACAGGTCAGTGGCTATGTACTTTATGGTAAGTAATTCATGACCTGACTTCATAATAGAACATAGAACAATACAGCGCAGAACAGGCCCTTCAGCCCTCGATGTTGTGCCGATCTGTGAACTAATCTAAGCCCATCCCCCTACACTATCCCATCATCATCCATATGCTTATCCAAGGACTGTTTAAATGCCCCTAATGTGGCTGAGTTGACTACATTGGCAGGCAGGGCATTCCACACGCTTACCACTCTCTGAGTAAAGAACCTGTCTCTGACATCTGTCTTAAATCCATCACCCCTCAATTTGTAGCTATGCCCCCTCGTGCAAGCCGACAACATCATCCTAGGAAAAAGACTCTCACTGTCCACCCGATCTAATCTTTCTCTGATCATCTTGTAATGTCTGTCTATCACTTGCATGGAGAGGTATGTGATGGATTAGTTGTCCTGTACACGACAGAATGTGGCAGCAATAAACCCAAGAATTCAACACCATCCAGGACAAAGCAATTTGCTTGACTGACACTGAGTTAAACATTCAGTCTCTCCCATTGGTGCACAGTGCCAATGTTGTTATATCATCCATTGTCACCATTACCGTGATTAGTTTTCAATTTCATAACTGTTAAATCTTCCATCAGCTGCCATGGAGCTTTCACCTGGGCATATGGATTTTACTAGTTCAGTGACATTACCAGTATGCTAGTATCTCGCATTAGATATTCAGATACACTAGCAGTACATCAAGCCCTGTATCCATTTCTTCTAGGGTTGTTTTCTTCATTTCATTTGGATGAAGCTCTTTTCCATTGTACTTTGGCATTGAAAATTGCTTATTTGTGTACTGTTTCAGAAAGAAACAGAATATTTAATTGAGAAAGGAAAGGGGAAGAAGGAGGTAAAGATAAAATACACCAAAAATGTAACCAGGTGAGTTTTTTCAAAAACATGTTTTTGCAAGGTATGATGAAGTGGATTTGGGATTTTGCAGGGATTGAAGGATTGCCCACTGGTGGCAGAACAGGAAAGTTGCAGATCAAACAGATAGCCAGCACTGGAACAGCATAACTATTTCAATCAAACTATTCAGATGTGAAATACCAGCAAGACAGGGAGGACTTGAATCTGGGCCTGTAGGCCCAAAGGTACGGACACACTGTGCTGCAAGACCCTTAAATCTTTTGTAACGTTTCTGCTTCATTTTGAACCAAGGATGTTTTGTGTATCAGGTAAATATTTAACAACTACGTTACTGAAAGACAGCACATCAGAAGAACACATACTCAGACAAGATCATGGAAAGTTATTGGGCAAACTGTAGAAGGGTCTGAAGACTATGACTTAGGAATTCATACTGTTGGAGATTTGAGGCCTCAGGAACTCGGTGAAAGTAGGGTTAATGGGTATTCATAATCTAATACTCAATGCTGTTGGGACACAGAATCTGATTAGTTTGACTCTGCAAAGGATGGAAAGAATTTTCCTTTTGAGTTTCAGCAGTGAAGTTACTTAAGAAGAGAGACAAATTACCAAAAGTGAACCAGACATGAAGGGTGACCTAGCTATAGTAGATAACTTGAGCATTTTGTTTTTTTTATTTAATTAGTGTGGATGTCACTGTCATGGTCAAAATTTATTGCTAAATTTTAACTGCTCTTCAGTAGGCAAGGATAAGTTGCCTTCTTGGATGATTGGCTTGCTTGGCGATTTCAAACTGCATTTATGTGTCATGCATTGCTATGACCCTGGGGTTACATGAAGGTCAGATCAGTGCCCTCAAGGACATTAGTGTATTACATGAGTGTTTATTAACAATCCAGTAGTTTTCATGGATATGATTAATGACATAAGTGTTTTTATTCTAGATTTATTTAAATTTCCATTTTATGTGGGTAAATTTGAACTCTGATATTTGGATTATTGGGTTTGGCCTCTACACTAATAATCCTGTAGTGTAAGTGGGCTGGGGGGGGGGGGGGGGCGGTGATGACCTAATGGTATTATTGCTGGACTATTAATACAGAGACCCAGATAACATTCTGGGGACCCAGGTTCAAATCTCACCTTCGTAGATAGTGGAATTTAAATATCTGGAACTAAGAATTTAATAGTTTGTTGATTATCAGAAAAACCCATCTGGTTCACTAATGCCCTGCAAAGAAGGAAACTGTCATCCCTACCTGGGGATGTTTTCATACCTACCTGGTCTGGCCTTCATGTGACTCCAGACATTCAGCAATGTGATTGGCTCTTAACTGCCCTCAGGGCAATTAGGGATGGGCAATAAAGCCGGCGTACCCTCATCCTGTGAATGAATAAAGGGGAAAAAGCACTATGCTATCCTGGGCCTCCTCCAGTGTCACAATGATGACACCTGTAAACTGGAGGAGCAACACCTCATATTCCCCCTCAGGAGCCGACAGCTGATGGCCAAAACATGATTTCACCAGTTTTAAAATGTCCCCACCCCCAGCTTCATCCCATGTCCAAGCCTGCCTCTTTGATATGACACAACCTGTCCATCTTCTCTACTTCCTATCCGTCCCTCCCACCTCACTGACCAATCACCACCACTCCCTGACCGCACTCACCTATCACCATCCCACCTATCTTCCCCAGATCCATCCCTCCTCTCTTTATTTTTAAACTCCCCTACCCGTCCCATTTCTGAAGGGTCCTGACCCAAAAAGTAAACATCCCTGCTCCTCTAATGCTACCTGACCTGCTGTGCGTGTTATCTCTGACTCTAGCATCTGCCGTTTTTGCTACCTCTCACTATGCCAACATATTCTGGATAATGAAACAAATCTCAAAATCATGTCAATGTTGAAAGAAATTAAAAATGATTTACTTTTGTTGATGTGATGCAGGAAACATTGAAATAACAAGCATAGTGTGGATTAATGGTGCATTGAGGGAGTTAGCTTACATTCGGTTTCATCAGCATTCAGATGAAATCTTTTAGTAGATAACATTTCCAATGGATAGCATATCCTTGCAACCTGGTACATATGTATGTTTTAGGAAACTGAACTACATCCTTGTGAAGACCTGGTCAGTCTCATTATCAGTTCTGATATGTTCTTAATATAGGATAGTGTGGCCAGTGTGTTAGGGCAGACTGTGTTCTCTTGGTATTGGCTTTCTAGAAGACGTCTGCCAATGAAGTTGTTGGGAATCTCTTGTTAGCAAAGACCTTAAATAGGTGCTCTTCTTCATTGTTCTGGCATGTTGCATTGAATTGTGGCCCATTTGAATAGTGTCCTAACACTTTTCCTTTGTAGATTTTGGGGTGATTGCTGTGGAAATTAAGGATTTGGTCATTGTGGGTTGCCTTCATATATTTCTATGGTATGGAATTTCCTGTTGGTCATTCGTTCTACCCTGATGTCTAGAAATGGAAGTTATCTTCCTCTTCTCTAGTGAATTTGATCACGGTGAAAACGTTGTTGATGAGTTTGTGTGTTTCTTCTAACTTGGTGTGTTTAATGATGACAAATGTGTCATCCCCATATTGGAGTCACAATTTTGACTGTTTGAGGGGGAAGGTAGTGCATTCCAGCCTTTGCGTGACTGCATCTGCACTAAGTCCTGGGAATAGGTGACCCCATAAGTGTGCCATTGGTTTGTTTGTATATTTGGCCATTACTTATTTGTGATCTTCTGGATTGCTACATTTCATACCATAGGAATTTCATGGGCTATCCTTTACATTTCTTGATATCTGATCACTACCACCTTCCATTCTTAATCCACAGGTCTGTTAAGAGATCTCTGCTTTCTCAACACAATCCTATTTTTCATTTAGTAGCAATCTAGAACTCTCACCTTCAACATCTGTTTGAACTAGATTACTTTATTAAATCCTGGAATGGTTTGATCAGAGAAGGCTGAATGAACACTTCCTTTCAATTATCTAAATTCCCCAAAGAAATTTTCAGATAGATAAGTATCTGTCCATGGTGCAAATTGGATTGAGTCATAGGCTTTGTTCAGTCAGTTTGGGTCACTATAGATGAAAAAAAACATTGCTGGAACTTTTCCAGTAACTGCTGTTTCCTTGACTTCACTTGGCTACCAAATCATTTCCAAAGAGAAAACTAACCTCGTCAAGGTAAACCATGGACAACCACTACAGTTATCGCTTCGGATATCCCGTGCCAATCAAGGTGCACCAAAATATCCCCACTAATATTAATTAAAACTCTGCCATTCAAGTGACTCTAATCGGAACACCAGACATTTCATCAACAAGATCTGGTGATTTCTAAGAAATGGCAGTAGGTTTGCTTGCCTCATTTAGGAAATAAAGAATGGCTTTTCCTTTTGAATCCTCTACCACTCTCAGGTAGTTTGTTTAAAATACTTTCTTGACATCAACAGCAAAATGCTTAATTTTCCATCAAGTGTTGAACATTGATACGATACTTGTGAGTGAGGAGGGAGAGGCCTATTAACATGACTTATCACTCGTTAATATCCTCCTTATTTTTTAATCATGCTTCATTATTGAGCAGTTTCCCAGTCAACCACACATTGGATAGAAGCTAGACTCAGAGTTCCTGACATGAAAGTCAGACCAGTAACCTGACATCTCCAGTTTGCTGATTCCTGTTACATTGTTGACACTGAAATAACTGCACAGAGGCCGGTATCCCATCACCAAGTCACCTGTATTGTTGGCTTGCTCGCCGAGCTGGTTGTTTATTGTACAGACATTTTGTCACCATGCTCAGTAACATCATCAGTGTGGCCTCCAATGAATTGGTATTTATATGACACTTCCGGTCTGTTAAGTTGGATTGTTTCATTTCCGGTTCTGTTCTGCATGTGTTTGTATAGGGGGTCTAATTCCACATGTTCATCGATTGCAGTTCGGTTTGAAAACTGGGCCTCTAGGAATTCCCATGCGTGATTGTTGTTGGCTTCAGCTAGGATGGTCACGTTCTCCCAATTAAATTGATGGCCTTCATTGACCAAGTGCACTGAGATCAAGGAAAGTTTCTCATATCATTTTGCTGCCTGCTGGTGCTTGTGTATCCTGATGGCTAGTTTACTTCTGGTCTGACCCATGTAATGTTTGCTGCAGTCATTGCAAGGTATTTTGTAAATTACGTTGGACCTGCATGTCATGCGTATGGGGTCTTTAGTCATTGTGAGTGTTTGTTGCAGTGTCGCTGTTGGTTTGTGTGCTACCATGATTCCCAGTGGCCATATGAGTCTCATCAGTTCTGATATGTTCTTAATAAAGGGTAGTGCGGCCAGTGTATTGGGGAGTACAGTTTCCTCTTGCCATTAGCTATCTAATAGGCAACTGCAGATGAAGTTGTTAGGATACCTGTTGTTAGCAAAGACCTTGTATAGGTGCTGTTCCTCTTTCTTGTGTAGTTCGTGTGTGTTGCAATGAGTTGTGACCCATTTGAATAGTGTTCTAACACAGCTTTGTTTGTGGATGTTGGGGTGATTGCTGTGGAAATTGAGGATTTGGTCAGTGTGGATTGCCTTCGTACTGACTGTGGTTTGGAACTCCCTGTTGGTCATTCATTCTACCCTGATGACTAGAAATGGAAGTTGATTGTTGTCTTCCTCTTCTGTCGTGAATTTGATCCCGGTGAAAACTTTGTTGCTTCTAACTTGGTGTGTTTAATGATGACACGTGTCATCCCCATATCAGATCGACAATTTTGACTGTTTGAGGGGGAGGGTAGTACATTCTAGTCTTGGCATGACTGCATCTGCAATAAGTCCTGAGATGGGTGACCCCATTGATTTGTTTGTAGATTTGGCAGTTGAAGATGAAGAGTGTGGTAAGGCATAAGTCCTGTAGTCTGTGCTGATAGAGATGTTTGGATTCAGCATTCCTGCTGTATCTTGTATTGTGGCAAGTGTTTCTTTGGCTAGTGGTATGTCAATGGAGGTGAATAGTGCTCTGATGTCGAAGGATACTATAATCTCATCATCGTTTATTTTCATGCGCTTGAGGTTGTTATGGAATTCCTGGGTTGAGTGAATGGAGTGGGGTGATCTGTTGACCAGTGTTTCAGTCTCTGTTGTAGGTCCTTGGCCAGTTTGTGTTTAGGTGTGCCTGGTAAGGAGACTGTAGGTCTGACGGAGATGTCTGGTTTGTGTACTTTGGGTAGTCTGTAGAAGTGGGGTTGTTTGAACCATCTGGTGTCATTTTCATGTAGTCTGCCTTGGTTATTTGTCCTGCATTTATTCGTCTCCTTCCATTTGGGTGATCCTATTTGCTAGCCGTGGTGTTGGGTCTATCTCCATCTGTTGGTAAGTCTGTATCTGCAAGCAGTGCCTGTGCTCTCTCAATGTAAGATATCAAGGTGTAGAGCTGGATGATCATAGGATGCTGCTTGGCCTGCTGTGTTCATCCAGCTCTACACCTTGTTATCTCAGATTCTCCAGCATCTCCAGTTCCTCCTATCTCTCTCAATGCAGTCTGGTTTGTTCATAGTGATGGTCATGGGCCCTTTGTCTGCTGGTAAAATTATGATGTTCCTGTCTTTCTTGTATCCTTTGAGTGCTTTTCTCTCTGATGTGTTGACGGTCCCATTCATTCCTCCCTTTCAGTATAGGGATTATAGTTTGTCTGATGATTTGATGTGTGTCATCCGTGAGTTTTATTACCTTTTTAGTGCAGTTCCAGAGCAGCCATGACATCTATTCTGTTTGCATCTCTGTGGTTAAATTTTAATGTCCGTATTAGGATAGCTTTCTCAGTTTCTTTAAGTGGTCTGTTGGATAGGTTTCTTATCCATGCGTCTGGTTTGTTGTTGTCATTGTCTTTGTGCTGAAGCAGTTTGGTCAGTTTCTCCTGTATTAGTGCACTTCTTTGTTCCAGTCCTATGTTGTTTGATGATGATTGCCTTCCAGGGTTGTAGTCCATTGCTGCTTGGTTTTGTTTTGGTATCATGATTTTTGGCATGAAATTTTTCACTCATACTTGTAGAGCCAGTTATGGACATCCTTGATCATTGCCCGTAGCATTCTCCGGCCATTTGTTCAGCTGTTTTGTATGCCTCTGGGTTGTTGAGTGGGGGTTTGTAATTAATGCTGCGGGGCAGTACCTGTTTCCTGAGGCTTTCGTGGAAAAAGTGAAATTGTCCACCAGTGGTGCTCAGTCGGTTGGTGAAGGTTTGTCATTGATGGGCCACTTTGAGCGTGTTCCACCTGTATCTGTTTAAGGTTCCTGCCAACAAGATTTGTAGCTCGGGTTGTTGATGAGATTGTTTGCTTGCTCGCCAAGCTGGCTGGTTATCGTACAGACGTTTCATCACCATGCTAGCTAACAACATCAGTGGGGTCTCCAATGAAGCAATGTTCTATTCTGCTTGGTGTTTATATAATCAGTCTGTTGTTGGGTTGTGTCATTTCCAGTTCCTGCACTGCATGGGTTTGTATATGGGCTGTAATTCCACATGTTTGATCATTGCATCACGAGTTGAAAACCAGGCCTCTAAAAATTCCTGTGTGTGTCTGTGGTCCTGATCCAACTAAAAATCATTATGCCAAAGCACTACCGACCAGCAATGGACTATAACCCTGGAGCAGGCTATCACTATTAAACAACACAGGACCAGAATAAAGAAGAAACACACTCTACAGGAGAAACTTACCAAACTGATCCACCACAAAGACAAAGATAACAACAAACCAGACTCATGGATAAGAAACCTATCCAGCAGACCACTAATAGAAACCAAGAAAACGGTCGTACCTCACAGACTAAATTGTACCTGCAGAGACACAAACACAACAGACTTCATAGCTGGTCTGGAAACTACACTGAAATGTAACGGACTCATGGACGAAACACACCAACAATCAGACAAACTGTATTCGCTGTAATGAACCAAAGGAATGAGTGGGACACCCTCAACACATCAGAGAGAAAAGCACTCAAAGGACTCATGAAAGACAGGATCATCATAATCCTACAAGCAGACAAAGGGGGCATGACCATCATTATGGACAAATCAGGCTACATTGAGAAAGCACAGGCGTTGCTTACAGACACTTACCAACAGGAGATAGACCCAACACCGTGACCAGCAAACAGGATCACCTAAACACTGAGGAGTTGAAAAATGCAGGATAAATAACCAAGACAGACTTTCTTAGTGCCCACTCAGTTCCTGCTTACTTCAGTGCTCACAGAATCATGCCTTGCCTTAACTTGCCATCCTTTGCTTTGCCTTTTTGCACTTTGCCCCTCAGCTGGAGCTAACAAGTTCACAGAACTTATATCTTGAATTGTATTTTAGCATGCACACAAAGTCAGACAACTTCTCATAGTAGTCAACAGTCACCAGTTAAAGGGTGGATATGTTGCTGTATGGTAACATGATCCATTAACTTCACACCGACAATATATGTTGGCAGCAAATGCACCAGACACACTGTATGCGCTTCAACGCAAAGTCTGAGGAGCGCAGACCTCAGTCAAGTTGAAAGAGACATCCTTCAGTCTTGAAGGTGGGTGTGGGATACGGAATCCAAGAACTTAACTTCATTATCAGTCACGGGGCAAGGCACAGTCAATCAGTCACTTGGGTACTCATGGTCAGGATAAGCTTGTGGTTGGTCGGGAAAAAGATAGCGGGCACCTCATCACCATTTGGCTCCTTCTGATCTATTTGGGGTCCTTTCCTCCTAGAATGAGGCAAAGGAAGGGACTGACTTAAATGAAAGTATTTGGCACAGTTGTTAGTGCTGCTGCAGTGTGGAGGCAAGGTAGTGAGGTTCTGAGTAAGTGAGTAGGCCATGTAACCATGCAGGCTTTGTAAGGTGGAGGATTCCATGGCTAAATGCAAGGGGAAGGATGTTGAATGCAGTAGGGAAAATGGTAGAGCATAAGCCTTGGTGGGAGGTGAGTGCAGCAGCAGAGACAGAGTGAATGTGAGGTGTAAGTAGAGAATATAGTGGGACTTAGCTTGCAGAGTGTATCAGGTCATTGTCCTTCTTACATAGAAATGTGAAAAAAAAACAGGAGCAGGAGTAGGCCATTCAGACCTTCTAGCCTGCTCCACTGTTTGATAAGATCATGACTTATCATTCAACTCAGTACCCTGCTCCTGCTTTCCCTACATCCTCTTTGATCCCTCTCCATCTTCTCTGATCTCTTCAGCCCTAAGAACTATTATTAAAACCTCCTTGAAAATATTCATTGTTTAGCATCAACCATTTACTTGTGACAGAGAATTCACAGGTTTACCACTCTTTGGGTGAAGAAATTTCCCCTCATCTCAGTCTCATAACTTATCCCTTACTCTTATACTGTGACCCCAGTTTTTGGCCTAACCAGTCATCAGGAACATCGTTGCTGCATTGACCCTCTCTTGTTCTGTCAAAATTTTATGAGTTTCAGGGAGATTCCTTTTATTGTTCTAAATTCTGATGAATATAGTACAAACTGATCCAGTCTCACTTCATACGTCAGCCCTGCCATCCCAGAAATCAGTTTAGTAAACCTTTGTTGTGCTTCCTCCAATAGCCAGAACATCCTTTCTCAAGATAAGTAAACACAGTACTCCATGTGTAGTCTCACCAAGACCTTGTGTAATTGCAGCAGGACACCCCTGCTTCTGTATTCAAATCCTCTGAATATGAAATGCAAAAATACCATTTGCCTTTTCCACTGTCTGCTGAACTGCCTGTTTACCTTGAGCAACAGGTGCACAAGGGTACCAAAGTGTCATTTGCACCTCTCCTTTTCTCAATATATTGCCATTCAGATAATAATCTACTTTCCTGTTTTTGCTATCAAAGTGGATAAGTTCACATTTTTCAAAATTATACTTCATTTGTCACGCATTTTCCCACTCACTCAACTTAGAATCACAGAATCCCTATAGCATGGAAGCAGATGAGTCAGCCCATTGAGTCCACACCAACCCTCTGAACAGCAACCCAGACAGACCCTGTAAGCCTGCAATTCCTGTGGCCAGTTCACATGACCTGCACTTCTTTAGACTGTGGGAGGAAACCAGAGCACCCTGTGGAAACCCACGTAGACACAGGGAGTGTGTGTGAGGGTGGAACTGAATCTGGGTCCCTGGTGCCATGAGGCAGCAGTGCTAACCACTGAGTCACCTCACAGTTCATCTTCATGACCAGCTTATGTGAGCTGCAAACCTGGAGATATTAGATTTAGTATCCTGATTGAGATAATATGTATTGAGTAGCTGGGGTCCAAGCACTGATCCCTGCAGTACTCCACTAGTAACTGACTGCCACTCAGAAAAAGACCTGTTTATTCCAACACTTTGTTTCCTGAAAACCGACCAGTACATTACTTCCAATCGCAAGTGGTTTAATTTTACACGTTAATCTCTTAATTGGAACTTGATTGGAAGCCTTCTTTAAATTCAAATAAACTACATCCATGTATCATGCTCCATGTATCAACTCTTATCAGTTAAATCCTGTAACAATTCCAGTAATTTGTTGAGCATGATTTCACAGACTGTTTGATCCTGTCACTATTTTCCAAGTGCTGTGCTTTTAAATTTTTTTCTATTGGACTCTAGTATTCTCCCTAGCAATGATGTCAGGATGACCAATGTATAATTTCCTGTTTTCTCTCTACCACCTTTCTGAAATACTCAGGTGACAGCAACTACCCTTTGATCCATAGAAAGTGTTTCAGAGTCCATAGAGCCTTGAAAGATGCACCCACTATTTCCAGAATGACTTCTAGGATAGATTATCTGACCCTGGGGATTTACAGTCCTTTAATGCCCCTCAGCTGGGATTAGCACATTGCTGGCTGGGCTGGCATTTATTACCCATCCCTAGCTGTCCTTGAGAAGATGACGGTAAGCTTCCTTCTTGAACTGAACAGATGTGTGCTGTAGGTAGACCCTCAATGCTGTCCGTGTGTGTGCCAGGACTTTGACTCAAGTGACAATGAAGGAATGATAATATATTTCCAAGTCAGATGGTGAGTGGTTTCTAGGGTGGAACGTGCAAGTGGTGGTTTTCCCATGTACCTGCTGCCATAGTACTTGAAGATGGAAATGGTAGTGGACATGGAAGATGTGTCAAGGAGACCTGGTGAATTTCTGCTATGTGACTTGTTGATGGTACATATTGTTGCTAATGAGCATTTGTGATGGAAGGACGGTATGTTTGTGGATGAAGTGTCAATCATGTGAGTTGCTTTGTCCTGGATGGTGTCAAGTTTCTGAGTGATGATGGAACTGTTGGAACTCATTCCAGGCAAATGGGAAGTATTCTATCATACTCCTGAATTATGCCTTGTAGATGATGGATAGGCTTTGGGTAGTTGAACAAACTAATTTACAAAATTTGCTTGGTAGAACCTATTTTACAGATTGGGGGAAGGCAGAGGACTCATGGCATGCTTCAGGAAACAAGTTACATATTTTAAAATAAATAATCTGCAATTAGGTAGCAACTTTATAATGAAATTAAACATGCACAGGAGACATGTGACATTACTGCATTCTGTTTCACTGTTCTTTTCTTCCCCTATAGTCAAGCTGGGTGTGGTTAAATCAACTCCTTCCATCAAGTTACACAAAATTTAACGGATGACAGGCCAAAACAACTGGCTGGAAGTACAACCTGCCAAAAAAAAGACATTTTTGAATGAAGTAAACATCATAAATCTAAATCTGATAAACCACTACTTCTCACTGCTCCATGTTTTAAAATACCTGCTGTTTCCTTTATATGTGATGCTTCCAATCATAACATTTCCAATAAAAATATCGTATATTATGTTGTTTAAAACATTTTCACACAAAGACTGTTTGTACTGTCCCACATTTCAAAAAAAATGAAAAACTGCCCTTTCCAAAATTTATTATATAGTATGTAGTGAAACTGAAAAAACAAACCTGTTTAATCAGACCTTTTACCAGCATCTTCAAATTTGAATAGTACTAACTGCTGAACTGTTTTCTTCTACTCTAGAGTTCTCTTTTAGAATAAAAGATTTTCAACTTTGTTAGTTGAAAACATCGCAAAATATATAAACAAGCAAACAGTGTCACTTCTCCCATTTACTAAGGGGTGCAAACTTTAGGGTGGAAGGCCAAACTGCAGGAAAACAAACTCTGGCCATCTGACTAATTTGGCAAAAGTTATCAGATGAATCACAAAGAGGACACATAATTTTCTACAGATGTGGAAATTTTTTTTTGGATTCTTTTGTATTATAAAATTTGTTAGGACTAGAACTGTTATTAGAGCAAAATACTGTAATCAATTTCATCTGTGACTTATTTTTATTGGTAAGCATTGGCTGACCAACATTTATAATCATAATAGGCAGCATTTGCTCTGTTTGTCACCCAAATGTGTTCTGGACAATTAAAGAATTATTTATAAAATTATTCTTAATCCAGTCATTCGTACATTTAGATCTTCCAGACTTTTGAGTTATTGGAATGTGCTACAAAGTCTTCTACAATACAAAAGCAAAGTACAGTGGATCCTGTGGACCTGAAATAAACACAATGCTGGAAAAATGCTCAGCAGTTCGGCAGCCACTGTGGAGGCATAAATAGAGTTAACATTTCAAATCACGATGACACTTCTTCGGAACTGAGGAGAGGTAGCAATGTGACTTTTTTTTAAATGAAAAAGTGAAGAGGAGCAAGTGGAAGAGAAGGTAAGGTAAGGGAAAGGTTAAGGTCTGAGGGAGATTCAAGGTTAATAGTGCCATAAAATAAAATGCAAACAGGTAATGGTTAGAGTTCCAAAGTAGATGTTCACAGGTGAACAAAAATCAACTCTGAAAATAAACAAAAATGTGAAAACAGGAGATAGATACATCATACATCATTTCCTACATCATAATCAATCTCCCAAGGTCATGCCCACACATTTAACCAATCTGTATCCCTCTGTAGACTCCTTGTATCACCCTCACTACTTTCTTTCCCACTGATTTTCCCTGGTGCACTCCAGTTACAGGTTGCCATCAGCGTTCCCCCTAATTAGATCTGAGGTGACTTCCAGAATCGATGGCAATGCTGCGAATGCCATCGGCACACCAATCACATGTACAGACCCTTGGACACACATCCACTCAGCTCAGAAGGAACATTGGTTGCCATCCTGCAAATGCTCCCTTTATTCCAACTCGCTGTCTTCTGTTAATTAGCTAAGCCTCTGTCCAGGCTCATACACTACTCCCAACATCAGGGGCTCTTATCTGACTGAGTAGCCTTACCTGTGGTACCTTATCGAATACCTTTTGGAAATCCAAAAGTACAATATTCATCAATTCTCCTTTAAGTGCCCTACTTGTTACCTTTATTAGGCACGAATTCCCCTTCATGAAGCCCTGTTGACTCTGCTTGATCATATTATACATTTCTAAATGCTCTGCTATTACATTTTCCCAATGATAGATGTTAAACTAACTGGCCTACGGTTGACTTTTTTTTTTGCCTTTTTTTTGAATAATGTACTACAGTGGCAGTTTTCTAATCCTCTGGGACTTTTCCTGAATCAGAAGATTCATGGAAGATTACTACCAATGCATCCACTGTCTCTGAAGCTATTTTCTTTGAAATCTTCATATGCAATCCCTCAGCGACAGAGGACTGAAGGTCTGTGACCAGTGGTATGCCGCCACTATCAGTGCTGGATCAGGCTGCTTTATGTCATTTATGTAAATGATTTGGACGTGAATATAGGCCGTGGTTAACAAGTTTGCAGAATGACACCAAAATTTGTGGTGTAATGGATTGTGAAGAAGGTTATCTCAGAGTACAACTTTGATCAGATGGGCCAAAGAGTGACTGATGAAGATTAATTTAAATTAAGTGTGAGGTGTTGGATTTTGGTCAGGCAAATCAGGGCAGGGCCCTGGGGTGTGCTGCTAAGCAAAGACAGCTTGGGGTGCAGGTTCATAGTTCCTTGAAAGTAGCGTTGCAAGTAGACGGGACAGTAAAGAATGCATTGAGTCTAAGCGTTGGGATGTCTTGTCGCAGTGGTGCAGGACTTTGGTGAGGCCGCTTTTCGAATACTGCATTCAATTCTGGTCTCCCTACCATAGGAAACATGTTGATAAACTTGAAAGGGTTTAAAAAAGATTTAAAAGGACATTGCTGTGGTTGGAGGAGTTGAGCTATGGGAAGAGGCTGAAGAAGCCAGGGCTATTTTCCCTGGAGCATCAAAGGCTGAAGAGATTTATAAAAGCATAAAGGGCATTGAAGGGTGAATAGCCAAGGCCTTTGTCCCATGGTATGAGAGTCCAAACCTAGAGGGCATAGGCTTAAGATGAGGGGGTAAGATTTAAAAGGAACCTCAGAAGCAACTTCTTCACGCAGAGGGTGGTGCATGAACGAAATGAGTGGCCAGACGAAGTGGCGGAGGCTGATACTATTACGTAATTTAAAAGGCATCTGAATGGACACATGAATAGGAAGGGTTGAAGAGGGAGTTTGGCCAAATGCTGGCAGTTGGGTGTAGATTAACTCAGGATATCTGGTCAGCATGGATACGTTGGACCAAAGGGTCTGTTGCTTTCTGGTGTGATCGTATGATGCATCAGCCTGTTGCCCCATTAGTTTCCTCAGTACTTTTCTCGAGTGCTTGTTATTTCGCTTTACTTACTTTTTATTCATTTATTCCAACACATTTGAATTAAGAGTTGTTGAATATAAAGTTTGAACAAATGAGAAGTATTACATACGAAAAACAAGTTGAGCAACAGGTTGCAATACAGACAGGTGACACCTATCAATAAACACTGAATTGATGAAACAGATGAGGATTTTTTTCTTCAGAAGAGACTTATGGGTATGAAGATCTTTACGAAGGGGATGTTTTCACTTCTACAAGAATTCAAAACTAGTAACCTCAAATACAATCTAGTCACACAAACAATAAATTAGTAATCGAAGGGAAATTTCATTTTACGGACTGCTTAGAACAAGTATATGAAAGAGACAGAATTAAAATGATAGTGAAAGGCTCAAATCAGATAGAAGGAATGAAAGGGGACTTGCTTGTTGTACATGTACTGGCACTGTCAGTTGGGCTGAATGGTCTTTTTCTGTGTATGTTCTATGGAATTGGATTGCCTGTGGCAATGGCCATTCATAGAATTTCATTCAATTTTTTACAAAAAAGTGCTGGATCATTTCATTGGCTTCTGGAAAAAGAAAAACAGACTTTTTAAAAAGAAAAGAAGCTAACGTACAAACTCCAACTTCAGGAATTAAAATGAAGCAAAGATGAACGATTAATGAAATTCCCAAAAAGACACAAACTTCATGATTATTTGGTATGATAGTGAACGATAGATTTTGTTTTTGAAGTCTTGATCAAAAATTTTCTGATTTTTCCTCTTTCAGTTTTTCTCATATTTACACAGGATAACAGTGCTGGTTGATCACATATCAAGTCTTTGTTGAATTTGGTAAGTGGCTTTACAGCTGGATACCCTTCCAAACGCTAAATCTTCATTTATCCGCACTCTGGACTCTCACTAATACATGTTTGTTTTGTGCACCAACAAGCTGCATCCTTTAGTGGGAGCAAGTTCTGGGAAAGGATTCAAACCTAATGCTTTCTGGTTCAGCGGCAGAAGAGCTATTTATCATTCTAGCTCCCAATAACATGGAAGCAAAATCATTGACTAATACTGAGTCAGTAATTTTTCAGGTTCAGTTCATTGGTAGGTTTTCAGCACAAGATATAGCTTCCATTACACCTGGTTTGTTATAATTATGAATTTTTCCACATATATAATTCAGTTGGTTTCCTTTTTGTATTTTGTCGAGAGTTCTAAATTTTGTTTTGACTCTCAGGAAATTTGAGCAGGTGAAGATACATGTTCATGCCACATTTATGCAATATTTCTATTGCATTCTTAACAGATATTCCATAGCACTGCACATTGTGAGACAGAGATTTCACACCAGTGTATGCCCTTAATGATAAATAATAGATATGTTTGGGGTAACACTTTATGATAAAATGTAAAGATTTGGTGGGAGGACAAAGAATAAATGGTTAACATTTCACATGTTAATTTAACTATGTTAGGAATTCTAGAGTTGAAATATTCCCGATTCTAGTTTGTAGCTAATGAGCACAAACATTCAAGATAGTTGGAACTTGAAATGCCTTCAGTAACGATTGACTGTGTTGTATACGCTGTCTCAAATGTCCAAGTAAGTACTTATTAACACTTACATTTATCACAAATTGCAAAGCCAAATAAATTATTTTGTTCACAACAGCGTTCCACAAATGCGAAGGTAGTGGCATAACCACTGGACTGATAATCTTGATGAAACTAAGCTAATGTTCTGAAATTTGAATTCAAGGAAAATCTGTAATGAGCAGCTGTCCCGAATGCTACCATGTAACCACTATTGATTATCTTAAATAAAAACACTATCTCGGTGACTAAGAAAATCTGCCATCCTTACCTGGTTTTACCTACACATAAATCCAGACCTATAGCAACATGGTTGGATTCTTGCCTAACCTCTAGGCAAGAGGGGAAATGAAATAAATGCTGGCCTCACCAACAATATCCACATTCACATGAACAAACTTAAAAAAAATTCTGGGTCCTGATTTTCTAACGGCCAGATAATGTTTCTGCAGCATGAATTGAAGTTGTGCAACATAGCAGCCTCTAAGCAAATGGTACAAAAAAAGTTGATTCCAAAAAATAATTCGCTTACACCTGGAACATTCCAAAAGTATCCATTTAAAGTCAGAATTCACAGGGTTCCACTGCTATTAATTAAAAGTCACTCAGGCCAGAAGTTAAACTGTTAAAAAAAACGCATTTAACTCATGAATAACTGTTCACTGATTCTTCCAAATTACTACACACAATCTCACCTACCCCCTCTCCCAAGACCCTGATGTCTCACTCCACCCTTTGGCCTGGCAGCACCTCAAGGGTCCAAAACTACTATCTCCTGCCAACAGATCTGACCGTCTCACCAAGCAAATTTTGGGTCTCAGTCCCTAAACAGGTGGCCAGTGAGATTAGAGAACTGCATCCTATATTAGAGAAGTTTATTCAAGCATAGTTTCTGCATCAATTGACATTCCTGAACTAAAACTACATATGAACACAACGGGATTCTATAGTTCTCGGAGATTCACTTCCTATGTAATGAGGAACTGTTTATTTTGGCAGCTACCCAATTATCTGAATTATGCATAAGACACTGTACGAACAATGAAATTACTGGAGACCAATTCAGAACTTAAAGAATCAAGAAGAGGGTTATAAACCTTTAAAATGTTAAATGCCTGCAACAGATGAACACTTTAATTTGATCCACTATGATACAATAAATTTTCAAGTGTTTAAGTCCATATTTTATTAGATGCATATCTTCTAAAAATGCCTAATCGTACTCAACATTGCTAGATTGCCAAATGGTTTTTAATAACCAGACTATAATCCAGCACAGTACAACAGTGTTACACGTAGCTTAATCAAATAACTAGCCCCAGTAAATAGTCTTTAGTAAATATCTTCATTTAAAATGTGCGATTTTGGTGATCAGTGCTAAATCCAACGAAACATTCTAGATATGTGGCAAGATTACAGTTAATTAATCCAATGATAAAAGGCAAAAGCCATGTAGATGTTCTTGTGACATCCACTTTAAAACATTACTTACATTGTGATGAGTTATATAAATGGACTAATTGTTTTCTATTTTGGATTAAAAAGAAAAAGGTGCAAAATATGATGGTGAAAGAAAATAAAGTCCTTTCCCTGTACTTTAGCAAATACTGGCATTTAGACTCAAAGCCACAGATCAAACAGTTTAACAGTTCTGAATCCAGTCATTGGGTCAACTATAATGGTAATTACTTGTATGTGTGACATCAGAAAGGAACTAATTATTGAATTATCCCCTCCCACCGGAATTCAACTTTAACACACAAGTCAGATTTAAATCACATCACATGGTTCTATTCAGCTACAGTGTCAACAAGTCCTGAATGTGAGATCTCACGAAGTAGGGAGAGAAAACAAATTAAGATTTTTCTTTAAAATTAATTTTCAAAATAAATATTTTTATAATTTTACCTTATCATACACACATTTCTTTGGTGAAATATGTTCCAATAGTTGCCATTTTTGAATTTTCATTCTATTATGATCCACGACAGAATTCAAACAAAAAAAATCTTGTTCACAATATAGTCAAATATTTTGGCATGGAAATTAAGCTTACGTGATGGAAAAAAAGTGCAGCATTCAGTTCCAAACAGTGAAATCCACTTAAATCTGCTATACATCTCGTGTATAATTAGTGGGACTTTTCAAAGTAACTAGGTTTCAAGTTGTCAAATAAAGTTTATTAAGTAACATATATTTAAGTTAAAACACACTATATGCAGGATCAACAAAGTCATATATTCCTATCCTTTCTTTGTCACTGCAGATCCTCTGTTGAGCAGTTTTATTTAACAATTTCAGATATCAACTCATTTAAAATTTTTAGTCAAATATTTATCTATTATTTAATAACCTGCATGTTTCAGAAAATTGTAACTAAAAGCTACATTATAGGCTATCACTATATTGCAGTGGTAATAATTCTGTTTTTGGTTAAAAAATAAGTAAACAGAATAGCTCCAAAAAATGCTTCCCTTCTATACAATTCAATGCACTTTTCAGTGGGAATCCACATTTTCCACAGTGATGCATCTTAATGGTGTCCTTCAATTTTCTTGTTCATACACCAGGATCAGTGAGATCCATATTCGTTCCAAAAAGTTCCACTAGTTGCTCCTCATAATTTGCAATATTTCTCTTCATAATATCCATACAAGGACCAAGCAGTCGCTCAAAAGCTTGCACATCCATAACTGTAGAAAAAAATAAATGGCCAGGCACAAGAAAAGAAAGTTATTCTAACTTTAAAAGGTTTAGTTACTGACATTTCACATCTTGTTTGTTGTCATAGGGCAAAGGTTCTCAAACTGGGGTCTGCAGAGCCCTGGCAGCCTTTCTGGGGTCCACGTTTCATGGTTAGCCCATAGTGGCCATCGCAGACAGCACAGGCAAGAGTAAGGAAG
Source organism: Stegostoma tigrinum (assembly GCF_030684315.1). Taxonomy (NCBI): domain Eukaryota; kingdom Metazoa; phylum Chordata; class Chondrichthyes; order Orectolobiformes; family Stegostomatidae; genus Stegostoma; species Stegostoma tigrinum. The sequence goes on from NC_081378.1 coordinate 35,253,632, forward strand.
TGAGCTATAGCTTTAAAAAGACTGCAGTTGACCACTCCCTTAATGATTTCTCCATGTTCCGAGCTGTGCTGCTACCAAAAAGCGGACAGCAAAGATGCCTGCTACTGTAGGTAAATAATTGTTGTCTTCGCAATACTGTAATTAAATTAACTTGTTTGGACATATGGAACTTCAACACAGACTTTCTGACCCAAACCCAAGTACATTGCCACAGTGACATAAGAGCCCTCAGAAGCACTGTAATGAGCAAAATAAAAATATTTCATTGTTCATTCAATTGGGTTTTATACAATAGCCTGTAGACTAATTGTTCTTTTGAAAGAGTGACTAACAAAATGTCTCAATATCTATTTCCTGAGCATGCTCTATCTACAAGGTCTTAGAGACAATTATGTGTCACTAATTACAGAATAGCGGAGAGAAAGCCTCTAGAACATTCTACGCTTTATCTTTTTGCCCTCAAGGATAACTTATGGCCAAAGTATTTATTTTTCAGAAAGCCAATCTCTGCAGAGAAATTTGATTTGTCCCTCTTTTCCAAAAGAGAGCGAGTATGTTTTGGAGAGAGATAATAGGACTATTTAGAGAGATAAATATTTATACTTCTAAACTACCAGCTGGGTATGCTTACCAATTGTTATATTGTCATTTAATAAAACTTTATTTTGGTAATACATCAATAATTGTATTTATTAAGAAACCTGATTGATACATCTAGTTGTTTAAAACCTAATACAGATTAATTGTTCAAATGGTCATCTGGGTAACTGGAGCAATGATCCGAATTTATGTTGGGAACACCTAAACTAGTGGGATGAGAGAAACTGTGCACTCCTTCAGCCTCAGTCAGAACAGTGTTTATGGAAATGTGAGCAATGAAATTAATCACCAGCACAAACATCATAAATTACAAACTCCAAATGATTGCCAACCATGTCCAATAATTCAGTTTTTAGTGTTTGTTGCTTCAAACTACCTCTTCATACACCTTTTTACAAAAAAAATTATATCAATCACCAAAGTTCATTTTCAGAAGTCACATGTACCTATCATGTTATTCCAATCGCTTGGTTTGTCGCCAGCATTGCCTTATTTTTAATTTTTTGCAATTATTTCTCTGCCTCGTTTAATCAGATTATAGAACATCCCTTCGCTGGTTATTCAGCTGTTGGCACTTTACTCACTGTCCAATGCTCTTGGTCACCTGCAGAGGCTTATTATCTGACACTCCATTCACACCAGTTGTATGATTTTTTTGATGTCTCCGCCTATAAATTCTGTGCTGGTGTGCTCTTTCCTCTCACCGCATCTGAAGAAGCGACTGTGCTCTGAAAGCTTGTGATTTCAAATAAACCAGTTGGACTATAAGTGGGTGTCATGTGACTTCTGACTTTGTCCACCCCAGTCTAACATCGGCACCTCCACATCAAAGTTTATTTTGGCAAGGGCAAATGTTTTAGTGTATTGCATTTAATGATCGATTAATGTTTGAGTGTAACCCTAGTGTAAGATATTGGTTTTGTTGTATTGCCAATCTGTGTCACTTCTAAAACTAATTTATTGTAATTAAATCAGCATACATACAAATCTAGCCAATTTCACACTACTCTGTGCACTACAACTGAATTCAGTATGGGGAAAAGCTTAGTTGGTGAGTTAATATTAATTTGTTGAAGGTCAAATATACTTCCCGTGGTATAGTGTCATTGTACGTTGTAAATGATTTGGTTCTGAAATCAACAGGATGCATCTGGGATTCAATTCACAATGAAAGGTGCCAGGACCTGCAGATATTGCAGTTTTCATCACTACTTCCTTAAATATTTAAAATACATTTGACCCTGGCAGGATAAATAAATTTTGATTTAGGAGGGATTTTACAGTGCACCTTATTAGAACTGAAGTAGCTGGGCTCCTTAAAATGATAGAAACCCATGCTTAAAGACAGTTAAGTGGTTGGGTACAGAAGTCACTGTTGGGCAAAGATCTTGGAGGTCTGCACAAAAGGTTTAAAAAAAACCTAGCAGGAACACTGGCATGACTGTTCAAGGCTGCAGGAGGAACTGACAATGGGCAGGGGAGGATATAGTCACCATGGTGTATGCAGGTACCAATGACATTGGCAGGACAAGGACAGAGATTCTTCTTAGCCAGTAAGAGCTAAGCTTCAAATTAAGAACCAGGGACAGAGTTTTCCCACACCCTGAATAATGTGAGCAGTTAACTGCAAGATAAAAATGGCATGATCACAAACATTAGATTCCTGACACCAAAAAAAAGTCTAATTTTCTATTCAAGGTGGAATTGCAAGGGTAGAATCTAACTAATGAGGGGCAAGAGGCCTATTTGCATGCATTAACATCTTGTTATTACACGATGGCACAATGGTTAGCACTGCTGCCTCACAGCACCAGGGGTCTGGGTTCAATTCCAGCCTGGGGCAATTGTCTGTGTGGGATTTGCACATTCTCCCAGTGTCTGCGTGGGTTTCCTCCAGGTGCTCCGGTTTCCTCCCACACTCCAAAGCTATGCAAGCTAGGTGGATTGACTATACTAAATTGCCCAGCATCTAGGGTGGGATGATGACAACGACCACCTAATCTTGCTTCATTTATATGTACTTTGCTCTTCTCCCATGCAGCAGAGTGAAACAAGGTGACAATTCCCAGCATGAAAGTCAGAGTAGGTATTTAGCAGCCCCAGATTGCTGCTTGATCCTCTGGTCTTTCGCCTTGGCCAGCATCTCAGGGAATTCTCCATGGGCAGTGACTGCCTGCATCCTGCTGCGACAGTGGCTGGCATCAGACATGCATCATCATGACACATCTCCAACTCACCAAGTACAGTTCTCCACGTCAATACTTTGGAATATAAATACACCTTTCTTAGCAATGATAACGCCAGACCACTTTGTGTGCACAGTATACAGCCGGGTCCATCTCTGGCCTTTTCATTTGCTGGCTTAGTGCTCTCTTGAATATTCATGGCATCTGTGTCTTGCCTTGAACATTATATGCTTTACTGCCTCATTCAGACCTTAAAGCCTCACAGTAATTCTGTTGAGCCTTGCCTTATAGCAGTTAGCAACTGTGATGCCTATCAGCAGTGTTCACTCAAAGGATTGGACATGATATGTTGTACACAAACATGATACATCAATGTCATATCTGTACAGCGCATGCCAGCAACTTACATGACAAACATATAATGTGCTTCAACCAAACAACAATGTCTTAAAGTCTAAAGAGAGTCACCCTCAGTCAGGTCAGCAGGACAGCATTTCTTTTCAGCCCAGGGGACTTGGGCACAATCCATCAGTTGCATGGGATGGTCAGGGTCAGGGGTTCCATATCATGGAGTGGGCCACAGTTAGTTCTGCAGGTCCAGTGCAACCAGTTTGGAAATTGCAGTAAGTCCATCAGGGAGCTGGACAGAGATCAATCACAGGCCTGATCACTCATCATGTGGGGCTGTCCTTGCAAGTTGGTCAGTGGGGTGAGCCACGGTCCTGGGGCAGCTGTTCACTGAAAGTCAAGCCAAGTTATCACTGCGATAAGGGAATTGCGGTTGTCTGTAATGGGAATTGGAGACAGCATGCTGAGATACAGAGGGACAATAACTGTGACAGGGGCAATTCAACATCCAAGGTTGGGAGACAATATTATACTGCAAGACAAGTTCCTGTGGAGGGGGAGTTTGGTTGGTCAGTGTTCATCACTACCCTGGCTTCAAGGGGGTGGACAGTGAATGATGATGGTTAGCATAGCTATGTTGTAGATGGGGTAGCAGGAATAAAGCTGGGTTTGAAGATTTGAGTGAAAGAGCTGGGTGAAAAATGTGTAGAAACTCAACAAATCAAGTCATTAGGGACAACAAGGAAGAAAAGGGACAATGAAAGATTGGGGAGTCCCCTACATTAAGGGGTGAAGGATAAGACTGACACTGCAAAGTGTGTCCCGTGTTGCTTTCCATCCTCGGCTGATTTCCAGTTGTGCAATGGAAAATGAAACACGGCTGTGACCACATCCAGAGTGCATGGAGTAAGTAGTTTTTTTCTATAAGAGTATGTGGACTCTACTTAGGAGCAATGTGATGCCCTTCAATTGCATCAATTAGGCTTCCACAGTATAGAGTGAAGACGTGTAATCACAGAGTCCTGCATGCTGAGACCAACTATGAGATACACAAATCCTAACCACAAGCAATCTTCACCATGTCATTACAAATTGACTAGTTATCTTTGAAGCAGAAATAGCCACAGGCAACCTTAAAAGTTGCATCTGCAGGTCACAATTCACAAAGACAACAGAAGACCTCACAAGCTACACAGAAGGTACTGAATCAATTGCCTCTCACCTTGAACTGCATGTATTCCTCAACATGCTCTAAAGACATGTCTTTCTTAGATGGTGGTACGAGGGGCAATGTGTCAGTAATGTAACAATCTCATTCTATTGGTGCAACATAGTTTGTGCTGCATACATCAGAATAAAGGTCCACTATGTCAAAGATCCACGTATAGGCATTCCATGAGCCACCTTGTTGGAGTCCTTGCATCTTGCACACTATTGAAGATGAGGTACAACCACAGCAGGGGTTATCACTGCAGTGCAACAAAGGCATAGAAAAATGGGAGAACAAAATGAGGCAACAGCACCTCCTGAATACATGAATAAATTAGTCTATGGTCCTATTAGGATGCGGAGGAGGTCTATCACCCTTGATGCCATTTTCTCCAGATGAGCGAATAGCATTACTACCACACATGATCATGGCACACCATCATGGAACTGTGTCATCTAGAATGGGACCAGTTACCGGTTCTGGTCAAGCTGACAGCGGAGTAGGATACTCCAATTGCAGCTCCTCCACTCCAGTCCCTTCTCTTTTATCCATTTTTTCTCCCATTGGTGTCTCAGGTGGTCCTAGCCTGGTCTCATGCAGCTTTCAGCCTGGTCTCTTGTAGTAAGTTGGCTGGCCTCAGTAGCAACTTGGCTCAGTGAGTGCATGGATCCTGCCTGGGCGTGTCCCGAGACGCCGGGATATCAGAATGGTGGCAGTTTCAGCAGGAGCGATCAAATATGCGAGTGTGTTGTCGAGAACAGACGGCACAGCGAGATAAGCAGAGGACTCAAAGACTGTTGAACTTAACTTAGTCCTTTATTTTCCAAGTTTAAGCTATGAAAGACTTTAATGTAAATGGTAACTATTTTTCTACAATTCTATGAAGTAATACTTAACTTTTTAAACTCTTGTTTCTCATACTATTTTGTACCAAAACTTTTTTTGTACCTTGGTACCGAAGATGACACCATGTGTGGTGACATTATACACTTTTCACTGCACTCTTGTACTTCATTACACATGACAATAGTTTCACTTTTGCCATCTAACTCAAAATATGGTCTTTGACATCCTCAGCCAACTGACACGGACATCAGTAAATTGCACCTCTACTGGATGGCTCAACATCCACCAAACTGTCACCAGCTGATGAACGGTCCAAACGGGCACAGAAACTGAGATAACAAAGTGTGGGGCTGGATGAACACAGCAGGCCAAGCAGCATCTCAGGAGCACAAAAGCTGATGTTTCCAGCCTAGATCCTTCATCAGCAAAGGGGATGGGGGAGAGGATTCCGAAATAAATAGGGAGGGATAGGGAGGCGGGCTGAACATGGATAGACAAGAAGATAGGTGGAGAAGACAGTATGGGTGGGGATGCAGGGAGGGATAGGTCAGACCGGGGAGGACGGACATGTCAAGAGTGCGGGATGAGGTCAGTAGGTGGGAAATGGAGGTGCACCTTAGGTGGGGGGGGGGGGGGGGGGGGAATAGGTGACAGGAAGAACAGGTTAGGGAGGCGGGGATGAGCTGGGCTGTTTTTGGGATGCAGTGGAGGGAGGGGAGATTTTGAAGCTGGTGAAATCCACATTGATACCATTGGGCTGCAGGGTTTCCAAGCAGAATGAGTTGCTGTTCCTGCAACCTACAGGTAGCATCATTATGGCACTGCCGGAGGCCCAGGATGGACATGTTGTCTAAGGAATGGGAGGGGAAGTTAAAATGGTTTGCGACTGGGAGGTGCAGTTGTTTATTGTGAACCGAGTGGAGGTGTTCTGCAAAGTGGTCCCCAAGCTTCTGCTTGGTTTCCCAAATGTAGAGGAGGCCACACTGGGTACAGCGGATGCAGTACACCACATAGGCAGATGTGCAGGTGAACATCTGCTTGATGTGGAAAATCACCTTGGGGCCTGAGATGGGGATGAGGGAGGAGGTGTGGGGGCAGGTGTAGCACTTACTGCGGTGGCTGGGGAAAGTGCCAGGTGTGGTGGAGTTGGAGGGGAGTGTGGAGCGGACAAGGGAGTTGCAGAGAGAGTGGTCTCTCCGGAAGGCAGACAAGGGTGGGGTCGGAAAAATGTCCAAGTGGTGGGGTTGGATTGTAGATGGCAGAAGTGTCGGAGGATGATGCGTTGTATCCGGAGGTTGGTGGGGTGGTATGTGAGGACTAGGGGGATTCTCTTTTGGCGGTTCTGATGAAGGGTCTTAGGCCCGAAACCTTTTGTGCTCTTAAGATGCTGCTTGGCCTGCTGTGTTCATCCAGCCCCACACTTGGTTATCTTGGATTCTCCAGTATCTGCAGTTCCCACTATCTCAGGCACAGAAACTGAGCTGTTGCATGAAGGTGGAATCCTTTATCAACTGGTTCATAACAAGGAAAAAGTGGTGAGGCAACTCATTATTCTCCATAGTCACAAGTGTCAGTGGCAGTTCATGATCAAATGAACAGCAAGCAACAGAAAAGATGGACATGTTGACCAGAGACTGGAGTTACTAGCAGGGGCTGATTTCTGATATTGTTGACAAGTGAACTTTGGCTGAAGTAGAGAACTGACTTCACCTCAGCATGGGAGCCCTAGTTAACAAGTGAACTCAAGTGGTCTCTGCAATGAATTTTACAGATGGAGCCCAACTGTAACAAGACCAGGCATGTTCTCATACCTACAGACATCTTCAAGTTCACCACTTTGTAGCTAATGTTGATACATGATTGGTTTGTCCATTTTGGTGTTCTGTGTTGGGTTCATCAAGATCAGGGCAGAACTCTGAAAGCAAGATCTTCCAGGAGCGTGGCAAAGTCTTGGCCTTTGCCGAGAACTGGACCACCTCCCGGCATCCAGAGAACGATGAACAGGGAGAACCATACTCTGCGTAAGCATCTGTACACTTTGCCTCAACACAGGTAGCCAGAGGAATTTCCGGAGCTGGTTTTTAACAGCATCCCACATTCATCCAGAAACTGTTTACCATACATTTTCTTTTTTGGACAAGATCTAATCCTTTCCTTGGGGCTCATCATACCAGGTGAATGATTGGACAAGCCAGGTTTCACAGCAGGCTTACTATGAAATTCTGGATGGTGTCCAGGAGGACAGTGAGAAGCAGCCAGTAGAAAAGCATTGAATAATTACAAAACTGACAGGACTAACCTTTCAATCAGGTAATCGTCAAATCAGCGCATCAGGGGCTGGAATAAGACACAATGTCTGGGACTGTCAACCCAATACAGTCAATGTAGCTGGTCACGTGGCCACACCCATGTTGTTGGGGAGACCTCTCTCAGCCCTGAAACATATTAGAGGATGACCTGCCAGAAGGTGACAGCTGAAGGAACAAGCACTGCTTTTCACATGAGACCTGAAGACCAGACTGCTCCAGATTGAGTGCTTCACTAAACAGCTTGTAAGAAACAAGGAGTGAAAGATTATCCCAGTCAGTGGGAACATGGAGTAATCAGATCAGCCATAATCTTCCCAATGGTGAAGCAGGCAGAAGGGGCTGAGTGGCCTACCGCTGGCCCTAATTTATACATTTGTGTAAAACTATTGACATGAATAAATATAGAAATTACAACACAAACAGATCACTTGGGTGAGCTAGTGTATGTCATTAGTTATGATCCACCCAACCTTCCTCCCACCTGATCATTCCCTTTATATTCCTTTCCCCTCCCCTACAACTGCTATCATGATTCTTCCTGAACATACTTGTACTGTTTATCTCAATTACTCCAAGTGTGAGCAAGTCCTTTTCCAATCATACACAGAGTAAAGAAGGCTCTCTTTAGAATGCTGTTTTGTGGAGATGAATCCAACGCAGTTTACACTTCATGCATCAGGATGCATCACTCAGTTCGAGTATCATCTTTTGTTTCCCATTTTCTCCAGTATCATGTCTATTTTGTACAGTGGAGACCAGGACTGTACATATTACTTCAAGGTGTAGTCACCAATATATATCTAACTGTGTCTTTGCTTTTTGATTTATTCCTCTTAAGTAATACACATTGGTCACAATTAATTCATTACATTTCTAACATGTGAAATTTTACGATAATCATTCACTTACAGAAAATTATTTCAACAGAAAAAGTGTTTGACAAATTTCCAGGAAACCATTAACCAGATGTTCCCCACTCTTCTTTAATAGCCCCTAAATTGCTAACGACTTACCGAGACATTTCACGTTTCCTACAGCATAGGCAGATGCTGCACGTGGCTGATTTGCTACCAAAGCAAGTTCTCCAAAGTATTGCCCTCTTGAACAGCGAGCTATTTCCACTCCATTGTCTGCATCAGGTTTGGTCTATATTAAAAGAAAAAGGAAAAGTAATTTTCAATATTTGCAAATGTAGCTAACAAAATTTGATGAAACAAATATTAAGTGATGGCTACACAGATTCTTCTTGACAGGCTGAGTATCAAGAGCAGTTCACAATTAGGTTATGGAACATATAGAGTTTGATTTTTGATCAAATGTTCAGGCTCAGATTTAATCAACTTTTATTCTTTCCACAGATGTTACATGCTACATACCCACTGTTTCCAATATTTTCCATTTTGGAGGTGAGCTTCATACCACATCTGCACCATTTCTATGGCCGCTGATTTTCAGCTTCCTAATATTGACCAACTTCACCCATCTCAAAACAACTGTTATTGAAATAACCAATTATCGCTTTGATGCCTCTAGGCTTGACAATTCCAACACACTTTTGGCTGGTCAAATGAAGTTCTATTCATCCATGATCTCTGTATTTGCAGGCCTACTTTGACTCCTAGTCAAGCAACAACTTGACTTTAAGATTTTCATCCTTATTTTCGAATCTCTCCATTGCTTCACCGCTCCTTATCTCTATCACCTCCACCATCCCCACAACCAAAATTGAAGTCTATACTAACCTAATTTTGGAATGAAAAATAAATTGTGCAATTAGTACTTCAGTTTATCTTTCTAAAAAAAAACTTGAGTAATTGTATTTACCTTGTGTTTCATAGTTATCCGAACTTCTCCAGATTCTACAATATAAAAACAATCAGCTTTGTCTCCCTAAAGGATGAGAAAAAGTCAAATCTATGAATAATGAAACAATGAGTTTAAGAGTTAAAAATTAGAGGATTAAAATTATTACAGCACAGGAGGCCATTTGGTCTATCAAGTCTCCGGCTCTCCTCAGTCTTGCAGATTGATTTCACAAGTGCCCATCCTATTTCCCATTCTAACCTAATTACCTCTATTTTCAACATCAAGTTCCAAGTCATTACCACTGAATAAAGAAATCTAACACGCACGCCATATATTCTATCCAAGACTTTAAATCAGTGTCCCTAGTCTGTGTGCAGGCAGCTACTGGGAACAGCACTTACATAAAAATATCTAAACCTGCCAATCTTGCATATCTCAAATCAGATCTCCCCTCAAACTACTTTGTCACAAGGAAAACAAACTCAAATTACCACAGTCTACCCTTGTAACTAATTTCTTTTTAAATCATTAACAGGATGTGGGTGACTTTGGCTAGACCAGCGTTTATTACCGAAAGGCCAGTTAAGAGTCAACCACATTGCTGTGCTTCTGGAGTCACATGTAGTCCAAACCAGGTAAGGATGACAGTTACCTTTCCGAAAGGACATTAGTGAATTGAATGGATTTTTCAAACAAATGCGTATTGATCATCATCAGATTCTTAATTCCAGAAACTCATTCATCCAGAGAACTATTTTGGTAAACTATATAGTACAAATAACTTTGACACATTAGTAGTGTCAATGGAGGGTAGTGATCTTAGTGGTACGTACAAAAAAAGACTCAGCTTCTTCCATTGGATGGATATAAATCAATCTGACACATTTCTCATAATCAAAAGGAAAAATTATTAGGAAAGAACAGCTACCCACTGTTCTAACGCTGGTAGCTCTATGTGATGAAATCTTGAACAGATGGTCCAATTTATAATTTCTTACTATGATCCAGTCTTGTTAAACTGGGATTTTTTTGTGGGTTGGGAATAGTGCAGGGAGGGAGGGGAAGAAAAACACACATGAAAAGGACGGGAATGAGTGAAAGCAGCAATTTAAAGACTCCAATGGATCTCTCTAAGCGGTGATGGAAAGGAAATGCCACTAACAGTTCTAACAGATGCTGCAAAGCGAAGATGGATAAGGCTCTTATGTTTTCAATATTATAACTGGGCTATACAGTATGGAAGGATACACAGCTGATTTGATTTTGATTTTATTGTCACATGTACTGAAATACAGTGAAAAGCCTTGTTTACAAGCTGTATAGGCGGATCAGAACAAGCGAGGATGTACAGATAAAAGACTTAGATGCATACAGGTTACCTTATTTGAGGCTACAGTCCATTCAATAGTCTCATAATGGTTGGAAAAAAACTGTTTCTGAACCTGCTCGTGCGTGTGTTCGGATGTCTGTATCTTCTGCCTGATGAAGAGGTTATAGGAGATCATCACCAGGGTGCGATGGGTCTTCGATGATGTTGACCACCTTTCCGCAGCAGCGGGCCGTGTTAATAGAGTCCAAGGATGAAAGGTTGGTTTCTGTGATGGTCTGGGCTATGCACACCACCTTCTGTAGTTTATGGTCTTGGGCAGAGCAGTTGCCGTACCAGGCCAATATCCACCCAGACATTATGCTTTTAACGGTGCATCTGTAGAATTTGGTGAGGGACCTTATGAATATGCTGCCTGAGGAAGAAGAGGCATCGTTGTGTCTTCTTGGCTGTCACATTTACGTGTGAAGTCCAAGACAGGTTGTCAGTTATTGTCACTCTGAGGAACTTGATGCTCTTTGCTCTCTCAACATCAGTTCTGTTGATGTAGATGGGGCGTGGTTGCCTCCTTTCTGTCTGAAGTCAATGATCAATTCTTTAGTTTTGCCAAGTTGAGTGATGGATTGTTTTCATTGCACCACGTCACAAACCCTCTATCTCCCTTCTGTATCTTGACTCATCATGGTTAGACCTCCATCCTACGGGGTCATCAGCGATCTCGTAGATGGCATTCATTGAGAATTTGGCAACAGAGTCACAGATGTACAGAGAGTACAACTGGGGGCTAAGGATGCATCCTTGGGTAGGGGGCTCCAGTGTTAAGTGTTATTGTGGAGGAGCAGCAGTTACCTATCCTCACTGATTGTGGCCTATGGATCAGAAAGCTGAGGATCCAGTTGTAGAGGGCAGAGCTGAGACCAAGGTGTCTCAGTTTTGAAATGGGGATAATGGTGTTGACTACAGCTCCGCCTTAATTGAGCAGGAGTCTGATGTAGGTGTCTTTGTTGTCCAGATGTTCCAGCAACGAGTGCAGGGCTAGGCATATGGCATCCTCTGTGAATCTGATGTGTTGGTGGGCACATTGTAGGGGATCAAGGCAGGTTGGAAGACTGGAATTGATGTGGGCCATGACAAGCCTCTCAAAGCACTTCAATAATCATGAAGTCAGAACTATTGGGCAGTAGTCATTAAGGCACACTTCATGTGCTTTCTTGGGTACGTGGATGATGATGGTCTTCTTGAAGCACCTGGGGACTTTGGCTTGTAGGAGAGAGAGGTTGAAGATGTCGGTGAATACCTCTGCCTGTTGGTTCGCAGCATCTAAGTGCTCAGCCAGGGGCACCATCAGGGCCCTCACTTTCCTTGGGTTGACTCCCAGGAAGACCGATCTGACTTCTGACAGGGTGACAGAGGGAACCAGTGTATCTGGGGCCGTCAGGGCAGGCATTGCCATGCCGGTAGTATTCTGCTCAAACCAAGCATAGAAATCATTGAGTGCATCAGGAAGGGATGTGTCATTTTTGGCTGTCTTACACTGTTTGATTTTGTAAACCATAATGTCATTTAGGCTTTGCCATAGATAACGTGCATCTTTTTGCTAGCTCTGGGCCTCTAACTTGGCCTCCCTTATAGCTTTGTGGAGGTCATATCTGGATTTTCTGTATTTGTCTAGGTCACCCGACTTGAATGCTGCGTGTCTGGTCTTCAGTAGAGACTGGATTTCCAGGTTTATCCAAAGTTTAGGGTGGGGAAAACTCTGATTGACTTCCTTGGCATACTGTCCTCCACGCATTCGCTAATGAAGTCAGTGACGGTGGTGGCGTGTTCGTCGAGGTTTTCAGTTTAACACTTGAACACGGTCCAAGACCGCTGAGTCCAAGCGCTCTCAGAGACGGTCTTCTGCTGCCTCAGACCAGCACTGCACTTCTTTTCGTGAAGGATTCTCCATTTGAGCTTCAGCTTGTAAGATGGGAGGAGGAACACAGTGCTGTGATCGGATTTTCCAAAGTGTGTGTGGAGAATTGAGCAGTAGGCATCTTTGATGGTCATGTAGTAGTGGTCCCGAATGTTCAGTCCTCTAGTGGGGCAGTAGGCTATCTTTTTTAATGATACATATCCACCCAACTGAGATAGACAGCAAGAACCTGGTTGGTAGAAGGCTGACTATGATCACCAGCCATCAAATTAAATGTAATGAAATAGCAGGATGACTTTTCAACAATCAAGGAGACCAACAATAACACCACAGCCAAGCTGGACTCAACACGCTCACAACAAGTGAGCTAGTGGATTACAATTCATGAGAATGTGAAATGGTCCCTCTGTAATGGGTATTGCTGTTATCTGTTATCTAGCACGTCTTTTTCAGCAGCTATTCATTCATCGCACAGAGCTCCACTAATCTGTCAAGCCAACATAATGTTCTGCTATATCCTTCTGTTGCCAACCTTACAGCTGCAATGTAAACGGTGATCTGTCAGCCATAGTCAGCTGGGCCTCCTGCAGACTGGTGAGTATTTTTGTCCACCCCATTGCATAAACTATTAAGTTATCCAAAAGGCTGCCAAACAATGCAGGGTTCTAGATATTATATCTGAAAATTAGCAGATACAGCTCTCAGTTACCAGATCTGCTGCACACTCTTACACAAGGCTATTCCCTCCTCAGAGAAACATACTCATGCGGAAATGGATTTAAACAAGTTAGTTTGCACTCGGCTTTTTTCTCATAACAATCAACAATTTCGACAGTAAACCAAGGATGGAGTGTTAAACCTCACAACGATGTACATGAAAACTGACAGTATCGAAGAAGGTCCTTTACCCTGCAGTGGAAACTGCTGCAGTTGTAACGTATATCTAACACAGAAGCTCTAAAGTTCAGCCTCCTGTTCAGGAGAAAATTTATGCTGGGCAATGTACTATTTATTAACAGCAGCAGTGTACACAGAGTCAAGATCAATTATAGTTCGAGGCAGTGGAGCATTTCTACCTCATTTCCTTCCTTTAAGACAATTTCTTAAATTCTGATCAAACTTTTAGTCATCCAAGCCAGTATTTCCTTATGTAAATTTCCTAGGATGGTGACGGCGAGCACAAGGGGGCATAGCTTTAAATTGAGGGGTGGAAGATATAGGACAGATGTCAGAGGTAGTTTTACTCAGAGAGTAGTAAGGGAATGGAACGCTTTGCCTGCAACGGTAATAGATTTGCCAACTTTAGGTACATTTAAGTCGTCATTGGATAAGCATATGGACGTGTATGGAATAGTGTAGGTTAGGTGGGCTTGAGATCGGTATGACAGGTCGGCACAACATCGAGGGCCAAAGGGCCTGTACTGTGCTGTAATGTTCTATGTTCTATGTAAACATATCAAACTTGTGATGATTCAGGACCTTAAAAAGGTGCCACATCAGAGGACCATGAGAAGGAAAAGGAGTACACCATTTGGCCCCTCGAGCCTGCTCTGCCATTTGCTAGGACCATGGCTGATACAACATTATTCACATCCACATTCTTGCATTTTTCCTGTAACCCACAGTTCCCTACTATCTCAGCCTTAATGATACATAAGGAATCTACCCCTACAGCTCTGTGGCAAGGAGCTACAAGCTCTCAACTCCTCATTTCAGTCTTAAATTGGTGCCACTTTCTTCGAAGACTATGACCTTTGATAGTAGACTCTCCCAAAAGGGAAAAACCATCCTCTCAGCATTAACTGTGTAAAGCCCCTTAAGAATTCTACATGTCTCAATGAGAGATCACCTCTCATTCTTCTAAACTCCAGTCAGCAGACTCCCATCCTGTATAGTCTTTGCTCTTAAGACAATCCCTCCATACCAGGCATCATCCTCACGAACCTTCTCTGAATTGCCTCCACTGAAATTATACGCAAAATAAGGGAACCAAAACTGTAGTCCAGGTGTGGACTCAGCAGCACTTTGTACAGCTGCAGCAAGATGTCCCCACTCTTACACTCCAAACACCTTTGAAATAAGAGACTACATTCCACTACCTTTCCTGATTCCATGCCACATGTGTGTGTTGGCTTTCTGTGTTTCATTTACAAGTACCCCCAAGTCCCCTTGTGATGCAGTTTTCTTTACTTAAATAATGCTGTTCTTCTGCACTCTTTTCCAAAATGAACAACTTCACATATTCACACATAATAATCCATCTGCCAATTTTTTGCCCAATTATTTCACCGATCAATATCTTTCTGTAAACTGTTTGCATCCACCTCGCATCCTGCCTTTATCAGTTTGTGTCTGCTGCAAATTTGGCTACAGTATATTTACTTCGTCCCTCCAAAGCATCAATACATTGTAAACAGTTATGGCCCTAGCACTGATCTCTATGTAACCCCATTGGTCACAGATCACCAACCTAAAAAACAGAACCCCTTAACCCCACTCACTGTTTTCTACCCCTGAGCCAATTCTCAATCCAGGCCAATATACCACCTCCAACACAGTGGGCTGTTATCTTATGACTTACCTTTTATAAGGTACCTTGCCAAATGCCTTCTGGAAATCCTAACTCAAAACATCTATTGGATGCTCTGTATCTGCTCTGGTTGAGACCCCCATCAAAAGTAATAAATTAATCAAACACGACTTCCCTTTCATGAAGCTATGCTAAATTTGCTGGATTAGATAACATTTTTGTAACATGTTCTGCTATTACTTCCTTAATAGTTGAAACCAATACTTCTCCAACAATAGATGTTCGGCTAATTGGCTTATAATTATCCAATTTTTGCCTCCCATGTTTTTGAATAGGCTGTCACATTGGCAGTTTTCCAATCCTCTGGTTCTTCTCCGATTCCAAGGGGTTTTGTAAAATTACAACTATCTCTGAACCCATTATCTCTGAAACTAACTCTTTTAGGATCCTGGGAAACAAGCCATCTGGATCAGAGGGCTTACTTGCCTTTAGTTTGTTTACACAGTCGCTATTGCTGTCACTATATAGTTGTGTTAATAGGTTTAGAAAATACATTTGGGAAGTCAAATTGAGATAAACTTCAGGTAATCAAACACTAAAAGGCTCATTGTGCCATCTTAGAAAAAAGTAATAATGCTGAGGATAGATTGCATCAATTCAACTTGTGAATGGAAAACCTGAATCCAACTTTAATGATTCCCTTTAAGTCAGCTTGTTTAAATAAAGGAACCAGCAGAGTCACAATTTTTGCACAGCTGTTACTCTATTTTAAATATTTTTTGATATGCTGCATAAACAGATCAAACAGAAGATCACGGATGAGTGAGAAGAATTGATTCCTTGTAACTGTAAAACATTAAATGTTGCATGAACAGAGATACAAGAGGGCACTAATGTATGGAACAATGGATGGAGACAGTGGAGTGAATAAATTAAATCCAATGGTTTTCCTGTACCATAGATTGATCAGAGTTCAGCTTCCCAGTAGTCTGGTAATGCTGTCGAACTTATGATGATCCACCTTTTGATCTCCTGCACGAGAAACAATTGATCTTTCACTCTCTGTGGTCCTGAGTAGAATGCTGTTTCGAGGATCAGCACTGGATCCATGGATGAATGTTCTCTTTTCTACACCATAAGGTTCTAATGATCCTATGAAAGCCAACTACACTGATTTTGGCAGCATTCTGCCACTCTGGCAGTTTTCTTGCAGATTTTACTGGCCATTAACAGGAGATTTTGCACTGGAGCAACAGATTGACCTGGACTCAGGAAGGCCAAGCATGCTTGTCCCATTCTGCAAACAGACCACAAATCCACGGGAGGCTGTTTAATCAGGAGCACCAGACTCTGTTCCTATACATCTCTCTCCTCCATTACCCACCAGGCCAGTATGGTTCGTTCAAACGTTGTTTCTTTAGCTGAGCCAATGTTTCGTAGGAGAGTCGTAGTCCCACTGCTTCTAACACCACTTACCAAATGGGGTCCTATGATAAGACTACCTCTAACCTATCCATTTGCCAAGCCCCAAAGCAGACTTTGAACTTCCGTCTAAACCTGGAGGTGCTGCCCACAACTCAGCCTCCTGTTCAAGTGCAAATTATGTTCAATCCTCCTGCCCACAATTTGAGTCAAACAGAAGAGCGAAGCAACGTAGAACAAAATGACAAATTAAACAAGACAGACACAGAAAAAGGAAAACCAGGATTCAGAGGTTGCAGAGAGCTAGCACAGTGCAGTTGTGTTATTACTGAACTGCAGTACTGAAATGGTTTTTAATCATACAGACTGCAATGAGAATAACTTAAATTTATCCGAAATGGAGCCTGTATTGGTTGGCTTGTAGATTTCATAGCTTTAATTAATAATTAATAGCTTTAATATCACAAATTTAGTACAGTCACCATCATATTTAAATCAGAGATGTTGAATGATACAACACAGAAGGCTGCATTTTGACCCATCTTTCCAAAGTTTACTCTTTGGTAAAATGTCCAATTAATCCCACTCCCTTGCTCTGTTTCCAAAATCTTGTTAATGTTTTCTCATTAAATATTTATCCAAGTTTCTTTTTGAAAGTGACTAACTTCAAGCTGTGCATTCTGGAACACAGCAATGTGGTTTATAAAAATACATTTCTTGTCACTCGAGGTTCTTTCACTGAATCATCTTGAACTTGTACCCTTTAGTTCCTGTCCCTTCTGTCTCTAAACAGCTTTTCCTTATTTACTTTGGAAGAATTACTTATCACTGGCAAACAATTTGATCGAAGCCTTAAGAACATGAGAAAGGGGAATAGTCAATTCAGACCCATGAGCCTGTTCTTCCATTTGATGTGATCACGCCTAATCTCATCTCAGCCTCAACTCCACTGTCCTGCCCATTCTCCATGCTCCTTCAATCTATCACTAATCAAAATTCTCTCTTCTCTAAAGCTTTCCAGCATCCACCAGTCTCTGGTGTGAAATCTACAGATTCAGGACTTTTTGATCAAAGCAATTTCTCCTCATCTGTGTTTTATATGTGCCACTCCTTATCCTCAGACTCTAATTTTCTCTGCTCCAAACACAATCCTAGCTTGTCCAGTGCAACTAATTAACTGACTGACATTTCTGATTCTTGGTACCATTCTTCACAGAGTCACAGAGGTCTAAAGAACAGCAAAAGGCCCTTCAGTCCATCGAATAGGTGCCAGTCAAAAACAACCCACCGAACATTCTAATCTCATTTTCCAGAACTTGGAATCCCAGGAGCTCTCCTAAATAGTGCTTAAGTGTTGACAGTTTCCGTCTCACTCATCAGTGAGTTCCAGACTCCTACCACCTTCAGTGAAAAAAATTTCCTCACATTTTCTGTAAACCTTCTGCCCCGGTCTTAAATCTGTGCCTCCTGGCCAAAGATCCTTCCACCAAGGGGAAAACGTTCCTTCCTGTCTACCCCTCATAATTTTATACATCTCAATCATGTCTTCCCTCAGTTTCTTCTACTCCAAGTAAACATCACCAGTCTGTCCATTCTTTCTTCACAGCTAAAACTCTCCAGCCCAGGCAACATCCTGCTAAATATCCTCTGCAACTCTTCAGTGCAATTATATCCATCTCATAACATGGATTCTTGAACCGCACACAATACTCTCAGTGGTCTAAACAACTTACATACAATTCCAGCATAAGCTCCCTGTTCTTAAACTCTTTGCCTCGGCTAATAAAGGTAGCAAATTTGAGTTACCATTTTTTAATCATCATAAATAAGCAAAAACATTCATCTTGGGTCAAAACGCTCCAACCATTCAAAATTGAAAACTGTAGACCATCATTGACAGAAATATATTTTACCCAGTAAATAGACACCTTTTTAATCTTAATGTCTCAACTGTTTAAAATTTCTACGCTTTTGCAGCCACATGAATTAAATTCAATGCAACAGAAGGAAGAGAAGACGAGCACCTGAGCAATTATTCGCTCTTCATCCTGGTACGTTTTACTTCCGAATACATCGACTACCTTCATTCGTTCCCCTAGCTTAGGATTTGAAACAATCAATTTGTTATTGGTTGCACAGTTTCACACAAGTATGAGCAAGTTTGAAATGCAGGATATTGCAGATGCTGGAAATCTGATAGATAGAGATAGAAAAAAAGAGGTTGGAAATACTCACCAGGTTGTGGCAGCATCTATGGACAGAAACAGAGTAAATACTTCAGGGCTGTGATTCTTTCCCAGTTCTGATGAAAGGGCACAGACCCGAAATGCTACCTTCTTCTCCACAGAGACAGTCAGAACCTGTTCAGTATTTTCACTACTTTCCATTTTTACTTATGATTAATTTCGACCTCAAGCCTATTGTGTCAATAGTTTTCGAAAGAAATTGGTGAATAATAAATATTTACTCCTTAAATCTGTTCTCAGTATTTCAAATCAAGAAATACATAATCTGAAACAAAACTGAATTCTGGGAAGCCCAGATTTGTCAGCTGTATCAATTTACATTAATTAAATGTTTTTTTGTTTTGATTTTAAAACCAGACCTTTAAGCTCAAAAGGACAAAATTATAGTTTCAATAGATTATCCAAACACAATTCATTAATATAATGAAACAAAGAACTGCAGATACCAGAGATTTGAAACACAAACAGAAGTGTTAGAGAAACTCCGCAGATTTGGAGCATCTGTGGAGAGAAGAACAGAGCTAGCATTCAAAGTCAAGTAAGCCTTCAATAGAACTGAAAGCAGCTGGGAAATGGTGGGATTTCTGACTATGAGGAGGGCATGGGGTGTGGTGATGTGTGGTTGAATGAACTATGAGTTAATGGATTTGTCATGGATATCAGTGGCCAGCCTATCCCTAGAAAGGTAAATATGAGGATTTATACTCAAGATAATTGTAGAAGTCAACCGTGATAAATAGGGCCATCAGCCATGTTTGACCTATGTCTCATCCTTCTGCTGTCCCCCCTTCCCTTCCCTCCCCTCCCTTGTCCTCATCTTACATCCCAACAACCGCCATATCCAAAGGATCATTTCCACCACCTCCAGACACATTCCCCTCCTCTGCTGCCCCTTGTCAGTCCCATTCTAGATGGAGTGTTCCCACCAACACACGCTGTTCAATTGCTTCCCCACTCCCAACTGCTCCTCAAATCCCCCTGGCTTTTCCAGAAGGTGCAACATTTGCCAGTTTACCTCCTTCCTCGTCATCCACAACCCCAGATACTTCCAAGTGAAGTATCAATTTACCAGCACTTATTTCAATCTAGCCTACTTTGCTACTCACAACGTACATTGGGAAGATGAAATGCAGACCTGGTGACAGCACCGCGGAACCGTTCTGCTCTCTAAAAACGACTGAGCTTCCAGTTGCCTGCCACTTCAATCCACCACGTTGCCTTCCAACATTGCTGTCTCGAAGCTCAACGCAAACTGGAGGAACACCACCTCATCTTCTGCTTAGATACCTTAACAGCCCTCAGGACTCAACACCTACCTCCATGTTTGCCACCCACCCTATATCCCAGGAACTGTTCTGTTCCCAACATAGCCAGCGCATTTTCAACTATTCACACTTCCCATTAGCGGGCAGAAATTACTCCTTTCCCAGCTTACAGTCAGTAATTTCTCAGTCTGTTTCTGTTTCTTCCTCTCTCTTTCTGGGTGCCATCTCAGTCTATACAGCTCACTCCTTTGTCTTCTCCTGAGCCACACAGTCTCAACCTCAACTCCAAACTAAACCCCATCATCAACATAACTACCATTCTTTCCCAGGCGCTTTCACTTCTATTGGAGGGTCACTGCAATCAAAACATTCATTCTATTTTTATCTTCACAGATGCTGCCAGACCCGCTGAGTTTCTCTAGCACTTTCAGTTTCTGTCACAATTCACTGGTACATTGAATCAAAATTTGCAACTAAAAAAAATTACTTACTTCTAGCGATTTCAGAAGGGGAAGCGACTGGACAAATTCTTCGTACAATTTCCTCTTTTTGGCATTGTTTTTGACAATAATTCTACGAAACGTTGTCCTGTCCTAAAAAATTGTACCCAATTAAAAATTTATGCAGCCAATTTAAAAGGGCAGAATTGTCTTCAGTTTTATTAACGTGCAAACTTTCTTGAACACTTCAATCAAATTTCACCAACTAGTATATAGTGGAGTACAATACGTTAACACAATTAGCAAAAATTAGGTAAAATTCCTTTTCCCTATTGAATTCACAACCTTACCTTGGTCGTCCCAAGCATATCAGCAATGCCAAAGTTAGCCACAATATGGTGTACGTCAATAGCCTAATGCATATCTCCCTCCAGGTGAAAAAGTGCCTCAAGTCACTAGATTTGACATTGAAAGCAGGGCTGAATATGTAACTCATTGTCATGAAGCTAGTTCTCCGCGAAAAGTTTAGGTTTCACACACTAAGACGGCATTAGTTCAAGTGCCTAACTATCATCATTATCCTTTACAGTCAATATGTTCTTTGTTCTGTTTTCATTATGACATATTTTACTAACATTCCTCTAGTTGTCTCCAGTGGACAAGTAAATTTACACTGTAACAGTAACATATCTCAAATATTGGCTTCCCCTCCCACCTCCCCACTACACGACCGAACATCCTGGATCACTGCTAAACAACCAAAGACGTCTACCGCTCCATCCCTTGTCCACACTTTGGAAAATCAGATCAGGGCGCTGTGTTCCTCCTCCCTGTTTACAAGCAGAAACTGAGAGGGGAGGATCTTTTGCAGAAAGAAATACAATGCTGGTCTGAGGCAGTAGAAGAGCATCTCCGGGATTGCTTGGACTCAGTGGGCTGGACCATATTCCAGTACTCAGCAGACAACTTAGAAAAGTACACAACCATTGTGACAGAGTTCATTAGCAAATGCATGGAGGACTGTGTGCCAAAAAAAAGTCAATCTAGGTATTCCCCAACCGGAAACCTCAGATGAACCGGAAAATCCATCCCTACTGAAGACCAGGCATGCAGCATTCAGGCTGGATGACACAGACCTAGAAAGGAAATCTAGATATGACCTCCTCAAAGCCATCAGAGATGCCAACAGGCACTACCAGACCAAGTTAGAGGCCCAAAACCAATAATACAAACTCCTGTTGCCTGTGGTAAGGCGTAAATAACATAAAATGGGACACAAAATGAAGCAAAGAAGGGTAGCGGACAAAGATGCACTCAATGCTTGGTTACAGCAGATTGGCAGCAGCATGGTGTCATCTGTTCCCTCCGTCAGTGCTGCAGACATCAGCACGGTCTTTCTGGGAGTCAGCGCAAGAAAAGCAATGGGCCTGGCCAGAGTCCCCGGCCATGCACTTAGATCCTGCGCAGACCAGATGTCAGAAGTATTCACCGACATCTTTAACTTTGCCCTCCCACAAACTGAAGTCCCCACCTCTTCAAGAAGACCACCGTCATCCCTGTGCATGCAACATGCCTTAATGACTACCGCCCAGTGGCTCTGACCCCCATAATCATCAAGTGTTTCGAGAGGCTGGTTGTGGCCCACATCAACTCCAGTCTCCCTGCCCATTTCAGTTCCCTGCAATTTGCCAACATGTCAGATCCACAGCAGATGCCATTTCCCCAGCCCTGAACTCATCCCTGGAACACCTTGACCACGAAGACACCTGCTCATCGACTACAGCTCAGCCTCCAACACCATTATCCCTTTCAGACAAAACTTTAAGACCTAGGTCTCGGCTCTGCTTTCTGCACCTGGATCCTCAGCTTTCTGACCCACAGCCTGAAATCAGTGAGGATAGACAACATCGGCTCCTCCATGCTAACACTCAATGCATCCTCGATGGAATCCAGTGTTATCAGCCCCCAGCTATACTCCCCCCGTACACCCATGACTGTGTTGCCAAATTCTGAATGAACGGCATCTACAAGTTTGCTAATGACACTACTGTGGCAGGATAGATATCAAACAACGATGAGTCAGAATACAGAAAGGAGATAGAGGGCTTGGTGACATGGTGCAATGATAACATCTCTCTCAATGTCAGCAAAACTATAAGATCTGATTGCTGACTTCAGAAAGGAGAACACGCCCCCATCTACATCTGCAGAGCAGAGGCTGAGAGGGTTGACAGCGTAAAAAGTTCTCAGGAGTGACGATAGCCAATGTTCTGTCTTGGACCTCAAATATAGATGTGATAGCCAAGAAGGCAAAAAAATGCCTCTTCTTCCCCAGAAAGTGCAGGAGATTTGGCATCTCCTTAAGGACAGCTACACCATAGAAAGTATACTGTCCTGCTAAGCCAACTGTTCTGCCCTGGACCCTGAGAAACTACAGAAGGGTGTATGCACAGCCCAAGTCATCATGGAAGCCAACTTCCCATCAATGGATTCCATTTGCAACTCTCATGGCAGCCTTTCTGTGGCAAACATCAAAGACCATCCCACCTCTGTAATGCTCTCCTACAACTTCTTCCATCAGGCAAAAGTTACAGAAGCTTGAATACATGCACCAACAGGTTCAGGAACAGCTTCTTCCCTACCATTATTAGGCTGCTGAATGGACTCTGTAACTTCAAATTGCGTTCATCTTGTTAATGCTGTCCTCGCCTCCTGCACGTCCTGCATGGTGTAACCTGTATGCCTTACTCCGTCCAAGTATTTTTCACTTTATGATCTGTTGTCCTTGCTTACCATGGTCTGCCTGTACTGCCCACAAACAAAGCTTTTCACTGTACTGAGGTACAAGTGACATTAAATCAAATCAAATCAATCACTGCTATACTTAGCAAAGATTTCATCTTTAACTGCTGTTTGTTCTTTCGCTATGTAAAATGTCGCTTCCAAAGATGTTGTGAGATAAACCAATCATTTTGTTTTCCTACTTGACTCACTAGCCACTTCCAAGTCACACACTTTCTTGAACATGTTTTCATTCTGCCATTGGCTCTGGCTCAAAAATCTGGCCTCCCTACCAAACATCACTGAAGCATCATCAGGTCAAATACTTAAGTGGGTCTAGGAAAAATGCACCAAAGTGAGTGATAAATGACCTTGCTTGTCATGGTTTCATGCAGTCAGGGATAGGTGGGTATAGCAGGAAAAGAAACCAATATTTTTCTACCACTTCTGTACTGTCAGATGCATTCTAAGCTGCCATTAAGCCAGAATTTTCCTTGTAGAATATGTCAAAAATATGGAAGAGCATTGTATCACATACTGAGCATTTTAGGATCAGTAGGGTAATCTGACACTATTATTGCAGAATCTTTAAATATTCATTCTATTTTAATGGGCTGGTTTCAATTCGGTGAATAATTGTTTTCGGATAGATGACTGTTATAAGATTTTCAGTTTTTCAACATGTCATGTATTAAACTTCACTGACTGGACAACACAAAATGCATTCATTTATAAAATCCAGAAGTTTGTGAACACTTACCAGACCCCACAGTGCTCCATCGGAGGTAGCAATGATGGTAGCTGCTCTGGGAGTATTATACATCAATGCCAGCTCACCAAAGCTGCCACGATTATCATAGGTACCAACACATCTTTGCATTCCATCCACATTGACAAATATATTGTACGTTCCCCTGTGAAATGTCAACAATAATTTATATTAAAGAAATGCTTCCTTGCATTTCAACAGCAAATCAACCTGGTTTAAATCAGATATTTGCAACAAAAAATAATTCAGGATTACCATAGGCTCTGAATTGCTGGAGAATGCACCAAATCAGGCAAGTAGTTATGGCCGAGCTGGTTTTGAAAAAAAACAATTCAAGCTCTTCTGAGATTGTCTGAAAATGGCATAGCCCACACCCCAACTCTCCTGATGGAACTGCTTCCCTTCTGGAGCTGCAGGCCCTCTGACTGGGCTGGCAGTCTGGAGAACCCAGCAGGCATGCTTAATTGGACAGCAGAGACAGAGACACTTAACAGGAGTTGTCTCCCATAGGGTCAGGCTAATACAAGCGCCTAGAGTGACGACCAGGAAATAGAGCATAAATACACTAATTTATAAACGTATAAAACTAGCGCAGAAATGGACTTCTCATTCAGCTTCTCAAGTCTGCCTCACTGTTCAGTAAGATCATGGCTGGAACAATTTCATATTCCATTCTTATCCCCAATAACCCTGGATTCCCTTGCCTCGCAGGAATCTTTCGTCCTCCACTGTAAGAGTATTCAACGTCAAGGGCTCTTGTAGCCCTGTGTAAGGTCCCTACTCCTGAGCCTGGAGTACTGGCTTCAAATTCCACCTGCTCCAGAAATGTGTAATAATATCTGAATACTTCTGGATATTTTCGACATCAAACTGTTTAATGACCTGGCCTCCCCCACTTTGAAACAGGGCATTCCAACTCCACACAATCCTCAGTGACAGAAAAGAAAAACCTTCTCCTCATCTCTGTCCTGATAGAGCGACCCCCAATTCCGCACCAACTCACAACAGGAAATATCTTTTCCACATTCACCTTGTGAAGACTGTTCAGGGTCTTATACAGTTTTTTGAGAAGATGTGTAGCTCGGGTTGTGGATGAGTTTGGTATTTATAATCACTTCTGGAAGTGATGCCAACCACCCCAGCAAACCGAAGCATGTGAACAACAAGTAGGACAGAACACCAACTCTTCACCGGAGGCAGACTGATGATATTACCCAGCAGGGTGACAAAACGTATAGAACATAGGACAATACAGTGCAGAACAGGCCCTTCGGCCCTCGTTGTTGCGCCGGCCTGTGAACTAATCTAAGCCCATCTCCCTACACTATCCCATCATTATCCATATGCTTATCCAAGGATTGTTTAAATGCCCCTAATGTGACCGAGTTCACTACACTGGCAGGCAGGGCGTTCCACGCCCTTACCACTCTCTGAGTAAAGAACCTGCCTCTGACATGATTCTTCAGATAAGCCTAAAACTGCACGCGATACTCCTTGTGTGGTCTCACCAAGGTCCTGCACAATTGCACTAAGACACCCTTTGCTCTTGTATTCAAATCCTCTTACTATGAAGGCCAACATCCCGTTTGCTGCCTTCATCTCCTGCTGCACCTACATCCTTACTTTCAACAAGGATGACTAGATCTCACTACATCTTCCCCTTTCCCAATCTGTCGTGATTCGGATGATAATCCGTTTTTCTGTTTTTGCCGTCAAAGTGGATAACCTCTAATTTCGAGATGTTACATTGTATCTCCCATGCATTTGTCCACTCACTCAACTTGTCCACATTACACTGAAAAATCCCTGCATCCTCCATAGAGTTCACCCTCCCACCCAGCTTCATGTTGCCTGCAAACTTGGAGATATTGCATTTAGATCTAAATCATTTAATGTATATTATGAATAGTTGGGATTTGAATACAAGAGCAAAGGGTGTCTTACTGCAATTGCGCAGGACCTTGGTGAGACCACACAAGGAGTATCATGTGCAGTTTTAGGCTTATCTGAATAAGCATGTTCTGGCAATGGAGAAAGTGCACAAAGGTTTACCAGACTGATTCCTGGGATGGTAGGACTGACATAAGAAAACAGAATAGATCAATTTGTACTACATTCAAAGTTTAGAAAAATGAGGGTGATCTCATAGAAACCTATAAAATTCTAACAGGATTACTCTCTGGGCAGGGTAAATGCAGAAAAGTTGTTCCTGATGACCAGGAAGTCAAGAACCAAGGTCAAAGCATGAGGATATAGAGTAGGCCATTTAGGACGGAGATGATGAGGAGTTTCTTCAACCCCAGAGACAGGTGAGCCTGTGGAATTCTCTGCCACAGAAAGCGGCTAAGGCCAAAAGACAATGTTTTCAAGGAGGTCTTAGATATAGTTCTTAGTGGTAATGGGATCAAACTATATGGGGATCAAAAGAAACTACTGAATAGGATGATCAAACACAATCATACTAAATGGCCTACTCTTATTCCTATTTTCCTCGTGTCTTTGTTACCAA
The DNA here is from genome assembly GCF_030684315.1 of Stegostoma tigrinum. NCBI lineage: Eukaryota > Metazoa > Chordata > Chondrichthyes > Orectolobiformes > Stegostomatidae > Stegostoma > Stegostoma tigrinum. The sequence continues at coordinate 35,280,141 of NC_081378.1, forward strand.
TTACTAACTTGGTTTAGGATTGCAAATTATACTCGAGACATTGAGATACTTATTTTGACCCAGGAGTGGATGCCATCTACAGCTTTAGCAGCCAAGTGAATAAATCAGTTCAAATTTTGGACAACAACAGATTTACAAACCACTTGTAAGGAAGATTTATATAATGACAGATACCTGAAAGAAATAACAAGCTGGCAGCATCAGAATTATGCATTAGTTCATGTACGAACTTTCGCTCAACTGCAAGTCACTGGGAGCCTAAGGTTAGATTGGTGCCACAAAAAAAGTCATTAATGTTCAATAAAGCGTGCTCCAACCTAAAATGGAATTTTGCAATGCATTTGGATCTCTTAATGACACATGTTGCTCAAGTAAATGCTCGGTAACTGCTACAACGTTGGGGTTAAATGAATAAAACATTTGGGACATTTGAGTCCCAAGAGCTATTTAGGGTTGAAAATCATATCCAGTTCATGAACAGTTAATTCTCAGAGATACAAAATCCATTGGAGGTTGATCAAATATTTCTTGGATAGGACCTAGGCAGGAATGGCTATGAAACTGCACTTTACAAAGTTATGCCAATTTTGTAACAATGGGAAGATGCGGGGTGCATTCCAAAGTAGTTTGCAGCACAGTGATAGAATGATGCACATTCAAAGCAGCCAGCAGGGGGCTTAACTAAACTAGACACAGATTACATAATTAAAATGTGTGTAGTTTTATTTTCAGAATGAGCAATAATGACCACAGGGAGAGTCATCCATAAAATGATACAGGCTGAACAGTGATAGTGAACACATTTTATCTTTGACCAAAATAATTTGACCAAAACTGGATGAACACAGCAGGCCAAGCAGCATCAGAGAAGCAGGAAAGCTGATGTTTCAGGTCGAGACCCTTTTCAGGAATGGGGGGGGGGGAATAGAAGATGGATAAAGGAGAAGGTAGGTGAAGATGAGACAGACAGGTCAAAGAGGCGGGGTTGGAGCCAGTAAAAGGTGAACGTAGGTGGGGAGTTAGGAAGGAGATAGGTTGGTCCAGAGAGGATGGATAGGTCAAGGAGGCAGCATGAGATTAGTAGGTAGGAGATGGGGATGGGGCTTGAGGTGGGAGGAACGGTTAGGGAGTCGGAGAGGAGCAGGCTGGTTTTGGGATGCGGTCAGGGGAGGGGAGAAGGGACCGCTTTGCGGAACACCTACGCTCGGTTCACAACAAACAACGACACCTCCCAGTCACGAACCATTTCAACTCCCCTTCCCACTTCTTGGATGACATGTCCATCCTGGGCCTCCTGCATTGCCGCAATGATGCCACCCGAAAGCTGCAGGAACAGCATCTCAAATTTCGCTTGGGAACCCTGCAGCCCAAGGGTATCAATGTGGACTCCACAAGCTTCAAAATCTCCCCTCCCCTGATCGCATCCCAAAACCAGCCCAGCTCGTCCCCGCCTCCCTAACCATTCCTCCCACCTCAAGCCCCACCCCCATCTCCTACCAAGTAACCTCATCCCACCTTCTTGACCTGTCCATTCTCCCTGGACCGACCTAACCCCTCCCTAACTCCACACATACACTCACCTTTATTGCCTCCAACCCCGCATCTTTGACCTGTCTCCTCTCCACCTATCTTCTCCTTTATCCGTCTTCTATCCACCTCCCCCATTTCCCTATTTATTTCAGAATCCCCTTCCCCTCCCTGATTTCTGAAGAAGGGTCTAAGCCCAAAACCATCAGCCTTCCTGCTCCTCTGATGCTGCTTGGTCTGCTGTGTTCATCCAGCTCTACACCTTGTTATCTAAGATTCTCTAGCATCGGCAGTTCCTACTTTCTCTGTAACATATTTTAGGGTCAGTTAACTTTAAACCATTTGTCTAAACTATTCACAAATTTGCATTTTTATACTTTTACGATACAAGCAGGGACAGGAACTAGATACATCACACAGGAAAGTCTCTGAAGTAAAATAAATCACGGCACCATCATCTCTCAGCTCAAAAAACTTCTGCTTTGAGTCTTAAGCCTTCCAGAGATCACAGTGTTCAGTGCACAAAACAATGGATTACTAACTAACCTCACAAGCTATTGTTTAATTAGTTATTGAGATGACAAAATTGCAAAGGGTGGCTAATGACAATGAACTTGATGAAAAAATGTTATTGTAGACAACTAAAATTTGTGACATCGATCCATGTTTATCAAATGGTGACCGAAAAAGAATGTCTTCATCCAGGTAAGAAAATACATCTTTCTACCCAATCAAATCCCAATTAGTACATACTCAATATTGAAAGTTAAATGTTTTATCTTCTTAAACAATGTACATAAACCGCATTCAAAATGGAAAATAGAATTTATAAAGCATTTACCTTTCAATAACATAGAAGTTATCACCATCATCCCCTTGATCAATAACATGCTCACCAACTTTGACATGCATTTCAAACATGGCATCCAATAGCTGAAACATTTGTTCCTATAAAAGACAGAGGTCATCAGAACACTGCAACTACTAACACAGTGTACCACTTGTACAATAAGTGAAGAAAAAACAAATTTCAACTCTAGCATGGAGACTGCTATATAGAGCAGGAGATGGGTATGCCTCAAACTTTGGGATGCTTTCTATAAAAATTAATAGTGGCATGACATCTATGCTAATGGTTTATTGAGTTTTATATCAAAAAACAGGATATAAAATTTGTACGTTTGATCCTAAATAGCAGCACTACAAATCGGCATTTACATCTCCAGGTTTGTGAAAGATCAGAGTTTCTTGTCCTGGTTGCCATCGGCCAGCTTTTACCAAAAAGTGTCCAGATATGAATAGGGAACCCTTGCGCTAAATAGCTCCCTGATCCTGAACACTTGTTCAGACATGAATAAATGGCAACTTATCCCCTCGGAAACACACTCTGCAAATGGTTCACATTTTTGGCAAAGGAGGAGGAAAACAATAAAACTGAAGAAAAACACAGACAAAAGATGTACATTGGTTCTGCAAGCAATGATTTATTTCTACTCATTGAAATTAATTTATGGCAGCAATTCATAGAGAGATGAGCTGCAGTTGCCAACATCTTATGAAGTCCTGACCTTGTAAAAGGCTGATGACTTGAGCACTGCCCTTGTGTAGGGGATGTTACACTAGCATCTAGCAGGCCAACAATATATCCGCTAAACTGAGCAGTTTTGGATTGTAGTTCCACAGACATTTCATTACCCTGCTGGGTAACATCCTCAGTGCAGCCTCTGATGAAGCATCGGTATGTTTTCCCTGCCTGGCTTTCAAACTCTGGAGTCCGTTGAGCTGGATTACCTCGCTTCCCATTTCCCTTCACACTGGAGTGTACATGGGGTCGAGTTCTATGTGTTTATTAATGGCTATCTACTTGGAGTGCCAGGCTGCCAGGAATTCCCGAGCCTGTCTCAAGATTTTGGTGTTGTCCCAGTCGAGTTGGTGCTTCTCCTCATCCATATGGATTGAGATGAGTGAGTATGGGTCGTGCCTTTTTGTAGCCAGTTCGTGTTCATGTACTCTTGTTGTTAGTTTCCTTCCTGTTCGTCCGATGTAGTGTTTCTTGCAGTCTCTGTAGGGGATCTTATAGATGACATTGGTCCTGTCCATGGTGGGGAGTGGGTCTTTGGTTCGGGTGAGCAGTTGTCGTAGAGTTAGTTTGGGCTTGTGTGGAAAACCGGAAAGGAGGTAATCCAGCTCAACGGACTCCAGAGTTTAAAAACCAGGCGGGAAAACACACCGATGCTTCATCAGAGGTTGCACTGATGATGTTACCCAGCAGGGTAATGAAACATCTGTGGAACAATGAGCCACCTCAGTGAGCCAACCAACCACAACATCCACAACCTGAGCTACAAATCGACTCCAAAACCTTAGTTTGAAATTGTAATCCACAAGAAAACAGAATAATCTTTTCACTCCCTTGTCAAGTAGTGCTACAAATGTTAGTCTCTCGGGAAGTGTAAAACTAATGAAGTTGCATTTACATAGCATCTTTAGGACAAAATATTTTTGCAATTCAACCAATTTGAGTACATCAAGCACAAATGACCAGCACAAAGATAAATTAACAATCTATTTGCTGATGTTGATTGAAGAATGACCATTGTCAAAACACAAGGATAATTCTCTAGCACTTGGTCAAACTGTAGCTTTGGATTTTTCCAAGCAAGCAGATAAGTCAACATTTTAACATCTCCTCTAAAGAATGGCATATTTCCTCAGTCATGCACTGAAATGTCAGCCTGCATTGTGTGTTCAAATCCTTGGAGTAGGGGTTCCCACATCTTCAGGACCAATTGGAGTACTCTAATCAAATCACAGTTGTGATCTAAACAGCTGTCTAATTTATTAAGGATGACAGAAATGTGTGCTTGTGAAAGCTATAATTCCAAATTTTTTTTAAAAGAAACTTGCATGTTTCTTTGCCTCTGCATTGAACTGATGTTGAATTGTACAGCTTGGATTCACAGCAACAGCGAACCTGGCCTGCTCCTGCATGGCTGATCCTTTAGTAGTCTCAACTGCACTTTCTTGTATGCTCCTCCCCAACTCCCTTGTCAATTGAATACAAAAATCTAGCTTTGAACATGTTCGATGACAATGACACTGAAAGAACTGCGGATGCTGTAAATCAGGAACAAAAACAGAAATTGCTGGAAAAGCTCGGCAGGTCTGGCAGCACCTGTGAAGAAAAAATATCAGAGTTAACATTTCAGGTCCGGTGACCTTTGCTCAGAACAGTTCTGAGGAAAGGTCACCAGACCAGTAACATTAACTGACATTTTTTCTTCACAGATGCTGCCAGACCTGCCAAGCTTTTCCAGCAACTTCTGTTTTTGACCGTGTTCAATGGCACGTTCTTCACTGCTTTTTGAGGAAGAGAATTTCAAGAGATCAACTGTTAGAGGAAAAAGAAAGTCTCTCATCTCCTTCTTAAGAAGCGTATCTCTTATTTTTAGTCTCCTCCATCAGTGGAAACATGCTTCTGGTAGCCATTCGTTCAATGACCCCACAGGATCTTGTGTGTCTCAATAAGACCATTTCCCATTCAACAGATGGCAACTGACCTGCTGAGTTTTTCCAGCTTCTCTCTTACTCTAATTTCAGATTTTCACCATCTGCCACATGTGCCCTATTCTATATGCAATTACTTTAGCAGTGCTCTACCAATGCTGTTGGCTCCTTACACCAGGAGTTCTTGTATTGTGCAGCAACATTTGAAGTAGCACCTTATCACGTACATTTTAAGAAAACAGGAGACTCATCTTCAAATTCTGCTTGATTGGCTTCTTGTTACTTCTCAAAAACTGCTATCCTGCAATAATCCGCTTGATTGTGGATTCTCTAATGATTTAATAATAGATTCTATAGTTGGTTTACCACTCATGCTTTATGAATCTTATCAAAAGCAAATGGTAACTGAGTCAAATTCATTTATTTTGGGTGGGGGAACTTCTTTAAAAATTTGATTATAAATATTATAGCAATGCTTTATTAACGGGAGGTGCAGAATTCTATTCTGCTTTATGCACATGCAATGAGCAATGTTAAGTTTAAATGGCCAGAACGTAAAACATTTTCACCTTTACCTAGCATTCTCACTTGTCAAAAGCTCTTGCATATCTCCGGATGATGTACTCGGCAGTCGCATAATGAAAGCACAGCCAAGTTTTCTTAGCAGTTACCTACCTGTCAAGCCTTGACAAACCTAATGTAAATCAAACAGGAATTCAATATTGAAGAGTGCTTATAAAAAGTGACCATTTTGAGACTTTGTTTCGTAGTTTGATCAACTTCTCCATTTTATCATGTGTGGCAGGACAAGGCCCTTAAATGGTCATTAATTGGCTACAGGGCTTCAACTAGTCCACAGGAAAGTGAGTCGCTTGACACTGCATCTGTCACAGGTAAATATCGACTGGGGCAGGTGGAAGGATCAGAGATAATGGGAACTGCAGATGCTGGAGAATCCAAGATAACAAAGTGTGTAGCTGGATGAACACAGCAGGCCAAGCACTGTGCTGTGCACAGCACCCAATCATACACTGCCTACCTGCCATTGCACATCTTTGGGTGGAGAACAGAGACAGAGCGAGGACAAGAGTCAAGAACAAAATAAAGCTGAAGATCACAGATAAGCCCCCAGGCAATGTTGACCGCCTGTCCAATTTCCAATGGCTAGGAAACAAAAATCTCCTTAAGTATTCAACATGAAGAAAAGACTCTTTCTCCAAGGGCCATTATTACCTAAGTCAACACAGTTCATCTAACACCAAAAAAAACTTTGGATCTCTTGTCAAACTTCAGAAGGTGGTGCTTTAAAAAGTGCCTCTCAGTTTTTTTATGACTTCACATTTGTAAACGTGACAGAACTTCATCAAGTGCTGGCATATTTGAAGGTCTTACTAATGTAATGAATAGCTACTCAAACCAAAGAAAATGCTGAAATACTCCAATTCAGCAGCATCTGTGGGAAGAAAAACAAGGTTAACCTTTCTGGCTAATGGCTTTTTGTCAGAAGACTGAAAAGAAAGTGTTGCATTAGCAGGCAAATCTTCTGAGACATGCTAACTGTTCACCTGCTTACTGATCTCAGGCAGGTCCAAAATTTCACCTTGGGTATCTGTCCAATATTGTACAGCTAATCATATCTTTGTGTACTTAGTGTCACTTTGTGATTCTGATGGATCACTCCCTCAAAATAATTGAAGAAAGCTAACTTGCTGTTAGGTGTTATGATTCAAGCTGGTGGCACTACAGGACAAGTCAGATCCCAGAATAAAATCTGGTTCGATGGATCATATACACTTTTGAAAGTAGTTTAAGACAGCAGTCTTTCACTGAAGCATAAACACACAAGGTAGCAGATTCGATTTTAGCAATAAAACAGAACATAGGTGTTTATTACATCAAAAGTAAACCAAAGTATCAAAACATAACCGTTTGAAAATTTCAAAACACCACAAAACATAGTCTCATATACTCCCCAGTGCCATTTTACAGTTAATCAAAATCCAGATAAAATATCCTTCCTGTTCAATCTCTGTGTGTCTTCTCACGTTGGGGCTCTATCAGCTGTGAAGCCTTTTCCTTGAATACTCTCAACCGAGGTCTAGGACTTTCTCAGTTTTGAATAATTAATTCATGATTCTAATCAAACACTCTACATCCGGTAGGTTTCATTTTATGAAACCTTTCCATTAAAGGAAACTTCTCTTAACAGCTCTGAACAATTGCCTTCTCTAAGAGAAACTATACTTGCATCTGAACCCAATCAGGTTTCTTTTGAACTAATTTTTGATTCAAGCTTGCTGATCCTAGATTCTGCAACAGCTAATGGCTTAATGCTTTTATAGCCTAAACACCTACAATATAAACAAACTTCCATTTCCAATCCAGAGGTCTTTCTAGTCATCTGTTCCCTGATACATATAGTTTAAAAGTCAAGGTTCTACAAAGACTGACCAAATGAATTTTTGAACCTCTCAACAGAAATAAAATCAACAACCATATATAATTACTTCAAAATTCACAATATTTAAAAAGTATCAATATATATGAAAATCATACACCTTTGATTACTAGACTTGTAATTAGGAGGTCCAGATTAATGATTTGGGTACATCTGTTTAAGTCCTATAAATCTCTGAGTAAAACAGCCATTAAACTATCACTGATTGTCAAATATAGAATCCGTCTAGTTTATTAACATCTTTAGGGAAGGAAATCACCATTCCTACTTAGTCTGACCGATATGTGACCCCAGACACACAGCAAATATAGTTCACTCTTAACTCAGTGAAACCATCTAATTAAAGTCATATTGGATTCGCATTATTAACTGTTTCACTTTCCACAGATGCTGCCAGACCTGTACAGTTTCTCCAGCATTCTCTATTAACATTTTAGAAATCACATGATTGATTGTGATGCTGTAGGCCCTGCTGGGGTTGTTGTTGTTGTTTTTAAATAGTGACTATTGAGAGGGTTTTTATTTTATTTGGTTCAACTGGAGGGAAGCTTGTTATTAACAAACCAAGGTTGGAAGCAAACATGCCATGAACAAGCTGTCCTGATAATCTCTCCCATTTGAGAGGAAAACCCTTAATATTAATTCAGCGTGAAGTCTATTGTTATTTTCAAAAGGAATTAAATAAAAATACCACAATCATACTTCCAGCACAAGTGATTAGTTGGAGACACTATGCTCATGGCTGCTAAAATGGGGTGTCAAAATGAAATTTGATGATCAGCTTTGTTTACTGTTCAGTGGACTAGGAAAAGGACATTATGGATGAAAGTAAGCTCAGAAAGCACAACTGAACAACAAGAGAGAAACTTAAGTAAGATACAAGTTTAGGACCGTGAAAGAAGCAGGGGGAGCTGAATAGATGGTCTCAAATTACATTCTAAACACCAACGAATGCACGGAGTTCATGAACTTTGTTATTAAGTTAAAACTCTGGCTAGTTAAAGCCAGTCAGTAAAAAGATTCAGCAACTTAAGTTCAGAGGTTGGTCTTTTAGTTAAAAAAAAAACTTACTTAGGTTACAAACAAACAATCCAGGTAAATTTACGTTTAATCACCACCCCTTGTTTCTGCAGTTTATTTGAATTAGGTGATTCCTTGGGCTGACTTAATGGTTTTCTTCAAAACAACGAAGGAAACTGAAAATGTATGAGGCAAACTGCCCTTTATCCTGAATATTCAAAACATATTTGGAAACAAAAAGGAAGTTAAGAAAAATCTGTTCATTGAAACAGAGTTGTAAACCAAATTTCAAGGGACAGAAGATCAAGGAAGGACATCTATGAAATGCTTGAAGAATAAAGAATGACAGATGGTGCAAAGTGAGGCAAAGAAAAAAAGTGGGTTCATTTGCACGATACTCTTTTCTGGTTCAATCATTCAGTCCATGTTCACATTAGTCCTTCATTCACAGAGTAAAAGGGTAGAAATCAAATCATTTACATGGACATTATTTTCTTCTGCAGTACAAGTGAAGAAAATCTTCACATAGCTGAAACAGTTTACATTTGTGTTATTTCTTGAAAAGTCTAAACTTTTATCAAAGGTCATACCTGATCTAAATTCTTAAAAAGAAGAATGTCTTTACATGCATCTTGCAATCTTCTTCTTTGTTCATCTGTTTTGGGATGAACAACCTATAATGCAGAAGGAAGATTGCTGTAAAAAAAATCTACAGCTTCATATTAAAACTATTTACCAGTTTTTATTCAATAGGTTGAAAACTGTTCCTACAACATTAAAAGGTGGCATCTCTTCACTGCCTCAAAAAATAACCACTTAGATTGCCCATCTCCCACAATTAGTACAACGTGCTTTGTACAAATATTTACCAACTGTTTTCTCTACTTCTGATTCTTTCCCTTGCAAATAGATTCAAGCATTAAATAAATATTCAAAATGTTAAATTAATTACTATTTTAGAATATAAGACTTAGTTAACTTCATTGCATTTTAACAAAAACAGCAGCTAACGTTACTGTTAATTATTAGTGCAGAATCTCAACAGTTAGGTCAATTATTCAGCAAGGTTTAAACTGACTGAAGAGGTTCAATTGATAACAGCATGATACAAAAGGCAATAAAATGTGAGGCTGGATGAACACAGCAGGCCAAGCAGCATCTCAGGAGCACAAAAGCTGACGTTTCGGGCCTAGACCCTTCATCAGAGAGGGGGATGGGGGGAGGGAACTGGAATAAATAGGGAGAGAGGGGGAGGCGGACCGAAGATGGAGAGTAAAGAAGATAGGTGGAGAGGGTGTAGGTGGGGAGGTAGGGAGGGGATAGGTCAGTCCAGGGAAGACGGACAGGTCAAGGAGGTGGGATGAGGTTAGTAGGTAGCTGGGGGTGCGGCTTGGGGTGGGAGGAAGGGATGGGTGAGAGGAAGAACCGGTTAGGGAGGCAGAGACAGGTTGGACTGGTTTTGGGATGCAGTGGGTGGGGGGGAAGAGCTGGGCTGGTTGTGTGGTGCAGTGGGGGGAGGGGATGCACTGGGCTGGTTTAGGGATGCAGTGGGGGAAGGGGAGATTTTGAAACTGGTGAAGTCCACATTGATACCATATGGCTGCAGGGTGCTGTTCCTGCAACCTTCGGGTGGCATCATTGTGGCAGTGCAGGAGGCCCATGATGGACATGTCATCAAGAGAATGGGAGGGGGAGTGGAAATGGTTTGCGACTGGGAGGTGCAGTTGTTTGTTGCGAACTGAGCAGAGGTGTTCTGCAAAGCGGTCCCCAAGCCTCCGCTCCACCCTGCAGCCATATGGTATCAATGTGGACTTCACCAGTTTCAAAATCTCCCCTTCCCCTACTGCATCCCTAAACCAGCCCAGTGCATCCCCTCCCCCCACTGCACCACACAACCAGCCCAGCTCTTCCCCCCCACCCACTGCATCCCAAAACCAGTCCAACCTGTCTCTGCCTCCCTTACCGGTTCTTCCTCTCACCCATCCCTTCCTCCCACCCCAAGCCGCACCCCCAGCTACCTACTAACCTCATCCCACCTCCTTGACCTGTCCGTCTTCCCTGGACTGACCTATCCCCTCCCTACCTCCCCACCTACACCCTCTCCACCTATCTTCTTTACTCTCCATCTTCGGTCCGCCTCCCCCTCTCTCCCTATTTATTCCAGTTCCCTCCCCCCATCCCCCTCTCTGAAGAAGGGTCTAGGCCCGAAACGTCAGCTTTTGTGCTCCTGAGATGCTGCTTGGCCTGCTGTGTTCATCCAGCCTCACATTTTATTATCTTGGAATCTCCAGCATCTGCAGTTCCCATTATCTCTGATACAAAAGGCAGTTCACTTCTCCCATATAAATAGCAAAGTGCATTAATGTTGGGTCACAGCACAACAAGTTTTTGGATATATTTTTGGAATTATTGAAAATTTTTCTTTATGCTTTCTTGCTATAATTTTTGCATTTTAACACTTCATTCATCATAAACCGCCCAGGACCACATGGACCAGACAGCCATTCAATAAAGCCAGCTACTGTCCTCTGCTGTTCTCTCCTTTTATTAAGGCACGAACTTGCACATACTTGGCTTTCAGTGCTTTGCTTTAAGGCAGTCAGCAAACGGCAGCAGCCAAAACACAGTTACCGAATAATATAATTGTAAAAAGGTAATCCTTGTTATCTCAAATGTTATTTTCATTTATATGGTGTATCTTACTTTTGTGCACACCTGAAGGTGTGTGGTTTACATCTTTGAGACATCTGCTACACTATTCCTCCTTGCAAATCCTGACTCAAGTCTGCAGCTCACCACAAGAGCAACTCTCTCTCAAAACTTATATGAACAGATTTTTTTAAGGCAGAGAGATTAGGCCACTGCAAAGTAGTGTTTGCTAAGTTGCCTCCAATAGAGAAGACAACAGCCTGTAGGGTTGGATGAAGAAGCTACATTTTTAATCAAAAATAAGGTTTGTTTGCATTCATCCACAGGCTGCATGTTTTCATTTTCCAAATAACGTTGCTTACCCGAGGTTCCGTATCCTCCTCTTCCTCATCAGGGTTGAAAGCTTCTGCACATACTAAAAGGGGATACACTAAGATTAATATGAATGGATTGCAAAAATGACTAATTCAAAAGGACAGAATTCTAACATTTGATTGATAGCTTCATTTTATTCGAGCATTGAGACGATTATTATTCAACTGATCAGAAATCTCATTTTTCATTAAATGGGATTTCTAGCTTGTTATATTGAGTATAATCAGACATTTTTGAAAAGAGTGAGCATCCTAACAGCTTGGATACAGAAACATTACAAATAAACAATCACAGAATCAAACTATACCATAGCAGATATTCACTTGAACAATTTAGTTCATTTGACAGGGTCATTTTTCAGGAGCAGCAAATTTTACTGAAGACAAGAGAATGTTCAAAAAAACTTCCTGTTAGCTAACCAGAAAGCTAATTGCAATTGTGAAGCACACTTATACATTCTTAGCTCACAACTGAAGAGTTTTTAAAACTTCATTCGCTCATGGGCATCACTAGCAAGGCCAACATTTGTTACCCATCTCTAATTGTCCCTGAACTGAGTGACTTGCTCGGCCATGAAGAGGGTTGTTCAGTCAACCGTTACTGTGCAGTCACATGAAGGCAGACCGCATAATGATGGCGGATTTCCTTCTTTAAAAGGATATTAGTGATCCAGAGCAAATAGTTTCAGGGTTACCACTACTTGTACTAACTTGATATTCCAGATTTATCACCTGAAATTCCACCAGCTGCCATTGTGGGATTTCTACCCCTGTTACTGCAACATTAGTCTGACGTTGTGGTTTACTAACTCAGTGGCATTACAACTGTGCTATCATCTCTGACAATATAAACAGGGTGCTTTCATTAAAAAGGAAAACATTTGAATTCCTAAACTTGTCAAGCTTTCTTAATGGCAGAGGAGGAAAAGTATTCCACAGTATTTCAATGACATATCCATTACTTTCTGTAGGAATGTGTAGGAGAGTCCAGATGCAATGGATTATGCTGTATATTGTTTAGCTTTATAGATATCACTTGGTATTGTCATATAACTCAGTAAGAAGGTCAAACCAATTGGTAAGAATCATAAGGCCTTGGTTTCATTGCATTCCTACTTCTAAGCATGTAATTGATCTCCCATGTACAACGATAATAATGTCACTATTCAATTAAAGCCTGACACACTAAATGAATCTTCAAACCTACATTTTAAAAAATCCAATCTTTTGCTGCCAATAAAAAATTCATCCTTAATTCCACTCCAAACAGCAGTGACAAAAAAAAAACCGAGGCCGCAATATTTTAACAAAGTGTGCAGCTGGATGAACACAGCAGGCCAAGCAGCATCTCAGGACCACAAAAGCTGATGTTTCAGGAAGGGTCTAGGCCCGAAACATCAGCTTTTGTGCTCCTGAGATGCTGCTTGGCCTGCTGTGTTCATCCAGCTGCACACTTTGTTATCTTGGATTCTCCGGCATCTGCAGTTCCCATTATCACTGCCGCAATATTTTCAGTCGTTTTCTAAAAACAAGTTCAAACATCCCAAACCACAGTTGACAACAATAAGGAACATTGATGAGTGTGAAATATATATACACACATGACTAACCATGTTCGGAGATTCCTCCTTAATGGTCATTCCCTGCAACCTTATCTGTATAAGAAACTGGCTCAAATAGACCTGAATGGGCTAATTCAAATTTGATGCCCAGTCTCAACTTAGTAAGACACTTCAGAAATTTAGAAAATAATACTCAGACAGGAATTGAAGATTGACAAATAAAGTTTATCATCCTGCCAAACATAAATTTGAGAGGAAAAGACATCAACAAATTAGTTGAGTGTTCAGGCAGGTGATTATCAAATGATGAGTTTCAATGCTGAGGAAGCGAGAGTAATGCTATTGGGTAATAAGAGCATTGAAAGACAATATAAAATAGGAGGTACGATTCTGAAAAGGAGGTGCAGGAGCAGAGGGAACTGACGTACATATCTATTTATCATTAAAAGTGGCAAGACAAAAGGAGAGACCAGTTTAAAAAGCTTACAGCGTTCTCAACTTTATTCAAAAGGGCAAGGAGATGACATTGGACTTCTATGAGACACTAGTACAAGACCTCAGCTTGGAGTATGCTGTACAGCTGTGTGAACCACATTATGGCAAGAGGTGGGAATGCATTGAAGCTATTTACAAGAATGGTTCCAGGGATGAGAAGCTTCAGTTCTGAGGATACATTGAAGAAGTTGGGACTGGTCTCCTTGAGAGAAGATGGCTGAAATGGGATTTGATCGAGGTTTTCAAAATCATGAGCAGGCTGGATAGAGTACCTGGGAAACTATTATGTTTATAAAATGAACAAGAATAAAAGGACCTAAAATTTAAAGTGACATGCAAAAAAAGCATGCTGCGAGAAAAAAAAAACCTTTTCACTCAGCAAGTAGGTACAGAGTATGGAAAGCACTGTCCGGAAGTGTAGTGGAAGTCGGTACAATTGAGGTATTTGAGAGGGTGGTGGATGATTAGTTGGATTGAAATAATGTACAAGGATATCGGGGAGAAAACAGAAGATTGTCTAGTGCCAATGATGCTTGTTTGAAGAGCTGGTGCAGGCACACTGGGCTGAATGTCCTCCTTCTGCACTGTAACAATTCTGCGATTACGACAAATGTTTTATTTCTATTCATTTGATCCAATGGTTGTTATTTAATGGCAGAAAAACAAAGCATTTATCTGAATGCTGCCCAAAGCTTTGTTTCTTTTTCCCAAAGTGTCTAAGTCAGTCACAAATTTTCCACTTATTACTAGAATACAGTAAGATTCAAAAGTTGTCTGTGCAGCAAATTTCACATTCAATCTCAAAAAATGCAATGTTAGAAAGATTGTTTCACCTTTACCAACATGGAAGTTGTACCTCATCCTATCTATAGTTCAAAAAGTACTAAGTCAGTCAGTCAGTCAGTCTACTACCAGAATCTAAATAACTTGGATTTGATAAGTCCATAATTAAAGATAGGTTTTAAATTTCTTAAAGCTGAACGCAAGACAGATACAGAATTTCCAAATATGCTCTTCAGATGATTTCTCAAAGCCTTTGTTTGCAGCCAGGTTGAAACTAGAGGCTAAATCTTTCAGGTCCTTACAATAGATCTTAACACCAGAAGTTGCTAATATTTAGATTTCCATCTGTAAAGAGAGGTTGGCTCCTAAATGGATTATAAACAGAAATCTTTGGAGCTTCAGTGGAATTGTCAGAAATAGAGCAAAATGTCAGCCAGTTTATAAAGGTGTGAAGTGATTGCCTTATCACCATAACATAAATAAATCTCTTTTCCCCTTGGCAACAGGTGCCTTTAAAATTTAAGGCTTTCTGAATGCCAAAAATGTATCGTCAATGAGAAGCTAAAGACTTTCATTCGCATTGTTTCTTCCAAGACCTGAACTAGCTGTCAGAAAAAAAATCCCAAAAAGAATCTGTGTTCAAGACAAATTCTGCAGCATAGCACTCTGCACAATGGAAGAGCTACAGCTGTTTGTTTTATTGATCTAAAAGTTGAGTTTTGGCGGGTATGTTTTGAAATGAAGTTAAATATTTTTCAAATCATTCCAACCTAGAAGTGAATGTCTCAAAAGGAGAAAAGAAAGGATGTTGCTGAAAAAGGTCAAATCCATTAGGATGACTAGCAGTAAATAACAAATAACATTCATGTTACTCAAATACTCCATCCAACAAGAAGAGTCAATCTTACTCCCCCTGACATTCAATGGCATTCCCATTTTCAAACTTCCACCATCAGCATTCTACAAGGCATCATTACCATGCAATAAAAGTACCGGGCCAGATGCTGGGTCCAGTACCATCTACAAAATGCAGGAACTTGCCAACACTAACTACGTTTGTGAATTTAAAACCCCTACCAAAAAAAGTGGCAACAGCAGCAGTTAAACGGGAACACAAAAAACTGCCACATTCTCATCCATGTTCTAGACAGTTCCAACCTCAAAATATAGAGTCGTTGCTTCAGCAGCACCGAGTTAAAATTGTGGAGCTCTTACTGAACAATATTGCAGGAGCTCCTTTATCATATGAATCAAAATGTTTCAAGAAAGCTGCTTATTACCACCTTCAGGACAGGCAATAAACATTGACTTTCCAATGACACTCACATTCCGTGAATGAACGAATAAAGAGTTACCACCAAGATGACACTTGGACTGTTTGAGCGAAAGGGAGAGGCTGGAACTACTCGCCATGGAACATTGGAGGCTAAGTGGCAATCTTATAGAGATTTATAAAATCATGAGGGGCAATGGTTAAGTTAAATAGCCATGGTCTTTTATGTAGGGTAATAGAGTCCAAAACTAGAGGGCACAGGCTTAAAAGGTGAGAAAGCATTTTAAAGGAACCTAGGGGGCAAATTTTTCATGCAGAGGATGGTGTATGTATGGAATGATCTGCCAGAGGAGGTAGTAGATTTAACAACATTTAAAATACATCTGGATATATATGTGAACAGAAAGGGTTTAGAGGGGTATCGGCCAAATGCTGGCAAATGGGAATAGATTCATTTAGGATATCTGGTCAGCATGGATGATTTGGACTGAAGGGTCTGTTTCTGTGCTGTACAACTACTATTCTGTAGTTTCCTGATGTCTCTTAAAGCATTTAATCAATCTTTCTTGATAAAATGATTTGAACTAGTGTCTTGTTAAAGTTGTAACGATGTGTCCATTCACGGGGATGCCTTAAACAGCTAAAATACATCTCCATCTTAACGGAGATAATGGGAACTGCAGATGCTGGAGGATCCGAGATAAAGTGTGAAATTGGATGAACACAGCAGGCCAAACAGCATCTTAGGAGCACAAAAACTGACGTTTCAGGCCTAGACCGTTCTGATGGCCTTTTGTGCTCCTAAGATGCCGCTTGGCCTGCTGTGTTCATCCAGCTTCACACTTTGTTATCTCCCATCTTAACGATATTTCTTTGAAGTAATGTGTAATCTGCATGATGACAGAGCCAGAATTTCATTTTATATAGATCATACTGGAAATATATTTGAGACCTTCTATGGTTCAGATCCTTCCATTCTTTCTCTCCTTTATGTACAGACACTTATCATTTTGGTTGATACGGCTGACAGGTCACTGAACATGGCATAAACATCAGACCATAAAATGTGAGGCTGGATGAACACAGCAGGCCCAGCAGCATCTCAGGAGCACAAAAGCTGACGTTTCAGGCCTAGACCCTTCATCAGAGAGGGGGATGGGGAGAGGGTTCTGGAATAAATAGGGAGAGAGGGGGAGGCGGACCGAAGATGGAGAGAAAAGAAGATAGGTGGAGAGAGTATAGGTGGGGAGGTAGGGAGGGTATAGGTCAGTCCAGGGAAGACGGACAGGTCAAGGAGGTGGGATGAGGTTAGTAGGTAGGAGATGGAGGTGCGGTTTGGGGTGGGAGGGAGGGATGGGTGAGAGGAAGAACCGGTTAGGGAGGCAGAGACAGGTTGGACTGGTTTTGGGATGCAGTGGGTGGGGGGGGGGGAGAGCTGGGCTGGTTGTGTGGTGCAGTGGCGGGACGGGACGAACTGGGCTGGTTTAGGGATGCGGTGGGGGAAGGGGAGATTTTGAAGCTGGTGAAGTCCACATTGATACCATTAGGCTGCAGGGTTCCCAAGCGGAATATGAGTTGCTGTTCCTGCAACCTTCGGGTGGCATCATTGTGGCACTGCAGGAGGCCCATGATGGACATGTCATCCAAAGAATGGGAGGGGGAGTGGAAATGGTTTGCGACTGGGAGGTGCAGTTGTTTGTTGCGAACCGAGCGGAGGTGTTCTGCAAAGCGGTCCCCAAGCCTCCGCTTGGTTTCCCCAACATAGAGGAAGCCACACCGGGTACAGTGGATGCAGTATACCACATTCGCAGATGTGCAGGTGAACCTCTGCTTAATGTGGAATGTCATCTTGGGGCCTGGGATAGGGGTGAGGGAGGAGGTGTGGGGGCAAGTGTAGCATTTCCTGCGGTTGCGGGGGAAGGTGCCGGGTGTGGTGGGGTTGGAGGGCAGTGTGGAGCGAACAAGGGAGTCACGGAGAGTGGTCTCTCCGGAAAGCAGACAGGGGTGGGGATGGAAAAATGTCTTGGGTGGTGGGGTCGGATTGTAGATGGCTGAAGTGTCAGAGGATGATGTGTTGTATCTGGAGGTTGGTGGGGTGGTGTGTGAGAACAAGGGGGATCCTCTTTGGGCGGTTGTGGCGGGGGCGGGGTATGAGGGATGTGTTGTGGGAAATGCGGGAGACGCGGTCAAGGGCGTTCTCGATCACTGTGGGGGGAAAGTTGCGGTCCTTGAAGAACTTGGACATCTGGGATGTGCGGGAGTGGAATGTCTTATCGTGGGAGCTGATGCGGCGGAGGCGGAGGAATTGGGAATAGGGGGTGGAATTTTTGCAGGAGGGTGGGTGCGAGGAGGTGTATTCTAGGTAGCTGTGGGAGTCGGTGGGCTTGAAATGGACATCAGTTACAAGCTGGTTGCCCGAGATGGAGACTGAGAGATCCAGGAAGGTGGGGGATGTGCTGGAGATGGCTCAGGTGAACTGAAGGTTGGGGTGGAAGGTGTTGGTGAAGTGGATGAACTGTTCGAGCTCCTCTGGGGAGCAAGAGGCGGCGCCGATACAGTCGTCAATGTACCGGAGGAAGAGGTGGGGTTTGGGGCCTGTGTAGGTGCGGAAGAGGGACTGTTCCACGTAACCTACAAAGAGGCAGGCATAGCTGGGGCCCATGCGGGTGCCCATGGCCACCCCCTTAGTCTCTAGGAAGTGGGAGGAGTCGAAAGAGAAGTTGTTGAGGGCGAGGACGAGTTCGGCTAGGCGGATGAGGGTGTCGGTGGAGGGGGATTGGTCGGGCCTGCGGGACAGGAAGAAGCGGAGGGCCTTGAGGCCATCTGCATGCGGAATGCAGGTGTATAGGGACTGGACGTCCATGGTGAAGATGAGGTGTTGGGGGCCAGGGAATTGGAAGTCCTGGAGGAGGTGGAGGGTGTGGGTGGTGTCACAGACGTAGGTATGGAGTTCCTGGGCCAAAGGGGAGAAAATGGAGTCCAGATAGGTGGAGATGAGTTCCATGGGGCAGGAGCAGGCTGAGACGATGGCTAAGACCAGAGCAGGCAGGTTTGTGGATTTTGGGAACGAGATAGAAACGGGCCGTGCGGGGTTGGGGAACAATGAGGTTGGAGGCTGTGGGTGGGAGGTCCCCTGAGGTGATGAGGTCATGAATGGTGTTGGAGATGACGGTTTGGTGCTCAGGTGTGGGGTCATGATCGAGGGGGCGGTAGGAGGTGGTGTCAGAGAGTTGGCGTCTGGCCTCGGCGATGTAGAGGACAGTGCGCCATACTACCACTGCGCCACCCTTGTCTGCGGGTTTGATGGTGGGGTTGGGGTTGGAGCGGAGGACTGCCCGTTCTGCAGGGGAGATGTTGGAGTGGGTGAGAGGGGTACGTCCGTGACACCACCCACACCCTCCACCTCCTCCAGGACTTCCAATTCCCTGGCCCCCAACACCTCATCTTCACCATGGACGTCCAGTCCCTATACACCTGCATTCCGCATGCAGATGGCCTCAAGGCCCTCCGCTTCTTCCTGTCCCGCAGGCCCGACCAGTCCCCCTCCACCGACACCCTTATCCGCCTAGCCGAACTCGTCCTCGCCCTCAACAACTTCTCTTTCGACTCCTCCCACTTCCTAGAGACTAAGGGGGTGGCCATGGGCACCCGCATGGGCCCCAGCTATGCCTGCCTCTTTGTAGGTTACGTGGAACAGTCCCTCTTCCGCACCTACACAGGCCCCAAACCCCACCTCTTCCTCCGGTACATTGACGACTGTATCGGCGCCGCCTCTTGCTCCCCAGAGGAGCTCGAACAGTTCATCCACTTCACCAACACCTTCCACCCCAACCTTCAGTTCACCTGAGCCATCTCCAGCACATCCCTCACCTTCCTGGATCTCTCAGTCTGCATCTCAGGCAACCAGCTTGTAACTGATGTCCATTTCAAGCCCACCGACTCCCACAGCTACCTAGAATACACCTCCTCCCACCCACCCTCCTGCAAAAATTCCATCCCCTATTCCCAATTCCTCCGCCTCCGCCGCATCTGCTCCCACGATAAGACATTCCACTCCCGCACATCCCAGATGTCCAAGTTCTTCAAGGACCGCAACTTTCCCCCCACAGTGATCGAGAACGCCCTTGACCACGTCTCCCGCATTTCCCACAACACATCCCTCACACCCCGCCCCCGCCACAACCGCCCAAAGAGGATCCCCCTCGTTCTCACACACCACCCCCACCAACCTCCAGATACAACGCATCATCCTCTGACACTTCCGCCATCTACAATCCGACCCCACCACCCACGACATTTTTCCATCCCCATCCCTGTCTGCTTTCCGGAGAGACCACTCTCTCCGTGACTCCCTTGTTCGCTCCACACTGCCCTCCAACCCCACCACACCCGGCACCTTCCCCCGCAACCGCAGGAAATGCTACACTTGCCCCCACACCTCCTCCCTCACCCCTATCCCAGGCCCCAAGATGACATTCCACATTAAGCAAAGGTTCACCTGTACATCTGCCAATGTGGTATACTGCATCCACTGTACCCGGTGTGGCTTCCTCTATGTTGGGGAAACCAAGCGGAGGCTTGGGGACCGCTTTGCAGAACACCTCCGCTCGGTTCGCAACAAACAACTGCACCTCCCAGTCGCAAACCATTTCCACTCCCCCCCGATTCTTTAGATGACATGTCCATCATGGGCCTCCTGCAGTGCCACAATGATGCCACCCGAAGGTTGCAGGAACAGCAACTCATATTCCGCTTGGGAACCCTGCAGCCTAATGGTATCAATGTGGACTTCACCAGCTTCAAAATCTCCCCTTCCCCCACCGCATCCCTAAACCAGCCCAGTTCGTCCCGTCCCGCCACTGCCCCACACAACCAGCCCAGCTCTTCCCCTCCACCCACTGCATCCCAAAACCAGTCCAGCCTGTCTCTGCCTCCCTAACCTGTTCTTCCTCTCACCCATCCCTCCCTCCCACCCCAAGCCGCACCTCCATCTCCTACCTACTAACCTCATCCCACCTCCTTGACCTGTCCGTCTTCCCTGGACTGACCTATCCCCTCCCTCCCTCCCCAGCTATACTCTCCTCTCCACCTATCTTCTTTTCTCTCCGTCTTCGGTCCGCCTCCCCCGCTCTCCCAATTTATTCCAGAACCCTCACCCCATCCCCCTCTCTGAAGAAGGATCTAGGCCGGAAACATCAGCTTTTGTGCTCCTGAGATGCTGCTGGGCCTGCTGTGTTCATCCAGCCTCACATTTTATTATCTTGGATTCTCCAGCATCTGCAGTTCCCATTAACTCTCAAAAACATCAGACCATTGCTTTTTGGCTCAGTCAACAAAAGCAAAGCAAAAACTTAGGTTTGGGATGGGGGTGTGGTGGAGGAATCACGTGCAAGTTGAATAAATCACTGAGAAGAAAGCCTTGTCTTGGGTGTGGAAATCAAAATATAGTTGGTCAGCGTTTGTCATAAAAAGACCCTCAGAAGGAAAGGTAATGCCAAAAGCAACCTGTTAAAGGGATTAGCTCTTGGCTGATTTCTCTTTCCACACCCCACTCCTGTCCACCCATGTTACGTGAAAAAATGGGTCGTTGAGCAAACCAAGTGGAATTTATTTTGACTGTTATGTTCCAGCTAATCACCATTCACATCTGGCCTCAACATATAAAAACACTTCCCAGTTCAGTCTTGAAAAGACGGGAAATGTCCATGTGAAGGAATGTTTCAAGGACATGATAAACCCAGACAAACAAGCTATTGCCTTTTTTTTGCACATCATTGTGGCTTCAGATGACAGACATCATTTGAGCCCAAGTGCGAGTCATTAGTTCAGGATGGTATTCAATTGAAAACTGAGGAGGCACTGCCACACGAGACAGCAGTCACTGATTCAATTGGCTGTCTTACTGGCTAACACCAGATAAGGAAACAAGGGAGGTAAGCAAAGTACAGACCTGAGAAGTAAACTCTACAAGATTTATGGACAAAGTGAAAGCTTGGAACAATCTAAGATGACTGGCCATACAGCAAAAAAAATTTTTCAAATCAATACTGAACTGGTCTGAACCAAGGTTAAGGTCAACAAAGGACTGAAATCCTCCTTGAGAGAAAGTGGTGCATTGGCCTTAAAGCTAAATTGATGATATTTATGACAGATCTTCTGTTCATGTAACAGTCAACAACTTGTTTATTTACATTTGGCACTGCTTCACAAAAAGATGTGAAATGAATTTACCCTTTGTAAGTTTAGGGAATCACATGTACACGTGAAATTATAGCCCAGAGAGGATAACTATTAATGGTCACAACTCCTTAAGCCATGCTATTTTTTTTTTGGGGGGGGCGGGGTGGAGGGGGGGGTGGTGGTGGAGATGCGGGGTGGAGGAGAGGGAGGGCACAGTAGCTCAGTGGTTAGCACTGCTGCCTCATGGCGCCAGGGACTCAGGTTCGACTCCGGCCTCAAAACGACTGTCTGCGTGAAGTTTGCACATTTTCCCCGTGTCTGTGTGGGTTCCTCCAGATGCACCGCTTTCCTCCCACAGCCCAAAAATAGCAGGTTAGGTGGATTAACCATGGTACATCCAGGGTTACAAGAATAGGGTAGGGGATGGGACTGGACGCTGTTCAAAGGGTTAGTGTGAACTTGATGGTTGAATGGCCTCCTTCCACACTCTAGGGATTCTACGAACATATATGTAGTGTGACTGTATATGGTTCTGAAAGCACTATTACATCAACTTAAAAAGAAAAGTTGGGAAACCCCAGAAATATCTCTAGCATATACCAAATTTATAATACCACCCAGAAAAATGACAGAAAACAAACTATTTTACTCCATGTAATTAACAATCTTTATTTTTATTAGAAAAACAATGTTTTTTAATACACCATACAACAAAATAGACTCGGCTCATTGCTGTTGCTTAGAAATACTACTGTATTTTTCTAACTGTAACTCAAAAGAATTGTATATTATCAATAGTGAAACCTACTAAACACAAGTTTCACTTAGTTGCAGAAGTTTCCCTAACAAGGAAATAATATAAACATGTCAAAGATAATTTTAAAAATCTCTTCAGTTACAGTACAAAGTGAAACTGACTACAATGAAATTTAAAACTAATTGATGGAAATGGCAGATGTATTCTATTTGTTTATAAAGTGAAAAATCCAAGGAGCTATGTGATTTACAAATTCTGTATGATTCTTTTACAGTAAATTTCCCATTCATTCAATTTTGACCACATGAGCTTTGCATCTATTTTGAGATACAAATAATAAATCTGACCCTGACCTTCAAGATAACTCATGATGAAACATGCCATTTTGCATTTGTATGCAATGTCATTTTGTTTTTAATCTCACCTTTCTAACTCCTACAATTTTAACATTACTGTATTAAATAAGCATACAAGTAATATGCCAAAAGCTAAACATTTCATAATGTGGCTATCAACCTGAAAGAATGGCTTGGGTTAAAATGACCCTATCCAGATTGCTGTCAAGTTTAATAAACCATCCAAATGCACAGTATTAACATCATGTTGCTAATCAATTAATGAAGTTACCATTTTATTAGTGTGTAGATTGTAAACTGATGTTTTTTAAAAAAATATATTCAATTCACTTAAATGCTTTTATAAGTTCGGAAAAAGATGTACCAACATTTGACATCTCTTTCATGTATCCCTCTCTGCCATCAAGCAAATCGACTTATCCCACGATCACTGCTGAATTTAAACCTCACCTCTGCTTTTCCAACCCTTCCTCACTCATATCCTTCAATCCTTTAGTGTTCTAATCCTATCAATCTCAGTCTTAAAAATATTCAGTGATTGAGCAGTCTGTGCCCCCTTGGATACAGAATTCCAAAAGATTCACAACCTCGAGAAATTTCTCCTCATCACAGTTTTATTTCGGTGATCCTTCATCCAGAGATAAGGCTCCCTAGCTGCAGACTCATAAGCCAAGGGAAAAGAGCATTTTGAGTGAGTGGCATCAAGTTAAAAAGCTCCTTGCAGGCATCCAGCTCAGGCATGACAGGTCTGTGTTCCATGGATAAATAAAAACACACAATCTACAGTGCTGCATCTTCATTGTTTGCCCTAATATCAAAGATATGTGGAGCTTAGCTTTCACATTGTCCATAATTATAGGCTAAAAGTTTACCTTTTTAAAAATTTCTTTAAATTTCTGGTATTTTCCACATTTGGTATAAAATAAATAGCAAAACGTTGACTATTTTGAAATGAATTTTATAGTGTAATAAAAAGCTCACTTTAAAATTCAGCCCATTATTAGCACAAAATAACAGCGTTGCTATGCTGGAATGACTATACTTCATAAACAACATAAGATGATTCTGCATTTACTGACAACCTGTCTGTCAGCTCCATATCCCCTTATGCTTTACCTTCAGTGAGTGCCATCTAAACCAGTGGGTATTCAACCATTCATACAATTTGTCTTTTAATTGATGTCAATCAGCAGTTTAATTCCTACTGTCGCAGTGGGTAAGAGATCCTCAGCTGTTCAATAGAAGGTCATGAGATAGAGAAATGATATCAGGTTACATTAGATCAAAGCTATCTTCATTATTATGTTTACATATTTTTTAAAAGAGAGAGAGAGAGAGAGAGAGAGAGAGAGGAGAGAGGGGAGAGAGGGGAGAGAGAGAGAGAGAGAGAGAGAGAGAGAGAGAGAGAGACAAGCACAGAGACAGACATAGGGTGCACTGGTGTTGAATTTTGTGGGTGTAGCTATTTACTGATTATATGAAATGAAGTATCAATAGCTTGAACACAGTGAAGTTCAAGTTTTGGTAACGTTGGGTAAAGAGGACTTTTGATTTATACACTTGCCTGTTTTATGGACTAGATCAGAACCCCTCAGAATATTTTAAGAAGGTAGCCTAGACCCGAATTTTTTCTTACATAAAACATAAAATCATGTTTCTTATATTAAACATAAAGTGCCGTGTTCCAGATGCAATGCAACTGATCAAACTACTTGGTGTTAAGCTAAACACAACATATTTAAATCCCTACAGTTCAAACAAAACCAAAGTAAGAGGAATGTAGAATAACTTAACTCTACTGGAAAACTCAGCAGAACAACAGACACTGTAACTATTGCTAGTTAGCTGTTCTAATATTGTAAGATCCCATAAACACATCCTTTGACTATATGACAAATTCAGAAAATAGATTTTGCCTCATACGCAATTTAGTAGCCTCAGAAGAGAACCCCTAACTTTTGGCTGTAATCAAGACAGGAAAAATAGCTTCCACTTCTTCAAGCCCCCAACAGCAACTGCTTCAAGCTAAACCTATGAGTGGAAAAAAAAGGTAGAAATCTTTGTCTATGAGAATTGGCCACATCCAGCCAGGCAGTTTCTATTGTTCCAACTAAAAAAAACCCAAGGGCACACAAGCTGTTTCTCCTAGTGGCTTTGATAGATTACTTGGTACCTTCACCTTACAACCTCTCTTCAAAAAACAAAAACCAGGACAAAATAACATCTTTAAGACACAGTACCATCATATCCAAAAGTAAACAGAGGCTTGGCTTTTAAAACTGTAAAAACAGTTCCAAAATAAATAGTGCATTTTGCACGATGGCCAAATCCATTTCAAATAGATCCCCATTAAATATACAACTTTTCAGCATCTTAGAACTAAAATGACACTTGGTGCAGTAATGAAATAAACAGGAGTTAAATCTTTGCTGTGAAGAAATTATCCTCATCTTTAAATGCCATATGTACAAGTTCTTACAGCAAATTTTATGGAGTTTTAATGCAATAGACTTACTATTCTGGAAAAAATGGAAACTGGTTACCCCACCATTTCTTCTAAAAATCAATTTTAAACAACATAGCAAACTTAATTTCCTCAGATCACGAAGAAAACATTACATTTGAAAATATGATTAATCTCGTTGAAATTGATTTTAACATCAGAGCCAACACAATGTCTCAACATTTCCATCGATGTTCTGGATGGCTTTGTATGCTGATGCTTCAAGTGAATTCCAACACCACATGCCCATTTTAATTACTCACCTCAAATGAGCACTGTAGTCTACATTTAAAAGCTCCACTGAGAAAACTGAATTTCCAGCAATAAAAATACTTGAACTTCTGTGATTATAGTTTTTATCCCGCTACAATAGTTGCTCGTTAATAAAGTATTCCTTAAATTTTAGGGCAACACGGTGGTCAGTGGTCAGCACTGCTGCCTCACAGCATTAGGAACCCCTGTTCAATTCCATTCTCAGGTGACTGTAGGTTTCCTCCAGGTGCTCTGGTTTCCTCCCATAGTGTAACGATGCGCAGGCTAGGTTGATAGGCTATGCTAAATTGCTCATAGTGCCCAGGGATGTTTAAGTTACGTGGGTTAGACATGGAAAATGCAGGGGTAGGGGAATGGGTCTGGATGGGATACTCTTCAGGAGGGGCGGTGTGGACTTGTAGGGCTGAATGGCCTGTTTCCGCACTGTAAAGATTCTATGATGATTCTATGAATTTCATCCTTTCCTTCATTGACGGCTTTCAAGTGAACAGTAGCTCTATCTACATCTCTGCTACTGTTCATGGTTTGTTAGCTGTCATATAGTCAGAGCTGCACAGCACAGAAATAGACCCTTTGGTTCAACTTGTCCTTCTTGACCAGATAGCCTTAATTCATCCAGTGCTCTTTGCCAGCAATGGTTCCATACCCCTCGAAACCCTTCCTATTCATATGCCCATCCAGATGCCTTTTAAAATGTTGTAATTGTACCAGCCTCCATCACTTGCTCTGGCAGCTCATTTCATACACGGAACACCCTCTATATGAAAAGGTTGCCCCTTAGATCTCTTTTATATTTTTCCTATCTCACCTGAAGCCTGTACCCCTCTGGTTTTGAGCACCCTCTCCATGTCCCTCATGATTTTATAAACTTCTACAAGGTCACCCCTCAGCCTATTCAGCCTCTCCCTATAACTCAAACCCTCGAAACCTGACAACATCCTTCTAAATCTTTTCTGAACGCTCTAAAGTTGGGAAACTTCAACTGTGCCTACAGTTTGTGACAAAAATGTATAATGTCATTTTGATTTTAAAGTAGAGGAAGAATAGATGTGTGCTTTCATTTGTCAGGGTCTTGTTTTTTAAAATAGGTGTTCAGAAAGTCACTAGGAACAGTGAACTAAATGATGATCATCAGTTTGAGTTCCACCACAGCAATTCACCTCTGACCTCAAACAGCCTTGGTTCAAGCATGGACTAAAGAATTTCAGAGCAGAGGCTGGTTTGACTTCCCTTGACACAGAGGTCACATTTGACCAACTGTAGAATCAAGGAGCCCTAACAAATGTGAAGTCAATGGGAACTGGGGGAAAAAAACTCTCCGCTGGTTGAGTCACACCTGGCACAAAGGAAGGTAGGTGCAGTCGCTGGAGGTTAGTCATGTCTATGTCATGCAACTTGTGAGGGTCCCTCAGTGTAGTGTAGGTCAACAAATATCGTCAGCTGCTTCAATGACTTTCCCACTATCATAAAAAAAGGTCAGAAATGGGGAAAAGCGCTAATGATTGAACAATGTTCAGCACCATTCACAACTCCACAGATTCTGAAGCAGGCCTCTTCAAAATGGACAACATCTGGGCTTGGGCTGAGAAGTGACATGTAACACGGAACATCTTTGCCATATAAATCACTATCTAACTACTGCCCCGTAACATTCACTGGTGTTACCATCACTGAATTGCTCATCATCAACATACTTGGGGTTACCGTTGACCAGAACTCAACTGACCCACCATATAAATAAATAGAATGGCTACAAGAGCAGGTTAGAAATACTTCAATGAGTAACTCTCCTCCTGGCTCCCCAAAGCCTGTCCATCATCTACAAGGCAGAAGTCAGGAATGTAATGGAAAGCTCCCACTTACCTGGATGGGTGTAGCTCCTAAAACAGTCAAGAAGTTTGACAGCATCAGGAAAAAAAACCTGTGTTTGTCACAGCAGCGTGTACCAACTTCAAGATACCCTGTAGAAATTCACCAGGCACCTTATACAACATCTTTCAAATCCAAGACAACGCCTTTATAGAATGACGATGGCAGCAGATACATGGGAACACCAACACATTTGACTCCAACACACTCATTTACATTTCAGAACAATGTGTCATCTTTCCTTCGAGATCACCAAATCAAAATCCTAGAAATTCTGTTCCTGCTGAAATTGTATGTCTACCTGCTGCACATGGACTACAGCAGTTCAAGAAGGCAGATTACCACAGCCCACTCAAGGGTAACCAGGAATGGCAATATGTTTGTGCCAGCCAGTACAGTCCACACCCCATGAATAAACTTTAAAAAAGCAAAATTAATCAATTTCAGTAGATTGTCAGTGTTGCAATATTATACTTCATAATAAATGAAAAATACTGGCTCTCTCCAGGTAGAATTGCGTGCATCTCATAGTTCACAAAACCTTCGCTATAAATCTGCATTAACTTATTGGCACACTATCACCTCAGAGTGATGGGGTCATAGCTCCATTATCTGGCACAGGTTAGACGGAATTGGAAGAAGCATACATTTGCACTGATCTCTGAAACAGGTCACAATATGAAAGAAGTATTTTACCCAAGTCTCGATACAGCTAATCATACACTTTTCTCAGCATTAGATTTAGAATATAGATCAAAAGGTTTCTTTGATAAACATTAAAAGTATTGATTTGTTAAAAGAAACCAAAGACGAGGCATTAGTTAACACAATTTGTAATAGAAAAATATATTGTTCACCCTTCTAAATAATCCAAATCACCACACCCACAGTTCAGGTAACGGAAATAAAAATGATTTCTGTCTGCACTTTAAAATGTAAAACAATTTCCGGCCAATAGTCATTCTTAAAGGCAAACAAAAAAGGTAAAAAATGAAGCACAGAATGTTCTGAAGTCATTGGTCTGATCTTCGTATACATGTGATCAAGTCAATAATCACATATTGTTGACTCTTGGGCCTTAAGTGACAGCCTGCTCAGGAAATAAAGTATTGAGAAATTCTCTCAGTCACTCTTCCAGAAGAACAGTCATCCTGATCTCACAGCAAAACTTACCTCAGATACCAAGACAATTGAGCTGAGAAACTATATTCTCTTCAGGCAGCTTCTTCCCAACTAATTCGAAATAACCAAATACTTTCAAAGCCCAAAGCACTATTTGACAGCTCCAATAGGAGTCTCCGGTAAAACAAACAAACAAACAAACAAACAATTATTGTGAATCAAATGACTCAAGAAATGTTTTGTAAATTAAAGGTAGTTTTCAATGCCCATATTTTTCAATGACTTTATTCTGAAACCAGTCCAGATCCACACAGAAATTGAAACATATCAATTTTTCATAATCTTTCAAAAATAAACACCTTAAAAGAAATATTTAATATGGATCAACCTCATACAACATTTGAGTGCAGTAGCCAGGGACTGTTTCATGGATGAGGTATTAATTCAAAGTTCACTCTTTTTTTTTGTTGATCAATCCATTTCGTCAGATTTGTTTATTAACAGTTAAGTGGTTATCTGGGGCAGTCAATACTTTTATTCCAATGATGAGAGACACTTTCAAATGCGTTGCCGTAACACAATATACACAGGCTACATACAAAACTTTAACAATTGATTGGAATTCTTGCCGTAACTCCTCTTCTGCAATATCAAAACATAAAAAGAATCCAAAATATCCTCAGTGCTCATAAACCTGAGCAAATCAACTTTCAATGTGTATAGGTCCTTCATGAAACATATAAAGCAATGAGGGGAGAGGGGCCTAAAGGCATGCATAATTGGCTAATTGAGAAGTTTTCTAGAAGACGGGAGCAGATTAACAAAATACAGCATTCTCAAATCCTTGCATCAAAACAAGCTCAGCAAATAAAAAGCAGAGTAGTTGCTAGGGTGGTTGGAGTGCAAGAGATTGTGCATCAAGATCGGGTATTCCCTCTGTCACCAAGGGATAAAAAGATTTAAGAAATGGGGAGGACCAAGCCCTGAAGCATCAATATCACATCCATCTGTGCAGCTGCTTCAGAAGTTCCACTCATTTTCCCAAGCTTTTTTTTTCCATCCTTTATCCTCATCTCTCCCTCTCCGGTCATAGAATTGAGCAATCTTCCAATAATTAATCATTTTAACCAGATTAAAAGGAGGAATTAAGTTATATTCTGTTTGATTATGGCTATCAATAGAAGAAACTTTTCGGTAAGGAAGAAAGCCATTTGGTCGAGGTTGAAACTAATGTTATTAGTTCATAATTTTGTTGGTATTTCAATGATTCAGACAAATGTAAAGACTTAGGCTAACACGCTTTGAGGCAAAAGGGAAAATGTTTTGGTTTCATAATACTGCAGCATGCCTATAGGATGTGTATACTTTTACATATATTACTTTGGAATTAGATTCTGTTGCTTTGACTTTCTGTGATGTACCATTTGGGATGATATAGTTAATCACTAGGTGGTGACATCAAATGGTCTAAGCAGACACACAGATTATTCATTGGTAAGGATCTGTGGTGTTGGTGAAGGAAGAGGGAATAAGCAGTCATAAAACGGATGATCTTACAAAAGACTGACATGTCAAAGAATTAAATCAGGAGTCTGTAGGAAATGTAATCAGTAGGATGACCATTACATTTAAAGAAATCAGTCAGAAACTGGGCACAGAAATGGGAAGGCAATGGCCTAGCAACTCATGATCCCAGTGAAATTCCACCACGGCAGGTAAAATAAAAATATTGAGTTAGGAATGTACTGATGACCATGAAATCATTGCTGACTGTCAGTCAAATCTTTCTGGCTCAGGCAAGGAATCACAGAATCTCTACAGTGCAGAAAAAGGCCAGCCGATCGAGTCTGCACCAACCCTCTGAACAGCATCCCACACAGACCTACGCTATCCCCATAAACCCGATTTAACACGACCAGTGCATCAAAGCTGGTGGATGGTGACATTCATTTTGGGTTCCATTAGGGCCACTCAGCTCCTGACCTCATTACAGCCTCGGTTCAAACATGGACAAAAAAGTACTGAATTCCAGAGGTGAGGTGATAGTGAAAGCCCTTGACATCGAAGCTACATTTGACCGAGTCATACAAGTTTTGCCAGCACTCTTCAATGCCACAATGGGTATCAAGGTCAAACTGTCCAGTGGTTGGAGTCATACCTGGCACATAGGAAAATAATCATGGTTGTTGGAGGTCAGACTTCTCAGCTCCAGGACATCTCTGCAGGGGGTCTTCAATGTAGCATCCTAGCCCCAACCTTCTTCAGTTGCTTCATCAATGACCTGCCTTCCACGATAAGGTCAGAAGTGGGGATGTTCACCAATGACTGCACAATGCTCAGCACCATTCATGACTCCTCAGACACTGTAGCAGTCTATGTTCAAATGCAACAAGATCTGGACGATATACAAGCTTGGGCTGACAACTGCAAGTAATATTTGTGCCATACAAAACTAATCTACCCACTACCCCTTGACATTCAATGGTCTTACCATCACTGACCAGAAAATCAACTGGACTCACCACATAAAACCGTCTTTAAGAGCAAGTCAGAGGCTAGGAATAACACGGCCAATAGCTCACTCCTGACTCCCCAAAGCCTTGCATCACAAGGCACAAGTCAGGAGTGTGTGATGGAATACTCCTCATTTACCTGGATGGGTGCAGCTTCAGCAACACGCAAGAAGTTTGACACCAAAGCAGCTCACTTGCTTGGCATGATATCCACAAGAATCCACTCTGTCCACCACTGGTGCTCAATCACACTGTGTGTACCATCTACAAGATGCCCTGCAGCAAATTTACGTACAAGATGATGAAAGGCATGGATAAAGTGGATAGTCAGAGACTTTTTCCCAGAGCGGAAATGACTATTTTGAGGGGGCATAATTGTAAAGGTGATTGGAGGAAGGTATAGGGGAGATATCAGAGGTAGGTTCTTCATACAGAGAGTGGTAGGCGTGTCGAATGCACTGCCGGCAGTGGTAGTGGAATCAGATACTTTAGGGACATTTAAGCAACTCTTGGATAGGCACATGGAGGATAGTAAAATGTCGGGTATGCAGGATAGAATAATAGGTCGGCACCACATCATGGGCTGAAGGGCCTGTACTGTGCTGTACTGTTCTACGTTCTACGTAATTCACCAAAGGTCCATAGACAGCACCTTCCTAACCCATGATCACTTCCACGTTGAAGGATAAGGCAGCAAATACATGGCAACACCATCTGGGAGTTCCCCTCCAAGGCTTTAACTATTCTCACTTGGAAACGTATTGCCATTCCTTCACTGTCGCTGTATCTAAATACTGGAATTGCCTCCCTAAGGGTATTGTGGGACAATCTACAGCATTTTGAGTGCAGCAGTTCAAGTCAGCATTGGGGTGGGCAATAAATTGCTGGCCAGCCAGTGACACCCATGCCCCAAGAGTGAATAAAAATATGCAGTTCACATAAAACTGTTTAGTGCCTCAAAAACACCTGGCCAACCCAAGTTTACTTTTCATTTGCATCATGGCCAGAGGGTAAAGAAAGAAATTCTAAAGAAGGCTGCACTCCCTTCTATATTCTCAATTTGAATTCCATTTGTTTTAAAGCTAGACAACTTTCCTGGATTCAAAATGGCCAAGAATCATAATTTGATCATATTTTCAGAAGTTCCTGAAACTTCTGCAATCCATAGACATTCCAACTAAAACTGGCACAAAAAGATCCTGGAGCTGAGCTCTCTGCCTCCAGCCAGCTCTGGACAAAGGAAAACATTAAAAAAAAACACTAGGCTAAAATGAGACCCAATGCTTTTATTTAAGTTGTCACCTCGCAATGGAAAATCTGACATGGGAGGTAAAGCTACGCTGTTAGCTTGAAGGCTTTCCAATCATCTCACCAAGATGGGTGAATTGGAGCTTGAATTACACAAACATGCAATTTTGGAACTCCAAATTTAATTGCTGTTTGACCCCCAGAAGGAAAACAGGATACCAGGGTGATCTGGTAGCCTGTCTTGAACTCTTCATTTCTCTCTAAATTGCTGGCTAGAAAAAAAAACACTTCACTTTGCCTTTAAAAGGAGCAAATCCATTGCACCTGCATAAGCAAAGACACATTCATTGGTCAGCTAAATGTATCCCACATGAACTGATTGTTTTACTACTTCTGCACTGACCACAAATTTTAGTTTCTAACCTCTCACTTCTGCGCTGGGCGAAATGTTTAAAAAATTCCAAAGTCAGCCGACTCAGTTCCTGAAAATGCAATATGTTTCAATGACAGAATTACCACAAAATTTCTCAGGATACCCAGAAAATCTGTCACGGTGTATCAGGGGAAGAAATGCAAAGGAGTTTCTTTTCCCCCTCAAATGGAACGTTGGAAATATCACCCATTTAGTTCCAGAAGAAGCACCTCTCTTCTGCCCATTTCAGGGTGGTGTGAAACTGAATGCTTCATTGAATCAATTTGAAAAAGCAGGAAAGAAAGGTCATATTTTAGGAAGGGACAACAAAATTTGAAATTGTTTCTCCTAGCAGGCTAAAATGGCAGAGATCCCCAGATGACTGAGTAAACACAACACATGATGTGGTTCAAGGCATATTGATTAAGATGACCCTAAACTTGACCTCTCCACTTTATGCCAACTTCCCCAAGTTCTGCAAAAGTTTAAAAGTCACCATAGTTCTACTGAACCAAAGGGGTGCTCACTCCTTAGAGAGAGAATCGGTTGAGAAGGAGAGTCCTTCATGGCAACTTCAGCCGGTGCGGGAATTCAACCCACACGGTTGGCATCACTCTGCATCATAAAGCAGTTGGCCAGCCAACTGAGCTAACAAATCATTAAGGAAATATTTAAGGTATTTCCAAGCTCTTAGGAACAGTCATGCCATAATGAATCAGCAATGACAAGTGTTATAGTGAACAAGACACCCCGAAAGGAGATATTTCCTTCAAAAATACCAGCTGCCAACTTGTTTCTCATTTAAAATGTAACTAATCATCCTGAACTCCAGTCCTACTTCGTATTTGAAGACTGCCTGAGCTATCGCATTTCACAATGCAGTCACAAAAATAGAACATTGGTACAATAGAAACATATCATATAACCTGCACTTTCAGCTAACTTGTATTCTGACACATTCGACCCAAAAGTCTCTTAGGAATAATCAAATTTAACCATTTCATTCTTTGTAGCTTATACTTTTGTTCTATATATGAAAGTAAGAAGAAACTAAATTATCAAGATTAAAATCAATCCTAATCCTAAACACAAATATTTTACACTTCTGACCACATAATTAGGACATCAAGCCTTTTTAAATTGTCAAACCTATTTACAGAATAGCTTGCTGCCAAGGGTAAGACTATAAGTGATAATTGATGAAAGCAAATATACATGAGTCATTTACATTAAATCAGTAAGTTAAAAGTCATTTCCTTAGCCATAAATTTTTCCTTTATCAGAAGTGTACTACTAAATTTGCCCATCAGTATTTCATAAATTCTGCAGTGTTCTCAGCTGCTGAACACTATTATATTTTAGCTGACACATTGTACTACATAATTCCAGAGGAAAATATTGTAATGGTCCACTGATTGAGTGAAGTGCAGAACTGTCCTTAAGCATACAACACTGTAATTAGACAGTACAAAAATTAACTAACTTCTGCAGTATGAATTTCATTTTTCCTCCCACAATCCATATCATCTAAGGAGAATTATAAATACAAATTGTATTCCTACCAGATACTCGTCGAGTAAATCTGTTTATCACTGGAGCTGGAAAACAAAAAGGGAACAATACAGTGTTTTAGCAAATACTTTTGGAAATTTCACAGATCAATTCTTTGCTCCGTCAGTGATTTGCATTAAGAACCTTAGAAAAGCACATTTATATTGAAGAAGATGTTGCAAAGATTTACTTTTATTTTATACACAATTTTACTGAAAGTTTAAACATTCAAGGAAATACATTACTGTTATCATTAACACAAAATCAGCGCTTAAACAAATGACATGCTGTCCACATTTCAACAAGAATTCCTTGAAAGTTTCCACTCAAGATTCACTAAGTCACTGTGTTACAAAATCAGCAATAATTCCCGCCAACTGTGAAACCAGGAACTATCACTGCTGTAAAAGTGAGGATGATGTGGACTTGTAAACAGAAACACAGGGTCCATTCTCTGGAAAAGGTGATAATGAAATACAAAAACAGGAAAACAACATCTTCATGAAATAACAGGACCATGAATCAGTTAATCAATCATTGTGTCATTCATATTTGTACTAGCTTTAAATTTCCACCACTTTAATCTGATTTCATTGTATTGTTTGTGAGGCTGGATGAACACAGCAGGCCAAGCAGCATCTCAGGAGCACAAAAGCTGACGTTTCGGGCCTAGACCCTTTGGAATTCTCCAGCATCTGCAGTTCCCATTATCTCTCATTGTATTGTTTTCTCATTTTTCATTATTGGGACATTTAGCCAATTTGTTTCTGAATATCAGAGATAATGGGAACTGCAGATGCTGGAGAATCCAAGATAACGAAGTGTGGAGCTGGATGAATACAGCAGGCCAAGCAGCATCCGAGGAGCACAAAAGCTGACGTTTCAGGCCTAGGCCCTTCATCAGAAAAGCCTTTCCTAGGCCCGAAACGTCAGCTTTTGTGCTCCTCAGATGCTGCTTGGCCTGTTGTGTTTGTCCAGCTCCACACTTTGTTATCTCTGTTTCTGAATATCATTTAGCATCTACCTCAATAACTTTAGAAGATAAAGGATCCCACTTTCTACAAACCCTACGTTGCAAACAAACAACAATCTTGCAACTTTCTCCTCATTCATGGTGATCATTCTGGAGTTTATCACTTGTTATCAAACAATAGAAACAATTCTCTTCTACTTCTAAAAATTATTCACAACTTCCTTTAAAGAGTGACCAACCTTCACGACTGACTTCATGTTTGAATCCAGTGAGATTAAACTTTGAAAATTCTTTCCTACAATAGCCCATCATTCCAGTGAATCCTCGCTGCAGCCTTTACAATGAGGTGCCCCACTAAATTAAACACAGTACATCAAATAAAGCCTAACAAGTGACCTATACACACTTTCCTTTTGCATTCAATGCTGCACATATTAAAAAAACTCATTTCTTATTTAAATCTTGCCTTTGCACACTTCCTTTCTTGACTCACTGTGAAAAGAACTAGCACATTTGTCCACATTAAACACATATCTACAGGCATGTCTTGTGTAAACTCAACATTTTATTCCTAGTCAGACAAGCTTAACTGCAATTACTCTATTTACCATTTCAAGATGCGTATATAATGAATAGAAAAGAAAAATTGGTCTGAATATGGATCCATGTGTACATTATCAATTGGCATTATGCGAGTGGCAAAGTACTCAATTGTCTCCAGTGTTAAATTTGAAATCAGTCAGACATTTCCGAATAATTTATTTCGATATTAAAATTTAAAAATTGAACTCGTGGCACAGTGTGCCAAAGGAAGCACCAAAATCAAGTCACGCACTGGCTGTTTATTTTGCTCTTCCAGAATCAAAATCTAACCAGGTAAATACAAATTTTGCTGCAAAGGGGGACCTCAGTTCCTGGCAACCAAGATCTATTAGCAAGATTATTGAAGATTCTTTAAGTAAGTAAAAAGCGCATGGATTTTAGCATGGCTTTCCACCAAGACTCCCATGGTGAGTTAGTCAGGAAAATACAATGCTGATCAAATGTTGAAACAAGATGGCTTTAAAGCACACTACAGGATAATGGCTACCCAGTCAGATCATTTCTTCCTGTATATCTCACATTCTCATGGAACTCTCTGTTCTGAAACATGCCCAATCTTACCTGAAAAGGTTAAAGTCATAGACATTTACAAGCACAGGAGGTGGTTGTCATTTGGCCCATTCTATCTGCAAAATGTCTTACTACACCGTAGGCAAAATACTGCAGGAGCTCGAACTCAAAGAAAATGCTGGAGAAACACTGTGGTTTGGCAGCATCTGTGGAGAGACAAACAGTGTTAAAATGTTGCAAATGTGGTATGACTTCACAACTGAAGCAGTTCTGAATTTTGAGCTCTTGAAGACTCATGTCAGGCTCGAAGTGTTAAATTCTCTTTCTCTTTGCACAGATCCTGCCAGACCTGCTCTGTTTCTCCAGCA
The DNA here is from genome assembly GCF_030684315.1 of Stegostoma tigrinum. Classification (NCBI taxonomy): domain Eukaryota; kingdom Metazoa; phylum Chordata; class Chondrichthyes; order Orectolobiformes; family Stegostomatidae; genus Stegostoma; species Stegostoma tigrinum. Next base: position 35,317,027 of record NC_081378.1, read on the forward strand.
TTCTCCTTTGTTTCTGACCACACAAAGCCCATTTTCCAGCTGTTGACCCATAGCCCCAGAGGCAACCACAATGCAAAGTGAACATATATATATTTATATATGTTGTTATCTGGGTTTCTGATGAACTACTTTTTTCTTACACACAGTTGTAGACTTGCACCACACTCTGGCTGAAAAAAAATCTCTTCTCTTAACCTTCTCACCTTGAAGCTCTGTCCCCTAGTTAGTGACTTGTTGGAGAAAAAAAAACACCTTCCTCACCACCTTATCTATGTCCCTCAAATCTTCTACACATCTATCAGGTCAGCCTATCCAAATCTTTCCTCAGAACTTAGAAACTTCAGCCCAGGCAGCATCTTGGTAAATCGTCTGCATACATTCCCATACATCCTGCCTATAAATAACATGACCAGAACTGCATGCAGGGCTCCTGTTGTAGGCTAAACAGTGTTACATACAGCATCAGCAAACCTCTATTCTGTTGTTTTGTATGCCTTTATTGATGAAGCCAAGTATCCTTCTAAACCACCTTATCTTCTTGTCCCATGCAGGAACCAGCGTCTTTCTTATATATCTTTGTTTAAAATCTAATCAGAGCCTGGCAGTTAACTGTCAATCATCAACTGTTACATGGCAAAGTTCTGCCACAGTCCACTTGCCAACCAAGCAAAATCAGTACACTCTTTCAGTACAAGTGATGGTTTTCACTTTTATTGGTATTCTTGGAAATACTAAATGTGACAATTATTAAGTGCGAGATGAAAAACTTTGACAAAATGTGTCTTTTTCTGAAATACTCATTTACATTCATTTGGTAAGACAGAACTTAAAGTCTGGCTAAAATTATGAGGCTTTGTACTCCAAGTGTGGTCTCAATAATGTGCAATTTTGATCTCTGTATTTAAAGAAGCATTTACTTGGATTAGAGGGAGTCAAAGTTCACTCAATTGTTCCATGGGATGACAGCATGAGTAAATTGGACTATTACGCTCTGGAATTTAGAATAAGGAGATTTCACTCAAACATTCAAGACTATGAAGGGATTGAGATTGGAATCTTTTGGCTTGGAAATCAAGGACAAATAGACACATTTAATTTCTCCACCCAAAAACGATTGTCAATGTTTGGCATTCTCCATCCAAGATGGATGTAGACATGACAAGATCAGTCATGATCTTATTGAAGGGTGCTGCAACTACAGTGAGCTGTACAGCCTTTTATTATGTTTTTCCATTCTTCTGAACTATCTGAATATACATACTATTGAAAGGCTATGATGTACATGTCCCATTAATTCATAATTGAGTAACTTAAAACTATACCATAACTATTTCTATAAATATTTATAATTGCAATGTCAAATATCAACAATTATCCATCATGTTAGAGTTACACAGTTCCCACCAAACTGCTAAACATCTTCTGGCTATCTGCCTAAATGTTCACTCTCAGCATTCTGTAGTCTGGATGTTTCCACAAAACCAGAGGCTTGGCCCCACATGTATTCTTAGAACTCTGTGCACCAGTTTCTCAGCAGCTTCCCTCAGAATCCAGAACAAAGTTCTCCTTCACCCAATATAATCTCTGCTCCCTCATGTTCTATCCAGTCTCAATCTCCACAAAACTTTAACTGTACCTTGCACTAAACATTTTAAGCAATTGTCCTCAACTCTGACTCTTCAAAACCTCCATGACTTATCCTGTTGTGCCAAGCTCCTGCAAATTTTAGCTTGTTGCAAAATCCTTCTAATCCTGTCCCATTTCTTCATGCCATCCCTAGCTGTGATTATTCACCATTTTCCAAGCTAACTCATCAATAGTTTTTTGAACCTTCTTCATCCCTGAAGGAGCCACACTAAGCTCTAAACAGCTGAGTCTCTGCAGCTTCCCACTCACCGTCTCAAATTCCTTAACCTGACTGCGTAAACATATTCTTTCACTCACCAACTCCAAGCCATACTGCTATTAGATTTTATTCCTGTCCGTTTTCAGTTCAGTTTTCAAAGGAACTTCTTGTCTACTCTTTTCCCCTTCACCTTCACTATAACTGTCAACATACGTACAATACTCTAAAGACATCCATTTATTTTGAGTTTGAATATGTGTTGTCACATACTGAGACACAATGCAAAATATTGTTTTGCTTACATACCATATAAATTGCATCAGGGTAGCAGAACAGAGTGCAGAACACATTCAGAGTCATACGGTATAGAAACAGACTCTTCGGTCCAACCAGTCCATGCCGAACATAATCTCAAATTAAACTGGTCCCACCTGCGTGCACTAGGCCCATACCCCTCCAAACCTTTCCTACTCATGCACTTATTCAGACGTCTTTTAAACAATCTAACTGTGCCATATCCACCACTTCCTCAGGAAGTTCATTCCACATATGAAGCACATGGTTGTCAAAAACTTTCCCCTTGTGTGTTTTTAAAGCTCTCTCCTCTCACCTTAAAAATATGGCCCCTCGTCTCGAAATCCCCCACCCTCAGAAAAAAGATACCTACCATTAACCCTGTATCCCTGTCTGTATCCCTCATGATTTTATAAGCCTGTATAAACCCTCTCAACTTCTTATACTCCAGTGAGAGAAGTCCCAGCCTTTTTTTATAACTTGAAACTTCCATACCTGACAGCGTTCTGGTAAATCTGTTCCAAATGCTCTCCAATTTAATAATATCCTCCCCATAACAGGGTAACCAGAACTGGATTGAGTACTCCAGAAGAGGCCTCACCAACGCCTTGTACAACCTCAACATGACCTCCCAACTCTCAAACTCAAGGATCTGAGCAATGAAAGCAAGCATGCAAATGCCTTTTTAAATCATCCTGTCTATACATGACACAAACTTTAAAGAATTATGTACCTGGACCTTAAGGGCTCTCTGTTCTACCACATTACCTAAGATCCATTAATTATACAATTCCTGCCCCCGTTTGCTGTACCAAAATGTAAGACCTCATTGCAGAGAAGATGCAGAAAGAAATAAAAGATAAGAATTACCATTTGAGAGGTCCATTCAGAAGTCTAAGGTAAAGCATGCACAAACACATCTTAAAGGTAGAGTGGATTTTTGCTTTGCAAAATAGAATCATTGAATCCTGAAGTGTGGAAGCAAGCTATTTGGCCATCAAGTCCACACGGATCCTCTGAAAAGCATTCCACTCAGATCTACCACCTACTCTATTCCTGTAATCCTGTATTTCCCATGGTTTATCCACCTGTCCCGCACATCCCTGGACTCTATGGGCAATTTAGCATAGCCAATTCACCTAACCTGTGCATCTTTGGACTGTGGGAGGAAACTGGAGCACCCATAGGGAACCCACATAAACAACAGGAGAATATGCAAACTCCACACAGATAGATGGTCTTCTGAGGTTGGAATCGAAACAGAGTCCCTGGTGCTATGAGCCAACAGTGCTAACCAGTGAGGCACCACACTGCCCTGAGTATGAGGACTAATAACAATACCAAATAATAGGACACTCTTGAAAGTTGAAAACAGGATAGCACAAATTGGCATTGCACAAAGAAAACATTGCAATTCTCCTTGACCTGCAAAGCTGCAGAATTCACTGTAATTTGACAAATGGCTTTTCGTAAATCTGTATCTTTCCAGTGTGGTGAACATTGTTGGAGGTTTACTGACATTTGATTATGGAATACAGAACAAACTTTCACAATAATGGAAAATCCAGCCAAATTCATGTCCAATTGCCTCAGAATTCTAGGAAACGTAGCACAGAAGTCTTTTTTCAAAAATTGGTATAAAAATAGACATGTTTTTCCACAAGTTACATATCAGTATGAAGAGAATAGAAAAGACGTCTATCTCTGTAAGAAAGCCAAGATATAAAACTGTAAACCATCAAATCTGTTGTATATGTATTTTTGCCTCACTCAGTGTTGACAGATGTTTTCTTTTCCCAAATCCCTTTCTCTTGACATTGCAATTAAAGCCTCTCAAACAAAGAAGCATCAGCTCATTGGTTAATTCTGCTCCAAATCATACCTCAAAACAATGCTTCCTTCCCTTGTATTTAGAAACATTCATGGACATTATTTTAACATGTACTCTCACACATGAACCCTGAAATTTAAAACCATACGATCAAATATCCATAATTCAGGAGGTATTTATTCAAATAATTAGCTTAAGAGAATTGAACCATATATGGACAATTGCTTCATGTAGGTTTTCTATGCTGTGGGATATTCAGACCCAATTGTACCAAGTTTGGTAAGAGCACTAAACTTAATTAAGCAATGTACAATAAAAGGTTCCATCATCAGTGCTATCCTGCTCAGTAACACTCAGTTTAGGTTCTGCCAGGGCCACTCAGCTCCTGACCTCACTGCAGCCTTGGTTCAATCAAAAGTACTGAATTTCAGGAGGTGAGCTGAGAATGACAGCCTTTGACATCAAGGCTGCATTTAACCAAGTACAGAATCAAAGAGCCAGAGGAAAACTGGAATCAGTGGGTAATCGGGGGGAAACTCTCCTCTGGTTGGCATCATACCTGACACAAAGAAAGATCTTTATAGTTGTTGAAAGTCAATCATCTCCAGTCCAGGTCATCTCTGCAGCAGTTCCTCAGAATGGTCTCCCAGGCCCGACCATCTTCAGCTACTTCATTAATGAGCTGCCCTCCAACAGTAGGTCAGAAGTGGGGATGTTTGCCAATGGCTGCACAATGTTCAGCACCATCTGCAACTCCTCAGACACTGAAGCAGCCAATGTTCAAATGCTACATGATCTGGATGACATCTGGGTTTGGGCTGACAAGTGGCAAGCAACATTTGTATCACAAACACCAGGCTATGACCATCACCAATAAAGAGACATTCTAATCGCCATTAGGTGTCAAGGCGTGATGTTGTCATCTCCGAATGCCCCATTGTCACCATTCCGAGGGTTCCTATTAACCAAAAACTCACCTGGTCTAGCTATTTAAAGACAGTAGCTATAAGAGCAGATCAGGTTAGGAAGACTGTGGTGAGTATCTCATCTCCTGAGTTCCCACAGCCTGTCCACTTTCGACAAGGCACAAGTCAAGAGTGTGATGGAATACTCCCCACGTGCCTGGATGAGTGCAGCTCCAACAACACTCAAGAAGCTGGACAGCATCCAGAACAAAGCAGCCATCTTGACTGGCACCACATCCATAGGCATCCATTCCCTCCATCAAAAATCCTTCCAAATACACAAACACTTCCATCTCGAAGGACAAGGACAAGGACAGAGGAACATCACCACCTGCAAGTTTCCCTCCCAATTCGGAATTATATCACCATTCCTTTACTGTTGCTGGGTCAAAATCTTGGAATTCCCTCCCCAAGGGCATTGCAGGTCAACTTACAGTACATGGGATACAGCAGTTCAACATAAGGCAGCTCAACAGCACCTTCTCAAGGGCAACTAGGGAAGGATAATAAATGCTCACCATCCAGCAATGCCCACATCCCATGAGTGAAAGAACTGCAAAGGGTGGATAATTAAAATTTTGACTGAACATATTTTTAGAATTAAAAGTAAAGAACTGTGCCTGCCAGATTGCAAAGTACTGAATGAAGAAGCCAGAATTAAAGAACGCAATGACAAAGGTTTACCGGACAGAGGTCCTGCAGAGTGAATACAGGGAGTAAGAAAAGAGGTCAAAAAGTAGGACCTCAAGGATAGTAATGTCTGGATTACTACCAGTGCCACATGCTAGTGAGGCAAGAAATAGAAAGATTGGTCAGATGAATGCTTGGCTGGGTTTCAGCTTCTTGGATCATTGGGACCTCTTCTAGGGCAGGGATGGGTTGCACTTAAACTGGAGCAGTACCAATATCCTCACAGGAAGGTTCACTAGTGTTATTTGAGATGATTTAAACTAGAGTGGCAGGGGGCTAGGAACCAGAGCAAAACGTCTGAAAGTGGAGGGATTGAGGGGAAGGTAACTGTTAGGACCAGTAAATCAGAAAAAGACAGGCAGGGACACGTAAATGAACACAATGGTACTCGTGGGCTTAAGAGTGTTTATTTCCATGCAAAGAGTATTATAGCTGAGGCAGGCGAGCTTAGATAACAAAGTGCGAAGCTGGATGAACACAGCCGGCCCAGCAGCATCTCAGGAGCACAAAAGCTGATGTTTCAGGCCTAGGCCCTTCATCAGAGAGGGGGATGGGGAGAGGATTCTGAAATAAATAGGGAGAGAGGGGGGAGGCGGACCGAAGATGGATAGAGGAGAAGATAGGTGGAGAGAAGAGTATAGGTAGGAAGGTGGGGATAGGTCAGTCCAGGGAGGATGGACAGGTCAAGGAGGTGGGATGAGGTTGGTAGGTGGGAAATGCAGGCGTTTTTCAGGCTGGAGGTCTCTAACTAGTGGTGTTCTGCAGAGATCTGCTCTTTGTGATTATATATAAATGACTTAGATGAAAATGTCAATGAATGCGCAAGTAAGTTTGCAGACAACACAAAGAAAGGTGGACTTGTGGATAGTGTAGAAGGTTGTCAAAGAATACAGCAGGACATAGACCCACTGCAGATATGAATGGAGAAATGGCAAATGGAGTTTAATCCGTATAAACGCGAGGTGCTACACTTTGAAACATCAAATGTTAAGGAAAAGTATACAACTAATGGCAGGACTCTGAACAGCATTCATATGCACAAGGATCTTGGGGTTCAAGTCCATCGCTCCCTAAAAAGTAGTCATGCAAGCAGATAGGGTGGTAAAGGCGACATATGGCATGCTTGCCATTACTGGTTGGAGAATGGAGTATAAGAGTCAGGATGTCATGTTGCAGCTTTATAGGACTTTGGTTAGGACACACTTAGAATATTGCATTCAATTCTGTTCACAACATTACAGGAAGAATGTGGAGGCTTTGGAGATGGTGAGATGGTGTAGAAGAGGTTTACTAGGATGGTGCCTGGATAAGAGGGTATGAGCTATAAAAGGAGAGGCTAGAAATACTTGGGCTGTTTTCTCTTGAGTGGCACACAGTCTGAAGGGAGACTTGATAGAAGTCTATAAAATCATGAGACACATAAATAGGGTTGACAGTCAATTTTTTTTCCCCAGATTTGAAATTTCTAATAATAGAGGGCATACATTTAAGGTGAGAGGGGGAAAGTTTAAAGGAGACATGAGTGGTAAGTTTTTGTTTACACAATGGTAGGTGGTTCTGACCGGGGGGCGGGGGGTGGAGGCAGATACAATAGGGGCGTTTAAGGGACTTTTAGATAAATACCTGAATATGCAAGGAATGGAGGGATATGGACCAATGGCAAGCAGAAGGGATTAGTTTAATTTGGCATCATGTTTGGCGCGCAACATTGTGGTCCTTTTCCTGTGCTGTACAGGTCTATGTTCTAGATTGACAAAATTGCCCCCAAACAGCTGTAAGAGTAATGCTGACTGCAGATCTGATTGATTTTGCTGAAACAATGAATCTGCCCTTGATTGACAGCTTCCAGAGTCCCTACCAGTGCACAATGGCAGAAGTGTGTACTATCAACAAAATACTGCAATCACTCTCTAAGGCTCCTTCAACAGCACCTTCTAACTTGCTGCCCTTACAGTTACAAAGGACAAGGGCAGCAGATGCACAGGAACACCACCATCACCAATTCCCCCTCCAAACCACACAACCATCCTGATGTGGAACTACTTCTCTATATTTTCACTGTTGCTGGGCCAATATTCTGGAATGTCCTCCCTAATAGCATTATGAATGTAGCAATACAAGAGCTGCAGCTCTTCAAGACAACTGCTCATCACCACCTTCTCCAGAACAATTAAGGATGGGCAATAAATGCAGGCTTAGTCATCAATGCCCACATCCAACAAATTAATTTTTAAAAACATGGGATTTCACTGTAGTAGAGGAAACTGCAACTTCCAGCGAGCATACATGTTTCGTAAGATCAGGAAGTTACTGTTTTTGCTGTTGTCATCCTTTAGAAGCAGTATTAAAAATTGGCATCTTGAAAACAACTGGCACAAAGTTTCTGAATCTGCATGATTTATACCAAATAATCTCACCTGAAATGTAAGGTAAAACTGAAGTAAAAGGTTTATCACTGTCCAGTGAAAAACCTTCACTATTTCCAAAACAAGTTCACTATCTTGTAGAATTAACTTTCACAACTAGGCAAGCTCATTCCTTCAGATTTTTAAAACTTGTTGGCAGTTTAAAAAGGGCTTTTTCTTCAACTCTTTTCAACTCTCTCACAATTCAGTCTTAATTAGCCTCTTGATTTTGCCTGCTCTCTGAGATTGACATTGCTCTTCCTTATTATTTATTCAGGATTTGCACCCAATGTACAAATTCAAATTGTCATGATGTTGTAAAACTGGAAACTTCTATTTAATTTGATGAGGGTGGTGTACAACTTTTCAAAAGGGCACAGACTGGTGAAATTGGCAGACAAGTCGTAGATGAAATTAAATTCTGGGAAATGTGAAGTGTTCAATTCGGGTCCCCCTGCTATATGGGAAATGTTGTGAAACTTAAAAGGGTTCCCAAAGATTTACAAGGATGTTTCCTGGATCGGAGGGTTTGAGTTATAGGGAGAGATTGAATACGCTGGGTTTTCTTTTCCCCCCCCCCCGGAATGTTGGAGGCTGAGGGGTGACCTTCTAGAGGTTTATAAAATCACGAGGTGCATGGACAGGGTGAATAGCGAAGATCTTTTTCCCCTCAGGGTAGAGGGGGTCCAAAACTAGAGGGCATAGGTTTAAGGTGAGAGGGGAAGAATTTAAAAAGGGACATGTGGGCCCAGTTTTTCACATAGAGGGTGGAACATGTATGGAACAAACTGCCAGAGGAAGGTGCAATTAAGGCAGATACAATTACAATATTTAAAAGGCATCTGGATGAGTACACAAATAGGATTTAGAAGGATATGTGCCAAATGGCGCCAGATCAGTTTAAGATATCTGGTCAGCATAGACTAATTGGGCCAAAGGGTCTGTTTCTGTGTTGTATAACTCCATGACCCACCTCAGTTGAGGAACAAAACCGATATGATGAGTACGATTCTATAGAGGATGCAGGAGCAGAGAGATCTGGGTTTATTTGTGTGCAAATCATTGAAAGGGGAAGGTAAGTTGAGACACTCTTCCATCAAAAGGGACATACAGTACAAATGCAAGGGAATTCTGATAAACCTGTATATAACACCATTTCAAAGTCAACTGGGTTAGTGCATCCAGTTCTGGGCAACATACTTCAGGAAGCATGTGAAGCTATCAGGGAGGGTGCAAAAATATTTCCAGGGTGAAGGAACATAATTTACATGGAAAGATACAAGTCAAGGCTGTGTGGAGAAGACTGAAAATTGAAAGGAGATTGGTAGTTGTATTAAAAATTATGAGTCATCTAGACAGAGTAGATAGAAAGCATTCTCACTGGTGGAAGGATCTCGAACAGATTTTGCACAGATGCAAAAACAGCACTGGCAGTATGAGGAAAAATAACTTCAATGCTTAGCAAGTGGTTAGAGGCTGTAATACAATGCCTGCGAAGATCAGGTTAACAAAGACAAAGACAATGCCAAAGACACTGAAAAGAGAATTGGATCAATATCCGAGAAAGGAAACATAGGCCTGTGGTGGGAAGGCAAAGCATTGACAGAAGGTGAATTGGACCTGTGGAGGGCCGGCATAGAGACAGTGGCTAAATGGTCTCCATCTGTGCTGTAAGCATTCTATGATTCTATTATTACAACTGACACTTCCTGGTCCACACACTGCAGTCCTGGAAGGATATTTCATTCTAATAAATGTTCCACGCACAGGTCCCTGTTTCCCTTTAAAGGCACTGCCCCATTGTGATTTGGTAATTACAGCAAGCTTCAATGAAAAAAAAACACATCACCTGGAACGTTTGTGAGCAGGTGCAACAAATGGCTTGTACTGTCCACTTGCCATTAAGATTAAAGTCTGGCTCAATATGAATCTCAAAAGATAACCTTGTGATAAAAAGTGTATCCAATTATCCATATGTTAACAAATTCCACGAACAGCCACTGCAAAAACTTGATATTTGTGACTCTCAACAACTTATAGCTGATGGGAACAGGCCCACATCTCAATATCTGGATTAATGAAGCATTTGCTGCAAAGGCCAATTAGTGAAAATCTTCCAGCATGATATAAACCCATCAACGGCAAAGAATGCATAGGAACGTAGAGCATTCAGTCTATGCCACAATTCAATATTATCATGGCAATTAAGAATCGTAAAGTAACCCACCATGGTGTTGCACACAATTTGATGCAGTATGTCACCTAAAGCTACTCTACAAATGTCAATTTCTATTAATGAAGTAAACAGTATATCCGTTTAACATCACCTGTTTCACTTTGTTTGCCTTGCAAATCCTCTTCGGTGGATAACATTCTTGCATGATCTCTCCCCCAACTCTTGCCAACTCCCCCAGCCACCACCAGTTGCCACCCTCTAAGCTCTGCCTTGCACCTAGACTTGCTTCACACCCTCTGTCCCTAACTTGGCCTTTGGACTCTTCTCCTGAGCTTATACTGACACTGTATGTCATCTGGTGACAGAGATTGATCAATGCTGGCAGTCCCAGGGTTTAAGCTGAAACCTGAACCAACTGATTGTTGCCACTAGATGGAGCCTGCTCAACCTAAAAGCACAGTACTCAATGGTGAGTATTTTTTCCTGGTATATGTTTTCCTTCTATAGAGTTAGGCATTGCATTTTGCCAGGTTCTTCAGACATGAATGCACAGTGTCACATATGTATAGTACAGTATTTGAATTTGTACACAAGTTTCTTCAAACACTCCCCATAAATTCTGGCTTTAACATTAACTTAATGGGAATCAAAGTAACTTCTATTAAAGTTGCGATTTTCAAGTCCACAGCAACAATTTTAAAAGTTACTTACTCTATTAGGAAGTAGTCATACAAAAGCTAAAGATGAGGGACTCTCGCTATTTGTTTGAAAGTCTCCTAACGAGCAAAAGATGCAACAAATGTACTTGCACTTGATCTTAAAATTAAAAGAACAAAGAATCTTGTGTAGCAGAATATTTTGCACAGTCTAATTGGCCTGAAGTTAGAAAATCGTAACATGTAGGGTACTGGAAAATTAAAGCACAGAATGGGGAATAGCATTTTTTAAAAAATCAACTGCATCCATAAAATGAACATAAAACAATTAAACAAAAACATTCAAAAATAATTGTGAAGTTTTAAAGCCACTGGGTGAAATGTCAGCTGTATTTGCACTGAAGTTTCTAATCCACTGGAAGTCTGCAATTAACAGGGGTAATTTATAACCAAAAGCGAATTAACTCTAAAATATCATGTTCAGCAAGGGTGCTGTCTAAATGTCAACTTAAATGCCAAGCACAGAAGGTATTCTCAGCTTCGTTTTTTTGGAGCTCTGCAGGTAGGTTTGAGACACTAATAGTCTGCTTTCAAGTCACAAGGTGAAAGATAAATGCTCATATGCCTGCAACATAAACTTATCCCCCCAAAAAAATTTACTTTTCATAAAGTCTTAAAACATCTCAGCCCGAGTCAGTTACTATTATATGATTTTAATATACTGCCAAGCAAAACAAGATACTTGGGAATTCTGTACTGCTGATTTTAGTACTGGCCAAGTGACAGATAATGTTTCCCACTAAAGGGAAATAAAAAGGGAATCCATTTTGTTCTTGTACTTTGGGTTTAACATCCTTTTATGGAAATCTTCAAACTCTTGGTGGTTGCTATAATTCACCACTTGTATATGCACAGTTTCCAAGACAGATATAAAAATGTCAAGACATGTCAAAAACAACATTTCTCACAAAACTAAATTTGCTCTCTCAGCTGAAGTGCAGAGTGTTATATCCTTGAGACTTCGCTGGATTAGCTGCACTTGCTCAACCTTCTGTAAACTATCGCAACAAATGGTTGACAACAGAGACCTCAGCAAGTCAACACAAGTCCTACTGTACACAACACTTACCCTCACCACATTCCTGTACTGAAGTGAAATCTGGACTGTATCTATTACTCAGAACAGAATTTCCCTTGCGCCATCAGTAAAGCTTCCATCATATCATCCAGATTCCATGGGAGAACACAAAACAAACAGGAGTGTTGCCAGCTCTATGAGCAGTTAGACCAAAATTCTTGCAAAAATTAACTATGATGGACACTGCACCCAGATAGTTGAAAAGCATTCCCCCACCAGCTCCTCTTAAGTTGCCAGAGTTCCATGGAAGGACGAAGAAACCAATATAAAGACACTGTGACAGACTCCTTGAAAGACAACAGCATTGGCATTAATGACCTGGGAGCAGGTTGCTGCCAGCTGTTCAAAATGATAATGACTTGGCCATTTAGACATGAAGCATGATGCAGTTCAATGCCAAAATAAGGAGGTACAGCAGTATATATACACTTCAGAACCTACTGGCTTGTGCAAATCCTGCCCCATGTGCCCAATATCTGTGAATCAAGAATCAGATTGTCTCACATGAAGACCCATTGCAGAAAATCACTGCCCTGAGTAGACAATTCAAGGGCAATTAGAGAATCAAACTCACGGACCAAAATAAAGCTTTCAGTCCATTTGGCATTTTAAACTTGCAGCAAAGAATACAGTCATTGCAGTAACATGGAGGCTATTTAAACATTCTGACATCTTGTCAAAATGCCCTTGAACAGAACATTTCTCACAAAACATTTTCATAGCTGTGCAAAAATGACATAAGCAGAATGCACCAATAATTGAACAACAACTTCAAATGGATTAAATGTTATAGAGAAACATCTGAATTGGATAGAGAAAATTGTAAGATTAATTGAAGGGCTCAAACAACAATGTATGAATGGTGTATAAGAGAGAAATTATAATCCCTGTTTTCAACAAATTTTCAAAAAGTCCAAACAAGTATAAAGGAAACAAACTTGCTGCTCCCTTTTCAGAAATATGGTACATTGAGAACTCATTGTGCATGCCGTTTCACTGTATAAAACACCAGTCCACTGCCTGCATATTAAATTGGAATACATCATTATTTCCACATATTACACTAAGTGCCGCATAAGTATTTCGAGTTATCATCTGACATGGCTCGGGGAGCACATTTTGGTTGAACTTCACTCTTGTGGCTAATCTATTCTCTCAATCCATCAATGAGTTTCCACTTTGGCATGTGTTCTAATCCACAGGATAATCTGTGCAAAACAAACTGTGAGTCACGTCCTTGTTTAAACTACAATTTCCCAAGTTGATGTAGGGGCTGATGTACCACATTTTACTACAGGCTGAGTATTGATAGTCAGGTCATTAACATCACTCCGATAGCATTATCTGACTTGACGGGAAAAAAAGATGAAAACCTTTATTTGCCATTTGTTACCAACACATTTTCTTTCATAGCACAAATATTTAAATAACAGCTTCTGAATAGCCTAAATAATTTAATTTATCACTCGTATGTTCATGAAAACAAACAGTTGCAACATATACTTTGACAGCATGAGACTCAATCAAGCCACAATTGTAGCCTTAGCATCTACATTAATGAATCGTCACTAGCTACCACTTACACTATGAATTCAAGCATCAAAGACATATTTTCCCAATAACTTCATACACACCACTAATTAATATCAAACTGTGAATCATAAACATGAATAATTTGACACTGAATTAAAAAGAAACTGAATATGAAATAACCAAATTTGTTTACTCTGTCCCACACACATCCAGATCACCAGAAAAGAAAAAGTGTGCAGTTCAAGTATGACAGAAATGTCTGTTGGAGGTAAAATGTATTCAGGAGGGACTAAATTTGTAAACAATTTGATGCCAACATTAAAAAAAATGACATGTATTCCTCATTAACCGAGACTGAATTTTCAAAGCTGTTCTACCATGATATCTCTTTCGACATATCTTTGGCCAACTTCACCAACTCATTCACACCTTGTTTAGCAACTGCCTGTTATAGTTCCCATCCAAGAGCGGAAGTAAGCAATTCAGTCCAAGTCCACTCTGCCATTCAATGAGAACATGGCTGTTTAGATAACCTACAATGCTATTTTCCTGCCTATGTAATGTGTCTATCTTAACTATGAATAGACCTCTGTCACAAAGGACGCCACAGATCCACTATCCTCAAAGAAATTCTTCCTTGTCTGTCTTAAATGGGTGACCTCTTACTCAGAGATTATGCTACGGCAGATTAAATGTAGTATAATCTCAGCAGAATGACACTTGGATTGTGTTTCTGCTTTGTTTGCAAGCAAGTAATTGCACTCAACATATGTTCAACTTTAACATTTTCATTAAAAAGAAATCAACTTTCATATCCAAAAGGAAAATGTTCTATTAACCAGCACAAGTGGGAAGCATATCAACATGTCAACACTTCACTTATTTCTATTCGTTAGGGTGCCTCTTGACATACTGAGGAATGGTAAATTGTGAAGTTTTATTAATTCACCTGAGAACAAATTTATCAACAAGCTTTTTCTAGTAAGGACATAAAGTTCACCCAGGAGTAAGCTAATTTTAGAAGGGAAAAAAATTCACTAAGAAAGGATGCAGATCTACAATTAATTTCAAACATTTCATTGCTGTACAGTAGTCACTTAGTAAATTAAATAATCATCAATACAATTTTTAAAAATGCCAGTTGGTCAAAGTTCCTTTAAAACTTGAGTAGCTTTACATGACCAATTGTCAGGGCACACATCTCTAAAATACTAATGTGCTTATGGCTGGCTGTATGTAGACTTTACCATGGAGCAAAGATGATGTGGTATCTTCCAAGCTGAAGGCTATATATTCATGAAACTTAATGTGACCTGGATGTAACAGAACGAACATTTAGAATATGAATGTAATTTGAACAGGCTCTGAACTAATTTAACTGGCAGAAATTTTGCAAATTTGACCTGGGATTCGGGCCAGTTCTCTGGATACAGCCCAATTCAGTCCAATTGAACCAGCAAAAACACTCAGAAAAATCAAGTGCAACGGGTTTTGGACATAATTTACATTTAAAATTCCACAGTTGGTTCAAAGGGTTTTGCCCAAATTGGGCTGATGAAGTGAACAGAAATGAACAGAGACTTAACCAGCAAAGTACACTTCAGACTCTCATAGTGCTGTGGTAGTGGCCCTACTTCTCAGCCAGGATACTTGGGTTCAAATCCAACATAATATCTCTGAACATGCTGATTCAAAAGTGTCTGTTACTATGATAAATGGGGGCTGTTGTGGTGAAGTGATAGTAGCTCTGTCTCAGGGTAGAAGGTCTGGATTCAAGTTCCTCCTGCTCCTGAGGTGTGTAATAACACATCAGAACAGATTGATTAGGGAAATATGTACAAGTACAGTACAACCCCAGAGGGATCAAAAAGTTGCAATGGCACCTTTCTCTTTCCTACATAAAAAAATCTTCAATCATCACAATCAATAATAGAATACCTTGCAGCAGAATACCTGTACCACAAGTTGTTAAATATTATTCTATGAATGAAGACCTCATTACTGGACAGTTATTTCCTTTCCTTGCAAGATAGTAATATTACTGGGTGTCTTAGATGCTTCAGTACATTACATACAAGCTTAAGTGGAGTTGAACATTTGTAAGCATTTTGACAGTAATTCACTGACATAGTATCTAACTGTCACACTACGTATATCTAACATGCAGTGGGGCATCAAATGTAGGTCAAAGTATGTGTCATTGTAATGTATGTCTTACTGCCCTTGGCATGTTGAGGCTCCAGTGACTAGGTGCAAACGGTTTAAGGATATATTCTGGTTAAGCTCCATTTTGTTCAGCTTTATGTATTTTGTAGCTACACCAATTTGCTGTTAGTTGGATTTATGCCAATATACAAAATACATAGAATGGTAAACACAATCACAAATAATGTTTCCATGTCTTGCAGTTAAGCTCCTGCCAATTGTAAAAATGTTTAAATATTGATTTCTGGAATATTTTGATCAGCGCCTCCAATATTACTGCAGCTACTTCCTTGAAAACGTTTCGATGCAGGGCATTAGGTCCTGTCAAACTATCTGCCTTTAGGCTCATTGTCATTTTGAAAATGACAGAGACTATTAAGATCTTGCCTATGAGCACTTCTCTGTTGTCTTTAGGATGTTTACTCGTTCCTATCAACTCTTTCACCAACCACTAGTTTTCATTGCTTTGCATGGCTTGTTTTTGATTGGATACTAACAATGAACACCTCCATTACCATGGGCAATTCATCTTTCTCAAGTTCTCTTTTTTGGCTGGAATAAAGTTTTGTTAATCCTTACAAAATATTTGCTTAAATGTCTACCACTGCTCATATACTTCTTTTCCCATTAGTGTTTTTCCAGACATTTTAGATAACTTCTTCTGTCATTGTGTGCTCTTCTTTTAAACAAGCACAAAAAGATGAGACCCAGGCTGCCCTTCCTCAAACTGAATTTTAAATCACAACCAAGTTGTGATCTCTAACCCCTACAGGATCCTCAACTACCAGATCTCCTCTTAAAATCTACCTCACCACACATGGCTAGACCTAAAATAGCCTGTTCCCCATGTCATTTTGGCCAACTACTGCATCTAGGAACAGCCGTTGATGCACTCTAATTCATCTGCCATATTACCCTTGCCAGTTGGATTTATCCAGTTATTATACAGAATAAAATCATCCATGAACCAACTGTAGTGCCCTTCCTTTATGCTGGTATTATTTCTAGAATATACTTTGTCTAGCAGTAAGTCAACTTCTCAGGGGCCAAGAGTTGAGCGCATTGAATATAGTAGTTGGGATGTCATGTTGCAGCTGTACAGAACATTGAACACAGTATTCCAAAAGTGGCCGGGCCAATCTGGTCTCCCTGCCAAAGGACAGATGTTTAACTTGAAAGAGTGAAGAAAAGATTTACAAGGAGGCTGCCACAGTTTGGCGGGGGGGGGGTGGTTTATACTACAGGTAGAGGCTGAATAGTTTGAGGCTATTTTCCCTGGAGCATCAGAGGCCAAGGGTGACTTTATAGAGGTTTATAAATTAGCGACGGACTACAATAGGGTGAATAGCCAAGATCTTTTTCCCCAAGATAGGGGAGTCCAAAACTAGAGGGCATAGGTTTAAGGTGAGGAGGGAAAAGATTTAAAATAGATCGAAGGCTCAACTTTTCCACACAGAGGGTAGAGGGTGTGTTTGGAATGAGCTGCCAGAGGAACTGCTAGAAGCTGGTAAAATTACAGCATTTAAAAGGCATCTGGATGGCTACATAAACAGGAAGGGTTTAGAAGGATTTAGACCAACTGCTGGTGAACAGACTAGATTTTTATGTTCCTATTCATTTGTGGGTTGTGCATGTTGCTCACTTGCCAGCATTTCTTGCCCATCTCTAGTTGCTCTTGAGAAGGTGGTGGTGAATCTATGGGTTGTGGGTTGCCCACAATGCCAGTAGGAAGGAATGCCTGGATTTTGACCCAGCAGTGAAGCGATGGCAGTATACATTTCCAAGTCAGGTTGGTGAGTGGCTTGGAGAGAACTTGAAGGTGGTGGTTTTCCCATGTATGTGCTGCTCTTGCCCTTCTAGCTGGAAGGAGTTGTAAGTTTGGAAGGTGCTGTCTGCAGATCTATGGTGAATTTCTGCAATGCATCTTGTAGATGGGCACACTGCTGCAGCTGAGCTTCAGTGGTGGAGGGAGTGGATGTAGTGCCAGTCAGCAGGCTGTTCTGTACTGGATGATGTCAAGCTTCTCGAATGTTGATGAGGCTGTACTCACCCAGGCAAGTGGGGACTATTCAATCAAACTCCTGATGTGTGCCTTGGGAGGTGCTGCACAGACTTGGAGGAGGAGTCAGGAGGTGAATTACTTGCTGCAGTACTCCTAGTTTCTTGTAGCCACTGAAGCTGTGTGACCAGCCCAATTGAGTTTCTGGTCAATGATAACCCCCAGGACGTTGATAATGGGGGATTCAGTGATGATAACACCATTGAATGTCAAGGGACGGTGGTTAGATTGACTCTTATTAGTGATGGTCATAGCCTGGCATTTGTGTGTTGCAAACGTTGGTTACCACTTGTCAGCCCAAGGCTGTAAATTAGCCAGATCTTGTGGCATTTGGGCACCAACTGCTTCAATATCTAAGGAGTTGTGAATAGTGCTGAACATTGTGCAGTCATTAGCAAACATCCCCACTTCTGACCTTATGACGGAGGGAAGGTTATTGACGAAGCAGCTGAAGATGGTTGGGCCCAGGACAGCTCCCTGAGGAACTCCTGCAGAGATGTCCGCCTATCGACAACCACAACTATCTTCCTATCTGTCAGGTATGACTCCAACCACTGGAGAGTCTGTCCCTTGATACCCACTGATCCCAGTCTTCCTCTGGCTCCTTGATGTCTCACTCGGTCGAATGCAGCCCTGATGTCAAAGGCTGTCACTCCCATAGAACACAGAACATTACAGCACAGTACAGGCCCTTTGGCCCTCGATGTTGTGCCGACCTGTCATACCAATCTGAAGCCCATCTAACCTACACTACTCCATGTACATCCATATGCTTGTCCAATGATGACTTAAAGTTGGCGAATCTACTATCGTTGCAGGCAAAGCATTCCATACCCTTACTACTCTCATCTCACCTCTGGAATTCAACTCTTTTATCCATGTTTGAATCAATGCTGTAATGAAGTCAGGAGCCGAGTGGCCCTGGCAGAACCCAAACTGGGCATCACTGAGCAGGTGCTGCTTGATAGTACTGTTGATGACACCTTCCATCACTTTACTGACTATCAAGAGGAGACCGATAGGGCGGGAAATGGCTGGGTTGGATTTATCCTGCTTTTGTGTACGGGACATACTTGAACAAATTTCCATATTGTCAAGTAGATACCAGTGTTGTAACTGTATTGACACAGCTTGGCTGAGGGAGCGGCAAGTTTTGGAGCACAAGTCTTCAGTCCTCTTTCTGGAATGTCATCAGGGCCCATAACTGTTGCAATATCCAGCATCTCAAACCGTTTCTTGATATCACACAGAGTGAATCGAATTGGATGGAGACTGGTATTCGTACTGCTGGGGACTGCTGGAGGGGGCTGAGATGAGTCATCCACTCAGCACTTCTGGCTGAAGATTGCGATGAAAGCTTTAGCCTTATCTTTTGCACTGATGTGCTGGGTTCTTCCATTGTTGAGGATGGGGATATTTGTGGATCGCCCTCCTCCATTGAGTTGTTTAATTGTCCACCAACATTCACGACTGGATGCAACAGGGCTTAGATCTGATCTATTGGGTGTGGGTTTGCTTAATTGTATCACTTGCTGCTTATGTTGTTTGGATTGGAAGTAGTCCTGTTTGGTAGATTAACTTTGGACATCTAGTTAGCATGGACGAGTTGGACCAAAAAGGTCTGCTTCCACACAATACAACTCTATGACTGTCACCTATGCTTTCCACTCAACTGATTCTAGAGAAGAACCAATTTTCTGAACAGTTAGGAACACTGGCTGATCTTAATAAATTGTTATATATCCAAAACTGAACATTTGATCAGAAATACAGAATTGTCTGTGTAACAATTAATGGCAAACAGGCCATTTTACGATATCACTAAATCATGCAGTTAGACAGAAAAGATCTACAAGTATGACTTAATGCGGAGTTCTCAAATGTTCCAAGTAAAATTTATGCCCACAATTAACATCAATTGAAAATTTCATAGGTGATTTATCTTACTGCTACTTGCAATGTATTACCACACAAATTGGTGCCACATTTTCCTGCATTAAAAACTTAATTGCATTTCAAAAGTAATTCATCAGCTGTAAAGTACTGCAATGCACTAATACATAGAAAAATGTTGCATTTACATAGAATGTAAGATGAACAGCAATTTGCTATAAGAAGGTATATAGTTTCATGAACAGTTTCGGGGTAACACTAAATGCTGCGCACAATTGGATGCAATGGGAAATTTAAAACTGTTCATTAAATCCAGTGTTAGCTTGGTCCAGTCTCACCATAAAAATGTAGCAAAATTGTCTTATCAGCCAATATGAAGGATGGGTTTAGGAGTGCATTTGAGGAGCAACACTAATCAAACCCAAAGATGAGGTCCCAACTTGGTGAAGTTATGACACTGGACTAGCTGAACGCCAATGAGCAGAAGAGATAGCAAAAATCAATGGCTCAAATCAAAGTTCTGTAGTCTTGCCACATCCAGTACTGAACGTTGGTGGACAATTCCTCTCTACTCTTACCTCAGGGAAGGAAGGCCACTGATGAAGCAGCTGGCGATGTTTGGGTCTAGCTGACTACCGTGAGGAACCCATAATATCCTGGGACTAAAATGACTGATGACTGATAAGCATGACCATCTTCCTTTGTGTTAGGCATGATTCCAAGCAGTGGAGGGCTCCCCCCTCCAATTTCACTGGC
Organism: Stegostoma tigrinum; assembly: GCF_030684315.1. Taxonomy (NCBI): domain Eukaryota; kingdom Metazoa; phylum Chordata; class Chondrichthyes; order Orectolobiformes; family Stegostomatidae; genus Stegostoma; species Stegostoma tigrinum. The sequence goes on from NC_081378.1 coordinate 35,337,474, forward strand.
TCCAGTTTTTCTAGGACTCCTTAATGCCACATTCAGTCAAATGTTGCCTTCATGTAAGCACTTCAGTACTTTTTGCAAAATATTCCCTTTCTATAAGGGATGCAGTCCCTCCTCATTAGGCCAGCATTTGTTACCTATTTCTAATTGCCCTTAAACTCAGTTGCTTTAGAGGACAGTTAAAAAGTCAACCATGTTGCTTTTGACCTGGAGTCACACTTGGGACAAATTAGAAAAGAATGACAGATTTCATTCCTTAAAGGCATTAGCAAATCAGACTGGATTTTAGATGCTATCATTATTACAGTACTTAGATAAGCTTTATATTCTAGACTCATTAATGGATGTAAATTTCATCAACTGCCTATATCTCCACAGCTTTAGCCTTGAGCTCGGGATTATTCATCCATTATTACCACAATGCCACTGTCTGCCCCCAGATCACATGAGGAGGAACTCCCAAAGTGGCCTGCACAAAAGTGAACGGCATTCTGCTCTGGTAAGTCAGTGAAGCTCCACTCACACAGTGCTGAAACTCCATTGGCACTAGCCCAGTTCAACTAACTCACCAATAACCTTTTTTCAAGAGAGGAAGTAGAAATCAGGCAACAGTTTGAAGGCTACAGATCAAATTTGGAAAAACATGTAAAAGATGACTAAAAATTAAATTATGGGAACACAACCGATGAATTCCAGGAGTTTTGGAAGTACTGGGAAAGATAGGCTGAAGAACAGAAGAAAGTAAAATAAAGTTATAAAATTATTACGAAAATGAGGCAATGTTGTTATGAAAGCATTTCAAAATGCATTGACTACTGATACTATAGCAAAAATTCCACTTTTGTATTTCATGACTGTGGTTGATTTTTAAACAAAACAATATGGTTAGCATCTATGTTTGCTTTTATTCCAAAAAAATCAAAATTGGGTAAGCAGAGAAGTCAGGTCATCTGAGTGGGAAACTAACAGGTTGACATCGGTTATTATGTACTGTAACCAAAATGAGAACAGCTTGACTGAAATGTCTAAACTTTGTGCTAAAATAAGCAGATGGCAAAATGACATTTGGAATTACAGGAGTGTAACATGTGGCAATGGCTGATCTGATCTGAACTTCGAGGACATCTGTCTTGTCATGTTTAATCAGGTTCAGCCACATATGTAAAAACAGCATTAAAATTAGACCAGCAATGTGCATCCAATGCTCCACCAATCCAAGATATGCTATAATTAGCACACTGATAATGCCCCGATACTGCCTCCTCTTGATTATCCTGCATAAAAAAATTGACCTCTTTGCAAAACCCTTTGATCAGCTTCCTGTTAGCTCCTCCAACTCAATTTTACCTGCTAATATGCTCCTGTAAAGTGCCTACGAACGTTTCTACATTGCTTGTATTATATAAACATTACGTTAGCATTCATTGAGTCAACTCTGTAAAATAATTTCCTATGACCAAATAGAATATGAAAACATCCTCGGAGACACTGGAATATCAACACTGGCAGAAGGTTAGCAAGTGAGAAAAAAATTAAGAATGGTTAGGATAAAAAAAGTGATGTATTATACAAATATAATAAATTTTACATTTGTTTGTTATTTTGAAATAGGCAATATTGATTCCTGCCATTTAAAGACAACACTTGGTCTCAACTGTCCTCATTCATTTCTTTAGGAAATTAGCTGATCCACTTTGTCATATTATTTGCTTCCAACTACACATAAATGATTGGAACATTCAATTTAATATCTGATGAATGAGGTTGAAATAGTTTGTCACTTCTCACCAAACCTCTAACTTCCAATTTCTTATAAAGAGTTCCCTTGTTTACTGATAAAATTTGAGGCACAAAGCTCAATTCATTACTAGTGAACATACCTCCTTAACTGCTGGCTCCCTGTTAAATTACAGATATTTATTTCTTAAATTCACAAACAAAGATTGTGAGGCCTCCACAATTTCTACAGTCCCTATGAAAAACTTTAAGTACACCAGTAGAAATGGCGCTATGCAGAAGTTTACACCCTTTTTCCTCTGTCAAGACACTGTGAGATACACATGATGAAAACAAATAGTGCCAGCTGAAACATATATGCAGAGTAGCAAAGAATTCTACATAACATAATGACAGGAAGATACAGTGATATAACTTGGGTCTCTCCTCAGGGCCTGGGAGCTGAGTTATGGGCACAGCAGCAGAAAGAACACCAATAAACTAATGGTATCGAGCAAGATGCTGAGGTACTGACTTCAGTATATAGGATGGTAGTATACACTAATGATTTATGTTAAATCAAAAGGTTTACAACTGTGTGATCTCTGCATGAACTGAACTTTTCACTTGGCAGTTGCCGTATTTCAATTAATTGTTTAATCAGCCTTCTTTCTCAGTTTGTTCCTCACACTATTCCCAAATTGGGCATTCCATTTTCTTAAAAAAAAAGAAATATATCAAAAACCATTACCCAGCAGGATACACAGTCTACTTTCAATGAGTTGTATATTAATTAATCACTGTCCCCAACTTACCCTACAGTGAAAACAGCAACAGACCCTAGCCAACACTGTTCATATTCAGCATGCATTTTTACCCCCAAGATAAAGTAAAATGTTCCAGGCCAAATGCTAATTTTGTAACTGAAGATTAAAATTGCGTTCTTTGGTACCCTGGACCCCAATTACCGAGGTAACCCTTAGACAAAGCCAATTATGTGGAATTTAAATACAGCCACGGGCCATTCGGTCCGGCCGATCAATGCCAACCCCAAACTCCTCCCAGTCCTAACTCCATATAACACGTACACAAAGCAATCATTCGGGCCATCGTATATGTCAGAGAGGGGTGAGGAATGGGAAGAATCTTGTGTGAAGCTAGTGTCCACTAGCTGGGTTGAATGTTTTAGACCTTACACCTTAGGGAGAAAGACAGTAACTATTGTGCTTCCCATTATCCGCAAATATTTTGGGGGGGGGGGGTGGTAAATGTCCCCTTCTCATCCCCAAAGCCCTCTCACACAGTTCAGAGCAAACCCAAAGAGAGCAAGGAATAAGTGCAAAGACACTGACGTAAACAAAAAAGTTTGAAATGAAAATCTACACGATCGTACCTTCGAACTCCTCGTCCTCCTCGTCCTCGCCGCCGTTCTCCGAGTCGGTCTGCATTGGCTCGTCGGAGAAGTTGACCGCCTTGGCGGCTCGGAAAGGGCCGCCGCTGCCGTTCTTGCCATGAGCGAAGGGCAGCTTCTGGCTCGCCTGCAGCTTGCTGAAGTACTGCACGGCGAAGTCGACCAGATTGGCCGGCTGCTTCCTCAACACCTCCACAGTGAAGCTCTGCAGCAAGTCTGTCAAACCAGCCGGGATTTTAATGCTCATTCCTATGCTGCGATGCACAGGGAGTTAGCTACTACAAACAAGAAAAAGATACAATGTATATGTGTAGCAACTATAACTTTTTTTGCTGAACAGACCTAAATGGTGACTGCATGTGAAGGACAGAGTTGACCCTGATATATTGCTGGGGGTATACCGCTTTGCTGAGTTAAACTGTCATTATCTATTCCCCACCCCCTTCTCCCGGGCTATCCCTTACCACTTTTCAATGGCAGAGTGCGGTATATAATTCGCAGCATCTTGCAAAGACTCACCGACTCCCAGCTACACGTGATGCCAGAAACCATGGAAACCGCCTAGGCCTGGAATTTACGTCGGAATGAATGACAGCGCAAGGGGAACAGTTTCTGCTTAAAGCGGCGATGTTTCACAGTCTGAGTTACTGCAGACTCCTGCAGTGCTGGCTGGAATGAGAGATACCGCAGCCGTGGATCATGTTTCAGCGGTAAACAAAACAGAAAGAAACAGCTCCAACTGCAACAATAATGCCAACTCCACCGTCTCGTAAATCAAGGGTCTTGATATAAAGTCAGGAGTGTTACCATCTTTCAAAACACTTGGTTTAAAAACCTTACCAACTGGTAAATGTCGGTGTCAGAACACCGTATGTTAGAAAGATGCGCCTCAAAATACTTGGGTTTTATTTAATTGAATTTCTATCTGTTATCCTGGCACATCTAAAAAAATGCAGTCACCAATGTAAGAGGCCATTTAGTCCATTGTGGCCCTGGCAGCTCTGACCAGTTCTTTTTTCCCCTGTATTTATATTCATTTACAGGATGTGGGCATCGCTGGCTCGGCCAGCATTTATTTTCCATCCCTACTTGCCCAGGAGGCAGTTAAGAGTCAATCACTGTGGGCCTGTAGTCCCATATAGGTCAGACTAGGTAAGGATGAAAGTTTCCTTCTCTGAAGGACATTAGTGACCCAGATGGATTTTCCCAACGATCTTGAAACGATTGTCATTTGACTTCGTTCAAGACTTTTTTTAAAAAAATTGAATTCAGATTACACTGTCTGTCATGGTGGAACTTGAACCCAGGGTGTACAGTAGAAAACATTCTATCTGGATGCATCACGGTGTGGTTTGGCAACTGCTATTCTCAAAACCACAAGAAACTACAAAGAGCCTTGACCACAACCCAGTCCATCATTCAAACCAGCCTTCCATCCATTGGTAAAGCTTAGCAAGTCAGGCAGCATCTATGGAGAGGAATCAGAGTTAACATTTCAGGTTGAGTGACCCTTCCATCCATTGACTCCATCTATACCTTCTGCTGCCTTGGAAAAGCAGCCAACATAATGAAAGACCCTCCCAACCTGTGAACCCTCTCTTCTGTTGTGCAGAAGTTACAAAAGTTGTATACACACACAAATAAATTCAAGAACAGCTTCTTCACCACTGTTATTAGACTTCTGAATGGACCTCTCAAATTTTAATTTTAATGTTTCTCTCACTTTCTGTGTACCTTCTCTGCATCTGTAACATTGTATTCCTCACTTTGTTCTTTTGCCCTATGCAGTTCAAATAGTATGATCTGCCTGTTCTGCACACAAAACAGAACTTTTCACTGTACCGAGGTACACGTGACAAAATAAATCAAATCAAATCAGAGCATTACCAAAGTCTCCGGATTAATAGTTTCACCATAATACCACAGACTACTGCCTCCCTATGGAGGTTTCTTCTTCAACTATATCGCTTTTCCAACTTCTTCCAATTTTTGACACCACTTCTTGCTGATGGTTAATAGTTTAACTAGTTTCTTACAGACCTTCAAACAGCTTTTAGCCAAGGTGGCATTACAGATAATTAAAATCCTCTTTACACCTTCTTTCTACGCATAACACACATGTATGTACACACAAATTCAATTCTGTAGGTGCTTCATCATACAGATCATCAAACAGTAATTAAAGAATACAAAAATTCTGTCTCATCTTTCCTGTCCAGGTCTTATCAGACAATGAGAACAACTGAGATTCCTGCCCTTGCTTTGTTAGCTCCAGCCAAATTTCCCATCCGCATCTAAAGCCTCACCTTTGACCTTTCAGCAATAGCAGTCTGTAAAATCCAGTCAGAAACTGTAAATTTATTGATCAATTATCAAGAGCTGGCATGCTTGGGATGAGCAATTTGTATTTAGTCGGTCCTCTTAACATATTGAAATGCCCCAAAAACTTCACAGGAACATGACTGCACATGATGGAAGATTTGCTTGAACAATTATCATTCATGAGGGGTGAGAAGCAGATAGTATCAAGGGACTTTCAGTATTTAGGACATTGGCAGCTAAAGGTACAGTCACCAATGATGCAGCAATTAAAATCAGAGCCATAAGGTCTGGGTTCAAGACCTATTTCTTGAGCAAGTGTGTCAGAATACACTCAAACAGGTCAGTTTTTATTTCTGTCACTGCACAGATATACTTGCTTGATCGCCAATACTAGATGAACAGCAGTTTCCTACAAAAAAAATAAGGAAGACAAAGGCACCACCTTTGATCCCCACCACAAACTCTGTTCCACAACCACAAATTCCAGTCATTCTCCAGCTAATCATCTGAGGGTAAACCAGTATGTTTACAATTTTTGGTATAATACTTGGAACCAAAATGAGCTTCCAAGGAGATAAAGACACTGAAGCAGAATATGTCCATATGCAGCAAAGCTGGACAGTGGGCAGGCCTGGAGTAAGTGCAAAGTAACATTCACACAAGTGCCAGGCAATGACCATCGCTAACAAGAGAGAATCTAAACATCATTCTTTGATTATTCACTGGCACCATCCTCGCTGAATCTTCTATTATCAATATCCTAGGTGGGGTGGTTTCCATTGACCAGAGGCTGAACTGGACTAGCTGTAAAGTTTCGTCGCTATGGATTCAGATCAGAAGCAGGGAATTTTGTGGCCGGTAGTGACCTTCTGTCTTCCAGAGTCGGACCATAATCTACAAAGCACAAGTCAGGAGCATGGTGGAATACTATCCACCTGCCTGGATGGATGTCACTGTAAAATCACTCAAGAAGCTTGTCACCAAATAGGAAAAAGCATCCCCTTTGATGACACCACATCCACTACCTTGAAAATTCATTCCCTTCACCATTGAGACACAATGGCAGCAGTGTGTACTATTTGCAAGATTTGCAGAAATTACTGATCACCTTTCAAATTCACTACCTCAAACACCTGGAAGAACAAATGATGGCAGATGGATACAGACAAAACCACCCGAAAGTTCCACTCTGGGGTGCACAATGGCCTAGCTATAACAATGTTGCAGTTCTTCCGATGTCGCTCTGTCAAAATTCTGGATCACCCTTTCTAGTGACACAGTGTTCATATACCAAAGGGACTACAGCTGCTCAAGAAAACAGACCATCACCACCTCTCCAGAGCAATTAAGGATAAGTAATAAGTGCTGCTGGCCAGGAATGCCCACATCCCATGAAGAAATAAAAAAAAGTAAACCCATCCCATTGGTAAAAGAATAGGCCACTCAGCCTATCACATCAGAACCTAATTCTAGATAATGGTTGTTCATCTTCTAAATGCTGCATTTTTGTACAATGCCCATATCTCTTAATGACATTATTCTACAGAAACCTATCAATTTCTCTGCTGAACTTGCTCAATTGTTTGAGTTTCTACAACCTCTGAGGTAGAGAATTTCAAAAATTCACCAGTCTCCAAGTAAATAAATTCCTTCTCATTTAAATGACCTGTCTCTTATCTTGAGATACATCCCCCAGTTTTAAAGTCACCAGACAGGGGACACATGCTATCCATAATGATGTGTCAAGATCTGTAAGAATTTTAAGTTTCAATAAAATCACCTCTCATCCTTCAAAACGGCCACGAGTAGAGGCTTGGGGTTTTTTTTCAGTTTCTTCTCATAAGACATTCACATCATCCCAGCAATTAATCTGGTGAACTACCACTGTACCCTGTCCATGATAAGTCCTTTATTCACTCATGGAATGTGGGCGTCGCTGTCCGGGCAGCATTGCCCATCCCTAACTGCTTCAGAGTCAACCACATTGCTGTGGTTCTGGAGTCCATGTAGTCCAGACCAGGTAAGGATGGCAGATTTCCTTCCCTAAAGGACATTGGTGAACCAGATGGTTTTTTTCCTGACAATCAACAATGGTTTCATGGTCATCATTTAACTCTCAATTCCAGATTATTATTGAATTCAAATTCCACCATATTCCGTTCACTGAGCACTTTAGAGATGGAAACTGCCATTCTTACCTGATCTGGCCCACATGTGACTCCAGGCCCACAGCAATGTGTTGACTCTGAACTGCCCTCTGGGCAATTAGGGATGGGCAATAAATACTGCCTGGCCAGTGATGCCCTCATCCCGTGAATGAATAAAAGAAAAAAAAGCTTCAGTAACACCATCCAACTCTGCCCTATCTTATCTCATCTGCTGTTGAAAGATTTCTTCATTTCTTAATTCCAGACTTAACAATCCAAACTCCTGATTAATCTCTCAAATTCTTACCCCCATTAACTTAAGGTTATCCAAACTCTACTGTCCACATCTTTACTCACATCAAATCCTGTTCATCCATCACCCCTAAGCTCAGTGACTTACACAGGTTTCCACTTTAAACAATGATTTGGTTTCAAAATCTGGGCACTGACACACATGGAAAAAGATGAAAGTGTTGGAAGCAGTACAGAGAAGAGCAGTGAGGCTGAGCCCTCATCTTTGACATCTATATATTTAGAAAAGATTGCAAGACCAATCATTTTCAGCCTTCAAAAAAACTAGATCGTTGATCTTATTGAGGTATGAGTTTGTAAGTGGTATCGATTCAGGAAATTCAGAGAACGAAATTAGAATGCAACGTTTGGAATAAGGTTCACCTTCCAACTAGCAAAGGGAGACTATGGGACTGATATCTGCAAGCTTTCTTAGTACATGTAGCAATTAGATGCATAGAATGGAGTCCCAAATAATGTGGCAAAGTGAAAAACTCAGAACAATTACAGCATAAGCTGAATGGTTAAATTGGGGCTCATGAACATCTCCTATGTTGGAAGGATGAAAATTATCAGCCGGTCTCCTCAATTATGATAATCTTGTGGAATATTTCAGTGTAATCTTTTCTTTTGCGTGAAGAAAATCAACATTTTAAAATAGCCAAGTCATTATTTTGTATTTTGTTGCATTCCATTCTACACACAGGCAACTCGATTGCACATGTTTTCCAAAGGTCATTTTGAGCAACCAACTCCTCTGGGATGTTGAACATTAATGAGTGGAGACAGATCTCATCAAGATTTGCCAGTGGCTACTGATGTCTAAACAGGAGTCACAAATAAAATGGCTAATTTTCTTCTTTTAAAAATACATTCCGATATATCAAAGCGGAAAGAATGTTATCACTTCGCTCCACCCTAGGGCTTGCTATAGGACTTTCTTGCAATGCAGCATAGCATATAGGCCGATACACAGCTTCGTGAAATAGGTGAGCTGCTTGTGGAGTTGTGCAGATACAAGGAGCTCATTCAAGCAGCATTAATGAGACTTGAGACTCAATGTTTGGCTTGTCTCAACTATTTTAGCTGGGTCATACACTCTGTGCACAATGTCCAAGTAGAGTTTCTCAACAAATTTCCACGGACCTTCCCATCCCACACAAAAATAGACTCGTTTCAAAATTATCAGCTCAATGTCTTTGCATCATTTAATCTAAAGACAATAGAGACCCACAATGAATATTGGCAGCAATGACTCAGTTGGAACAAAAAGCATGGTAAATATCTATATATCTGAGAAAAACTGAGTCTGATAAGAGAAGCGTGAACAAGCAAGTAAATTTAATCTAAAACAGATATTGTCGATGGACTGGGATGTCTTCGGGCAGTAAACAAAGTTAAGTTGCATCTTAGGCAAATTTCATGAAGTGATAGATAAGTAACATTACAAATACATTTGTCATGTCTTTTGGCATTTGTAAGATATGTCTATCCTTACTTTGACACTGTCCTGTGATATATTGCTTTCATACATTTTCTGATAATATATAGAGTGGCAATAGTGGTGCTTTGTTGACATAGAAACGTGGAGCAGGAGTGGGCCGTTCAGCCCTTTGAGCCTGCTCTGCTATTCATTAATCATGGCGGAAACTCTATTTCAATTCCATATTCCCACCTTTTCTCCATACCCCTTGGTGCTTTTAAAATATAGTTTTTTTAAAACTCGTTCTTCAATATATTCAATGACTTGGCTTCCACTACCTTCTATGGCAGAGATTTTCACAAGTTCACTATCTTTTTAATGAAGAAATTTTCCCTCATCTCAGTCCTAAATGGCCTACCCTGTATCCTGAAACTGTGTCCCCGAGTTCTGGACTCCCCAGCCAGGGAGACCAGGCTGCAGTGCAAAAATGTCAACTAACAAATTCCATGCTCCACTGGGTTTTAAGACGTAAGCACTCTCTTATAACTCCCTTTCCTCCCCCAAAGGTCCTTACAATAATTTTGTAGATTTTTCTCCAGAATCACCGATGTTACTTATGAAGTTACCATTAGATTTCACAGAGTCTTCTTCTCTCAGACTTCTGTCTCTTCCTGGTGTGGCCAGCTTTGGTACATTTATTAACTTAAAATATTCCTGCTGCACATTTCAACAGCTCTGAGGTGAAGGTTTTCTTCTGGAGTGCTGCTTTCAACCTACAGCTGCTCCCGTGAGCGCTGCTGACCATATGTTTTTTTTCCTGGTTCAGCTGCTGACTGACTGACTGTGTGAGCTAAATGGCAACATCCTCAAAGTGGAAAATCCACTTGTCTTCAAAAAAAGCTGCAAACAGATTCTATCTGTCCACCATTATTCACTTTGTTGTATTGGGATCTTGGTACCAACCATGGGTGGCTTATTGTTCAGACAGTTCTTTGGCACCAATGTTCCTACTTTTAACTTAAAACAATTAACCAAACTAAAATTTGGGGAATTTACAGCTCCTGAAGTCCACTGTGTCAAGGGTCAAACTTACAAAGGTAACTTACAAAATTTGAATTAAATTTTAGTTTGAGGGTGATGATGTTGTAACCCCACCCCAGCAATGCCCACCAGTCATAGAAGTCCTGAAGCACAGCAGAGGACACTGTGTGGTGCCTCTCATCTTAGCATTAATGTAACTGTGAAGGAGAAGCAGGCAACCCATCTACAACCCGCTGCCCTGACCAGTTAATAGCTGGGATAATAAAATGTGAGGCTGGATGAACACAGCAGGCCCAGTAGCACCTCAGGAGCACAAAAGCTGACGTTTCGGGCCTAGACCCTTCATCAGATGCTCTCTGATGAAGGGTCTAGGCCTGAAACATCAGCTTTTGTGCTCCTGAGATGCTGCTGGGCCTGCTGTGTTCATCCAGCCTCACATTTTATTACCTTGGATTCTCCAGCATCTGCAGTTCCCATTATCACAGTTAATAGCTGGCTTGGCTAACTCAGGAGCATTTTCAGGGGGAGATCCTACAATTTATCTGCCTCTCCCAAACCAGGGTTGCAAAGAACAGGAACGTAGGGCCATTGTGAAAACAAAAACTCGGAAGCAGTTCCTTAGAAAACAGGAAGGTGTCTAGAATCTATTGCAATCTAAATATATATGGCCCACAGATTCCTCAAGGTCTCAAACATCACAAGTAGCCTGCAAATGCATAAACCCACTTAATCTATGAATAGGTGGGACTGCAGTCCTCTTTTCAAGATATTTTCCCATTCAACTAGTTCAAGGATGTTGTCATACATCACTGGAACTTAAATTTAGGCCTTTTGGCTCACAGATATGTGTACTATCACTGCATCACAAGAGCCGTATCCTTGTTGCTATGCTCAGTCTAAGGGCCGAACTAATTAACAGAGGTGCAGATAGAGCAGAAGAGATACTTAACATGAAGAGACACTTGTGTTGCTCAACAAGGTGTTGTTTATTGCACAATAACAAAAGGTACAATTATCATGAACTAATTTGGGATAATTAAAGTGATCATGAGTCAGGTGCCTGCCTCCATTAGGAGCTTATGCAAAATTGTCCTGAGCAGTCTTGAGTCCTACCACAGTGGAGGGAGTGAGCTTGAATTGAATAAAAATCTGGAATTAAAAGTCTAATAATGAACATGAAACCATTGCTGGACAAAACCCAACTTGTTCACGAATGTTCCTTTACGGAAGGAAACTGCTGTACTTACCTGGTATGGTCCACATATGACTCCAGGCCATCAACAATGTGGTAGACTTCCAGTTGCTCTCTCTGAGCAATTAAGGATGGGTAATAAGTAATAACCTAGCCAGAAACACCCTCATCCCGTGAATAAATATAAATAACATGTCGGATTGTGTTGATTAAAAATATCTAGACATATTTATTTATTATTTTAACCAAACACTTAAACACATCCAATTTCCTGCCAATATCCAACTGTATGTAGAATTAATTCATTCCTGTCCTGACCTATTTCATCTTCTGGTCCTTAAAGCCTCAAATTGAAGATTTGTGTTGTGCATCTGTGGACTGAGAAAAACGGAGTCAGAATTTCAGTTCTTTGACCTTGTAGCAGAATGGAGTCACTGACTCGATAAGTTACCTTTATTTTTTTCTCTCCATAGATGACTGTGAAGTGGCTTGGGACATTTTCAATTTAAAAGCATTATTCATTGAAGCAATTATTATGATTTTAACTAGTTTCAAGTAGAGTGGACTGAATTAGTGATCCCACTACCTAAATTAAAAGAAGCAAAATTCTATATTCTCACTTTTGATCTTACCAAATATGTAGACCTAAATGTGGCCCTTTGATTCTGCCCACTGAAGACTCCCACTGAAACCAAAAACTTGGAAGCAGCTCTTTAAAAAAAACAGAAAGGGTTCTATAATCGACTACAATCTAAATATATACGGCCCACGGATTCCTCCAAGTCACAAAACTTACTTGGACTGCAAATCCACAAATCTACTTAATCTTAATTAACAAATACAATGAAAAATATATGCTTTCCTAATGTTGGTATAAATGATTCCATGGGACTGCAGTCCTCTTTTCGAGACATTTTCCCAATCATCTTGTTCAAGGATGTTGTTACACATTGCTGGAACTTAAATTTGGGACTCCTGGTTCAGAGATATGTGTACTATCACTGCACCACAAGAGCCCTATCCTTGTTGCTGTGCTTTGTCTAAGGGCCAGACAAGTTAACAGACATGTGAGACAGAGCAGAAGAGATCCTAAACATGAAGAGACACTTGTGTTGCATAACAAAGGGTAGTTTAGCTGCACAATGGCTCAAGTCTTCTTTGCAGAGGTATTTGTCCCGATGTTAAATTTGTGATGACGTTATAAAAGTTCTGAGACTCATGCTGACTGCTTGAGTTTCCTTGACTTGTAGGCCTCACACTCATGCCCCAAAAACAAAAATCAGGATGCATTCTTTTTCTGTTCATTGGATATTTTATCCAAAATTCAGATTCCTAGACACAGGACATGAGTGTAAAAGTTATAGGCTTTGTCAAAGTATATTGTGTCTTGCCTATTTACCATTACTTCCTTATATGCCCTTCAGTTAAGCTTACCTAGCATTCAATGAACAAAATCAATCAGAAATGTATGCTTTCCTAATGTTGGTATAATTGAACAATTCTGAAACATAGCACTATCGAAATCCTGTATTAAACAGCCTAGAAACAACTTGTGAATATTTTGTTCGGATCTTCACAATTTATGTCCATTTAAATTTTGCATATAACATTGAGTTAAATGGAATAAGTGTTTAAAAATAGCTTTGAGCCCTTACTCCAAGTAAGATTTCTGTTCCAATAACATATATAAACCCAACCAGAGTGCCCCACATACTTTCTTCCACAGTCCCCCTTCCCCAGGGGGAACTCATTAAGGATCTGCTTGAAATACAGAAGGACATTTGCTACAGTCTCTCATTTGTTCAATGTTTTCAGGGTATCATATCCCTAACCCCCTTAGAGACCCCCTTTCTGAGGCCTCGCACATACCATTGTTTGGTTCACTACAAAGAAAGATAGCAATTAAGACAGTTTCATACACTTTGTCAGTATTAACACAGAACCTACTCACCCCATTCAGGAAACATTCCAATGGCATGAGACTTATTTTAGCACTAAGATGTGATGTCCTGAAAAGTTACTTGGCATTTACCAAGGAATAGAATAAATATAAAACCCAGTAAACTTGACACATAGAATTCTTCAGAAATCATGTACGACATCTGTCATGTAATTACTGTGATTGCAGTATAACTTGCACTGCCATTGTTGACATTTCAGGATGATTAGCACGGCATTCTGGTGCTCATTAGAATAATAACAAAATACAACAGATGATATACCAAATTCAGGCACTAGAATTTTCCATGCAGTTGGTTGGCACACACACAGCTCAATTGTCCTTCCCACACACTGGAATAAATCATACTTTCCAATCAGCAGCTGCATGACTTCAGCTCGTTGAAACTTTAAAGTATCCAATCAGGATCCAACAGCGAGAACTATAATTTAGCATTTGACAAACAGGAAATGACCCTTTCGATTCCCATATTGCATCATGTTGATGGGAATCCAGATGTGTTAATTGGAAAATTGCAATCTTATGGCTCAAAAAAGTACCAGTCATCTTGCTTTCTCTAATCCATCTCCCTCTGCACTGTTAGTGCTTAGTTCTCTCAGTTACAATCCTTAAACTAATCCCAAATCTTCTGATGTAAAATGTCTTTGTTATATGATACAAGGATATTTTCTTAGGATGTAACTAAATATTTGCATCCTCTTTCAAAAACCCTTCAGGTATAGACCTATTGTTCAACTTAAACCCATTATTTCACCGATTGTTACAAATTTATATCTTCTTCAGATCTTTGCCTCCCACTCTTACACCACACACACGCATACAATTGCATTTCCACTGCGACTCTATGTTATTACTGCCTTCAAGATACCAATAAAAGGATTATCCCTTGCCTCTGATCTTCAACAATGACACAGTTTCTCTTCGAGATCCATCATCTACCATTTTTAACCATCAGTCTCTGTCCCTAAAAGATCCTGCTTGGATATTTGTGCATGACGACATCATCAGGAAAGTCTTTTCATCTCCCTCTATCTTCCAGAGGGACCACTCCCTTTTGACAAACCCACTCTTCAACAACCCAAACTTATAACGATAGGATTGTAATGAGGTAAACCAGGTGGACCTCACAAAATATGAATTTCCTGATTTGGGCTGTTAACCTGGTTCAATCAGGGACCAGTGGCTGGAAGATAAAAGCAGGAGTATCAGACATCCTGCTCACTCTGAGAGCAGGCTCTAAGGGAGCTAGAATACGTGTGAATAAAGAGTGGCTTGGTGACAGATACCAACCTCTGTGGAGTTATTTCAGTGGTGATGAGAGTGGGATTAAATCTGTGACCATGCAAAAGCGCCTATTAGCTGAAGCCCAGCTTGACATCAAATAGGCACTGCAATGGGCTTTGTCATTGAAAATGCGGCAAATGGAGCATGTGAGTTGCAGGATATTCCAATGGAAGTGGACACCCTCACTGGTCCACCTGAGCTTGGGGAACACCATCTGGGTGAAGGCAATTACTTAGGGCATATCCTGAATAGTGGGACTCTAGGTCAGCAGGCAGCAAAACCCTAAAACAAAGCCAAGCCTTGGCTAGAGGATTAAAATTTTCTTCAGGATTCAGACCAGCAAGTCATTGTAGTTGCTGCTGGTATGCAGACTTGAGACAGCAAAAGACTCCATTAGACCTAAATCAAGTCAGATAACTCATAGGCCAGTATTCAGGAGAGTGCATACCCTGAAAAGTCCATTGACATCTGATTTGGAACAGTTAAACTGCTTAGCAAAATCCAAATCAGAAGCAATCAAAATAAGCATCTGGTTAAATGGTCACCTGGTTTTAATGGAAGTCGATACCAGCAAGGTCATTTCATTGATCACAGAACCAGTCCTTAATAAAATTCACTCCGGACTCTAAACCTTAAGTTTGTGCAATACCTTGACTATACTGAGAGCCTATACCAGGGAATCTTTACAGATTAAAATACAACTTCAGTTCCGGTCTCTTATGAAAAGCAGCTGGTTCAGTTAACACTGATCATAGTAAAAGGCTCAGGCCCAAGCTTCTTGGGTGAAACTGATTGAGAAAGACTCACCTAGATTTATTCAATATTTTTTGAGTAGAAAATGGTGAAGTCCTTCCTTAGTGAAGTCCTAATTAAATGCCTGGAAGTTTTTCAGGAAGGTCTAGGGACTGTCAAAGGAGTCAAGGCCAACTTGCATGTTGACCAGGAAGCAATTCCATGATTCTGCAAGGCATGCACAGTGTCATTCACCTTACAATTAGTACCCATAAGGACTCGTACCAATATAAAATGCTGCCACCTGGGGATTTGTCAGCCTCTGTAATTTTTCCGTAGATGATGTAAAATATTTTACAATGTCTTCCTCAGGTCACCATTTATCTCAGTGATGTGCTAATGACGGGGAAGACCAGTAAGGAGCATTTAGCGAGCTTGGACATAATCCTTAGACATTTCTAATATGCAGGCACATGATTTACAAGGGAAAAAAATTGTGTTCCAGGGGCCCCAAGAGACTTGAGTGCTACAAGTTGACAAGACAGATTACACCTGTTGGAAGATAAAGTGAGGGCAATCACAGGTGCCCTGGCTCCTATGTCTTTACCAGAGCTTAGGTATTTCCCTGGACTAGCAAATAATTATGGAAGATTCATACATAGCCTGGCCTCCATCCTGGCGCCTTTGCATCAACTCTTGAAAAAGGGTCAGCCTTGGAAATGGTTGTGTAGCCAAGCCATATCTTTCAGGCAAGTGAAGAAACAGCTCTCATCCTTCAGGTGTTGGCCCACTATGATGCCAAGCAAGATCTGGTTTTGACATGTGATTCCTCCCTGTACGGTATTGGGGTGCTATTAGTTCATAGGTGGCCCAATGGAGAGGAATGCCCAATAGCATATGCATCCAGGACTTTTGCTAATGCAGAAACGGGGAGATGGTGGCCTTGTGGCATTATCACCTGACAATAAATCCAGCAACCCAGGTAATGTTCTGGGGTTCCGGGTTTGAATCCCACTGTGCCAGATGGTGGAATATGGATTCAAACAATATCTGGAATTAGAAATGTAATGATGATCATGAACCCATTGTCAATTGTCAGTGAAACTCATCTGGTTGTCCTTTAGGGAAGGAAATCTGCCATCTTTACTTGGTCTGGCATACACTCGACTCCAGACCCACAGCAATGTGGTTGACTCTCAACTCTGGGCAATTGGGGATGGGCCATAATTGCTTTCAGTGATGTCCACATCACTTGAACAAATATTAAAAAAGTCAAAACATAATATGGAGCATAAATTTGCCCATATGGAGAAGTATAGCTTGGTGGTCACATTTGGAGTCAGGAAGTTGCACCAATAACTCTATGGATGTAAATTTCTAACCATAACAGACAACAAACCCCTGATAGAGATAGTAGGAACTGCAGATGCTGGAGAATCTGAGATAACAAGGTGTGGAGCTGGATGAACACAGCAGGCCAAGCAGCCTCAGAGGAGCAGGAAAACTGATGTTTCGGGCCTAGTCCCTTCTTCAGAAGAAGGGTCTAAGTCCAAAATGTCAGCTTTCCTGCTCCAATGATGCTGTTTGGCCTGCTGTGTTCATCCAGCTCTACACCTTATTATCTCATAAACCCCTGCTAGGCCTACTTAACAAGAGCATGGCAGTGCTGCTCATAGTTTCAGGTTGAATTCAGCAGCAAGCTTTAATACTAAGTATGTATAATTATAAGTTGGAACAGCTTCTGAAAGGCCAAGTAGCAAATGCAGATGCAATGAGCCACCTCCCACTGGCAGTTACACCAGTGGTACTACCACAGGAAGAGTCTGAAATGGTTTTAAATTTTCTGGACAGACTTCCAGTCACAGCTGAAAATATCATACTTTGGAAGCACAAAGATCAGTTCTTGGCAAAACTAAAACAGCTGATGGTGATGGGGGATATCAGAGCTGAAACCTTTTTGGGCCTGGGGAGACCAGGTCACAGCAGACGATGGCATATTATTATTGGAAGCAAGAGTAATTGTCCCAAGCAAACATCACCACCAGATACTGGCTGAACTCCACCAGTGTCATCCAGGAATTTCCAAAGTGAAGATTGTGGTGAGAAGTTATGTTTGGTGGTCAGATTGAATACAGACTAGACTGCATTAGTGGGGGCAGTGTCCAGAGTGCCAACAAGGACAAAACATACTGCCACCAGCTCCCTCACATTTGTGGGAATGGCTGGGTAAACCCTGCATTCGGTTACATATCGACTGTGTAGGTCCTTTCATGGGTTCAATGTTCTTAATCATTGTGGATGCCAACTCAAAGTGGTTGGATATGCATGCAGTTTATTTGTCAAACACAGGGACAACAATAGAAGAACCACATGCATCGTTTGCAATATGCAGATTCCCGGAATTGTTAGTCACAGACAATTGGACATCATTTACCAGCGGGTAACTTGAGAATTTCCTAAAGTTGAATAGCATTTGACATAAAAGGACAGCTCATTCCATCAATCACCCAATGATCAGGCAGAAAGAGCAATGCAAATTTAGAAGGCAGGCTTAAAGGAACAGCCTACAGCTTCACTAGATACCTAACTCTCCCAGTTCCTAAATGATTATAGGACAATCCTACAGGGATAGCTCCAGCAGAGTTGCTCATGAGGTTAAATTCGATCTTCCCAGATAGGTAGGGGAAAGGTGAAATGGCATCAGGAATGCCAATGCAGGATGTAAGACTACTAAACAAGAGAAACAGTTTACTTCAGGGGTTGAAATTTGGTGTTGGAACCACTGGAATGGCCCTGCATGGATAAGATGCATGGTTGCCATGAGGTCAGGTCCAGTGATGTATAAAGTTCAGTTAGGTGAGATGGTCCTGAACAAGTAAGTGGATCATATGAAAGCTGCAAACTTGTGGGCGCAAAATGTGCCCGGCTTCTCGAAAGCCTTTCCAACTTTTCCAGAATCTGTTAGTTCTCCCTGTCCATTGAGCATTGCAGGTACCTCGGAATCTGGGATGAACATGGCGGGTGTTGCTGTCTTAATGCATTTGCTGCCTTAAGAAGAGAATGAACTTTTTCTGCCACAGCATGGGTGCAAGAGGTGAGCTACTGTGTGTTATGTGCCACCCGTATCCTAGGCAAAGTTAGAGGAACCTGACCCAGTACTAAAACATTTCAGGAAGAGCTACAAAAAAATGAACTAGCCTTTGTCCTCCAACACAGAGGGGGATGGATGTAGTGACTGAAATGAGATCAGCCAGGTGGACCTCATAGAATATGAGTTCCTTGATTGCGGCTGTTAATCTGGTCCAATCAGAGAGCCTTGGCTGGCAGATGAAAAACAGGGGCATCAGACATCCTGTTTAATCTGAGAGTTGGCTCTGAGGGAATTAGATCAGCGTTGATGACTTTCCAAGTGTGATAAAGAGTGTCTCACTGATGGGATACTGAGTTCTATGGAGTTATTTCAATAACTACCTTTAATAAAAACAGAGGATGCTGGAAAATTGCAGCAATTATGGCAGCACCCAAAAAAGTAAATTTAATCCTGCCCCAGTTGTTGGTTTGAAAGCGAGGGGGAAAGGTTCTTAAATATGGCAAACGGCCTGTCCCCTGACTACCCACTTATAAATACAGGTTACAAATTACTTGGTTTTCTCAAAGCATTGTCTTAAAGGAAGCAATGGATTTCAAAATTGAATATTGCGAAGCTGTTTGAACCATCCCATGTAGAAATATACATATTTTATCTTGGAGTTTTTATAAGGATCTGAACTGGTTATTACCATGAATATTCAAAAATTTAAGTACAATTCATAATTTATTATAAAAAAATTGACCTGATTTTATGTTAGTTCTGTTTTCAATAAAGTCAATTTTGCACAGATTTGGTAAATGTAAATCTCTACAAAAAAAGGACAAATCACCATTCTTTCAAATTACATAAAGAAATTATATTTAAATTTCTGTATGTTATTTGGCCTTTAATTTCAGTTGGTCATGTGACACTTGTGTCAATATACTTATCGAGTGGAAGCCATTTCTCATTCATTCACCACCCTTAGAACAGGATTAAACAGATTCAATTTTTTTCTCTCTTTCAAAATCTGAGAGTCCAACCAACATCTTTGATAACTGTGTGATCTTTAATGATTGAACAAGGATGTCTGCATTTCTTAAAGTTTAAAAAATAAGTTAATGAAGTTCCCAGACAATCTAATAGATTACCTGGAAACTCAGAAAGAACGCATTTTCACCAGACTATATTATGGTCACTGGCTGACCACACTGACTTTCACATTGTAGATTTTGTCTATGTTTTATATGAAATTCTCGTTTTCAACCTAAAAGCCATCCAGCTTTGGTTCACTTTACAGAGCAAGACCTCCAACTCTCAGCATCAAAAGAGGCAGTGTTTTCCATGTGCCCTGCTGTGTCATTGCAAACCATTTTTTCACTTTCCATCCTCATAGCCATTCTCCCTTTCATGAATCTGCAACCCATTAGGGATTGTCACCTTGTCATACTTTCTGACCCCATTACTCTGAGCAGACTTTTGTTGCGCCTATAACCTATTCAAACTTCCATCCCTATACAATGTATAACCAAATAGACAATTAATTGGTCATTGGAAATCATTTAGACCATAAGACATAGGAGTGGAAGTAAGGCCATTTGGTCCATCAAGTCCACTCCGCCATTTAATCATGGCTGATGGGCATTTCAACTCCACTTCCCTGCACTCTCCCCGTAGCCCTTGATTCCTGGTGAGATCAAGAATTTATCAATCTCTGCCTTGAAGACTTTTAACATCCTGGCCTCCACTGCATTCCGTGGCAATGAATTCCACAGGCCCACCACTCTATGTCTGAAGAAATGTCTCCACATTTCCGTTTTAAATTTACCCCCTCTAATTCTAAGGCTGAGCCCATGGGTCCTAGTCTCCCTGCCTAATGGAAACAACTTCCCAGCATCCACCCTTTCTAAGCCATACATTATCTTGTAAGTTTCTATTAGATCTCCCCATAACCTTCTAAAGTCTAATGAATACAATCCCAGGATCCTCAGCCATTCATCGTACGTTAAACCTACCATTCCAGGGATCATCTGTGTGAATCTCTGCTGGACATGATCCAGGGCCAGTATGTCCTTCCTGAGGTTTGGGGCCCAAAATTGGACACAGTATTCTAAATGGGGCCTAACTAGGGCTTTATAAAGTCTCAGGAGCACATCACTGCTTTTATATTCTGACCCTCTTGAGATAAAATTTGCTGCAATGATGAATAAAGCTGTACTGGGGTGGATGGAAGAGTGATTACAGTTACCACAGAGAAAGTCATCGATGTTTTGAAAGATGTTTTGGCATGTTCCACTCCACTCTCTTTCTTTTAAGCATTCATTAATAACTACCTCTGTGCTTAAGCTCTCTGCCATCTAAACTTACAGCTCATTGTCTGATTCAATCTCAAGTTTTGCTTTATTACAAAGCACATGCTGTGTAAATGTGAGTTGTTATAAATGAGCATTCATCATGAATTTGAGTTGCAAATGGAATGGCAAATGCAGAACATGGAGTGCTGAGGAAGATGGCGAATCAATGTTGTGCTTGACACATTGCTTGAGTAAATGTGAATGAAGAATATGTAGTTTTGTATTGCGTTCATGTCAATATGATTTCAAAGGGAACGCATGGAGGGAACTGCGTGTATATGTGCATAAGTCATTGAAGGTAATAGAGCAGCATGAGAGACTGGCTAATAAAGTATACAATATCATAGGCTTTATCAATAGAGACAATAAGTAAAATGCAAGAAAGTTACACTTTACCTGTAGAAAATGTTGGTAGAACCTCAACTGGAGTATGGTGTCTGGTTTTGGACAGCACATTTCAGGAAAGTTGTGGAGCCATTAGATAGGGTACAGAAAGGATTCTCAAGAATCATTCCAAGAATAAGGAATTCTAATGACATCGAAGGATTTAGATTTAAACTTTAATCAAGTACTTCTTGTTATGGATCAGACCAAACCTTCTCAGAATATATTAAGAAGATAGTCTGGATCCTAACTATTTTCTAATTTGATGGTAAGCATAATGTGTTGTGTTTGGATACAATTTGATTGGTCTAACTACCAGGCTTGAAACAAAATACACTTTATTCACACAATATAGTTAAAATACAGACAAAATAAAAATGAAATAAAAGAATTTGTTTAACTGTAACTCTATTGAAATGCTTAACAAAATAATATATAAAATAACTATTATGAATTAACTGTTCCAATATAGTGACATCCCACTACGCACCCTTAGCAAAAGTAATTTCAGTAAAATATACGGTCTCATATGCAATTTTAGCAGCAGGAAGAGGACTCCAGCTTTGATTTGTAACAGACAGAGGAATAAGAGCTTCCATATTCAGCTTCAACACCCGGCAAGTGCTGCTGAAGGCTAAAACTAAAAGAAATCCTGGTTCTGTGAGAGCTTGACCCCACCCACTCAGGCTGCTTCTATTGTTCCAACTTTGAAAAAAAACCAAGGCCTCACAAGCTGTTTACTTTATTGGCTTTGAAGCAGACTGCTTGGTACCTCTGTCTCAACTTTTCCTCATTAAAAAAAAGGACAAAATACACCTCTTAAAGCCTAATATCATCCTACTACTAAATACATCTTTATATTTATTGTCATTGAGAATTCAAATACTTTGCAGTCATTGCAATGGCTTTTAAGAGTCTAACTGTAAAGTAATTGATTGTTTTGTATACACAGGATATGTATCTGTTTTATATTGAATCTTATAGTGTCATCTAGTGGTAACATTGCATCAGTCCAATCTAAGAATCTTGGTTTCACTGGGAATTTGTTGATAATGCATCAAATAGTTACCATTGTTTTTATAGTCTCCATTTAGTTGTGTAGTTTCATTCCTGCATCACTCATTTAATGGCGTCTAGTGTAATTGTTCTTTTAATTGATGTTGCATCAAAATTTATATTAAGGCATTGCATTGGCATTTAAGCAAGCTTATATATTTTCATTCTTTCAACAGTGGAAGTAGATATAAGGAATAAAAAGAAGTACAAGCTTTTCAATTTTGATTTGTGATTTTTTAAAAATTCATTCATGGGATTTGGGTGTTGCTAGCTGGGGCCAGCATTTCTCAGCCATCTCTAGCTGCCTTTGAGAAGTTGCTGGCAAACTGTCATGCACCATTGCAATCAATTGGTGTAGGTACGCCCACAATGCTGCTAGGGAAAGGGTTCCAGGATTTTTACCCAGCAAAAGTGAAGGAATGGTGATATGGTTTCAAGTCAGGATGGTGAAGGGCTTGGTGTGGAACTTAAAGGTGGTGGTATCCCCAAATATCTGCTGCCGTTCTTCTTTTAGAGGGTAGTGATGGTGGATTTGGAAGGTGCTGTCTAAGGAGCCTTGGCAAATTTCCGCAATATGTCTAGTGCATAAAATGCACAGTTGCTATTGAGCATCAGTGGTGGATGGAGTGAATGTTTGAAGATAAGGTGTCAATCAAGTGGATTGCTTTGTCAACAGTAGCTTCTCATGATGTTGGAGCTGCACTCATCCAGGCAACTGGGGAATATTTGATTGCACTCCTGACTTGTACCTTGTAGTTAGAGAACATGCTTTGGGTAGTCAGGATGCAAGCTACACACTGCAAGATTCCTTGCATCTGATATGCTCTAGCAATAATAGTATGCAGACTCATAGAGTCAAACAGCATGGAAACAGACCCTTTGGTCCAACTTGTCCATGCAGACCAAGTTTTCCAAACAAAACTAGTACCATTTGCCTGCATTTGGCCCATGTCCCTCCAAACCTTTCCTGTACATGTACATGCTCAAATGTATTTGGCTACAACATGAGGGCACAGCCTTAGAGTAAAGGGAAGACATTTTATAAAGGAGATAAGGAGAAAAGATAAGGAGAAACTACTTCAGCCAGAGTGGTGAATCTATGGGATTCACTGCCACAGAAAGCTGTGGAGGACAGGTCATTGAGTACATTTGAGATTGAGATAGATCGGTTCTTGATTATCAAGAGGATCAAGGGTTACAGAGAGAAAGCAGGAGAATGGGGTTGAGGAACTTATCAGCCATGATTGAATGGTGGAGCAGACTCAATGGGCCGAATGGCCTAATTTCTGCTCCTTTGTCTTGTGGTCTTATGGTCTTATTTTAAATATTGCAGCTGTAGTTGCATCTACCACTTCCTCTGGCAGTTCATTCCACACACAAACCAATTGTCCTCATATCTGTTGGATCTACCATCATGTTAACTTCCTGAATGTTTGTGTATAAGATCACACTAACCCCTGGACAATAATATTCAATAATTTCTCACCATTTTAAACCCAAATATTCCGTTTTTTTTTCACTTCTTACTACAAAAGCAAATCACATTTCACCCCATTATATTTTATCTGCCAATGTTTTAAGTATAATTCACATGATACAGACAATCAAGTGGATGATATGATGGGATGTAGCAAACTATGCTATACTCAACACCTTCATGCTGCAATGTTCTAATATGCAGTCAGAAAATGCCCTCCTTCAGGGACAAACTGCCCTCATTGGGTCCGGAAGTGTGGACTGGGCAGGGAATGGGGATTTTAATATGTCACTGAGATATTTCATAAATTTCTCCCTCAAGTGGACATTTCTCCACATTATATTGCATTCACCAATTATTTGCCCACTGAGTAAACCTATCCATATCTGTTTTCAGCCTCTTTGTCCATGCCCCGAGCTTTCTCTACCCCATGTGCGTCTAGTCAATGGAACTGGAGACATTGCCTTGAAACATAAAAGATAGAAGCAGGACTAAGCCATTGGGTCCCTGAGCCTACTTTTACATTCAATACGATCACGACTGATCAAACCCTAATCTCACCGTCCTTCCATATCCCTTGTTCCCTTTAGGCAAAACACGAATTCTAGATTGTGCATGAGAGAGAGAGATAGAGACAGAGAGACAGATAGTGAGATTATGCATGAGAGAGAGATTGAGCATGACAGAGAGAAAAATTGTGCATGAGAGAAAGTGACAGTGAGATTGTGTACTTGAGAGAGAGAGAGGTTGTACATGAGAGCGTGAGACTTATGTACGAGAGAGAGAGATTGTGTACAGTAGTGAGATTGTACATGAGCGAGAGTGAGATTGTGCACACAGAGAGAAAGAGACAGCGAGAGAGAGATAGTGAGATTGTACAGATTTATGACCCCCGACAGTGAGAGACTTCTGTATCACATACCATATTGGAATCAGATGCAGTGTTTGGGAGCAGGACATGGCACATGGAATTACAAAGACTGTTCAAGTGCCTGTTAAGAACCAGGAATCTCTCCCAGCTGAACCATTTCAATTTCTGGTAAATAGTCACCTTCAACATGTTGATGGTGGTGATTCAGCAATGGCAATATCATTGAATGTCAAGGCATGATGGTTTGACTCTTTCTTGTTTCAGATAATCTGACACCTGTGTGACATGAATGTTACTTGCCACTTGTCAGCCCAAAGCTGAATAATGTCCAGGTCTTCTAAATTTGGAATGCTTCAGTATCTTTGTACTGGGGGGAATATCCAACCAGAAAGTAAAAACACTTGCTGAATCGATTTCACAAAAACAAACCGTCATTTCAGTGAATACTTATCAAAGAAGTCTTTCCATAATTTGTTGTAGGATAATTTAGGATTATTTTCATTAGAAAGACGGAGATGGAGGGGGGACCTGATTGAGGTCTACAAAATCATGAGGGGTATAAACAGGGTGGATAGCAAAAAGCTTTTTCCCAGAGTGGAGGATTCAATTATTTCGGGTCATGAGTTCTAAGTGAGAGGAGGAAAGTTTAAGGGAGATATGCGTGGAAAGTTCTTTACACAGAGGGTGGTGGGTGCCTGGAACGCGTTGCCAGCGGAGGTGGTAGACGCAGACACGTTAGCGTCTTTTAAGATATATTTGGACAGGTACATGGATGGGCAGGGAGCGAATGGACACAGGCCGTTAGAAAATAGATGACAGGTTAGACAGAGGATCTTGATTGGCGCAGGCTTGGAGGGCCGAAGGGCCTGTTCCTGTGCTGTAGGTTTATTTTGTTTCTTTGATAGTGAAGTTTTTATTGCAAAATATACAGATTAACATACTTCAACATAAGAATGAAACTATATAAATGTCCCTCGGTATTAAAGTAGATTTCTGATTACAAAATTTGATATAATTTATTTTGCAAAACAATTGTATTACATAGATTTCCTTTGGTATAAATTTATTGTGATTATAGTTGTTGAATATTTTCCTTTCAGACACATTGCTGTATATCTGTCAGAAGCCTGTATATCAAACACCAACAATGAAACCTGTATCAGAGATAATAGGAACTGCAGATGCTGGAGAATCCAAGATAATAAAGTGTGGAGCTGGATGAACACAGCAGGCCAAGCAGCATCTCAGGAGCACAAAAGCTGATGTTTCGGGCCTAGACCCTTCATCAGAGAGGGGGATGGGGTGAGGGTTCTGGAATAAATAGGGAGAGAGGGCGAGGCAGACCGAAGATGGAGAGAAAAGAAGATAGGTGGAGAGGAGAGTATAGGTGGGGAGGTAGGGAGGGGATAGGTCTGTACAGGGAAGACGGACAGGTCAAGGAGGTGGGATGAGGTTAGTAGGTAGGAGATGGAGGTGCGGCTTGGGGTGGGAGGAAGGGATGGGTGAGAGGAAGAACAGGTTAGGGAGGCAGAGACAGGTTGGACTGGTTTTGGGATGCAGTGGGTGGAGGGGAAGAGCTGGGCTGGTTGTGTGGTGCAGTGGGGGTAGGGGACGAACTGGGCTGGTTTTGGGATGCGGTGGGGGAAGGGGAGATTTTGAAGTCCACATTGATACCATTGGGCTGCAGGGTTCCCAAGCGGAATATGAGTTGCTGTTCCTGCAACCTTCGGGTGACATCATTGTGGCACTGCAGGAGGCCCATGATGGGCATGTCATCTAAAGAATGGGAGGGGGAGTGGAAATGGTTTGTTCCTTGTTCGCTTGTTCGCTCCACACTGCCCTCCAACCCCACCACACCCGGCACCTTCACCTGCAACTGCAGGAAATGCTATACTTGCCACCACACCTCCTCCCTCACCCCTATCCCAGGCCCCAAGATGACTTTCCATATTAAGCAGAGGTTCACCTGCACATCTGCCCATGTGGTATACTGTATCCATTGTACCGGTGTGGCTTCCTCTACATTGGGGAAACCAAGCGGAGGCTTGGGGACCGCTTTGCAGAACGCCTCCGCTCGGTTCGCAACAAACAACTGCACCTCCCAGTCGCAAACCATTTCCACTCCCTCTCCCATTCTTTAGATGACATGTCCATCATGGGCCTCCTGCAGTGCCACAATGATGCCACCCGAAGGTTGCAGGAACAGCAACTCATATTCCGCTTGGGAACCCTGCAGCCCAATGGTATCAATGTGGACTTCACCAGCTTCAAAATCTCCCCTTCCCCCACCGCATTCCAAAACCAGCCCAGTTCGTCCCCTCCCCCCACTGCACCACACAACCAGCCCAGCTCTTCCCCTCCACCCACTGCAACCCAAAACCAGCCCAGCCTGTCTCTGCCTCCCTAACCTGTTCTTCCTCTCACCCATCCCTTCCTCCCACCCCAAGCCGCACCTCCATCTCCTACCTACTAACCTCATCCCACCTCCTTGACCTGTCCGTCCTCCATGGACTGACCTATCCCCTCCCTACCTCCCCACCTATACTCTCCTCTCCACCTATCTTCTTTTCACTCCATCTTCGGTCTGCCTCGCCCTCTCTCCCTATTTATTCCAGAACCCTCACCCCATCCCCCTCTCTGATGAAGGGTCTAGGCCCGAAACGTCAGCTTTTGTGCTCCTAAGATGCTGCTTGGCCTGCTGTGTTCATCCAGTTCCACACTTTATTAACATTGAAACCTCATACCTTTTACTGTTTTGATCATTGCAATTTTGCATAATTTGAAATACTGAAATAATGTTGTTCTAACGAACGCGACTTGTTGGAGGATGTAGTAATCGATGGTGAAATGTAGACTTGTTTATAGTGTAAGTTTTTTGTGGTCCCAACAAGTAACCATGTAAGGCCTGTCAGTCCTGATAAATTTTATCTGTCCTTGCCATAACTGCCTTTGTCATAACCGTCTTGTTATGCAACCTAATATAACACAACAAATAAGGATACTTTGTGGTGTTACTTAGCAGTCTTGGCAGAAGGCAAACAAGATAAAACAAGAGCAAAGAGCAAAATTCCTAAGAAAAATATACTTCTTCCATTGGCAGTTCAAATTGCAATGTCAAGTCAAGAGGACCTCCAGACATATAGCAGAAGTGATGCCAGCAAGCATGTCACCAAACTATTCAAACAATCCTGTGCACTGCAAACCAGGAAATTGAAAGCACCGATTACCCCTCACTTATAACTTAAACGTTCAGATGGCAAAATAAATTATTTCAATTGGGTTTAGAAAGAAATAGAAATATCAATAAGTAATATTTTAATATTATTTGAAATGTTGAGCCATTGTACGAGAAAAATATAATGTACTACAAATATAAAATTAGTTTTACCAGGCTGGTGAGGGTTCTCAACAATATGAATGTGATACACAGCTTAAAAAAATTCTCATTCAACAGGGTGTACCTTTTTCAAGGGATGACACAGGATGGCTAACTAAGAGAAGTTTTTCACAAATTCACAGTAACCTAGGCATTGACTTTTGGGATACTTCAACAGCCAGTCTTTGTCACTACAGCAATTCTGCATTTTTGCGTTATTTTTCATTTCAGCAGTCTCATTAAGTCATTGTCAGTTTAAGTACAGAAATTTTGATTGTTTAATTGTCATCACCAATGCAAAATCCAGACCATTAGCAACAAGTAAGATTAAGATTGTGACTCCTTTTATTGACTCCAATCAAACTTCAAATGGCTTCATTATTTGCCGGAGAAGTTGCTGCTGTGAATTATTGTTTGGAGGATGTAATTGCAACAGAAAAAAATCATGAAAAGAAAAATCATCCATGTTGAAGTTGTTCTTTGCCTGGACACATTCAACTATAATTAACCAATTAATGTTCAAAAGTCTGCCCCATCTTTATGCCAGAAGTTCTGGCCCTCCACAGCTGGCAATTTTGCAATCTTTGTTTCTTTTATCTCAGTTTCTTCTTTCCAACTCCTTTCCATTTACCCACCTTTTCTACTCCCATAACCAGCACTGGCCCATTGCAACTGGATAATCTCATCAGCAATGCCACAGAAGATACTTTTGTGTCATTTTTTTAAAAAATGATCGAATAAATAAAGTTAGAGATATGACAAATATAGCCAATCTTTCCCCAGTGTTCAGGAAATACAGAAGCATAACTCTGGGGATTAGATTAACTTGCAGGAAGAGTCCTGTAATGGAAGCTATTCGAAAAAGGTCATTT
Organism: Stegostoma tigrinum; assembly: GCF_030684315.1. Taxonomy (NCBI): domain Eukaryota; kingdom Metazoa; phylum Chordata; class Chondrichthyes; order Orectolobiformes; family Stegostomatidae; genus Stegostoma; species Stegostoma tigrinum. The sequence goes on from NC_081378.1 coordinate 35,366,450, forward strand.
GGGGTCACCTACTGAAAATGAAACAAGGGTCAGACCTAAATTTGTTGCAATATTAACAGCGCCAGTAGATGAAGAATTTGACAAGACAATGTTTGAAAAAGTTACTGCTCAAAGGAAAGCTGAAGAGGTCAAAGAAGAAGTTAAAAGCTAAAGACAAAATTAGCCTGACAACAGAAACCAGGGAATGCTACATAACAATAATACACATTTGGCAGCAGGAATTCATGGGATCCAATACAGTTCACTTCAAGGTATCCAACATATCTCACTTCAAGCTATTCTTCTGCTCCAGGGATTTATTCATGATCTTGATTGCAGCATACAACATTACTGCTGCAGTCTGTTCTCTAAGGCACACAGAAGCAGTCTTCCTTAAAGGAACTGCTGGAGGCTGATCACAAAAAGCTAAGTTTAAAACCCTGATTGTGGAGCCAGGAGGAGCAGGCATGATCTTTTTTAGATTCACATTAAAAGACGTCTGTCAGTCAGTGCCTAGCCCACCCCAACCCTCACAACCATCACTGCCCCTTCCTGAATTCACTGTTGCCCCAGTGACAAATATTCAGTGGCTCATCAGTTTTGGTGCAGAGGTTTCTATTTGCCATTCCATTTGTGTCCAAAGTCAGGCAGGAAGTAACTTCAAAACAAATGCACACTGATGGATCAATTTTAGTTCACTCAGAGTTATTTGGGAGACATATGGGAGTTGCAGCAATTAGTGGAAAAGGTATTAAATCCAAATAGATGAGTGAGGGAATGATTTGAGGTTTCATTGAGAAAAGGAAGAATTTCAGGTGAGGGAGAATACTTTCAGAGGATTAATATATAGACATAACGACGGTCTTTACTTGCTGTCTCCAATGTTGCCGGTTCTGACTTCCTCTTTCCTCTTCTCGTCATTTCTTCTGGGTCATTTCTCTCCAATTATTCGAAATATATACTTTGTCCTTCAATTATTCTGAAATACCTTTGGTATTCTATTCTTTTACATAGACGTAAAGAAATTAACAGCACAGTCGGAAGTTATTCTGCCCATTGTGTCCGTCCCAATCAACAAAGATCTGGCTATATCCATTCCATTTTTTTACCTCTTGGCCATTTAGTCCTGGAGCCCATGAAAACAAATGTGAATATCTAAATCTTGCAAGAGTTTCTGATTCAACCATTCTTCCAGGCAGTGAGATCTAGACTCCCACAATTCTCTGATAGAAAAACCTCTTTGCCTTCTACCTTTTACCATCAATCAATGTCTCTTGGTTATTGACCGATCTATTCATGGAAAAAGTGCCTTCCTATCATAATCTTATACGTCTCTATCATATTCTCTTTCATCCTTCCCTGCTGTAGGAAAACAATCCAATATTTCCAAATAGCTCAGACCCAGGCGCTCAGGCAGCATTGTGGTAAGTCTCCTTTACACCCTCTCAAGTGCAATCATATCCTTGCTATAATGTGGTGAGCAGAACTACACCCAGGATTCCAGTTGTTACCTAACTAGTAATTTATACAGTTCTTGCATTAAATCCTTGCTCTTCTCTATGCCTTGGGTAATAAAGGCAAGTATCTCACAGGCCTCCTTAAGCACCTATGTACCTGCCCTACTATCTTCAGCAATCTATGGATATGCGCACCAAAGTCCTTCAGATCTTCAGTACTTTCCAGCGTCCGACCATTCAGAAGGAAATTCCTTCGATTGTTAGCCCTCCCCCAGTGTATTACTTCATATTTATTCAGATTGAATTCCATTTTTGATTGCTGTGACAACCCGATCATTCCATTGATAAATTTCCTGCAGTTTATGATTATCCCGCTCACAATTTACCAGTCTCCCAATTTTCTTGTCATCTGCGAACTTCTTGGTCATAGGCCCTACATTTAAGTCCAGATAATTAATGTATACCAACACCGAGCCCCGTGGAACACCACTGGAAACTCATTTCCACTCACAGAAACATTTCTCCCCATAATCCTTTGCTTCTTGCCTCTGGCTAATTTTGGATCAAATACACCATTTTATTTTGGATCCCACAGGCTCTTACTTTCTTTTCCAGTCTGCTATTCAGAGCTTTATCAGAAAACATGTTAAAGTCCATGTAGACTACATCAAATTCATTACCCTCATCGACACACCTCAAAATATTTGATCAAATTTGTTAAAAACAACCATCATTAATAGGTCCATGCTGACTATTCCTGATTAATCCAAATCTCTACAAGTGCAGATATATTCTGTTCCTCAGAATTCTTTCTAATAGCTTCCCATCGCCAAGATTAGTATGACAGGCTTGTAATTTCCTGATGTGGTCTAGCAACCGCCAGCCCAAAATTGGATATTCTAAATTGACCCAAAGCCAGAGAAATCAGGCCTGTCAGAAAACTAGCCAAACCAAATTAAACGGCAACCAGCAGCTGTTGACTACACAGAGGGCAAAGAGGTCACAGAGGTTCCAGGGGAACTAATTACAACCAGCCGGAGGGTTGTATGTTGGAGAAGTTTTGGTCAGAATTCTAGGCATCTTGACTTCCAGGCAGTGCCTGAGGCTGTGCACTTCACAACTCTCAGCATGGCAACAGCAAAGGGTGTTGGCATGACTTCTTTGGGTGTTTCAACCATATTGATGACTCCATTGTTCAAAGGCCACAGAACACTTTAGAAGCTCCGGAGTGAGGGGGAGAAAAGCACCCATGTAGAGGCCACCTCCTCAGTGAAGACATGTGGTACATGACTATGTGGCAACCCAAAAAGACCCAGGAGAAGATCCATCCTGACCTACAAACCCACATTTGTGGAAAAGAGCCACCCTTACCATGTAGAAGAGAGAAATTCCAACATCCCAATTCAAGTATGTGGGTCATTGTAGGTAATATCCTTTCAGACAGATCGAGCTGGATAGAAAGTATATATTGTGGGAATTTGGGAAATGTTCACATGCTGTTTTTAATAAGGAAAATTTTGTTAATAAAATTGAGATGAAACGCAAACTGAATATTATATCCTTTGTCCATCTTACTGACAAGAGCGTTTTGGCAAAATGAATTAGTCAAAATGTCCAAAGTGTGGACAACACAGGTTTACCCCTTCCTTCAAATTTCGAGCAATGGAACAATATTAGCAGTCTGCCAGTCCTCTGGAGCTTTACCTGTGGCCAGAGAGGATTTGGAAATTACTGCCAAGGCTCCTTGTATCACTTCCTTTGCATCCTTCAAAAGCCTGGGATGCATCTCGTTTAAGGCTGCAGATTAATCCACTTTTAAGGCCATTAAATCTGTTACTACTTCCTCCCTCAGTGTTCATTTCTTCTAAATTTCACAGTCCTCCACCCTGGTGTATATACTTGTGTTGTTTTTTCCTATTGTAAAGACTTTATTGAGGACTGTGGCCCCATGTACAAATTACCTTTATGGTCTCTAAAGGGTCCTAATCTTTTCCCTAGCTATTCTCTTTCTTTTTCAATGTTTACAAAGCTCCTTTGGTTTTACCTTCATTCCACCCACTAATTCTTTCTCATGCACTCTCTTTCCTTTCCTGATTTTCTTTTTAAAATTTCCTTCTCCACTTTTTAAACTTCTTGAGGGCCCTCGGTATCTCCCACAGAGCTCTTTTCTTTCTTAATACTCATCTTTATTTCCCTTGACCTCTAGGGATTTCTGGCCTTTATCCTACTGTTTTTACCAATCATATTTACGCTGTACTCTTGCTATTGCGTCCTTGAAACCTCCCACAGCCATCACAGTTTTATTTGCAAGTTGTTGATCCCAATTAGGCCAAATTGTATCTTACATTAGTAAATTTAGTCTTTTCTCAAAGCTTAGAATCTTCATTCATGGCCTATCCTTATTATTTGCTATAACTATCCTAAATATGACTGAGTTGTGGTCACCGTCTCTAAAATGCTCCCTTTTTGATACACTTCCCACTTGTGTGGGACAATTCCAAATATTAGGTCCAGAAATCTCCCAGCTCTTGTTGGACTTTCGATGTACCCTCTAAAAAAGTTCTCCAGGATGCAATTTTAGAATTTTGTTCCTTCCCAATGTTGTACAATAAAACTATCTTAGCTTATATTTGGTTAGTTAAAAGTCTTATTATTCTTACACCTCCAAAATTTGATTACACATTTGATCGTCTGCTTTTCCCTGACTGTTAGATGGCCTATTGAATACACCCAACAACATGTTTGCTCCTTTGTGTTTTTTACTATTCTACCTGACTGGCTCCATTTGATGATCCTCCCAAAACATTATCCTGTCTCACTGCAACAATTGATTCCATGAATAACATTGCCACCACTCTCCTCTTCTACCTCCTCCCTATTTTATCTGAATACTCTATAATCAGGAATATTGAGCTGCTAATCCTGCCATCTTTCAGCCAAGTCTCCATCATAGCTCCCAAGCACCTCATTGTGCTTTCAGCTCTCCTATCTTATTCCCAGGCTATTTGCATTAAACATATTGCCCTTAGCCTTGCTAGACTCATTTCTTTCACATCTAGCCTATTTTTCTTCTGTCTTCCGCACTTACTCCTAATTTCGTCTTAGTTGTTCTCTCTCCTCAATTATTCGTCAGGATCCCATCATCCTGCTTCTCGGGGAAAATTAGTGGCATGAAGCTTCAGTCATTACATATAATCTGCATCTTTGAAAACATGTCTTCACTTGCATTGCTCTCGCATCCTTGCATTGTCCTGAAATGACATGAGAATGTTTTCTGAAGTATAAGATGTGGCACATGTGCAAGTAACAAAATAATATGCTGCATTTCAATTTCACGCCTTGAAAGCTTCATGAGCAGCAAAGTGAATGACTGGGAATTTCAGTCAAGGTATTACATATGAATTTTGTGGACCCTGTGGGTAACAGTAAGATATGAGAGGGAACCAGGACATGTGATGTCCAATCGGTTAAACTCACTTATGCAGTTTCTCAGAATGACTTTGAAATCTGTCATGAACTGACAGGCACCAGGAAGAAAGGATCTGTCCTTGGTGTGGTGTGCTCAAAGCTTTGCTACAACATTTAAAGTTGTAAAGTGAGCATTTGCCAAGACACATGTTAATTTACTGTGATTGTGGAGCTGAATGGAGGGAACAGATCCACACTTTGCAGCCCATAGTACTGGAAAAGTCAATGAGGATGCTCAGGATTGCACCCTGAAGGCTCATTGCATTCTGCAACACTACTGCAACAGTGAAGGCCTATGATGCACAAACAGCAGTCTCATTCACTCCTGATGACACATACATCTTTTGCACAAGGACTGTTTTAATGCAAACATCCGGGAGCAAGAGGAGGTGAAAATATTCATGGTGCCACAGTGGCTTTGGTCCTAACATTGAAAGGTTTACACACACTTTAGCCAGCACAGAGGTGAGGACATAAGAACTATATTTGGAGGGAAAAGTCAAAATTTTATTCCATCGACATATATAAAAAACAAGTCAATCTTTGAGGATAAAACAAAGAACAGTAGATGCCAGAGATCTGAAACAAAAACAGGAATTGCTGCTGAAACTCAACAGGCCTGGCAGCATCCGTGGGAAGAAGGCAGTGTTAACATTTCGAGCTTGAAATTGCAAGCTCAAAGTACAACATCTCATTTTCCACTGGGGAACTCTGCGACACCTAGGACTCAACCTCAAGTTCAGGAACTTTAATGCCTGATTCCAACCTACCATGTTTTCTACCCACCCCACAGCGAGCCCTGTTATGACATAGGTTGCTTTTAGCACAGTCACCTACTCCTAGATCTAGTTTCACATTACATGGATTGCTTTCAGTATGGTCACCCATTCACTTTTAAGGCCATTAAATCTGTTACTACTTCCACCCTCAGTGTTCATTTCTTCAAAAATTTCACAGTCCTCCACCCTGATGTACATACTTTTGTTGACTCAGGCCACCTTCTCATGCCCACATTAGTCATCCTGATTTCATGTAAGATGGTTCAGGAAAGTGTCAATGTGACCTTGACGTGAAACAGCTGCTAGGAAGCCCTCTGCCTAGCTTCCTACTGTCACCAAACCTGCCACACCAGCCCTTTCCCAGCACCACTCATATTCTGTTTCAGGACATGGCAGAAATGGCTTAGAGTCATTGAGACTGTGTGCCTCAGTAAAATGGGGTCATGAGGACTTAATGAATGTGTCTCGCTCCATTGATCTTTGTTGACCTGAGAGATCATAAAGTATAAATCTGCCACAATGTACCCACTCAGTACTTCATTGGATCAGGTCAAAGTTGTATGTATGAGGTATACTGAAGTGTTTATTTTGTGTGACAGGAAGGTAAATGGGTAACATTGTGTCATCACTGGACTTCTGATTACTGGAGTAGCCCTTTAGTTGGCCTTACCTTCCAACTCTGAACTACACTCTTTTTCAACAAAACTGTTGCTTACTCCACCCTCTTTGGATGCAAACTTGTTAATATTGAATGCTTATTATGCATTTGATTTTTGGATCAGTATGGTGAGCTTTAGAATTTACATTCAATGCCCTGAATAGTAGGCTCCACCTGTGACCCACGCTATCCCCCAACCATTCTTCAGCTTTCCTATTGCATTATGATCCCTGATGATCCTTCACCCTCCCCACATTTCAGTTGAACTTCATTATGTTACCATCAGTGTCCCAACTTTTACCCTTCAAGACCCTTACTATCAAGGTTGTGGTACCTTTGCTGATCACACACCCTCTACATATCAAGGTCAAAATTACCTTTGATCTCCTCTTTGAGACTGTCCAATTCCTTCCTCCATCTTAGTCGATCCTAGTCTAATATTTTCAGGTTTTCTCTATGACAGTAGCCACTGTTCAACTAGCAAATAAAACCAAGCCTATCAATTGTCTTGAGTTGCCTGCAACCTTAACAACACCATGGACAGACTGTGAAAACTTCATCGATGATGCATATCCACATCCCCTGAGTGAGCATGGCCCATCCTTCTGACTGAATTTGCAAGAGAATGCTGATTGGCCATCCACAGACCTGGATAGATTTTGCTTGACTTTCAGGATTGACAGTGGTTTATTTCCATGACTAAACAGTTGCCATCTAATCCCTGCAATTCATCATCTGCTTTAATGGCCAAACTTTCAATCTAGAAACTGTCTAGCTCCTGAACTGACTGTGGCAGTACCCGACGAACTGTTAGCCATCTTTACCCACTAAATATGCCTTCCCTTTTGCATTCACCTATCATCATACTCTTCATGCACATGCATTGTGTTTGCTGACTACACTGCTGGCACATGTATTATCTCTGACAATGACACTATCCAGCAAAATTGTACTCCCTATTTCACATTGATGCTACATTGTTTCACACAGCTATAGGTTCCCGCCTTGTCTTCTGTGTTATAGTGCCATTCTGAGACAAAAGTTACTGACTGACCCTATCTGTAGGAATGCCATTCATGAAGCTGAAGCTGGTGAACCTCCATTCTCCTAATGGGTGAAGAGATGGGCCGGAGACTAATCCTTTCTTATTCCCGTTGATGTATCTATTGCAAATATAGAGGTGAAGTTTGAAGACAAATCCCAACGAGAAGGTCTTGGAAGATACAGCCAAAGCTACATATTGACCAGGACTGGAAGCCAAAGATCACCAGGTAAATGCTCAGTTGAAAGATTCACATTTCTGAAATGGTGAGTATCTTCATTGGACAGAAGTTAATTGGGAAGATGAAGTTAATTCTGATGATTTGTATAATTAATGCAAGGGAGCCAGTTTGATCAGTTGGCTAGCTTGTAATGCAGAGTGATGCTAACGGCGTGGTTCAATTCCTGCACTAGCTGAGGTTACCACGAAAGAACGTCCTTCTCAACCTCTCCCCTCAGCTGAGGTGTGATTACCCTTAGGTTAAACCACCACCAATCATTTCTCTCAGACAAGAAAGCAGCCTTATGCCCTGGTAAGAGGATGGTGACTTGAATTTAAAAATAATGGAATTGCAGAAGTAATATATCAGATTCTTGCCAACTTACAAGAAGAAAGTCATCTTGCCCTCTAAGCATGATGGATTTAAATGCAAATGTTTATTTCAATAGTGAGAACCTGAGTTATGGAGTCTTGACCGATTTATTCGTTACACTCGCTATTATTCTTGCCGGTTCAGTGAGGGTAAAATCAGCCCATTGTTTTTGCACTATCTTGAAATTCTGCACTTAATTTCACTTAAAGCAAGGAGTGAAAACAAAGGAATGAGCTAAATCTGCTCCATTTAATATACAGCCATACAAATGATAGATTTACATAATGGCTACACTGTAGGGCCAATGTTAACCCAGTCTACTTCAAGGTTACTGTTAGAAATTAAGCCTTATTCATCTTGCATTCCTTGTATCACATTGATCTCTCACGTGTTCTTACTGAAAGTTTATCTTAAATGGGTAAAAGCTTGAGTTAAATTACAGACAGAAGAATTTGATAGAAATGTGTACATGATAGCATTGACCTCAGTATTTTATAGGTTAATATGTAAACATCCAAAGCAATGTGACTTAAATCATCAGAAAATCAAGCTAACATTTTGAATTATTTTACCAGTATATATTTGCAAAAGGATTAATTTCAAACCCGGGATTTTGTAAACTCATACTGAGATGTGTATGTAAATTCTTCCTATGAAGCCACTGCAGCAGAAATATATCTTTTGTCACTATCTTATCATTAATTGTACAAACAATGTTAAAGGTAATATTTCTTATTTTTCTTAACACCCACTGCATAGTAAATGCCTAATAAACAAGAAAGGCAAGTCTTCAGTCACGTCACAGATGCAATCAGCCATATTTCTAATAGTAATGTCTGGGATAATTAAGACTTGATTCCACGTGGTTTTTCACTGCCATGGCACGTTAACAAAGCAGACAGAAGCAAGCACACAGACAAAGGCCAATACTGGCAATGGCAACCGCAGCTGTAATTCTGGCGTACATAATTCTCGCAGGACAGATGGGACAACCATTTGAAAGAAAATAATGTGTGTACTTGCCAATTTTTAATTTAGCTTCATGGATTAATTGCTGATTTTAAACAACATTTTCATGCTGTTACAAAACTTAGTGTTATTAGAATTATATTTTAATCATGCTTAAATGGAGACCTGCAGAGAATCAAAAAATCTCATCTTTTAAACTAAAATCACTGTAGATATTTTTCTGTTAAATTCACCCAACATTTTTATTTGTTTACTTTTCCTGTTTTATTGCAACCCATGCAAAAAGCAATGAACACAGTTCCTTCCTCCAAACTGGGAAATATTCTATTGCACACATTTGAGTTTTCTGTGACAAACGGGAAGACAAAAATATATATGTAGATATTATTGACTTGGAAGTTCATAAATTTATATTAAATCTGTTGAACTTATTATTCATTTTTAATGGTCAGACTATAAAAATAAAAGCCATTATATTTGTTGAAATTGCTTTAATTAGCTGACTTGCTCTCCTGGTAAGTGTTCCTCAGCTGGATTTAGTACAATAGGACATCACAGATTTCTATAATTAGTCTCAAGAGGGTTTCTAATCACAATCTTTAGCTTGCACAGCATTGCTAGTTGCAGTATAAAATTGCAAGATTCATATTTTATGTTAATAGCAACTTTTACCATGAAGCACCAAGTGGACAACAAATATTAAATTTTCATGCACTGTCGTGCTCCCTTCTGATTTTACCTGTTGCCCTTAATTAAAAACAAATGGCAACATTTTCCTTTGCCATATTCACTGGACCCATGCATTGTTTATTGGAGCTTGCTGGGCATAAATTGGCTGCTTTATTTCCTGCATAATAACAGTGACTATCCTTCATCGGCTGCAAGATATTTTAGAACATCCTAGTTATGAAAATCAAGTTATCTCTTTTTACATTGTTTTTTATATAAAATGGTGCATAATTATGCTTTCTATTTATGTTTTTGTATTCGTATTGCGTAATGTTTCTAGTATGCTACTCATGAATTATGCGGAATAGGTGTGTAGGCTTTCTCAATATCCTAGTACTTACTAATTATCTTATGAAAGCAGAGTGAATTTTTCAAGAGATTTATTAAAATAACTTTTTTTTGCTTCTCCTGGGTGACAGCTTAATTTAGCTTTTCAAGGCTGCCCCCTCATTTGAGATCATGGCTGACCATCTCCTCGAAGTCACTACCCTGCACTATATTCACATGCATTACTGCCATTGTTCTCCAGAAACCTATTGATTTCTGACTTGAACTTGCTCAATTATTGAATTACCACAGTCTTCTGGGATAGAGAATTTCAAGGATTCACCAGCTTCTGAGCAAAAAAAACCCTCTTCATCTCAGTTTTAAACAGCCTGCCCTTAATCCTGAAATTATGTCCCCTGGTTCTAAAGTTGCCAGCCAAGGGAAACATCCACCCTGACATGCCCTGTGTGAATATTGTAGCTTTCAATGAGATCACCTCTCATTCTCTGAAACTGTGATGAACATAGATCCAGTTTCCTTAATCTGCGTTCACAATACAATCTCACTACCACAGGGTTTAATCTGGTGAGGCACTGTTGCATTTCCTCTCTGGAAACATATCTTTCCAAAGGTAAGCAGACCAAAGCTGTACACAATACTTCAGGCGATATCTCACCAAGACAGTAACAATTTAGCAAGTCAGCACACAGAGATGCACGCTGAAATATGATGGTGCATCCTTATGCACAACACTGTGTCCCTTTCTCCAGCACATGATGGGATGCTCTGCACACGACGTGCATCCCAACACATGATGATACGTCAGTTTTCAAAAGCTGCTCACATCTCCAACCTGCAGTTCAAATCTGACCTAATGCTCCTGCTACTACATGACTGTAAGCATTAATTCACCAGAACAATACTTACCAAACCATTTTCTCCACAGGATCTTGGCCCTACTGAAAAGAGAGGTTTCTTCTATTTCCCTCAACCCACAAAAAAACAGAGACAAAGCTTCAGTCGGTGCTTATTCATGTATATGCAAGCAAGTTACATTCTTCCCGTGGGGAAAGTGGATCTCCCCAAGCTATTACAAAATATTGATTTTTATACTATCTTTCCATGGCTGTTACTTTATCTGAATATACCAATCACCAATAATACATGTGATTCCATTTATTCAGTCATGGTCACATTCCATCTATGATGTTTGAAAAGTAAGTTAACACCAGGGCACATGCCCGGTTAGGAGAAGCGGTAAGTAGATGGCCAACTGCCATGGCTTTAACCTTGTTTTGATGGGATACCTAATCCTCATAGGATGTCCCAGTCAATCTCTTTATCACCCCAGTGATTTGATGTCTTAGGGTGGCATATCTGACCTTCTTCTCAAGGGAAAACAGCCATGTGCTCTGGGCTTAGCATTTCACTGTCCTGTATGATTCCTTGTATCTCTCAGACTTAACCATTTGTTTGAACCCTTTCACCTCTATTTGTGCTCTGTTTATTCTGTTAAAATGTCTGAACATATGTTGAGCTAATTTAATTATTTTTCCTAAGCTATATTACTTGCTCCAAATATTATCCTACCTAAGATTTATTACACCTTTATTTTAATTTTTTTAATCCTTCAGTGTTGCAGACTTTGTAGTACTTCTCTAAATACTAGCCGTTGCCTCCATATCATCAAATTGTTTTCTCAAATTTTTGAATTCACTCTAATCACCTTGCCACTCACATCCTCATATTTTTCTTTGCTCAGATTTCAGATGTTAGTATAATTTATTGTTATTTCTTCAAACTGGGATTTTAATGCACCAATATGCAATTAGTGTAAGAAGTGCTGAGAGATGTACTGATTATACTCAGAACCTGCATCTCTAAATTTTTTACTGCTGATGCCATTTATCCCTATGAGTGAATGACTCTAGTTTTGATATGGCACTGTTGAATTCAGTTTGCAGGGTGTTTTGCAAGGAGATTCTTGAATTGTCCATTTGTTCTTGTACATTCCCATTTCAAAGCAGAATCTGTGAGGTCTGAATCAATAACCAAGTAAAAATATTGCTGTGCTACATCAGTGCACACTGCAAAAGCCGACACCTTGGCCTCTATCACACCTTGAGAATAGTAACTCGTCTTTTCTTTTCTCTTATAATTCAATAAAGTGCACTGAAGTTTGTTTGCATGGTTGCTGCTTGTTTTAAGTCATGATGATAAGCACAGTGCTATGGCCTGGCTTCTTCCAAATCATTTGTAAGCTTCGTCCATAGGTTTAATACAATCAATGCAAAGGAAGGAGAAATTGAAAATTACTTAAATTTGACACCTTGATGTTACACAAACAATGTTCAGCACACATTTTGCCTTAATAATATGTCAAAATTAGAAATTGTTATTAATTTCCTTTGGTGTCATTTATATATAATTTTTAAAAAATGTTCTAGAAGTGTCTTCCTACAACTGTTTGGTCCCTCCAACACTTAAATTTTTGGAACAGGAACAAGCAGCAAACATAATCAAAGCACCCTCCGATCTAGGTTATACTCTCTTCAACCCTCTTCCATTGGGTAGAAGATAGAAAAGATTGAAAACACGTACCAACAGATTTAAGAACAGCTTCTTACCTACTGTTCTCAGACTTATGAGTGGATTTCTCATTTATTAGAATTGACCTTTCTCTGCACCTTTTCTGTAGCTGTACGGCGATATTCCACATTCTGGTCTATTACCCTAATGTACTTATGTAAGGTATGGTTTGCCTGGTTAGCACACAATACAATACCTTTCACAGTATCTCAATACATGTGACAATAAGAAATCAAATCTCATCAAATATTTGAGCCAAGGCTGTAATGAGGTCAGGACCTGTGTGGTCCCAGTAGAACACAAACTTAGCATTAAATAAGCAAGTTATTTCTAAGCAAGAACAGCCTTTTGACACTGCTGCCAATGCCTTCCATCACTTAACTGATGACTGTGAGCAGTCTGTATGGGCTGGATTTGACTCATAAATAGTCAGGTTGGATTTGACCTGGTTTTTTGCCTGCAGGTCATATGAGGGAAATTTTCCACATTGTCAGGTAGATGTTCAAGTTGTAGTGAATGGTGTGCAACAGAGATTAGTGTTGGGGCCTCAACTATTTAGAATTTCTAGAAATTACTTGGATGAATGGTTGGAAGGTATGTTTGCCAAATTTTCTCATAATGCAAAGATTGGTAGGAAAGTAAGTTGTGAGGACGACATTGAGAGACTACAAAAAGATGTAGACAGGTTACATGAGTGGGCAAGTGTCTGACATTCCTAACACCTCCACTTGAGAACTGGAGATGATCAGTCTGTACAAAGTCAGCACAGATGCTCCTCCATTGTCCATATGACTCATTTCATTCCTCCATTTAATGTTAAAATAGCGAGAGAGAATCCCAAAACATAGCAATATTATTAACTTTGTACTTGTTACTAATTTGAACTTTCATTACTGTAATTAGCAGGAAGCTTTGCAGAAGAAAATCGTATGGGATGTTAGCTAAATGGCAGGAAAAAGATACCAAAGTCATTGTGCATTTGAGGCTGGAATCATGTTATTTACAAATCCTACTTCCCGCAATATTAAATAGCTTGCAGAGAGGTTGGCACTAATGATCACAATGCATTAAGACTGCAAGTTAGCAATAGTCTGAAAAATATCAAGGAGAAACAAGTAAAACTTTCAATAGGAATGGCACAAATTGCACTGGACCAACCTCATGGGACTTCCTATAACCAGCCTTTTTAGCTATTCACAGTAAATTCTAAGCATGAACTGCCTCTCCCTGAAAAATGTGTAAGATTTAGCGAGTTTCAAACAGGGCATGGGAAATTTTAAGAACACATTCTAAGATTTTTTGAGATCTTTCTATATGTATCACATTATAAATATAATTTTAAAATGTATATAATTGAGCAAACAAGGCAATTTAAAGAAACAAGCAATTTAATTGGTTTACAATGTGACAGTGCATCTATTTCAAAGTGGTCATGGTAGAAGTAAAAGTCATTTGTTTGGTTGTTTTTCCACCGCTATTGCATTTGAGCAAATTAACAGGGATAATGAGAAGATAGCTAAAACCAATAAACTGTGCAGATATTTAAGGTACTTTATGTGAACACATATTCTGAACAAAGAGATAGATTTCATTTTTCCAACATTGATCTGCATGTCAGAAATGGAAGACAAACTGTTAGTTGCTCGGAGAACTAAATTTGACAAGTGATTGAACAAAAAAAAATGATATAAGTTGACTTTGATTTGATCTAAGAAAAAATACTGTGGATGCTGGAAATCTAAAACAAAAAAGCTTGGAAAAGTAAAATACCTGGAAATAAAAACAGAAATCCCGAAAGCACTCAAAGGGACTGACAGCTGATAGATAGACGGAAAGAGTTCAATGTTTCAGGTTGACAACCTTTCAGATTTCATCAGACCTGGGAAATGTTAGAACTATAATTGGTTTAATGCAAGTGAAAAGATGAAGTGCAAAATAGAACAAGAGGAAAGATCTATGTTCAGTGAGAGAATGCAGAAATTAAATGATGGAAGGTTTGACAATGGACAAAGGGAGTTGTAATGAAGCAAATAAAGGAAAGAAAATGAGTCTAGAGGAGGGACAAACCACAAATGATAAATAGCAACCATTGAAATGAAAAATGAGTGAAAGTTGAGGCTAAAGGTGAAACTCACACGGAGAAAGGAAACAAAGTGGGGGCTGAGATTACAATTTGAAATTGAGTCCAGAAGGCTGTAATCTACTGCATTGAAAGCTGGAGTTTACTCGGGTTTACATTTAGCTCCATTGGAACACACTGGAGCCCAAGGCAGAGAGGCCAGCAATAGTGTAAAGTGAAGAATTAAAATGACATGTGATCGGAAACTCAATGACCTCCTAGGGAACTGATTGGAGGTGTTCCACAAAGTGCTCACCAAACTGTGTCCGATCTCCCTGCTGTGGAGAGGGAGATTGTGTACACTGAATACAATATATTAAATTGAAAGTGTTTCAATTTTATTTCAAGGGAAATAAACTTCAGTTGTGAACTTCCGTGAAACTGATATGCAGAAATCCCTGCATGTAAATTCCCAGTTAAAAGTGATATTAGGCAGGTGTTAACTCATTTGTCCTCCATACATCATTGTCAGTAAATTAACATGTTAACAAAGTTGTGTTGAAATTAACAGCAAAGCTTATTCTGACCATGAGAAAACAAGAAAAATGCTTACTGCAACTCAGCAACAACAGAGAAACATCCAGAAGAATAAACATGGGAGCAGTGAGACAGAAAAAAATGCAAAGATAGAGAGAAAGTGAAGAAAGGATGACCTATCAAATGAAAAGATTTTCATTACTTTCAAGGACGTGAGAAGTTCCAGTTTGGTTTCCATAGACAGCACTAACTCGAATGGACTTGAGTATTAAAAACACAACAGGTGTAGTGCAAGAAAAGTACTGTTTGTCTTATGACAGGAAACTTCCCCTTTTGATTTAAATGAATGGCAAGATGAGAGGGGTTATGGGAAGGTCATTTAATTTCTGCTGTTAGCCTTTGATCATACACTGAATATGTAATCTCCGCCACTGGGGATTTGTTTTATTCACAAATGATCATTACCCCTCAGGCTACAATAATTTGGGATGATTTTTCCATTACAATGCCACAACTAATCACTGTGCACCATTTTAGGTTTCAATTCAAAGTATCTATGAAAATCACCATATTTTATTTCGGGTCAATACAACTATTCACACAAATTATGCCTCGTATTGCATTATTTAAAATTGTTAATTTGTTCAAATTATTCTGTTTTAATTTTTCATAGAAAACAGCAGCCAAGGTTATTCATAAACTAGCCTTTAATTAAGCAACAATGTCAGTTTGGTACCTTTAGTCAACCTTTTATGTACTTCTGGAGCAGTTGCAACTCGAACCCAGGCATCTTGGCTCAGTTGTAGTGATACTACCACTTTGCAACAAGGTTAGCACACAGTTGGTACAGTGGCTGATTTACAATGCAGAATAATACCAACAGTGGGAGTTCAATTCTCACACTGGCTGATGTTGCCATGAAGGTCTCTTGAGCTTGCCCTTTGCCTGAGGCGTGGTGTCCCGCCAGTTAAACTTGCCAGCAGTCCTTGCCAGCAGTTATGTTTCTCTCTACTAAATATTGGGAAAAAGTTGATTTTAAAAAGCAATCACTGTAACAGCAGGTATTTTGAGAATATGAGCAAACTGATGGGGAAGACTTGGTCTCTGTATCTCTGGAGCTAATGAAATTGTTTGGCCACATTGTCCTCCTGGGTCTTTCCTTCAATTTAAGCAAGGACAAACAGTTGAAGGGCCATACAACAGAAGTATTGAGGGATGGAACATCTAGATAGTGTGGAGGAAGATAAATAGTAACAAGACTCAATTGTACTTCATTGAAATGCAGGATCATAAACATGGATTAGATTTCTAATACGCAGGAAATAAAACTGTGATCAGGAAGGTGATTATCGGTACAGAAAGAGATTAAACGTCAGGGTGAAGAGGCAGACAGAATATGTTGCTGCACACATCCAGTCCTCACTGTCCTACCCCCATGGTAAGCCTCATAGCCGATCCCAACCAGAGGGTGCTCTAAAGAGATGTTGGAATTGTGACAGGGCTGGGCACTTTAACCGACTGTCAAAAGTCACTGAAGACGGCATACTCTGTAATGTGCTTCCCTTCTCACCAGGTAGCAGCTGGAGTGGCAAACAGATCCTCTTTGGAAAATAAGGTATATTTGGTTGAAGGCGGCCTCATGGGAAGTAGGAGCAGACAAACAAAGGATTCCTCAAGCCAGTGTAAACCACAGGCTTTATTCCATGTGACTACTGTAAATACTTCCTTGTTTAACCTTAATTTCCTTTCACGTTCACAACAATCTAATCTAGAATCCCTGCTTCATGATCTTTGGGTTGTCTAAGTCTTGGCTAAGTCATGAGAATTAAAACTACATGTTGAATGTTGTGATACTTGGTGAAGTTTCATTTCCTGTAACACTAGAGGAATTTAGTTTTGGGGAATGGGGCGCAACTCAATGTTGGGAGTGGATGGGAGATCATCCCCTCTACCTCGCACACCCAATTTTTGTGGCGCTTCCAAGAAAGCAGTGTGCTCAAATTGTATTTACATAAATGTCATGCAATCTTAATGTGTTCTTGTGGAAAACTTACAATCCAGACCAGGACTTGATGATCAAGGAAGTTGCATTATTAATGCAACCAAGAAGGTTTAGCATTAACCTGCAAATGAAGTCAGTAACAGTAAGCAAGATTTCCAGTCAGTCAATGATAGAAAGAAAGTTGGAGCCCCGAGCATCACTATCCATACCTCCAGACTGCAACATATATGTAAAAATGCATGTTACCATCGGACTCCATGAGAGAACACCAACACACTGCCATGTCAATACCATGTAACTTCCACCAGGTCACACTGTGCAGGTTTCATTATAGTTGACTGTAATACAAATTAGAGAACTTTAGAGGAGGGAAGACCCAGTTGGAAAAAGAAACAGCCTAGTCACCTGCTACACTGAGTGAATCAAGCCAATTTAATCCAGGGTTACCTCTGGTTGTATAAAATTCAAGAATCAGGCATTAGCAGCAATAGCACAACATTTACCCCATAATAGTAGTGCTGATAAAAACAGGTCACCATTACTGTCGTACAGACACATGGGAAGTAGAGGAAATTGTAAAATCTATCAAAGCCATGTTTTAAAAAGTGGCCTCCTTGCTTGCTTACCAAAAGATTAGGTCAGGGTTTAAAATGGACTTGAGCAGTTGATTCAGTGATAATGGGAACTGCAGACGCTGGAGAATCCAAGATAATAAAATGTGAGGCTGGATGAACACAGCAGACCCAGCAGCATCTCAGGAGCACAAAAGCTGACGTTTCGGGCCTGGACCCTTCATCAGAGAGGGGGATGGGGTGAGGGTTCTGGAATAAATAGGGAGAGAGGGGGAGGCGGACCGAAGATGGAGAGAAAAGAAGATAGGTGGAGAGGAGAGTATAGGTGGGGAGGTAGGGAGGAGATAGGTCAGTCCAGGGAAGACGGACAGGTCAAGGAGGTGGGATGAGGTTAGTAGGTAGGAGATGGAGGTGCGGCTTGGGGTGGGAGGAAGGGATGGGTGAGAGGAAGAACAGGTTAGGGAGGCAGAGACAGGCTGGACTGGTTTTGGGATGCAATGGGTGGAGCGGAAGAGCTGGGCTGGTTGTGTGGTGCAGTGGGGGGAGGGGACGAACTGGGCTGGTTTTGGGATGCGGTGGGGGAAGGGGAGATTTTGAAGCTGGTGAAGTCCACATTGATACCATTGGGCTGCAGGGTTCCCAAGCGGAATATGAGTTGCTGTTCCTGCAACCTTCGGGTGGCATCATTGTGGCACTGCAGGAGGCCCATGATGGACATGTCATCTAAAGAATGGGAGAGGGAATTGAAATGGTTTGCGACTGGGAGGTGTAGTTGTTTATTGCAAACTGAGCGGAGGTGTTCTGCAAAGCGGTCCCCAAGCCTCCGCTTAGTTTCCCCAATGTAGAGGACGCCACACTGGGTACAATGGATGCAGTAGAGGCTTGGGGACCGCTTTTCAGAACACCTCCGCTTGGTTCGCAATAAACAACTACACCTCCCAGTCGCAAACCATTTCCACTCCCTCTCCCATTCTTTAGATGACATGTCCATCATGGGCCTCCTGCAGTGCCACAATGATGCCACCCGAAGGTTGCAGGAACAGCAACTCATATTCCGCTTGGGAACCCTGCAGCCCAATGGTATCAATGTGGACTTCACCAGCTTCAAAATCTCCCCTTCCCCCACCGCATCCCTAAACCAGCCCAGTTCGTCCCCTCCCCCCACTGCACCACACAACCAGCCCAGCTCTTCCCCTCCACCCACTGCATCCCAAAACCAGTCCAGCCTGTCTCTGCCTCCCTAACCTGTTCTTCCTCTCACCCATCCCTTCCTCCCACCCCAAGCTGCACCTCCATCTCCTACCTACTCACCTCATCCCACCTCCTTGACCTGTCCATCTTCCCTGGACTGACCTACCCCCTCCCTACCTCCCCACCTATACTCTCCTCTCCACCTATCTTCTTTTCTCTCCATCTTCAGTCCGCCTCCCCCTCTCTCCCTATTTATTCCAGAACCCTCACCCCATCCCCCTCTCTGATGAAGGGTCCAGGCCCGAAACGTCAGCTTTTGTGCTCCTGAGATGCTGCTGGGCCTCCTGTGTTCATCCAGCTTCACATTTTATTATCTTGAGCAGTTGATTGCACTGTTCCAACTTCTAAACATCACAAAGGTTCAATAGCTGGAACCAGAGTAAAGAACAAACAGCATTCTATGTAACCTATGTAAAATGATGTCAGTATTACTATAAAGATATCACCATAATATATATGTATGTTATGGTAAAGATACAGAAGTATGCAATCAGAAATTCTAATATAAGGGCTGTAAATTATAAAGGCAGGCTCCAAAGAAATAGAGCCATTTCCTTAAAGTAGTGCAAAAGGGATACGATCAGAGTTTCTAAAATGATGGCTTCGACTCAAAATGAGCTCAAAAGGGAGACTTGTCAAGGATATGGATTCACTGTCTAAATAACAAAGAGTTAGCTATGGGATAGGAGCATTCCTTTCACAAATAAACATGTACTTGGATAGGATCCACTCCAGGCCCTTAAAAAGGGAATTTAAGATTCTCACAAGAAGGGGTCATTTCCAGTTCTAGACAATAAACTGCTAGTTAATTGCTAATTGTGAGAAGTTATTGGGCTACCTAAATTAATTGCAGTACCTTTTGTCATTTTGACCTATCTGGGAGATGTGTGATTAAGTGAGATCATGTCCATGGTGTTCATGGTTATACCATGTCTGGATGGGACAGCCTGCTGCTCAATTTTTAGACCAACAGTTTCCAACCTTTGGTGATACAGGAGGCAGCTTCACAGTAAGGAGGAGGAATTCTCTCAGTCAAACCTCTTGCAAGGCTTCTCTTTCATTCACAAACTTCCTGCACACTCTCTCCCATACCCATGTGCTCCAGTCATGTAATCTCTCTGGTGCTCTCTTCATTCCACTGTAAAATTAAGCCTCACTAGCAAGACCACAAGTAGATTCCAAAGTCTCAGGTTTTCCAAAATGTGTGCAGAAACATTGAAGTAGCATTGTCTTTCTGACCTCTGCTGTGCTCCATTCAAATTCAACTGATGGTTTGTTTACACCTTTGCTTGCCCTGCAGAACATTAGCCTGGGACTTTGACTACTTTATTCTGACCAGGATTTCAGCTGCTATCAAGTTGCTTTTTGATGTGACACAGTTGTGGTGAAAGCTTCACTTGCTCAGACGCAGAATGTGTTGGCCACCACCAAAACAACTTCTGACTCCAGCTATCACCCACCACTTCAAACATGATGTGTCTATACTCATGGAAGAATCTTTGGGCTTGAAATATTTGCTCTGTTTCTGTTTCCACAGATGCTGCTAGACCTACTGAATTTCTCCAGCACTTTGTTTTTATTTCAGATTTCCAGCATCAGCGGTATTTTATTTTTACTCGAAATGACATACTCATCTGTCACATTAAAAATTACTAGAAATATTAGGCTATTTTAAAAGTTTAGCTGTATTATAATTTATATATTGTTGAAGAGGGTTTTCCATGAACTTGCTTCATCAATCAATATGATGAGGGCTTCAACTTTGATTTTCCCCTGTTCTCTGTATCTCAGCTTTATGTATACTGAACAACAGAGCATCCATCACCCTCGAGGGTTTTGACTTTTCCCAGCAAACAAGAAGTGGCTGTTTTGCACTAAAAATTCTCCAATACATCGGGGAACATTGACATCCCAATTGAGAGAGAAAGAGTGATGTCAATTAACAGCTCAAATTATCAGTTGTACATATATGTCGTGATGAAGTCTAAGACTGAGTTCATTGAACAGAACCAGTTTGGAGCTAAATCATAACACTACCTTACTCCAGAACTAATGGAGAATCTCTCAGACCAGTAATTCCTTAGTAAGACCTATATTCCTGGTTCATTATGTAGACCTGCTTTAGGAAAACTTAGAGAACGATCATGCTTTGTAGAGTCTTCAGTGGGAATCTTCTGTGGGCAGAATCAAAGGGCCACATTTAGGTCTACATATTTGGTAAGGTCAAAGGTGAGAATATAGAACTTTGTTTCTTTTAATTTAGATTAGATTCCCTACATTGTGAAAACAGGCCCTTCAGCCT
The DNA here is from genome assembly GCF_030684315.1 of Stegostoma tigrinum. NCBI lineage: Eukaryota > Metazoa > Chordata > Chondrichthyes > Orectolobiformes > Stegostomatidae > Stegostoma > Stegostoma tigrinum. The sequence goes on from NC_081378.1 coordinate 35,387,702, forward strand.
AACAACTCCACTTGGAGAATCCCACCCAGAGCTATCCCCCTATAACCCACACACACCGCTGAACACTACAGGCAATTTAGCATGGCCGATCCACCTAGCCCGCACATCTTTGGACTGTGAGAGGAAGCTGGAGCACACAGGGGAAACCCACGCTGACATGGGAAGAATATGCAAACTCCACACAAACAGTTGCCCAAGGCTGGAATCAAACCCAGGTCCCTGGTGCTGTGAGGCTGCAGTGCTAACCACTGAGCCACTGTGCCACCCCGGTAGCGGGATCCCTAATTCAGTCAACTCCACTTGAAACTAGTTAAAATCATAATAATTGCTTCAATGAATAATGCTTTTAAAATGAAAATGTCCCAAGCCACTTCACAGTCATCTATGGAGAGAAAAAATAAAGGTAACTTCAAGTCAGTGACTCTGTTCTGCTACAAGGTCAAAGAACTGAAATTCTGACTCCGTTTTTCTCAGTCCACAGATGCACAACACAAATCTTCAATTTGAGGCTTTAAGGACCAGAAGATGAAATAGGTCAGGACAGGAATGAATTAATTCTACATACAGTTGGATATTGGCAGGAAATTTGGATGTGTTGAAGTGTTTAGTTAAAGTAATAAATAAATATGTCTAGATATTTTTAATCAACACAATCCGACATGTTATTTATATTTATTCACAGGATGAGGGTGTTTCTGGCTAGGTTATTACTTATTACCCATCCCAAATTGCTCAGAGAGAGCAACTGGGAGTCTACGACATTGTTGATGGCCTGGAGTCATCTGTGGACCATACCAGGTAAGGACAGCAGTTTCCTTCCATAAAGGAACATTCGTGAACAAGTTGGGTTTTGTCCAGCAATGGTTTCATGTTCATTATTAGACTTTTAATTCCAGATTTTTATTCAATTCAAGCTCACTCCCTCCGCTGTGGTAGGACTCAAGACTGGGTCCTCAGGACAATTTTGCATAAGCTCCTAATGGAGGCAGGCACCTGGCTCATGGTTGCTTTAATTATCCCAAATTAGTTCATAATTGTACCTTCTGTTATTGTGCAATAAACTGCACCTTGTTGAGCAACACAAGTGTCTCTTCATGTTTAGAATCTTTTCTGCTCTATCTTGCACCTCTGAATTAGTCAGGTTCTTATACTGAGCATAGCAACAAGGATAGGGGTCTTGTGGTGCAGTGATAGTACACATATCTCTGAGCCAAGAGGCCTAAATTTAAGTTCCAGTGATGTGTAACAACATCCTTGAACAATTTGAATGGGAAAATATCTTGAAAAGAGGACTGCAGTCCCACCTATTCATAGATTAAGTGGGTTTGTGCATTTGCAGGCTACTTGTGATTTTTGAGACCTTGAGGAATCTGTGGGCCATATATACTTAGATTGCAATAGATTCTAGACGCCTTCCTGTTTTCTAAGGAACTGCTTCCAAGTATTTGTTTTCACAATGGCCCTATGTTCCTGTTCTTTGCAAACCTGGTTTGGGAGAGGCAGATAAATTGTAGGATCTCCCCCTGAAAATGCTCCTGAGTTAGCCAAGCCAGCTATTAACTGGTCAGGGCAGCGGGTTGTAGATGGGTTGCCTGCTTCTCCTTCACAGTTACATTAATGCTAAGATGTCTTTGAGAGGCACCACACAGTGTCCGCTGTTATGCTTCAGGATTTCTAAGACTGGTGGGCACTGCACCCTCAAACTAAAATTTAATTCAAATTTTATAAGTTACCTTTGTGAGTTTGACCCTTGACACGGTGGACTACGGGAGCTGTAAATTCCCCAAATTTTAGTTCGGTTAATTGTTGTATGTTAAAAGTAGGATGAAGGAACATTGGTGCCAAAGAACTGCCTGAACAATAAGCCAATCGTGTTTGGTACCAAGATCCTAACATAACAGTGAATAATGGTGGACAGATAGAATTTATTTGATGCTTTTTTTGAAGACAAGTGGATTTTCCACTTTGAGAATGTTGCCATTTAGCTCACACAGTCAGTCAGTCAGCAGCTGAACCAGGAAAAACAACATATGGTCAGCAGCGCTCACGGGAGCAGCTGCAGGTTGAAAGCAGCACTCCAGAAGAAAACCTTCACCTCAGAGCTGGTAAGATGTGCAGCAGAAATAGTTTGGGTTAGGAAACATACCAAAGCTAGCCACACTAGGAACAGACAGAGGCCTGAGAGAAGACTCTCTCTGAAATCTAATGGTAACTTCAAAAGTAACATCAGAGATTCCGGAGGAAAATCTACAAAATTATCGCAAAGCTCTGTGGGGGAGGAAAGGGTGTGATAAGAGAGTGCTACCTCTTAAAACCAGCATCATCACCATTGTTAGTAACGTCCACAAGGCACAGATACCAGGGGCAGAAAATTGTTTTATATTGAGGCCATAGTATGGAAAATGTGTGGAGTTTATTCACACCAATAAAAAGGGCAAATCTACAAGATTTGAAAAGAAAACTAACAAAATCACAAGTCTACAAGAGATAGTAGGAACTGCAGATGCTGGAGAATCTGAAATAAAAAGGTTTAGACACTTTCTGAAGAAGGGTATAGGCCCGAACCGTCAGCCTTCCTGCTGCTCGGCCTGCTGTGTTCATCCAGCTCTACACCTTGTTATCTCAGAACACTACAAGAATGTTTAGACTTTGAAAAGAACAGGGCACATTGCATTTAAACAAAGATTTTTGTGGAAAAATTTTAGTACATCTGCAACCAACTAACTTTATTTCAAAAATTGTGCATGGGATTGTTTTATGTTTTGGCCTTGAAAATTTTGAAAGTCTCAAGTACAAGAAATACTACAACACATACAGCAAACAAGAATTGAAAACGCACGTGATTCACAAACAATACAGGCACTTTTGGGCCCGAATAGATGTTTTGGCCTCAATATGCTTGCTGTGGAAGAAGTTTGACTAGTTTTAAGAGAACAAGAGAACTTTTTCAGCAAAAAAAATTCAAGGAGCAATAAGTAGATGATCTAATTGGACTTTCTACATTTTTGTGAATGGAATTCAAAGAGAAGAATGAAGACAATGAGATTACTAATGTTGCTGTAAGAGAATTGTTTCATACCATCAACAGAAAGCAAATTACAGAACTGCTCGCAATGAATTTCATTCCTACCCATACCAACGAACATGCAATTTGTGTCTCTGAAAACATTTTCAATGCCAATGGCAAAGGTGGTGCTGTGAGAGCAGCAATCCTGCAAATAAGTGATTATTGTGCAAGATTAAAGCACATGGGCTAAGGGGAAGAGTGTATTGAGATGGATAGAAAACTGGTTGGCAGAAAGGAAACAAGGAATTGGAATTAATGGGTCTTTTTCAAATTGGCAGGCAGTGGGGTGCCACAGGGATCAGTGCTGGGGCACCGGTTATTCAGAATATATATTAATGTATCAGATGTGGGAACAAAATGTAACATCTCCAAGTTTGCAAATGATACCAAGTTGGGTGGGAGGGTGAAGTGTGATGAGGATGTAGAGATCCTTCAGCATGATTTTGACAGGTTGGGTGGAGTGGGCAAATCAATCACAGATGCAGTATAATATGGATAAATATGAGGTTATTCACTTTGGAAGCAAAAACTAGAAGGCAGATTGCTACCTGAATGGCTGTAAATTGGGAGAGGGGAGTGTGCAGCAGAACCTGGTCATCCTTGTGTATCAGTCACTGAAGGTGCAACAGGTGGTAAAGAAGGCAAAGAGTATTTTGGCCTTCATTGCGAAAGGTTGAGCACAGGAGCAGTGATTTGATGTAGTTACACAGGGCCTTGGTAAGGCCACACCTAGAATATTACATGCGGCTTTGGTCTCTTTTTCTGAGGAAGGATGCTGTTGCTCTCTAGCGAGTGCAGATATAGCACTTGGACAAGTGGGGTCAAAGGTTATGGGGAGAAAGCAGGATTAGGCTAGTGAGTTGGATGATCAGCCATGATTGTGGTGAATGGACGAACAGGCTCAAAGGGCCAAATGACTTCCTCCTATACCTATCTTCTATGTAACTGACTGAGGGTTTGAAATATCAAAAAGACAAACACTGAGGCCGAATTAAATTGACCAAGCTCATCAGCAGGTTGAAGAGTAAAATTTATGTACTTCAACTCAGATGTATCAGGACAGATTTCCTTGAACTATTTTTTTTCTATTCATTTGTAGGATGTGAGCGTCACTGGCGAGCCAACATTCCTTGCCCATCCTGGTTGCCCTTGAGAAGGTGGTGGTGAGCTGCCTTCTTGAACTGCTGCAGTCCTCCTGTTGTGGGTCGACCCACAATGCTAGTAGGGAGGGAATTCCAGGATTTTGACCCAGTGAAGGTGAAGAATGGTAATATATTTCCAAGTCAGGATGGTGTGTCACTTTGAGGGGAACTTGGAGGTGATGGTGTCCCCATATATCTGCTGCCCTTGTCCTTCTAGCTGGAAGTGGTCCTGGGTTTGAAAGGTGCTGTCTGAGGATCTTTGGTGAATTTCTGCAGTGCATCTTGTAGATATATGCAGTGTTGCTCCTGAGCATCGGTGGTGGAGAGAGTGAATGCTTGTGGATGTTGTGCCAATCGTTGCTTTTTCCTGGCTGGTGTGAAGCTTCTTGAGTGTTGTTGGGGCTGCACTGATCCTGGCAAGTGGGGCATATTCCATCACAATCTTGACTTGTGCCTTAGAGATGGTGGACAGGCTTTGAGGAGTCAGGAGGTGAATTAAATGAAGATGAGCTGCATACAACTCCAGAGAAGTCAATTCAAAGTCCTAAAGTTTCAGGACGTAACCAAAAAGATGAAATTGCCTGACCTGAACAAACAGGATATGAGAAAAAAAATGCTGTTCAAATCAAAAGGCAATTTCTTGTTCCAGAAATCCAGGATACCGCAAGAAATAAAATGTTTGTTTCAACAGAGCAGCCAATTTTCATTATGGAGATGCATGAGTTTAAGGTCCCGAAGATAATGTATAGGCACAACTACCTGAGTAAGTAGAAAAGAATTCAGGAGACTATATGACTTCCAGGTGAGAAAATGGAATAGTGATTAGGTTTTACAGGAATCACATCCTCTATAATGGACATCCAAGTGATAAAAGATCCTACGGTCGAAAAGATTCACAAATGCACAGAAACAAGTTCAACAGCCCTCAAACCAAAGATCTGGCAATCTTCCAAGTCAGAAGAGAATACATTCTGGTAGAATTGTGCAACCTCCATACTACTACATTTGTGAAGTCAGAGACCTGGATGGAGTTAAGGTGATGGTGAATATTAAAATAGTCATATAAGTGAATGTATAAACGTTAACTGTGGGGAAAATAGGAGAGAGGAAAATGCATTATCAAGTAATGGTTCTTAAAGAGTTAATGTTAAAGTTCCATTAACTGCTGATGAAGTCACGCAGTCCTTGGGTAGAGATACACTTAGCCTTGAACGAGGTCCTGATGGTGACAAACATGGCATAATGACTCAAAATAGTTGTGCTGGCAGCAGCAACCATAAAACACCAGTGGTTGGTACCCAGAGTTCAATACAACAAGACCACACTACTTCAATGATGAGTACAGAAGGGCAAGCAGGAGCATCATGGGTATCCCTAAAAACAGTGCCAATCTGATGAAGCTATGACACAGAAGCTAAACAGCAAATGCAAAATGCTATAGATAGAGCAATAGAATCATAGACCCAATGAATTGAATCAAAATCCTGTAGTCTTGTCACATCCTGTTATGAATGGCAAGGGGTAATGAAGCAACTAAGTAGAAGAGGATTGTCTAAGAACATATTCACCTTCTATGATGATGAAGCTCTGCAACTAAATGCAAAAGATAAAAGTGAAGTGTTTGCAAGCATCTTCAGCAGCAAGCTCTGATCTGATGATCCATCACTGCCTCATCCTGAAGTTGTCAGCAGCACAAATGCCAGTTTTCAGCCCTATTGATTTATTTGTTTTGAAATCAAGAAGTGGCTCTGTATACTGTGCACAGCAAAAGCTATGGGCCCCAATAACATTAAGCTGTGAAACTGAAGTCTTCTGCTCAAAATCACCTGCACCCCTATCCCACAATATACAGCTACAACAGGAACATACACCCAACGCTGTGTAACATTATCGAGGTACGGCCCTGTTGTCAAAAATAGGACAAACCCATGTGACCCATTAATATCTAACCAGACTACTCCCATGCAAAGTAACAGAAGGAGTTGTTGACAGTGATATCAACAGCACCCACACAAAATAACTGACTCACTGATTTTCAGTTTCAAATCCTACAGCCTTAGTATAAATATGGACAAAACAGCTAAATTCCAGGTAGAGAGGAGGGTGTGGTTGCCCTTGACATTAACATGGTATTGAAGAAGCCTTTGCAAAGTTGGAGTCAAAGGAGTTGGGGGAAACAAACTTCAACTGGTTGTGTCAAAAGGAAGATGGCTATTGAAGGTCATTCATTTCACCGCCAGGAACAGATCAAGTAGTCCAGTTAGGAGCATGTGGAAAACATCAAATTTCATAAACTTTTTCTCATTCATGACAAGACTGCCAGCAAAGCATATTACAATTTAATGTTCTAATCTCCTATATTTCCAGTTATGCTTAAAATAAATAACATGGTGCTGAAACAAATCATTTGATTTGAATGAAGTAAATTTGAACTGAAATGCAGAGCCTATGCATTGATAATTACTCTGGATACTATGCAATAGCTAAGAATGGGATCAAACTAGGAAAGAGCCTCAGATAAAATACAAGAGGAAGATGGGTGTGGGCTGTAAGGATAATGTAAGGATTTCAAGTTAAAAAAAACACACTTAAGTATATTACAGTATTTAAAGAGACTAAAACTTAAGAGAAGTGACATTTGGTATAAGATAATTTGAGAACTGTAAAGATCATGTCTTTTATTTTTCTGTATTTTTGATTGTGGACTATTTTTCAAAACAAAACAAGTATTGTGGGAGGAAATACTGTTTGTTTTAAAAGCAAGTTATTAACACTTTGTATAAGTTCTGTGTATACTTGTTTAAACATGGTGTGTATGCATGTATGTGTGCACGTGCGCGCGCGTGTGTGTGTGTGTGTGTGTGTGTGGATGGATGGGGGTAGTTATTGCAGAAGGTCTGAAATCTGGGTGTGTATCTGGAGGGAAATTAGGCTGGAAACAAACAGCTGATTGGTCTGTGAAGTAGTGATCAGTTATTGATGACAAAGGCCCCCTGCTTGCCTATAATTATGTGATGCATTTCCACGTGGCTGACTGCATGGAAATGATTTTATGGAGGGTAAGGAGAGGTGAACAGAGTAGCTAAAAACATTTAGACCTCTGGAAAGGGAGGTGCTGTCTTTTCTGTGCAGCAAAATATACTCAAAGCCCAATGAAAGCCAGTTTGCTTTCCCACTCCAATTCCTGTCAGCTGTGGCTTATAACCAACAAGTCAGAGACTTTAACTTATGAACCAGTCACTTTATGCCTCCTGCAAGCAATTTAAAGAATCTGGAGAAATGAGCTCAAGGTGCAGCAAGTGCTGGTAAGCCATAACACCACTTTTTTAACCTGACTGTTTGCGCATGTATGTGTGTGCGTGTCTTGTATTCTCCACAATTCTACCATTACAGCACCAGCACTTTATCCCCAAGGGCAAATGTACACATTTTAGATTTCTTTCTTGCTTCATGACGTGTTGTGCCATCTTTACGTGTTGTTTGGCTAATTCACCTACTCTGTTTAATCTTTCTTTCACCTCAGATAAATATTCCAACTGTGAGATCTCGGACTTCGGGCCTATCAACTTTTCCGTCATTAATTTTAAAGGCCATCTTACTTCTTGTGTGAATACCACTTTAAATGGCGTAAACTGAGTTGATTCATCTGGAGCATTTCTAATAGCAAATAAAATAAATGGGGTATCTTTATCCCAATCATTTGGGTAAGCTTGGCAGTAAGCCCTCAGCACTGTCTTTAGGGTCTGATACCAACTTTCCAATGCTCCCTGGGATTCAGGATGGTATTACTAGATTTAAATTGTTTGATGCCTAAACTATCCATGACCTCCTTAAATAATTTGGCAGTAAAATTAGACCCTTGGTCTAACTGAATCTCCACGGGTAGTCCATAATGGGTAAAGAAAGCAAGCAACTTCTCTGCAACCTTTTTCACCTTAACATTCTGTAATGGAATTACCTCTGTAATTATCCATTAACAAATGCTCGTTCCCACTTTTGCTATGGCAAAATTCAACCACAATAAAAATGCTTCTGTATGTTAGCCTGAGTCTTCCTCATTCCTAGATGGCCTCCTACAGGTAATTTGTGTGTTATCCACAATACTTTCTGTCTGTATTCTACCAGCATCACAATCTTCTTAACTTCTGCCCATTTCTCATCTGCACTAACCTGCCAAGGTTCTGCCTTAAGATTTTATCCTTGAGGTAATAGAATTCTGAAATACACTCTGATTCCTTTTCCAAATAGGCTTTATGATACAAATCCTTCATCATCTCATCTTTTTGTTGTAACTCCATTAATTATTCAGAACTAAGCACCTCTGCCTGATCTTCTACCTGCTTAGGTTTTTTTTCTTTACCATCTCAAAAAACAGAGTGTCAGCTAACTGGGTCTCAACTGTTCTTCTTGCTCTTTTCTTTTCCGTTTGTGCTTTAACTTATGGCTGTGGGATCTTGTCACCACACAGCCCAGAAAAATTCCAGGGTATTTTTTTTTAACTCCTCAGTTCCCCAGTTTTCTTTTGGCTTTTCCACCGCAATGGGCATTACTCCCACCAGTGATCCAGCTATATCGTTACCAAGTATAAACTGTATTTCTGCAACAGCCAATTATTCCATGACTCCTCCAGTATTGATTGGATTTTCTAGTCTTATCTTACACAGGGGAACACCTCTCCTCTCCACTCATACCGCAGATTATCACTTTCAAGTGTAATACTTCAGAAGGAGTGCAATTATTTTCGACTCTTATTATTTAGAGATAGACTTGCTCCTGTACTTCTCAATATTTTAACACCTTTACCTGCTCCCCCTTTTGTACCTGAGTAAACCTTACCCACACAGGTCAGTTCTTTGAAAAGGAAGATCGGGTGTTACCTTACTATCCAGCCCATGACTAGGCTGTGCACTCTCCTGCAGGCCCTTGACTTATCTTATGATTTCCTTCACTACCTCACCTAATCCCAGGGATTTAGCCTTTTCTTAAAAAGACATCCTTTTCACAGTGTCTTTCTTAAACTACCAGCACTGTGGCTTTGTGTGTCCCTCCTTATTGAAGTGAAAACACCTGGCGTCTTTCAACTTTTTTCCAACTTCCTGGGTTTCTTTTCTCACATGTGGTTGCCAGTGTGATCTACTTTGTTTTTCTTTGAAGGATCTCCTTCTTTCCCAAATTCTGTCTCTCATGGAATGAAATTGCTGTTGGAAGCTAGATTTTGATTTATGCACTAATGCGTATTCATCGGCCATCTCTGCAGCTCTTCTCACTGTTTTAACTTCCTGTCCCTCAATATGAAAGTGAGTTTTTAAACTCCTCCAGCAGAATAATGTCTCTAAGATATTCTTTTCTATCTTTAATGCTCTCATCTATCTATTGAAGTTGCCCTGTTTAATTCTTTCAAACTCAACAAAAGTCTGACCTGGTTCCTTTCTTACATTCCTGAAACATTGTCTATAGCTTGTTTTACTTCTTCATATTCTCTTAACATCTCCTCTGACAGCACTGCAAACACCTCATTAGCCCTGCCTAACAACTTGGTCTGAACTAACATTACCCACATAGTCTCTGGCCAGTTCATCTGTTTAGGAAATTTCTCGGAAGAAATGAAAAACACTTCTACGTCTTTTTCATTGAATTTAGGTAATGTTTGGACATATTTGTATTTATCCCTACCAGGTCTTTGGGTACAATGTGTTTGTTCATCATTGCTATCCTCTTTACTGAGCCGACCTTCTATCTTCACCTCCATCCTGTTATGTCAACTTCACTGTAAATTGTCAACTTTTGAAGTTCAAACGTCTCTTTCACTCTTTCCTCTCTCTTTTTCCTTTCCTTCTGCTGGGGTCTTCCTCTCCTTGTCTTTTTACTCTGCAAGAACAATTCTTTCCTTTTCTTTGGCGAGGGCTCTTCTTTCCCGTTCTTTTTCTTCAGCCAGGAGTCTTTATTCCCCTTCTTTATCTTCTCATTCCAATGGCTTCATTTACAATTTAAATTTTTCTAACTCCATGGCATGTGACTGTTTGATATATCTAAATGCTTAGCTAACTCAATTACAATTTCAGTTTTCTTATTATCCTTAGTTTACCCAAGTTTAATCTGTTTGCTAATTCTACAAGTGTTCAATTCTTCTGTCTTTCTAAGCTTTCTTGGCAAATTTGGGAAGTATCTTCCACCCCCAGAACCTCTCCAGCAATGTTAAAGAGCCATTTCCCCACTTTTGATTTTATCAACATTAAGGAACCGAAATTTAACAGATTTTTCCACTTCTCGCTTAAGTATTATTTTAAAGGTCTAGGACACTAATCCCGAAGTCTGTTTAAATCTGCTGGGACCTACTGTACCCTAAGTTTGTCCAGATTTGGACAAATACTGGGTAAGCCCCCAATCTGTTATAAAGTGGAGGTTGACACCCCTCTGAGAACTAAAACCAAAACACCCAAAGAGGAGCACCTCATCTTATAACCTGTAACAGGGGTCTAAAAGGTGGTGTAACCTACTTTTCAGCAGTTTCTACTGGTTAAATAAAATAAACCCCTGACACTTTAAAATCAACTAGTAAAACTTATTTATCTAACTCTCACAGTGAACAAATTTACTAAACTATTAACAATCCAAATATACCCCCTCTAACTACTAATTATTCTGGAACAAAGCAAGATTCTAATAGTATGCAGTTCCAATAAATACAACTCCTACTTATTTAAAAATAAAAAATAGAATTTAGCCTCTCAAAGTGACTTCCGAAATGTTCTGTGCCTTCTCTGTCAATTCTTTTGTCAGAGATGCCTTCTCCATCAATTCTCCTGTCAGCAGTATTAACTAGCTGTGCCTTGGTACTGCAGTTATTTAGATAGTGTTTTCTCTAAGATAGAGGAGGCTGTGAGAGGCAGTGATTCTCTTGATAGCTGAGGGCCATTCTCCTCACTAGCAACTCCTCTCAAGTTATCCCTGTAGTTGCATGAGACGTCGTCCTATAATCAAAGAGGAACTGGGACAGTTTGGTATCTAGTGAAGCTGTTGGCTCTTTCTATAAGCCTGCCTTCAGAGTTTGGGCTGCTCTTTCTGCCAGACCGTTGGATGATGGATGGTATGGAGCCATCCCTATGCAACAAATCCCATTTGACTTTAGGAAATACTCACATTCTCTGCTGGTATATGACGGCCCATTATATGTAATCAACATTTCCAGGGGCTTGTATATTGCAACAAATGCATGCAGTTTTTCTCTTGTCACCTGAATTTGATTAATGAGCTCTATACATGCCAAACCATTTTGAGTGGCTGTCCACAATGGCTAAGAGATTGAGCCCATGAAAGGACCTGCATAGTTGAAGTGTAACTGAGGCAGGATTTACCCGGCCATTCCTAAAAGTATGGAGAGCTGCTGGCATGCGAGGCACTGCCCCACCAGTGCAGCTATATCTACATCCAATCCTGGCCACCAGACATAATGTCTCACCAACATTTTCACTTTGGGAACTTCTGGATGACGCTGGGGGAACTCAGCTAGTATCTGGGAGGGCCTTTGGTTGGGACTATCGTTCTTGGTCCCCAGCATAATAAGTCTTCCTCTCTGGATATCCCTGGATCCAAAAAGATTTCAATCCTGGTTGTGATGGTCCTTTAGTTTCCCCTATCACCACCAGGTTTATTTGTTTTGCCAGGAATAGATCATTCTGCATGCAAAGTCTGATATTGTCAGCTATGATTGGAAGTGTGTCCAGAAAATTTAAAATCATTATAGACTCTACCAATGGTGCATCTGCCAGCAACAGGCGGCTCAGTGCATCTGCATTTGTTACTTGGCCCCCCAGACAGTGCTCCAACTTGTAATTACAGACACTTAGTAACAGGGCTTACCACTGAATTCACCCTGAAGCAATGGGTAGCACTACCTTGTCCTCTATAAGTAGACCTAGCAGAGGCTTGTAGTCCATTATTATTTATTTCTGTAAAAGTATTGCTCAAACTTCCTGACATGAAATATGACTGCCAAACCTTCCTTCTCTGTCTGGATGTACTTATGCTCTGCATTAGCCAAAGTCCCAGATGCATACCCTACTGGGTGTTGCTCTCCATTGGGCCACTTATGAGCTAATACAGTGTCATATAGAGACGCATCACATGTCAATACCAGGTCTCACTTTGGGTCATTGTGTGCCAACACCACACTGGACAACAGTTGTTTCTTCACTCTCCTGAAAGCAAAGGCTTGGCTATGCAACCATTTACAAGGCTGACCCTTTTTTAAGAGTTGGTGCAAAGGTGCCAGAATGGAAGCCATGTTATATACAAACTTATCATAATCATTCATGAGCCCAAGAAAAGATCTTAGCTCCTTCAGACATGGGATCTGAGGCTTCTTTGATCACCCTCACTTCATCTTCCAACAGGTGTAACCCAGTCTTGTTGACTCTGTAGCCTAGGTAGGTCACTAGAAGTGGTTGGACCACATATTTTTCCCTAAGGCACATTTCTCCACCTAGAAGAAATCTCTAACGACTATGTCCAAGTTCTCTTAGTGCTCTTTATTGGTCTTTCCTATAATCATCACATAATTAGATAAATGGAAACCTGGGTTAGACCTTGAAAAATGTTCTCCATCATCTGCTGAAAAATTGCAAAGCTGATGATAACCCAAGTGGTCATCTTGGCTATTGGTACAAACCCTTAGTGGTTGTAATTGTAGCATGCTTCTGGGAATCCTCGTCTAACTGCAACTGCATGCACTCATGGCTCATGTTCAGTTTCATGAAAGACAGCCCTCCTGCCTACTTTGCATATAAATCCTCAATTGGGTGTTTATCTATCTGCAAAAAGCATTTTACCATTCATTTAAAATCTCCATAAAGGCAAACCGACCAGTACTGCCCATTCCACAAACTGGGCTGATATGACAATTCTTTCGCTTTCCAGCCTTCTGACTTCAGTCTCTACTTTTACCTGCAAGGCAAATGGCACTGGTGAGGCCGTGCAGAATCATGGAGCTGCTTCCTGGTCAACATGCAAGGTGGCCCTGGGTCCTTTGATAGTTCCTAGACCTTCCCAAAAAACCTCCAGGTATTTTATTAGAACTCCACTCAGGTAGCCACTTTCTAATCGAACGATGTTGAGCCAATCTAGGTGAATCTCTCTCAACCAACTTCACCCCATCAATCTTGGGCCTGAAATTTTTCCTACAGTCAGTGTTAACTGAACCAGCTGCTTCTCATAAGAGACCAGAATTGAAACCTTAATCCATAAAGATTCCTCTTATTCTAGCTGATGTCTCACTCAAACTTAAGGGTTAACGACCAGAATGAATTTTGTTAAAGACTGGTTCTGCAATCACTGAAACAGCTATGTTGGTAGCGACCTCCATCAGAACCAGAAGACCATTTAACCAGATATTTGTTCTGACTGGTTCTGATTTTGATGTTGCGAAGCAGATATAGGTGGATTTTCCATGGTGTGCACTTTCCTGGATACCAATCTAGGAGCTCTTTCACTAAAATTAGGTTGAATGGGGCTCTTTTGCTGTTTGAGTCTGTATTCTGGCAGCAGCTACAATGGTTTGCCTGACTGGATTCTGAAGAAAATTTTAACCACTTGGCCAAGGCGTGGCTTTGTTTTGGGGTTTTTGCTGTGGGCTGACCTAGAGTGCCTCTGTTCAAGATATGTCCTAAGTGAGGCTACACAATTGCCTTCACTCAAGGAATGTTCCTTAAACTCAGTCGGACTGGAGAGGGTGTCTTCTTCAAATGGAACACCCTTCATCTCACAGGCTCCACTTGCCATATTTTCCAATGGTAAAGCCAGTTTTGTGCCTGTTCGAAGTCCATTAGGTTTCAGCTAGTAGGTGCTTTTGCGTGGTTACATAATTAATCCCATTTACCAAACAGACACTCAGAATATCGTTAAGGGTTAAACCAAAGTCACATGCTTCTGCTAGTCATTTTAACCCAGTCAAAAATCCCAATACACATTCCTCTGGTTTTCACATTGCCAAGTAAAACCGATAGTGTCTCAGAATTAGAGGAAGCTTGGGGTTGTAATATTCCTTAATTAAATCTATCAATCCTTAAAAGGTTTGCGTTTCTGGAGCCTCAGGGAAAGTTAAGCTCCGAATAAGTGAAAATGCTGCGGGTCCACAAGCTTTCAGGAGAATTACTCATTGCATCTGCCCCAGTGTCATTTGCCCAGTAACAATAAAGCATTCTTTCAACATACCGGGCCCAGTCTTCAACAGGATCAAACAAATCAAGCTTCCCAAATAATGCATAATGCCAGAAATGCTTACCCAACTCAAAAACAACTGTTGTGAGTAAATTTCTGCTGGAGCATGTTTTTCTCTCGTTACCACTGAAATACCTCCACACAGGCTGGTATCCCATCACAAGTCACCCTCCATTTACACATGGAGAGTCCTTGACACTGATCCAACTCCCTCAGATCCAGTTCTCCAAGTGAATAGAACCTCTGACAATCCTGTTTACATCTGTCAGCAGGGCTCCCTGATTGGACTAGATTAATAGACCCAGTCAAGGAGCTCATATTCTATGAGGTCCGCCTGACTAACCTCATTTCATAAGACCATAAGACACAGGAGTGGAAGTAAGGCCATTCGGCCCATCGAGTCCACTCTACCATTTAATCATGGCTGATGGGCATTTCAACTCCACTTCCCTGCACTCTCCCCATAGCCCTTGATTCCTTGTGAGATCAAGAATTTATCAATCTCCGCCTTGAAGACTTTTAACGTCCCTGCCTCCACTGCGTTCCATGGCAATGAATTCCAGAGGCCCACCAGTCTCTGGCTGAAGAAATGTCTCGTCATTTGTTTTAAGTTTATCCCCTCTAATTCTAAGGCTGTGCCCACAGGTCCTAGTCGCCCCACCGAATGGAAACAACTTCTTAGCGTCCACCCTTTCCAAGCCATACATTATCTTGTAAGTTTCTATTAGATCTCCCCTCAACCTTCTAAACTCTAATGAATACAGTCCCAGGATCCTCAGCCGTTCATTGTACGTTAAACCTACCATTCCAGGGATCATCCTTGTGAATCTCCTCTGGACACGCTCCAGCGCCAGTATGTCCTTCCTGAGGTGTGGGGCCCAAAATTGGACACAGTATTCTAAATGGGGCCTAACTAGAGCTTTATAAAGTCTCAGAAGCACATCGCTGCTTTTATATTCCAAACTTCTTGAGATAAACGACAACATTACATTCGCTTTCTTAATCATGGACTCTACCTGCAAGTTAACCTTTAGAGAATCCCGGACAAACACTCCCAGATCCCTTTGTACTTCTGCTTTACGAATTTTCTCACCGTTTAGAAAATAGTCCATGCCTGTATTCTTTTTTCCAAAGTGCAAAACCTCGCATTTGCTCATGTTGAATTTCATCAGCCATTTCCTGGACCACTCTCCTAAACTGTCTAAATCTTTCTGCAGCCTCCCCAACAACTCAGTACTACCTGCCTGTCCACCTATCTTTGTATCATCGGCAAACTTCGCCAGAATGCCCCCAGTCCCTTCATCCACATCATTCATATATAAAGTGAATAGCTGAGGCCCAACACTGAACCCTGCGGGACACCACTTGTCAGTGGTTGCCATTCCGAAAAAGAGCCTTTTATCCCAACTCTCTGCTTTCTGTCAGACAACCAATCCTCAATCCAAGCCAGTAGCTCACCTCGAACACCATGGGCCCTCACCTTGCTCAGCAGCCTCCCGTGAGGCACCTTATCAAAGGCCTTTTGGAAGTCTAGATAGATAACATCCACTGGGTTTCCCTGGTCTAACCTACTTGTTACCTCTTCAAAGAATTCTAACAGGTTTGTCAGGCAAGACATCCCCTTACTAAATCCATGCTGACTTGTTCTAACCCAACCCTGTACTTCCAAGAATTTAGAAATTGAGAGGTTGAGATGGACAATTAATAATGGTCCTGTTACTGATACCCACATTCCAGGAATCAATAAAAACAGCATCACAGACTCTGTCACCTCTGCAGTGAACACTGGAATCACCATCCTGGTTCCTTTATTTGTCAGGTTCATTTGTAAAGAATTAATGATTGAATACTGAAATGAAGACAATGCTCTGCGCATAATTCCAACTTCAAAAAAAGATTAATTATATTACTTTGTATTATTTGTTTCACAGTTGTGTTCTCTATGGACACACATCACCGTGCACTATCTGGGAAGGGACAACATTGTAGAGTTTTTCAATCAGTAGGAAACACATGACAATGCTGAATCACAAAAACAGAACAATTTTCAGTTAAAATAACTGTCCATTTTATTCAACATTAAAAATTACACCATTTACAAAAATGATACAAGAATTTACAAAAAAAAATCTTTAAGCTATTGAGGTATTAACATAGAAACAGTAACAGGAGAATATCAACTGGAGGAAAATCCTGGAAACAGACTGAGTATGGTCAACACCACTGAAGTATCAATTACCATAGTATCAAAAAGACTGATTGTTCATAATTCAAAAGTTTTGCGTCAACAAATGGCCAAAACCACTTAATACGAACTTTGGAATAGGAATGAAATGTAAAGAAATAGATTGATTCTCAAGCAGTGAAGGGCTCTCTTTGTAGGACTTTTACTTCACCCAGTACCAGGTCAGATCTTGACTTAGACTGCATTCACACTGTAAGTGCACCTGTAATGTTACAGGTATAATTCAAATGTATCTTAAGTGAATAAGTTATAACTAAAAATTAAATTTATTTTGAACTGACGAGCTTTTCACATACCTTCCTATGAATTTGACCACGGTATCATTGAATAATGTCAGCACCATATCCCTGAATTTGTTCTGTTGGGGTGGGGCAAAGGGGGGCATGTGGTTGGAATTGGGTAGTAGAGGAGCGAGAAGGAATGTGTTTAATTCATAATTGTGCTTTCAAAGAACAGGTATTCATGAATAGAAATTCCACTCAAACCATCTATCTTACGATCCTACATACTATTTTTTGAAACACTTCTTAAAACTACCCATTTTAGTACTTCAATTACAACGTATTCCAAAGTCTATAATCACAAAGCAAAATTTGTACAAAACTGCCAAAGGTGAGCCCCTTAATAAAATAGTGAAATGAAGCTTCAATTTCAGAAATTGTTCAGTGAGGGTAGCTTCTATTACAATTTTAACATTACATTATAGATTGGTGTTTTCCTTACGGATGACAAGATGTTAGCAAACTGTTCTGTTTGGTAGGACCTTGAAGTAATGGAATACAAACCCCACCTGTGTTGTTCATTTTCTGCAATTTTGAAGAGATTATTTGACTAAAATAGAAGTTTAAAAATTGAGGTTTCAATGTTTCTTTACTAATAAGAAAGGCAACTATGGAAAGCTGAATTTCAGTTGTTAATTAGAAATGTAAACTCCACCACAAAACTCATTATTTTTGGAAAGTGCAAACAATATGATGCAATGGAAATTCTACTCTAGTATTCCCATCTTCACTATCTCTTAGGTGCTCACCAAGTAGTTCTACTGCATGGATTTGCACTCAGTCTGTGCACTTAATCATGTGAAAACAATCCATATATATTTGCTGAAAAAGGTTAGTCAAAAATATACAACCTCTGAATGCTCACCTAATTCTGCGGTTGCAACATTGAGCTAAAGGTTGATCTTTTGTTCTGATAATTCAAACACATGCTTCCAAAATGGTAAATTAAGCAACCTGTTTAGACCAATTTCAAATCAGAACCAACCTAATGCTTTCACCAATCCAGGGCAGGACACTTTGGTTTCAGTACTTGAACAGATTTACTTTGAATCACAACACAGCCTTGCTTTCTTTGAATTCTAACTCCCACTACAGAAACCTACATCCTACCGTGAAGACATAGCACATGAATCATCAGGAAAACAAACAATTTTTGAAGTGCATATAAAAGGAATGCAAAAATGCAAGTACATACATATTTTTTCCATTTTAATGTTTAATTTGGAATAGATAGCAGGTCCTAGCTAAATCCCAAATTTTATTGTAATGAGATGACACAAGCTGTCATAGTTACTAACAAACACATTTGTCCCACTCTTTTCGAATTGATTGCAGCACAATGACTTTTAAAATGGAATTCCTGCTCACTCTCCTCTGAACCTCCTCTAAATAATCAGAATCCATGATACCACAACAGTGAAATGGTCTTGGCCAAATTTCTTGCATTGGAGCTCAACTCAAAGCAGAATTTCATCCCCCTTCCACAATTCATTTATGTTGTCTCTAACCCAAAACAGCCATTGAAAGGTTCTCAGTGGTTCACATCTACAAACACCGGGGAAAATCCGTCTCCACCTTCAACTGATCTACGCTAGCAAACATCAGCATTAGGAGCTCAGGTTTTACAAACTGAATTGAAACTAGCCAAATTTATTTCACCCTTGAGTCTTACAGCTAAAACAGAATTTCTGTCTGGATAGTGAACCCCAAAACTCAAAAGTCATTGCTCAATTCATGAAATGGCTTGCTGAAAATCACTGCACTCTGACAGCCAGAGATCAGAAAGTACTTATGGAGGTACATATCCACAATTGCTACTCTGCAGGTTGGTTATCCACTCAACTGGCATTTTTCATGGCCATTGGACAATCAATGTTCTACGCTAGGTTCAGCTTTCTCTTGCAATCCAAAACAAGTCGTCTGATTAACAGTTGAACTGTTCAAGATGAACTGGACAGTGCAGTCCAGTTTCAGTCTCAGTGCAGTTGCACCTTGGAACCAGATCCAATCAGCTTTGTCTTTCTTGAAGCCACAAGATTCCATCATAAGTAAAAAATGCGAGAATGGTGGGATACCACAAAGTATTCTCAATTCACGTGATCACAAATTTGTGAAACTAGTGATCTATAAGCTGCAAGCTCCAGCAATTTGAAAATTATGGATGAACATTCCAAATAGCAAAAGAAAACAGAGACAAAGGAAAAGGTGTAGCTGAATGTTGCAATCTGATCCTCATTGCTAAAATGCTGCAATTTCTCACTAGTCCTACCCACTTGTGATATTTCAACGTTAACTGCATTCAAAGCTCTGTAAACTGAATATATCCTTGAATCACTATTTATCCTACTAGCTTGCCGAATTGGGTTGCATGTATACAACACCAATCGCAGAGAAAGAAGGTGGCGAGCTGAAACACAAAAAAGTGAAGTTTAACAAGTAAACAATAAGTATAGAGTGCTACAGAAAAAGTAAAGGCCGTTAAAAATAATTTAAAACATTTCCCTGAAGCTTACAGTTGTTGAATTCATAAACATAATAAGTCAATGTAGGTTCGAAAAACCAATTTCTATTCTGTTTCCCAAATTCTTCAATCATTTATTTATGATCTTTTCTTTTTTAAAAAAAAGTGTCCCATCATCCGAAACCTCATCACGGCACTCTCACAGGTCTCAATCTGATCACGGGCGACAAGTTTACTTTAAGAATTTTTTGAGCCCTCTGACGTGCCTTGGAAACACTTTCATCTGAAGATGAATCTTCAACTTTTATGGTTGGGAAGTCGAATGGGCGAGAGGCAGTTGTTTTGCTGGACAAGTTGCCTCGCAAAACCCGGCTGACGACCTGGGAAGGTGAGGTCTTTGTCAGGCAGCTTTTGCGTTTCTTGGTGACGGGCTCCCCCGCATTCCTTTGTTTCCTTCGCCGACTCCTGGGCGCCCTCTCGGTGCTGGGTTTGACTTCAGCCGTGGGCTTCGCTTCGGGCACCGTGGAGCGGCACGAAGAATAACCGTACACGTCCTTGCTGCGGAGGATGACCGGGGTGAAGCCTTCCTCCCTCATGCTGCACAGGAAGTCCCACAGCTCAATCTCCGAGTTGTGAAAGTCGCTGCACTTGGGCATGAAGATCTTGAGCGCATCCTCCAGTGCCTTTGTTCCCGCGAACACCATCTGTGATCTGGAGTAGACCACCCGCTCCTCGCCAGCGAATACCGCCATGGCCAGGCTTTGCGCGTACACTGTTCCCAATTCCTCCCACCGACACACACACACACACACACACACACACAGAGCAAAGAGAGAACCGGGGTCTTTGCCAAGGGGTGAAGGGAAGGGGGGTGTCAGCTTTCTCCTACCCCGCCTACACACATACCCCCAACATTAGCATTGCCAGCAGCGGCAGCAACAACAAAAAGAACCCCACTCACAATTTTCTCAAGATATCCCTGGGAAAGGAAGAACGGCCTCATCCACCGCCCTTTTATAAACAGGAGCCCTACCAGTACGTCAGCTCAGTGACTCCACCCAGCCCCCGATCAACAAAAACAAGGAGGCTAGCCACTCACAGCGTCTTTGAACAGGAGGACAACTCAGTCAGGAAGCCTGTCTTCAACACTGGCTGATGGGGGCCAGCGAGTCAGGCAAACATATGGATCTCGGTTCACCAACAGAAAAAGGACAAAAATATTTAGCTCAGGATCATCTAGAGGTGGGCGGACAAGAGGGGGTGTAGAAACAGAAGTCACTCAGTCAGTCGACGTTTCAGGGCCACTGCCTCCCTTTCTCGAGACTCAGATGCTTTCTTTCCAAAGCTTTTCCAAGTGCAATGTATCAAAACCAAGAAAGTGTTTAAGCTACAGTGTAACTGTCATTGATGGCAATATGAAAGAACTGCTGAAGGTTGGATTGTGATCAAACAACAGTCATCCCAATCATATGGTGAACGAGACTTCGCAAGTTTAATCTCCTCTATATGCTTGATACTGTATTTGAGACTTCGACCGTTATGTTTTAAAAACCCTTTCAATTGAACCAATGGGATTTCCGGGTAATAAACTACAACTTTTTTTCGCAGTGCATCGTGAAACACCGCACGAAAATGACGAGGAGAATTTTAATACATTGATAATCCTCGTCAGAAATTGTCTAATATTTCTTTCAGTGCATATCCAATTTATAATTTAGACTCACTAATTACCATTTAACACCCGCAAACAGTTTACTACAACCTGCCCTCCAGCCATCTCAACTCTGTTCAGTTATGTGGAATGAACATATGCCAGAATTCTTGTTTGCAACAAATTTGTCACTCATTTCGCTTTAACATGGTTCTGCTGTTGACAGTTAAATCTAGACTTAAGACAAAATAAAACCTGGAAACTGAAAATGTTAAATAAACATAAAATGCTGGATATGCTCAGAACAGGCAGCAACTGTGGAGAGAGAAACAGAAATACTGTTTCAGGTCAACACCCTTTCATCAGCTCCGTTTCTCTTTCCACCGACTTAGGTTGGGCTGTCAACCCAACTGTGTATTTCCATCAATTTGTTTTCATTTCTATTTTGTCGAGGTTTATTTAACATAATTGAAGATGGCTCCATAAGATTAAATGGATTTGCAAGTAAAATAACCAGAGGCTATTTTTCTCACTTTGATCATCATTCTCATGCCTAATGGATTTCTGATCTTGACATCTGTATGTGAATTATTCCTTCAGTTTTCAAAGTCAACCCTTTTGCTTTGTCAATGAATAATGAGACCACTATATATCGTCTTCACTGACCTCCCAAAGCATTAAATTATGTAACGCGAAGTGGTCTATCTAAACTGTTGAAGAAAACTGCCTGCCCAGTAAAGACGTGATGAAGAGGGATCTGTTCCGACGCAGATAACAAACGACTAGCTTTGACAGGGCCACATTGGAACCCGTCAAGATCCACAACAAGATAAAACAGGAATGCATTCTAGCACTGACGTTTGCATATTCCCATTGCTGATCTCATATGCCTTTAGTTCAGCCACTGAGAGTGTCTACATACATTAGAGAACTGATCGAAAGGAAATAAGCCTTAACCACATGAGCTCCAAGAAAAAAAGTGCCCCAAGCCCTCAGCAGAGAATTGTTCTCTTCTGTGAAGTGTTTGATTAGACAATAAATATCAAAAACACTTGTTATTCTTGCATCATTCAGGATTGATAATGAGATGCTGGTGGTGTTGGTAGTTTGACATTTCCAGGCTTTACAATCACCAGCAATCTGTCACTTTATATTTGAAATCAACAGGTGCAGCTTTTATTTCCAAGCAGAGTAAGAGAGTGTGCAGCAACAATCTGCAAGTGTACCAAGCCTGACGGCAAACTTTGGCATTTTTCTATGTGTTACTCTTCATTATTTGTTGATCATTTTTCATATGTCTTTCCAGACAACATACATGTATTAGATGGTTGAGAAGCATTTTTTATGAGCTTTATTTATTAACTTTAATTAATCTAAGTGGTCTTCTTACATCATGTCCATATAGTAGTCCAAAAGATATAAATCCTGTGTTCTCATTAGGAACATCCCTAATAGCAAATAATAACAAATAAATTCCTATTTCTCAATCATTAGGACATTCCTGGCATAAGCTCTAAACATCGTCTTTAAAATTCAATGCCATCTTTCCAATATGCCTTCAGATTGTAGGTAATATGCAGTAGATGTAAATTGTATAATTCCTAAACTAGCCATTTGTTTTTAAAATATTTGTGACATAAACTTTGAGCCTTGATCTGACAGTATTTCTTTGGGTAATTCATATCTTGCAACAAAAATTGAACAAACTTTTCACCTACCACTTTTTCAGTAATTTCTCCTAAAGCACTTTGAGTCACAGAGTTATCCAGCAAGGAAAGAGACCTTTTGGCCCAAATTGTTCACAGGTACCAGACATCCCAATCTGGCCTCGTCCCATGTGCCAGCACTTGGCCCATATCCCTGTAAATTTTTCCTATTCATACACCCATCTAGATGCCTTTTAACTGTCATAATTGTACCCACTTTCACTACTTCTTCTGGCAGGTTGTCCATACATGCATCCCCCTCTCTGTGAAAAAAGTTACCCCTCAGTCTTTTTAAATCTTACCCCTTAATCCTATGCCCTCTGGTTTTGGACTCCCCACCCTAGAAAAAAAGACCTTGGCTATTAACCCTATCTATGGCCCCCATGATTTTAAAAACTTCTACAAGGTCACCCCTCCGCCTCTGACACTGCTGGCCTATTCAGCCTCTCCCTGTAACTGAAACCCTCCAGTCCTGGCAACATCCTTCTAAATTTTTTCTACACCCTCTCAAGAGTAACAACATTCTTCCTACAGAAGAGCAACCGGAACTGAATGTTGTATTTTAAAAGTAACCTCATCAATGTCCTGTACAAATACAACATGTCATCCCATTCCTGTACTCAATGATCTCACTAATGAAGGCAAGCATACCAAACATCTTCTTCTTGTCTACCTGTGACTCCACTTTCAAGGAACTGTGCACCTGCACCTCGAGGTTTCTTCGTTTGGCAACACTCCCCTGGGCCCGACCATTATCCTTATAAGACCTGCCCTAGTTTGCCTTACCAAAATATAACACCTCACATTTATCTAATTTAAACTCCAGCTGCCACTCCTTGGCCCATTGGTTCATCTGATCAAGGTCCCAATGTATTCTGAGATAATCTTCTTCACTGTCCACCACACCATCAATGTTGATGTCATCTGAAAACTTACTAACTATTCCTCCTGTGTTCACATTCCAAATCATTTATATAAATGACGAAAAGCAGTGGACCCAGCACCAAAACTTGTTGCACACTCCTGGTAACAGGCCTCCTGTCTGAAAAGCTACCACCCTCTGTCTTCTACCTTCAACCTAATTTTGTATCCATTTGACTAGCTCCCCTAGATCCCATGTGATCAAACCTCATTAACTAGCCTACCGTATGGAACCTTGTTGAACGCTTTACGGGAGTCCATATCGACAAATGTGTACCGCTCTGCATTCATCAATTTTCTTTGTCACTTCTTCCAAATGAAAATCAATCAAGTTAGTGAGACATCATCAGGAAATCTTGGAGATACATCCATAACAGTTAAAATATATTGTATTCCATTTCTGGTTTTAAGTAGGTGACCTACTCAATCTTATAAGGCTCCCCCTCTCTCCCTATTTATTCCAGAACCCTCACCCCATCCCCCTCTCTGATGAAGGGTCTAGGCCCGAAACGTCAGCTTTTGTGCTCCAGAGATGCTGCTGGGCCTGCTGTGTTCATCCAGCTTCACACTTTATTATCTTGGATTCTCCAGCATCTGCAGTTCCCATTATCTCTGATACAATTTTAACCTCACTGCTAAGCCTCTTCCAGGGATGCCTAACCTGAAAAAGTTACCCTCCTCCCTCCGGACCAACCTCAGGGAATCTCTCTCCCACTGATCTTCTTTTCTCTCCATCTTCGGTCCGCCTCCTATTTATTCCAGAACCCTCTCCCCATCCCCCTCTCTGATGTCTAGTCCCGAAACATCAGCTTTTGTGCTCCTGAGATGCTGCTTGGCCTGCTGTGTTCATCCAGCTTCACACTTTATTATCTTAAATAATAAATCTCCATTATGAGATAAAAATTTACAAGAAAAACAGTTAAATTCATAGAAATAAAAATCATTTGCTACCAATTCAAAAACCAGAAACTCAAATAACATCAAAAATTGCATATGAAAATCCCACAATTTACACATAATCATATTACACATTAATTCAAAACGATAACACTGCATTTGCTCCACAGATGCTACCAGCAATTTCTGTTTGTGTTTTGGATTTCCAACAACTACAGTTTTGTTTTGTTTTATGGCATTATTACAGCAGTAACAGATTCACTGACATCATTTGTGATCAATGTGTCTGATTTTAATACGCTTCAGAATATGTAAAAGGGCTCTCACCTTCTACTTTCATTTATACCTCTGTTTGAATGTTCGCATGCTGGAGATGAAGATATTATCTGCAGAAACAAAGTTTGAAGACAATTGTTATGATCTGCTGGAGTAGCACACTGTACATCAAGCCAAATATGTTGCATCTAAATTCCAAATTAGCTTACCTACTATTTTTGTGCAACAGTCATTAATTTGGTTTTGTCTTATGTTTATTTTCTTGCAGTCAAATCTTATGTTGATACTATCATTTTAATTTTTTTCTTTTGTCTCACAACCAGATGAAAAATTTCCTTAATTTATGATTTTTAATGATTTTTTTGCTGGTTCTTTCAAATATCAGACATGTTCCAAACTGTTAATCCCTTGGGCCACCTGGGCCATCTCCAGCACATCCCTCACCTTCCTGGACCTCTCAGTCTCCATCTCAGGCAACCAGCTTGTAACTGATGTCCATGTCAAGCCCACCGACTCACACAGCTACCTAGAATACACCTCCTCCCACCCACCCTCCTGCAAAAATTCCATCCCCTATTCCCAATTCCTCCGCCTCCGCCGCATCTGCTCCCACGATAAGACATTCCACTCCCGCACATCCCAGATGTCCAAGTTCTTTAAGGACCGCAACTTTCCCCCCACAGTGATCGAGAACGCCCTTGACCGCGTCTCCCGTATTTCCCGCAACACATCCCTCACACCCCACCTCTGCCACAACCGCCCTAAGAGGATCCCCCTCGTTCTCACACACCACCCTACCAACCTCCGGATACAACGCATCATCCTCCGACACTTCCGCCATTTACAATCCGACCCCACCACCCAAGACATTTTTCCATCCCCACCCCTGTCTGCTTTCCGGAGAGACCACTCTCTCCGTGACTCCCTTGTTCGCTCCACACTGCCCTCCAACCCCACCACACCCGGCACCTTCCCCTGCAACCGCAGGAAATGCTACACTTGTCCCCACACCTCCTCCCTCACCCCTATGCCAGGCCCCAAGATGACATTCCACATTAAGCAGAGGTTCACCTGCACATCTGCCAATGTGGTATACTGCATCCACTGTACCCGGTGCGGCTTCCTCTACATTGGGGAAACCAAGCGGAGGCTTGGGGACCGCTTTGCAGAACACCTCCGCTCAGTTCG
Source organism: Stegostoma tigrinum (assembly GCF_030684315.1). Classification (NCBI taxonomy): domain Eukaryota; kingdom Metazoa; phylum Chordata; class Chondrichthyes; order Orectolobiformes; family Stegostomatidae; genus Stegostoma; species Stegostoma tigrinum. Next base: position 35,413,752 of record NC_081378.1, read on the forward strand.
CAACAAACAACTGCACCTCCCAGTCGCAAACCATTTCCACTCCCCGTCCCATTCTCTTGATGACATGTCCATCATCGGCCTCCTGCAGTGCCACAATGATGACACCCGAAGGTTGCAGGAACAGCAACTCATATTCCGCCTGGGAACCCTGCAGCCTAATAGTATCAATGTGGACTTCACCAGTTTCAAAATCTCCCCTTCCCCTAATGCATCCCTAAACCAGCCCAGTTCGTCCCCTCCCCCCACTGCACCACACAACCAGCCCAGCTCTTCCCCCCCACCCACTGCATCCCAAAACCAGTCCAGCCTGTCTCTGCCTCCCTAACCGGTTCTTCCTCTCACCCATCCCTTCCTCCCAACCCAAGCCGCACCTCCATCTCCTACCTACTAACCTCATCCCACCTCCTTGACCTGTCCGTCTTCCCTGGACTGACCTATCCCCTCCCTACCTCCCCACCTATACTCTCTCCACTTATCTTCTTTACTCTCCATCTTCGGTCCGCCTCCCCCTCTCTCCCTATTTATTCCAGAACCCTCACCCCATCCCCCTCTCTGATGAAGGGTCTAGGCCCGAAACGTCAGCTTTTGTGCTCCTGAGATGCTGCTAGGCCTGCTGTGTTCATCCAGCCTCACATTTTATTATCTTCCAAACTGTTAATGTGGTTTTCCATGTCAAATTCTTCTTAAAGTATGACTGTTGAAGGTTCTATAAGTTTGCAGAATGGTTTTAAGAGGCAAAACATCGAACCAGCAGCATCTGAGAAAGAGTTCTCATCATGCGAATATTCAGGGGAAACAGAATTTGTAACATGCACTGCGAGGAGCCATATTTTTAAACAGCAGTTCATAGATTAGTACTTCCAGAAAAGAACAGGATTCACACCACCTTGACAAACTCTAACAGAAGGACGGGTTGCACGTAAACTGGAGGGGAACCAACATACTGACAGGGAGGTTTGCTAGTACTACTCAGGACGGTTTAAATTAGAGAGGCAGGGGTCTGGGAACCGGAGCAGCAGGTCTTCAAGTGGAGGGATTGAGGGGATGGTATATGTTAAGACCAGTGAATCAGAAAGGAAGGACAGGTAGAGAAAGTAAGTGAACATGATGGGATTGAGGGGCTGATGTGTATTTGTTTCAGTGCAAGGAGTATTAAAGGTAAGGCAGATGAGCTTAGAGCCTGGATCAGTATATGGGACTATGATGTTGTGGCCATGACAGAAACTTGGCTGGCAGAGGAGCAGGAATGGCTGCTCAATGTTCTAGGGTTTTGTTGTTTTAGATGAGATACAGGGGATGGTAAAAGAGGTGGAGGAATTACATTATTAATCAGGGAGAATGTTACATCTGCACTGGACAGGACTTACTGGAGGGCTCATCCACTGAGGCAATATAAGTAGAGCTCAAAAATAAGGTGCAATCGCTCTGACTGGATTATACTATAGGCCTCCCAACAGTCCCCAAGACATGGAGGAACAATTATGTCAGGAGATTATGGAAAGATGCAATAAAAACAGAGTTGTCATAGTGGGTGACTTTAATTTCCCAATATTAACTGGGCCTTCCTTTGAGCAAGAGGCTTAGACAAGGCAGAATTTGTTAAGTGCATCCAAGAAAATTTCTTGAAACAGTATTTGGATAGTCCAACTACAGGAAGGGCCATACTGGACCTTGTATTGAGTAATGAGCCCAGCCAGATCACTGACCTTTTAGTGGGAGAGCATTTTGGAAAGTGATCGCAACTCCTAAAGTTTTAAGGTAGCTGTGAATAAGGATAAGTCAAGACCTGTGGTAGGGTACTAAATCAGGGAAGGGCAAATTATATTAGTATTAGGCATGAGCTAAGGAGTGTTAACTGGGAGGAGCTAGTCCACATTTGACAGGTGGGAATTGTTTAAAGATCTGCTATTGAGAGTTCAGGACCAGCATGTTCCAGTAAGGAGGAAGGATGGCAAGGTAAGGGACCCTTGGATAATGAGGGAGGTTATAAATTTAGTCAAAAGGAGCAAAAGAAGTGCAAATAAGGCTGAGAAAGCTAAAATTGGACACAGCCCATGAGGAATATAAAGAAAGCAGGAAAGAACTCAAGCAAGGAATGAGAAGAGGGTGAAGGGGCCATGAAATGGACTTTGGCAAGTAGGGTTAAAGAGAATCCCAAGGTATTCTATAGAGACATTAAAAACAAAAGGATAACTAGGGAGAAGGTAGGACCACTCAAGTATGAAGGAGAGAACTTGCGCTTGGAGGCAGAGTGTGTGTGTGAAATACTAAATGAGTACTTTGCGTCAGTATTCACCCATGAGAAAGATATGGAGGATAGTGAGGTTTGTGTGGAGCATGAAAATATGCTTGGGAATTTTGAAATCAAGAAAAAAGTGGTGTTGAGTCTCTTGAAAATCATTAAGGTGGATAAGCCTCAGGGCTCCATCATATCTACCCCAGGTTATTGAGGGAGGTAAGAAAGGAGACTGTTGGGGCCTTGGCCAAGATCTTTGTATCCTCATTAGCCACAGGAAAGGTCCTGGAGGACTGCCAAGTACCTAATGTTGTTCCTCTATTCAAGAAGGAAATTTGGGATAATCCAGGAAACTGTAGTCTTACATCAGTGGTTGGAAAGATTTGAGAGAATTCTTAGGAATATGAACTACCCGCATTTGGAAAGTATGGCCTAATTAGGGACAGTCAACATGGCTTTGTGCAGGATAAATCATGTCTGACAAACTTGATTGAATTTTTCGAGGAGGTGACGAAGGTGATCGATGAGGATAGAGCAATGGATGTTGTCTCAATGGATTTTAGCAAGGCTTACAACAAGTACCCTTATGGTAGGCTCATCCAGAAGATTTAAATGCATTGAATTCACAGTGACTGAGAACTGGCTTGCCCATAGAAGACAGAGGGAAATGGTGGAAGTTTGTCTGTCAACCTGGAGGTCTGTGACTTGTTGTGTTTCACAGGGATCTGTAGTGGGACCACTGCTGTTTGTGATAATGTATACGTGAGTTGGATGAAAATGTAGATAGGTGGGTTAGCAAGTTTACAGACGATACAAAGATTGGTGGAGTTAGGTTATAGTGTAGAAGGTTATCAAAGGATACAGCAGGATATAGATCTGTTCCAGATGTGGACAGAGAAATGGAAGATGGAGTTTAATCTGTGCAAGAGTGAGGCATTACATTTGGAGAGATCAAATGTTAAGAAAAAATATAGGGTTCATTGCAGGACCCTGAACAGCACTGACATACTGAAAGAAGGATCTTGGGGTTCAAGTGCATAGCTCCCTGAAAGTGACCACACAAGCAGATGGGGTGCAGAAGAAAGCGTATGGTATGCTTGCCTTTATAGGTCAGGGAATTGAGTGCAAGAGTCAGGATGTCATGTTGCAGATTTATAAGACTTTGGTTAGTCAACACTTAGAATTCTGGTCACCACATTACAGAAAGGATGTGAAGGCTTTGGAGGGGGCACAGAAGAAGTTTACCACGATGCTGCGAAAAACTTAAGTTGTTTTCTCTGTAGCAGCAGAGGCTGAAGGGGAGCTTGATCAAAGAATATAAAATTCTGAGATGCACGGATAGTGTTGATGGTCAGAATTATTTTTCCCTGAATTGAAATGTCTAAAACCAGGGGGCATATATTTAAGGGGGAGGGGGTTCAAAGAAGATGTGAGGGGCAATTTTTTTTTCCACAAGAATGGTACGAGTGTGGAGTGTGCTACCAGGGGTGGAGGTGGAGGCAGATATGATAGGGGCATTTAAGAAGGTTTTAGATAAGTACATGAATTAGCAAGGAATGGAGGGATATGGACCATGAGCAGAAGAAGGGATTAGTTTAATTTGACATCATGTTTGGCACAACAGGTGGGCCAGAGGGCCCATTCCTGGGCTATGTTTTATGTTCTATTTTTGATATCAAATGTTAAATTTTTTCAAACAAATGGTACCAAAATTTACCTGATGCTCATACCAAGGTTCATGTACAGCAGGGGCAGATTTCTATACTAAACAATGACTATTATTTACCAGAAGTAATTCAACTACAGCTACAAATAAATAGATATAAACCATTGGTATACATGTACTAAGCAAAACTCTAACCCTCTTTGCATACAGGCAGTCAAACAAATAGAGAAACTAGGTTACTGGTGAAATAAGAGATAATGGGAACTGCAGATGCTGGAGAATCCAAGATAATAAAGTTTGAAGCTGGATGAACACAGCAGGCCAAGCAGCATCTCAGGAGCACAAAAGCTGACGTTTCAGGCCTAGAGCCTTCATCAGAGAGAGGGATAGGGTGAGGGTTCTGGAATAAATAGAGAGAGAGGGGGAGGCGGACTGAAGATGGAGAAAAGAAGATAGGTGGAGAGGAGAGTATAGGTGGGGAGGTAGGGAGGGGATTGGTCAGTCCAGGGAAGACGGACTGGTCAAGGAGGTGGGATGAGGTTAGTAGGTAGGAAATGGAGGTGCAGCTTGGGGTGGGAGGAAGGGATGGGTGAGAGGAAGAACAGGTTAGGGAGGCAGAGACAGGCTGGGCTGGTTTTGGGATGCAGTGGGTGGAGGGGAAGAGCTGGGCTGGTTGTGTGGTGCAGTGGGGGGAGGGGACAAACTGGGCTGGTTTTGGGATGCAGTGGGGGAAGGGGAGATTTTGAAGCTGGTGAAGTCCACATTGATACCATTGGGCTGCAGGGTTCCCAAGCGGAATATGAGTTGCTGTTCCTGCAACCTTCGGGTGGCATCATTGTGGCACTGCAGGAGGCCCATGATGGACATGTCATCTGAAGAATGGGAGGGGGAGTTAAAATGGTTCACGACTGGGAGGTGCAGTTGTTTATTGCGAACCGAGCGGAGGTGTTCTGCAAAGTGGTCCCCAAGCCTCCGCTTGGTTTCCCCAATGTAGAGGAAGCCACACCGGGTACAATGGATACGGTGTACCACATTGGCAGATGTGCAGGTGAACCTCTGCTTAATATAGAAAGTCATCTTGGGGCCTGGGATAGGGGTGAGGGAGGAGGTGTGGTGGCAAGTGTAGCATTTCCTGCGGTTGCAGCGGAAGGTGCCGGGTGTGGTGGGGTTGGAGGGCAGTGTGGAGTGAACGGCAGGAACAGCAACTCATATTCCGCTCCCTACCTCCCCACCTATACTCTCCTCTCCACCTATCTTCTTTTCTCTCTATCTTTGGTCCGCCTCCCCCTCTCTCCCTATTTATTCCAGAACCCTCATCCCATCCCTCTCTCTGATGAAGGGTCTAGGCCCAAAATGTCAGCTTTTGTGCTCCTGAGATGCTGCTTGGCCTGCTGTGTTCTTCCAGCTTCACACTTTATTATACTGGTGAAATAAGCCTATTTTGGGTAGTCAAGCCCTTGTTGTTTGGTTGCCTTTCTTTGGGAGATTCCACTGGTTTGTAAGAAGTACAGAATAACTAATTCACTTGGACAGTGACTCTTATTTGTCAATTCAAAAATCACAGCTCGTAGAAACTGGTACAGGAAAGGTAATTATTTTCTTTACGTTTAAACTGCGGTTTTACCGCAGAGAACAGGCAGCTTCTGCTGGGGAGAACAATGGCACACCATTCTGTTTCTCTTTCTGTCTGTCCCTCTCTCTCTTGGTGTCTGTGTTTCTATAATTTGTTTCCAGTTCTAACATGCTCAGTTATTTGAAAATCAATCAACTTTACTTGTAAACAATTCTTTGGCTCTTTGTCATCTTCACATTACAGGAACCCCTAGCCACAAAAAAGCAGAGTTGACAATAGGTATCAAATTCTTTGCAGTGAAATTATGCAGCCATCTTGGTAAATGCTTGTTTTTCTTATAAAGCTTAGTTCTTCCTCCTTGCAGCCCACTGTTTGTCAAGGCACAAAAGTAAAAAGATGTGATTCTTACATAACTAACTAAGACATGAAAATGCAAATACAATTTGTATTTTAAGCAGCTGCTTGTGACAAGAGCAAAGACAATAAGGATGCCAATCTGAGGGACTGGGGAACTCCATCTCTGTCTGCAAAGAAGGAAAAGCACTCAGTCACAATTTGGATTAAACAGGAATATCAAAACATTTTAAAAAATCAAAGGATAACTACAATATTTGTGATTTCCTGATGATCTGAGACATCAACCAAACAACTCTGTTCTCAGGTTAAAACCTTACACACTAAAGACTTTACACTGTTTATATCCTTAAGCTTCTATGTATAATGGACATCATCCCTTCGTAATATTGTGACTGTGCATGTGTGTGTCTGATGTTATGTCTTTTATTATTTTATCTCGTGGTTAGGAGATTGTGACATTTTCTACCACTTGAAAACAAAATTAATTGGGTTCTTTCTGCTACAGTGGAAATTAGATAACTATAATTGGAGAGGTACAGCCTTGAGCTAAAAAGAAAATAAATCATTCCAGTGGCAAACTTTGGAATTTGTAAAAAGGGAAGCCAATTCACCCCTCCCTGCCCGGTCATAACTTATTATTATGGATCAATATTACAAACATTTATTCAATTGTACAATGCCAATTTCTTGGTTTTTCTTTTGCAGACAGATCCAACCATTTAAAGTACAAGAAATCAGTGATTTTTATACCTTATTCTGAATAGGATTACATATCTTTTGTTTAAGCCACGAGTAATAATAACAGTTGCACATACAACTGATTTATGCAGTAGTCAGAGTTCACTCAAATTATGCACAAATGTATACCACAAGTATAGTTGCTCACAAACAGCATTATACCCAATGGATCTGTGTCACTTTTTACATCTGCAACATTGCTTTAAGTAACTTATTTAATAAATTTAAATCTTAAAGAAACAAACCTTCACTAGACATTCAGAATTCACTTGTGGCGCTGTTCTGAATCAATGATCAGTTTATGGCTGTAATTGCAGGCAATATTTTGCTTTTCTGCGGAAAGCTTCTTTCAGAACCGTGCTTTTAAGAAGGGGAAGGATAAATCCATCAACTATTTCCAACTGAACCTAAGTTTTGTGGTATGGAAACTTCTGGGGACAATAATCTGAAACAAAATAATTGGCATTATCAAAAATAGAACCTAAAAATTAAAATGTGGATTAATTAAAGGAAAGTATGTTTGACATGCTTGATTGCATTATTTCATGATCTAATGCAGCGGATTAGTGGGGGAGGGGTTTATTCATTTATGCTCTCTCGGGAATTAGAAATCATGGTAAGGCAAGTAATAGTTGCATATTCCTGCTTGTTCTTGAGAAGGAGGTAGTGATCAGCTTTCTTGAACGACTGCTGTCCATCTGATGTAGGTACATGCACATTGCTTTCAGGAGGAAGCTGAGATTTTTGACATAGCAGTAATGTAGTCGATGGGAACAGCAAGTAATTAGGAATGCAAATGGCTTAATCGTCTTTATTAAAAGGGAGTGGAGTATAAAATGAGGGAAGTCTTGCTTTAGCAGTGCAGATTAAAGGGCTAAAATGGTGTTTAATAAGGACGAAACATGGGCCTAAAATGTTTTCAGTGGTCATCTGACCAAAGAATGAGACTAGCTTCTGGAACCATGTGGAATAAACAAGGACCTGTGCACTGAAATTACAATCTTTTCTAAAGGCATTGATATCAGGCAACTGAAATAGCATCAAGACATTCATATTTCCTGTTTAATGCACCCATTTTTGAATATTTCACATGTTGGGAGATCAACTGTTACCCAGCTTGGACAGACAATGGAGCTAGACTCCAGAATACACACTGCCCTAAAATTTGACGGCTGCTTTTGACTAACAGGTCAGTGAAGACTTTTAGTTCATAAAAGCAGAAGGCATATCTCTTTCTTTTTGTCTGATTCTCTTACTCTCTAGGGAAATTAGCAGCTTGAGAAAACAACCATTCACTGTGTCTCAAAGATATCTCCACATTTTGCTACTGCTATGGACACAAGTCAGCAATAATTTGAAAGTGGTCTAAGGTTTAAAATCTAAAACCCTAAAGACTTTTAAACTTGCATAGACTCATTTCTTCTTTTCTGTACTATTTTTTCCTTTAAACTTATTTCCCGTGTTTCTCTATGCTTAGTGTTGAATTTGTCTTTTTTATTGCTTTCTCTCAGGATTTGTTGAAAATAAAATTCCCCTTTCCTTCATTCAAGAATATCTTGGTAATTGGCTCCATCATTTTCTGGTGAACTCAGTTTTAATTGAAGTGGGATAGCTACGTGCTAAAATTAAATCTAAAAAAAAAGTTTCAACTTGCTGAGATGGAATTAAAAAGGAAGCTAGTTCTCTCTTCCAGACTGGAACAATATTTGCATTAGAAATAATTCAGAGGACATAATAAGCCTGATTCCTGGGTTCAAGGTGTCATCTTAGGAAGAATGAATTAGCAGGTTAAGCTGTTGCTCATTGGTATTTAGAAGAAAGTGGTGACTTTATTGAATAATACAAGATTCTGAGATGGCTTAACAGTAAATGCTGAGGGGATATTTTACTTTGTCTTGGAATCTAAAAGAAGGCACAGTTTTAAAATATGGGATCTTCCATTCAATATAGAGATGGAAGGAATTTTGTCTCTTTAAAAGTTGTCAATCTTTGGAAACCTTTACACAGAGCAGTAAAGGCTGCATATTGAACACATCTAGAGAAGAGTTAAGGCCATAATCAGATCTTATTGAATAATGCTGCAGCCTCAAGGGGCTGAATGACCTAATTCCACTTTTATTTCTTATGATCTTATGAGTTGGACTGTCAAAGATGTTTGATAATGGAGTGAATTGTTTAGTCTTCTTCATGATTAGAACAAAGATTGTGATGAATAACTTCCTTTGCAACATATTGTTCATAAGACAAAAATCCGGTTGCACAAAGCCTTGGTCATTATGTGAAAAATAGTGCTATGTTCCTGTACCATAAAATATTAATGGCAAACATTACCATTGCGTGATGTCATCAGCTCATGTGTGGTTCAGGTATAGGATACAGTGATAAAAATGTGCGTACACCAGCTGGTTTTAATAACATTAGCAGCAAGGGTTGCATTGTTGAATTTTATTTTGGGTCAGCGAATTTCGTGCCAAGGACAAAGGAGATTTATTTTTTCGGTAATTTACAGCAAGGAGATTGAAAGAGAAAATTAATTTATTCAGCAAACCAGTGAATTTTGTCTGAAAGACAGAAGGCATTTATTTAGTCAGTCATTTATAGAGAGAAGAAAAGCAAGACAGCGAGAATGACAGTTGCTATGGTTACGAGTAGAGCTCACTGATGCTGAGAGCAAATGCACAGCTGTTAGATTTTTTTCAACTGTGGTTGGCTCATGGGAAAGTAGTTCCAGTTGGGTTGGAGTCTCACTTCCATGGAATAAATTTTACACCCCATGGAGATGTAGCAACTGCTGCTTGCCACACAGTCCTATTGATCACATGTAAAATTGAGACTAACGAAAACAGTGTGATAAGAATATTACAACCATCAAATAAGTCGCTTGGACAACTCCAAAGTAATCACAGTCATCATAGTGTTATGACCGACTTCCAGAGTGAATGTACATATTATTACACATGGCTGACTGAAACATACACTATTTATAACACTTCTAATTGACAACAACTGAATGAAAACAAAGCACCTGTTTTGCACAAATTCAGAAGCAAAATGCTGTTTTCACTCAAAATCTAAATTAAAAATAAAAGTTCTGTAGAATAGTCATTGACATGATTTTCTCCATGGCTGCTGCCAGACCTGGTGAATAATTGTTTTCATACTGTTTCCTCTTCTTATTGCTTATTTTGCAAATTTTTAGCCAAAAAGAATCAAATTGCTGCAGCTTCATCATCTTTTGTTTGTTTTTCATTCTGATTGGGTGTTATGCTGGTGACAATAGTGTTGTGCATGCTTGAGACTGAATAGTACTTTTAATGTCAGATGCCAGATAAGCCTAAAAAAAACCTTATACCGAATGCTTAGAACATCGAACATAGAACACTACAGCGCAGTACAGGCCCTTCGGCCCTCGATGTTGCACTGACCTGAGAAACCAATCTGAAGCCTGTCTAACCTACATTATTTTATTATTATCCATATGTTTACCCAATGACCATTTAAATGCCCTTAAACTTCGCGAGTCTGCTACTGTTGCAGGCAAGGCATTCCATGCCCTTACTACTCTCTGAGTAAAGAACCTACCTCTGACATCTGTCCTATATCTATCAGCCCTCAATTTAAAGCTATGTCCCCTTGTGCTTGCCATCTCCATCTGACGAAAAAGGCTCTCACTGTCCACCCTATCTAATCCTCTGATCATCTTGTATATTTCTATTAGGTCACCTCTTAACCTTCTTCTCTCTAATGAAAACAGTCTCAAGTCCCTCAGCCTTTCCTCATAAGACCTTCCCTCCATACCACGCGACATCCTGGTAAATCTCCTCTGCACCCTTTCCAATGCTTCCACATCCTTCCTATAATGCTTGAAGGTGTTACATATTTACAAGATATTTGAAGGAGTTCATAGCAGATTATAGTCAGCATATTTCCACCATAGCTCAGAAGATGTCTTTTTCAATATCTATGATCTGAAAACTCCTCAATGAAACAGCAATTTACTTAACACTGGAACAGGAGCAGGCTTGATTGCTCAGTTAGGTTCATTACTGATCATCTACTGCAATGCCATTCACACACGCTATCTCCACATCCTTTGATGTTATTAATACACAGAAATGTATTGGTTTCTGTCTTAATCCTATCCAATGACTGTGCTTTTACAAACTTCTAAGGCAGAAATTGAGAAGATTTACCACCCTGTGAGTGAAATAATCTCTCCCTATCTCAGTTTTAAATAGTATATCCTTTTTCTGAGATTACGTCACTTGATTCTTTCCTCATCGGCCAGCATGAGGATGGAGTTATTTTTCAAAATTATCAATTTTTACTGGATTAAACAAGTGAGGTATTAAACTATACCCCGTTTGAGTGTGACCAGGAAAGATGATGGTTCAGTGACACCTTTACAAGATTTGTAATTCAGATACATAGGTAATGTTGTGGGGAGGGGGTGAGATGCAGTCACACTGCAATAGATGGCAAAATCTGATTTCAGTAGGTCTAATGATGATGATGAATTGATTGCCAAAAAATCCCATTTGGTTCAGTAACATATAATAGGGAAGGAAGTTCTGTCTTTACCTGGTCTATCCTACATGTGACTCTCGACCCACAACAACGAGTTTGTTTTGCTATGCCATTTCACAGTTTATCAGTTGTATTTACTACTGCAAAACCTACAGAAAGGATCAACCACCTTTCATTAATCTCAGTGACAGAAACAAAGAGCTTTCAGAGAATATAACGGTATACAAATCTCTGGGACCTAATCTAATGTATCCCAGAACGTTGTGGGAAATAAGGAAGGAAATTACAAGATCTCTTGTAGAAATACTTGCAACATCTACAACTATGGGTGGGGTGCCTGATGACTTGGTAGGTGACTAATATTGTACCTTTGTTTAAGAAAGGTTGAAAGGAGAAACTGGAGAACTATAGACCTGAGAGTCTGACTTCGGTTGTGGGTAAGCTGTTGGTGGTGATTATAAAAGATAGAATTTATGGACATTTAGAGACAGAAATCGATTAGGGATAGTCAGCATGGTTTTGTGTGAGGAAAATCATGTCTCACAAACTTGATTGCAATTTTTTGAGAAAGTTACCAAAAAGATTGATGATAGCAGAGTAGTAGACATTGTTTATCTGAATTTTAGTAAAGCTTTTTACAAGGTTCTGCATGTAGATTGGTGAGTAAAGATAGGTCACGTGAAATTCAAGATGAGCTTGCCAGTTGGATACATAGTTGGCTTAACACCATGGGACAGGGAATAATAGTGGAGAGTTGCTTTTCGGACTGGAGGCCTGTGTGCTGTATGACTCTATGAATATATAACAATGGCAAACCCCAAAGCCCTGTTGACCATGCAGACACCTCCATTTGAATATCTGGGGACTGCCTCATGGCCTAGTCAAGCAACGGCTCAAAATAGTTACACTCGAGAATAATACCTTACAAAAAATGTTCCTGTTAACATCACCATACTTTGGTACGTCCTGAAACAATGGGCACGACAGGCTAAGCAGAGATGGCAGCACTGTCATTTCCAGTGGAGAGGACACTGCTCTGGGACTCACCAACATTGATTCTAAGCCCAATAAGGTCTTATTGTATCAGGTCAAACATAGACAAGGAAACATTCAGTTATTTACCACATTCTTTCCACCCATAGCTGATGAATCCATACTCCAAGTATAACACTATTTGAAGAAAGTGCTGAGAGTGGCAAGGACACAGAATGAACTTTGGCTGGGAGACTTCGGTGTCTATCACCAGCTGTGGCTTGGCACCACCCTGACTGATTGAGCTGCTTGAGACCAGGGCATTGCTGCTCAAATGGGTCTGCAGCAGGTGGTGAAAGAACCAACAAGAAGGAAATGTAAACTTGGCTTTATCTTTATCAGCCTGCTGGCAGTATCAGCAGGAGCAACCACTGCAAAAACCTTGTGGAAACAAAGTCTCATGATCATATTCACCCTCCTTCATGTCGTGTGGTACTACCACTTTATTAAATGGAATAGAATCACAGAATCCCTAAAATGTGGAAGCAGGCCATTTAGCCCATCAAGATCTCCAAACAGCATTCCACCCATACCCAACAACTCTATTTCCCATGGCTAATCCACCTAGTTGTACATCCCTGGACAATTTAGCCCAGCTAATCCAACTGACCTGCACATCTTTAGACTGTGGAAGGAAACCGGAGCACCCAGAGGAAACCCACACAGACACAAGGAGAATATGCAAACTCCACAAAGTTGTGTGAGGCTGGAACTGACCCTGGCTCCTTGGCACTGTGAGATAGCAGTACAAACCATTCAGCCACCGTGCCAACTGCACTCAAACACAATTTGTAACCTCATGGCAGGACACAATTCCCAAATCTACCATCACCATTAGGTCAGTGAATCAATTCTGTTTGAATGAGAAGTGCAGGAAGGCATGCCAGGAGCACTACCAGGCACACCTAAAAAGGTAGTGTCAACCTGGTAAAACTACAACATTTGCATGCCAAATAACGTAAGGAGCATGTGATACACAATTCCATGACCAACAGATCAGAACTAAGCTCTGCAGTTCTGCAACATCCAGTCGTGAATGGTGGTGAACAATTGAAAAACTCATTGGGGATGGGGGCACAACAAATATCTCCATCCTTAATAATGGGAGTCCATTTCATGAGCACAAAACATAAGATGGAAACGTTTGCAATGATCTTCAGCCAGAAGAGCCAAGTGTGTGATCCATAGTGGCCTCCTCTAGAGGTTCCCATCATCACAGATGTCAGTTTTCAGCCAATTTGATTCACTCCATATGATATCAAGAAATGTTTGGAGACACTGGATATTGCAAAGACTAGGGGCCCTAACAATAATCCAGCAACAGAACTGAAGACTTGTGTTCCAGAACTTGTCACTTACCTTGCCAAGCTGATGGAGTACAGCTACAATACTGCCATCTACCAGACAGTATGGAAAATTGGGATCAAAAGCAAAGTTGCTGGAAAAGCTCAGCAGGTCTGGCAGCATCTGTGGAGGAGAAAAAAAGAGTTAATGTTTCGGGCCCAGTGACCCTTCCTCAGAACTGATAGTGGCAGTGAAAACGTCAGTTTATACGCAGAAAATAGGGAGGTTGGTGGGGTAGCGAATAAGAGATAGAATAGAGCCCAAAGAGAGAGAAAGACAGTTGGACAGACAAAGGAGTTGCTAACAGTGAGGCTGGGATGGTGAATAGTTGTTAATGGAGACTGTTAGTGACTAACAACAGGAGGTATGTAGTGGCAGACTATGTGGTAACAAGGCCTGGTGTGTTGGGTGGGGGCTGGGACATGGGGGAGTTTAGGCCCTAAAATTATTGAACTCAATATTGAGTCCAGAGGGCTGGAGGTTCCCCAAGGAGAAAATTAGGTGTTGTTCCTCCAGCTTGCGCTGGGCTTCACTGGAACACTGTAGCAAGCAGGAGACAGAGAGAGTGGCCAGGGATCAAGGTGGTGCATTGAAGTGGCAGGTAGTTCAGGGTCTTTTTGGTGGGCAGAACGTCGATGTTCTACGAAGCAGTCACCAAGTCTGCGCTTCGTTTCTCCAATATAGAGGAGACCACATTGTGAGCAGCGAATGCAGTAGACTTGGAAGTTCAGGTGAAGTGTTGCTTCACCTGAAAGGTATGTTTGGGCCTTTGGCTACTGGGGATGGAGGAAGTAAATGGGCAGGTGTTGCACCTTCGCTGGTTACAGGGGAAGGTGCCGTAGGGCTGTGGGGAGGGGTTGGGGGTGAAGGAGGTATGGACCAGGGTGTTCCAGAGGGAATGGCCCCTGCAGAAGATGGCCAAGGGAGAGGAGGGGAACATGTGTCTGGTGGTGGCATCCTGCTGGAGGTGGCGGAAATGGTGTCTGATGATCTTCTGGATGTCGATGCTGGTGGGATGGTAGGTGAGGATAAGGGGGACCCTATCGCTGTTGCGGGAGGGAAGCGAAGGAGTGAAGGCAGAGTGCGGGAGATGGGTCGGACCCGACTGAGGCCCCTGACAACAATGAAGCCGGGGAATCCTCGGTTGAGAAAGAATGTGGACGTTTCAGAGGCTGCCTTGTCAAAGCTGGCCTCATCTGAACATATGCGACGGAGACGGAGGAACTGAGAGAATGGGATGGAGTCTTTACAGGGGTGTGAGAATGTATAGTCCAGGTAGCTGTGGGAGTTGGTGGCTTTGTAATGCATATGAGTGGCCAGTCTATCCCCAGAAATGGAAACAATGGTCCTGCCTGGACAGACCTGTTTGTGGGTTTTTGGCAGGAGATAGAAATGAGTTGTGGGGGGTTGGGGGACTATTAGCTTGGAAGCGGATGGGGGGAGATCACTGGATGAAATGAGATCCATGACTGTAGTGGATACAATGGCCAGATGTGCCATGGTGGAGTCGCATCTGCTTTAGGTTTTCCTTCATTTTTGGCAATGTGGCAATTTTTAGTTAACTATCATACCATCTAAATAATATGGACTGTATGATTTGTGTATAATATCTTATTTTATTCACCAGGTAAACATGCATTTGATAAGATGTTGCTAGCATTTTTAACTGCACGGTTCCAGAGAATTTCTACTGGCGAGATTTGTTTTGCAAGCTGTTTTGTAGGATTAGGATTTCAATTGTAAACTGAGTGGCACTTCTTTGCAAAGGTCAAGTGCTTCACCTTCAATTGTTAAACTGATGCATTTGCATAATGTCATCAAACCGTCTACAGGAACTGCTCAATTTACAGATAGTGATAATCAATCATGTGATAACAGAAAATGACATTCATTACTCTGCAGTAAACAACTGCCTGAAATGCCTTAATGCCCCAAAATGAGATTTCCCTATTCTTTTTCCCAGCTAAGGCCAGAAACAGAAACACTTTCAAGTCCAGAAAAACAAATGAATGATTAAAAAGCTTTAAGTATTGACAAAGTTGTTAGCTCAGCCTGTGGATGAGGTTGTTGACTTGCTTGCCAAGTTGATTTGTTTTTGTTCAGACGTTTTGTCACCATGTCAGATTCATCATCGGAGCCTCCGATGAAGCGACATTATTCTACCCCGCTTCGAATTTATTCACCATAACAGGCCAGACAGTATAAATTCCAAGCGAGGTAGAATAACATCGTTTCAATCGGAGGCTCCACTGATGATGTCACCTCACATGGTGACGAAACATCTGAACAAAAACAAGCCAGCTCAGTGAGCCAGTCAACAACCTCAACAAAAAGCTCCCTATGTATATCCAGTGAAAATTCAGTAGAAAGATCTGGGGAGCCAGATAGGCCGAATAATTTGAAACAGATAAATAGACATTAATAAGGAGTATAATAAATTCCATAAATTACAGTGAAATATGCTTTACAATAATCCCTGATGCAATATTTCATAGAATCCTTACAGTGTGGAAACAGGTCACTCAACCCAATAAGTCCACACTGACCCCCAGAGCATCCCACCCAGACCCATCCCCCTACCCCTATAACCCACCTAATCTGCACAACCCTGAACACTATGGGCAATTTAGCATGGCCAATCCTCCCAGCCTGCACATCTCTGGACTGTGGGAGGAAACCGGAGCACCCTGAGGAAACCCACACTGACACAAAGAGAATGTGCAAACTCCACACAGGGTAGAATCGAACCATGGTTCCTGGAGCTGTGACGCAGTAGTGCTAACCACTGAGCTACCGCACTGCCCTAAACTGTGGTTTAGGTAAAGCATGCCTGCGTTCTTCTTATTTTGGCTTCCCAACATCACTGCAGTACTAGTTGACCACTTTGCCATAAACCAGCAGTCTTTGGAATTGGCAGATTGTCTTCCAGCCACTGAACTTTCTCATTCATCTGGGGCTGTGATTCAGAGCATAGCGATCTAGAATCATCTCCTGCTCCTACAGTCTGCTGGGAGTGTATTAGAAGCATTTACAGGTTAACAGTCAACCTGTATGTTAGATGTATCATGGATGTACCTTTCTTGGCCATCAATGCTTAGAGTGAGACTGAACTCTGGAACTTACAGCTGAAAAGTAGGACACTAATCACTATGCCACAAGACCACCATGTTATAAGTCTTCACTCGTTCCCTTTTGTTGAACTCTATCAGTAGAAATATAAAGTACTTCTCTGTGTAAATGCTTCTAATGCACTGAAGGCAGGCCATATGAGCAGGAGATGTTCTAGATCGCTATGCTCTGATTCATAACCCCAGATAAATGGGAAAGTTCAGTGGCTGGAAGACAATCTGTCAACTCCAAAGACTGATGGTTTATGGCAAGGTGATCAACTTGTACTGCAGTGATGTGAGAAGCCAAAATAAGGAGAACATAGAACATGGAACATTACAGCACAGTACAGGCCCTTTGGCCCTCGATGTTGTGCCGACCTGTCATACCGATCTGAAGCCCACCTAACCTACACTCTTCCATATACGTCCATATGCTTATCCACATAGACATGTTTTACTTAAACCACTGTACACAAATTTCATAGCTTAAAAGAGTTCAACATATGAATGAAGATGATCAAGTAAACAGTTAATCATTTGGTTCATGAATTATTTTAGGTATTCTCTTGGAAGAAATGAGATATACCAATACAGCAGTAGCACATGGAATGAAAATCAGAATGAGAAACAATTGTTCACTGTCTGTGGCAGGTTTGGTTATATTGAATTTAATGTGCTTCAAGTCACCTAGAAGAATCGTTGTGCTGCTGCTTCTTCAAGTGTAAAACTCTTAAGATTCAATAAAGAATTTACAGATGGTTCTTAATGAACCTCTAAAGGGACCAAAAGTACTGTCACAAATACTTCAGCATGGATGCACTCCAAAGGAATCTTCTGTCAGGTTTTGCTTTGACACATTCACGGAAGAAGCCAGTACTGAAGATATTTTAGATAAATTAAGTAAACATAGAAACATAGAAGATAGCAGCAAGAAGAGGTCATTCAGCCCACTGAGTCTGCACCACCATTCATAACAATCTTGACTGATCATCCAACTCCATAGCCTAATCCTGCTTTCTCCCCATAACTTTTGATCCCATTCGCCCCTAGTGCTATATCCAGCTGCCTCTTGAATACCTTCAATGTTTTGGCATCATCTACTTCCTGTGGTAATGAATTCCCCAGGCTCACCACTCTTTGGATGAAGTAATGTCTCCTCATCTCAGTCCTAACTGGTTTACCCTGAACCCTCAGACTGTGATCCTGGTTCTGAACACACCCACCATCAGGAATATCCATCGGGAACGTCTACCCTGTCTAGTCCTGTTAGCATTTTATAAATCTCGATGAGATTCCCCCTCATTCATCTGAACTCCAGTGAAAACAATCCTAACCCAGTCAATCTCTCCTCATTTGTCAGTCCAGTCATCCCTGCAATCAGCCCGGGTAAACCTTAGCTGCCCTTCCTTGAAAGTAAGAGCATTCTTCCTCAGATAAGGAGACCAAAACCGCACACGATATTCTAGGTGTGGACTCACCAAGGCCCTGTATAACTACAACAACACATCCCTGCCCCTGTACTCAAAATCTCTCTCAATGAAGGCCAACATATCATTTGTCTTCTTTAACGCCTGCTGCACCTCATGCTTACCTTCAGCAACTGGTACACAAGGACGCGCAGGTCCTGCTGCACACTCCCTTCTCCCAATTTACAGCCATTCAAGTAGGAACCAGCATTCTTAATTTTTCTTCCAAAGCGAATAGCCTCTCATTTATCCGAATTATACTGCATCTGCCATCGATTTTCCCACTCACCCAACCTGTCCAGATCATGCTGTAGAATCTTGGCATCCTCACAGTTCACCCTCCCACCCAACTTGGTATCATCTGCAATCTTGAGATGTTACATTTTGTTCCTTCATTCAAATTATTTATATATATTGCGAATAGCTGTGGTCCCAGCACCGATCCCTGTGGCACCCCATTAGTTACTGCCTGCCAACTTGAAAAGGACCCATTAATTCCTACATTTTGCATACCAGTTTTTTATCCAGCGATGGTAGGAACTGCAGATGCTGGAGAGTCTGAGATAACCAGGTTTCTGAAGAAGGGATACTGAGGCTGAATGAATTTCCCACCATAGTACCAAATGAGATCGGAAAATATAGCACTGTCCACGAAACAAATTTCCAGTCAACAGTGTTTAGTGTGCCCTTGGGCAACAGAAGTTACATTTTAACTGACCAATAACAATGATGATGATACCGCAACAGCTCAGATCAACTGTGGCACATGCATTCCTAAGTGGAAACAAATTTTATTATTGAACCAAACAAAAAATGAATTAATTGAATTGAGAGCAACGAAGAAAATTATCCAATCCATAACTTCGGAGTACATGTAACACAAGAAATTGAAAGTTAAGAATCATAGAATCATATAGCACAAGCCATTATGCCTGTGCAATATTTCAATTCATCTCACTCCACCAGCACTTTTCGCATAACCCTATAAATTTTACTTTTTCAACGATAAATCCAATCTCACAGATTATGGCTCACTGCTTGCTTGCCATACTCCACTGGTCTCCATCAATACTTAATGCTTATGCCAAGCCAATACAGATCAATGTTTCAGAGATAGTAAGAACTGCAGATGCTGGAGAATCTGAGATAACAAGGTGTGGAGCTGGATGAACACAGCAGGCCAAGCAGCACCAGAGGAGCCGGAAGGCTGACATTTGGGGCCTAGACTCTTCTGAAGAAGAAAAGTCTAGGCCCGCAGAAGAGTCTAGGCCCGAAACATCAGACTTCCTGCTCCTCTGATGTTGCTTGGCTTGCTGTGTTCATCCAGCTCTACACCTTGTTATCTCAGTTTTCTACCATTCTCAGTACACTTCCCCCAATCCCATGCACTATAATCTTGCACAATAATCTCTTATGCAGGACTATGTCAAATGCTTTCTGAAAGTCCAAGTATATCATGTCGACTGGCTCACTCTTGTCAACTCTACGAGTTACATCTTCACAGAATGCCAACAGATTTGTCAAGCATGATTTCCCCTTCATAAATCCAAGCTGACAGTCTGATCTAGCCATTGTTTTCTAAATTTTCTGCTATAAAGTACTTGATAATGGATTTGAGAATTTTCCCTACTACAGATGGTAGGCTTACTGGTATACAATTCCCTGTTTTCTCTCCACCTCACTTTTTGAATATTGGAATGACTTTAGCTACTGTGCAATCTGCAAGGAGTGTTCCAGAATCTATAGAATCCTGGAAGATGACCATCCATGTATCCATAATTTCTATAGCCACGTTCTCAAGTACTCTGGGATATATCCGCCTTCATTTCCATCAATTTTCCTTGCACCATTTCTCTACTAATATTGATCGCCCTCAATTCTTCCTCTCACTAAATCTTGCATTCTCCAACATTTCTGAAATCTGATTTGGGTCCCCTTTGGCGAACAGAGAACCGAAGTATGTATTTAGTTGCTCAGCCATTTCTTTGTTCCCGATTATACACTCCCTCATTTCTGTCTGTAGGGGACCTACATTTGTCTTCACCAATCTCTTCATGTACCTATTGAAACTCTTAGCGTCAGTCTTTATGTTTCTTGTGAGCTTACTTGCGTACTGTATTTTTCCCTTCTTAATCAATCCCTTGGTCCTTCTTTGCTGAATTCTAAACTGCTCCCAATCCTTAGACGTATTATTTTTCTCGGCCAATCTATAAGCTTCTTCCTTAGATTAGATACTATGTCTAACTTCCTGTGTAAGCTGTGATTTGGCCCTCTTACCCATTTTGTTTTTGTGCCAGACATGAGTTAACAGTCATTGGAGGCTTCCATTCATTTTTTTTTTACATTTACCATTGCCTATCCACTGTCATCTCTTTAAATAACTCTCCCCATTCTATCAAGTCCAACACATGCCTCATATCTTCATGGTTTCCTTTATTAAGATTCGGCACCCTAGTCTCTGAATCAACTACTTCACTCTCCACCTTGATAAAAATTTGTATCATGTTATGGTTGCTCAGCCCCAATGAATCTCTCACAGCCAGATTGGCATTGATTCCCTTCTCATTATACAGTACCCAGTCTAAGATGGCCTTGCCTCTCATTGGTACCTCCACATATTGGTCAAGAAAACCATATCATATATATTCCAGGAATTCTTCTTCTACAGCATTGTGGCTAATTTGATTTGCTCAATCCATGTGCAGATTAAAATCCCCCATGATCACCAATATACCCTAATCACATTCTTCTCTAATTTGTTGTTTAATGCCATTCCCAACATTAACACTGCAGTTTGTGGGTGGAGCAATGTTTTTTGCTCCTTGGCATTTCTCAACTTTACCCATACAGATTCCCATACAGTCAGAGCTAATATCCTTTCTCGCTGTTGTGTTAACTTCCTCTTTAACCAGCAATGCCACTCCGCCAACATTTCCTTTTTGCCTGTCCTTCCTAAATATCGAATACCCTGGGACATTCAGTTCCCGTGCCTGGTCACCCTGCAGCCATGTCTGAATAATCCCAATTATATCATACCCATTTATATCTATCTGCACAATTAGCTCATCCAGTTAATTGCAATGTCCATGCATTAAGGTACAAGGCCTTCAAGCTTGTCTTTTTAACATTGTTTGTCTCACTCTTATTTTTCTCAATAAACCTGTTTGAATTTTGTCCTTTGTTTCTCTGCCTATAGCTTTTCTTATTCCCTTTTCTACCTTTTGTTTATGTCCTTGCTGCCTCCTTCTCTGACCCCTTATGTAGGTTCCCATCCCTCTAGCATATTAGTTTAAACCCTCCCCAACCAGTCTGGCAAACACTCCCCCAGGACATCAGTCCCAGTCTTGTCCAGGTATAACCCATCCAATTTGTATAGGTTCTACCTCCCTCAGAACTGATTCCAATGCTCCAGGAATCTGAAACCCGCCCCTGACACCATCTTTTCAGCCATGTATTCATCTAATATGGCTTGTCATTTCCTGTTCAGACTGGCACATGGCACTGGTAGTCATCCTGAGATCACTACCTTTGTGGCCCGATTTCTTAGCTTTCTGCCTAGGTCCCTGCGTTCTGCTTTTAGAACCTCATCCTTTTTTTATACCTATGTTGTTTGTACTGTTGTGTACCACCAACCACTAGTTAGTCACCCTCCCCTTCCAGTATGTCCTGTACGCACTCTGAGACACCCTTGACCCTAGCACCAGGAGGGTAACATACCGTCCTGCAGTCTGATTTGCAGCCACAGAAATGCCTATCAATTCCTCTTACAGTTGAGTCTCCGATAACTATTGCCCTGGCACACTTTTTACCCCTCCCCTCTGCAGCAGAACTTACTGTGGTGCAATGAGTTTAGCTGCTGCTGCTTTCCCCTGTGAGGCCATTCCCCTCAATAATATCCAAAACGGTATATCTGTTTTGCAGGAGAATGGTCACAGGAGATTCTTGCACAACCTTGCTCTCTTGGTCTGTCTGGTAGTCACTCATTCTCTCCTGCCTGAGAGTCTGAGGCTGCGGTGTGACAACCTTGTTATACGTACTATCCACAATACTCTCTGCCTTGAGGACACTTCACAGTGTCCCCAGCTGCCACTCCAACTCTGAAACTCAAGCTACCAGGATCTGTAACTGGAGGCACTTCTTGCACACATGATGAACTGGGGGGAGGGGCTGGAACTATCCCCGGCCTGCCACATGGAGCAAGAGAAGCAAGCCGAGACTTTGAGCTCTCCTGCCATGGTTTACCTCTTTAAATTACACCTTGGAGCGTACTTTAGATTAGATTAAATCAAATCCAGTTATCTATAGAGATAGTAGGAACTGCCGATGCTGGAGATTCTGAAATAACACAGTATAGACCCGGATGAACACAGCAGGTCAAGCAGCATCAGAGGAGCAGGAAAGCTGACGTTAAGGGTCTCGGCCCTTATCTATAGCCCTTCTTTCCTGGTCCATGTACTATCTTTACAGATTAGAAGCCAAAGAAAGCACCATAAGCATTAGAATTTATCTGACGGCAGCAACTGGAGAAGCAGAGAGGGCAAATTCTACAGAGTGGCAAAGAAGAATTTTTGGAACTATTTCAGTTTTATTAATATCAATTCAATGTTAATTTATTCAGTATTTTATATTTTACACAAGTTATTCAGTAATATTTATTCTGTAATCCAAGATGGCACCAGAATATGGCAACATTATCCATTTTTCACTATCGGTAGGCACAAACAACAATATTAAATAAATCTAAATTTAATTATGGCCTTGTTACCACATTACCACCTACCCCGGTACCATTTGACTCTCTTATTATCCAACAACCTGAAATGACTCCACAGATGTTGGTATTCCATCAATAAATCACCCTTCATTTGGGCATGGAAAGTCCTTGACACTGACCCAGCTCTCTCGGAACCAGCTGTCAGATTGAACAAAATGTCCAGCGCTCCTGTTTACGGATGTCAGCCAGGTCTCCCTAATTGGACCAGATAAATAGGCCCATTCAGGACTTTATTTTCGATGAGGTCCATCTTCCTAACCTCATTACAATCATTAGATCCCTCCCCCACCTGAGTCTTAGGCTTTTTTTTTGCAGCTCCTCCTGGGGTGTTTTAGCACTGGATTAGGTTCCTCCAACTCTGCTTCAGATTCAGACAGCGTGCTTGCCTTTTGTGCTAGGAGCGTCTCAGTAGAAATTCATTTTCCTTTTCAAGTGGCAAAGGTGTTGATGCAGTGACATCTACCATGTCCATTTCAGATTCTAACGTCTCATCGATGGTTGATGGAGAGGGAGAGCCCACGGGCTCTGGAACAGTTGGAAAGGATACCAAGGAGCCAGGCACTGTTGCTCCTGCACCAATTGTGAGACTGCAGCTTTCATATGGTCCACGTGCCTGTTCACAATGTTGCATCTACCCAAACTTTATATATCATTGGACCTGACCTCGCATCAACCATGCCTCTTACCCATGCAGGGCCATTCCAGTGGCTCCTACACCAAGTTTCATTTCCTGAAGTAAACTATTTCTCTTGCTTGGCTGAGTCTTGTCTCTGGCATCGACAATTAGGATGCCATTTCACTCTCCCCCCTCTGATCCGGGAAGATCAGATTTAACCTAGTGCAGAGTACTTTCCCCATTAGAGCCGTCTCTGTTGCAGCTGGCCCTGGAATTACATGATGGCTGTTCTAAGGAAGGGTCATTCAACCAGAAATGTTAACTCTGATTTCCCTCCACAGATGCTGCCAGACATGCTGGGCCTTTGCAGTAATTTTAGTCTTTGTCTCTGATTTACAGCATCCGTACTTCTTTCAGTTTTTATTTAGGAACTGGTATCTAGTGAAGCTGTAGTCTGTTCCTTTAAGCCTGCCCTCCAAGTTTGGACTGCTCTTTCTGCCAGGCCATTAGATGATGGATAGTATGGAGCTGTACTTATATGAAGAATACTATTCGACTTTAGGAAATACTCAATATGGTTTTAAATATCAGACTTTGGATGCGGAAAGATCCGTTCCTGCCAAAATTGAAACTGCTGGTGGTGATGGGGGTAACCAAAGGATCATCACAATCAGAATGGAAACCTCTTTGGTTCTGGTAAATGATGGCCCGTTATCTGTGGCCAGCACTCGTTGTGAGTCTGTGTATTGCAAAAAATACATGCAGTTTTACTATCAATGTTCTGTCCTTGACAAATGAACTCTATACAGCCCAGATAACCAAGTGTGAAGCTGGATGAACACAGCAGGCCAAGCAGCATCTCAGGAGCACAAAAGCTGACGTTTTGGGGAGGCCACATGGGGATGTCTACATCCAATCCTGACCACAGACATAACTTCTCACCACCATCTTCATTTTGGAAACCCCTGGATGATCCTAGTGGAGTTCAGCCATTATCTAGCAGCAACCTTTGCTCCCGAATCACCCATGCTCCCCATAAAAATATGCCATTCATTACTGTAATCTGGTGTCTCCTGATCCAAAGAGGTTTCCATTCTGATTGTGATGATCCTTTGGTTATCCCCATCACCACCAGCAGTTTCAATTTTGGCAGGAACGGATCTTTCCGCATCCAAAGTCTGATATTGTCAGCTGTGACTGGAAGTGTGTCCAGAAAATTTAAAACCATATCGGAATCTTCTGGTTCTGTATATGCCAGCTAAAGCTGGCTCAATGCATCTGCAATTGCTACTTGGCCTCCTGGATGGTGTTCCGACTTATAATTATATTTACTTTGTATTAGAATCCAACGCTGACTTCCACCTGAAGCCGAGGGTGGCATGGCCTTGTCCTTTTTAAGCAGGCCTAGCAGGAGTTTGCAGTCTATTATTACTATGTAAATGTATTGGTGAAACTTCCTGACTCCAAATATGACTACCACACATTCCTTCTTGCAGCGTATTTAAGCTCTGCATTAGCCAACTTCCTGGATGCATACGCTATTGGACATTCCTCTCCAATTGGGCCACACACAAATTAATGCTACCCATGTGGGAGGCATCAAATGTCGATATCAGATCTTGCTTGGGATCATAATGTGCCAGCACCTTAGATGATAATAGCTGTTTCTTCACTCCCGTGAAGGCCATGACTTGGCTACATGACCATTTCCAAAACTGTCTTTCTTTAAGAGTTGATGTAAAAGTGCCAGGATGGAGGCCAGGTTATGTATGAACTTCCCTTAATAAATCACCAGCCCCTGGAAAGGCCTAAGCTCTGGCATAGACGTAGGAGTTGGGGCACCTTTGATCACCCTTACTTCATCTTCCAACAGGTGTAAACCAATCTTGTCAACTCTGTAGCCCAAGTCTGTCACTTGGGATGCCTGGAACACACACTTTTCCCTCTAAGGCATACAAGAACCTGGGAGAAATCTCTAAGGTCTATGTCCAAGTTCTCTAAGTGATCGTTATTGGTTTTCCCTGTACTTGACACATCATTAGAGAAATGGCAAACTTGGTTAGACCTTGAAAAATGTTCTCCATTGTCTGCTGAAAAAATAGCACAAGCTGACAAATCCTTAAGAGTATTAATTGTGTCATACTTCTGGCAATTCTCACCTAACCTCAATTGCAAGCGCACATGGCTCTTGTCCAGTTTCATGAAGAACAGCCCTCCAGCCAGTTTTGCATTTCAGTCCTTAATAAGAGGGATTGGGTGTTTATCCATCTGCAAAAAGCATTTTACCGTTTATTTAAAATCTCTACAAAGGCGAACTGACCCGTTGGTCTTCACAACCAGTCCCATTGCCCATTCCACAAACTGGGCTGATTTGACAATTCCTTCGCTTTCCAGTCTTTTGACTTCAGTCTCTACCTTTGCCTGCAAGGCAAATGGCACTGGTGGGGCCTTGCAGAATCATGGAATTGCTTCCCGGTCAACATACAAGGTGGCCCTGGCTCCTTTGATAGTCCCTAGACCTTCTCAAAAAACCTCCAGGTATTTTATTAGAGCTACACTCAGGTAGCCATTTTCTAATCAAACAATGTTGAGCCAATCTAGGTGAATCCTTCTTAACCAATTTCACCCCATCAATCTTGGGCCTGAGGTTTTTACTACAATCAAGGTTAACTGAACCAGCTGTTTCTCATAAGAGACAGAAATTGAAGTTGTAACCTTAATCCATAACGGTTCCCCTTATTCAAGCTGAAGTCTCGCATAAACTTAAGGGTTAACATCCAAAACGAATTTTATTAAAGACTGGGTCTGCAATCAGTGAAACGGCTGCAGCGGTATAGGCCTCCATCAAAACCGAGTAACCATTTAACCATATGTTATTTTTGACTGGTTCCGATTTGGATGTTCCTAAGCAATTTCACTATTCCAAAACAGATGTAGGCAGACTTTCCATGGTGTGCAGTCTCCTGGATACCAGCCTATGAGTTCTCTCACTCAATTTAGGTCTAATGGGGTTCTTTCGCTGTCACGAGTCTGCCTACCAGCAGCAACTACAATGGTTTGCCAGCCTGGATTCTGAAGAAAATTTTAACTGTTTAGCTGAGGCCAGGCTTTGTTTCGGGGTTTTACTGTGGGCTGACCTAGCGTGATCTATTCAAGATATGTCCTGAATAAGGTTATACAATTGCCTTTGCTCCAGTGGTGTTCCCTAAGCTCAGTTGGACTGGCCAGGGTGTCCACTTCATTTAGAATACACTGCAACTCACATGCAATAGGGTCAATGTCACTTGTCACATTTTCCAATGGTAAAGCCAGTTTTGTGCTTGTTAGAAGTCCAGTTGGCCTTCAGTTAGTAGGCATTTTTGCTTGGTTACATCATTAATCCCAATATCCAAATGGTCTCTCAGCATCTCATCAAGGGTTAAACCAAAGTCACATGTCTCTGTTGGTCGTCTCAACCTACTCAAAAATCCCAATACAGGTTGCCCTGGTTCTTGAGTTGCTGAGTAAAACCGATACCATTTTAGTATTAGAAGAGGCTTGTCATCATACTATTCCTTAAATAAATCCATCAACTCTTGAAAGATTTTGGTATCTGGTGCCTCAGGACAAGTTAGGCTGTTAATAACCAGAAAATCTGTGGGTCCACAAGCTGTCAGGAGAATTGCTCATTGCTTCTCATGCCCCACTGCCATTAGCCTGGAAAAAATAACACATTGAGCTCCAAGATGTTGCTTGGCCTGCTGTGTTCATCCTGCTCCACACTTTGTTATCTCGGATTCTTCAGCATCTGCAGTTCCCATTATCTCTGATCACATTCTTTCCACATATTGGGCCTCAGTCTTCCATGGCAGGATTGAAAAAGTCAAGCTTCCCAAATAATGGCTGATGCCAGAAATGCTTATCCTAACTCAAAGATGACTGCTGTGAGCAAATTTCTTCAGGAGCATGCTTTTTTCTCATCGCCATTGAAATGATTCCATGAAGACCAGTGTCCTGTCACTACATCACCTCATAGACTGGAAAGTCCTTGACACTGATCCAGCTTCCTCAGCACCAGCTCTCAGAGTGAACAGAACATCTAACTGTGTTTCTATCTGTCAGCCAGGGCACCCTGATTGGACCAGAGTAACCCCCCAGTCAGGGAACTCATGTTCCATGAGGTCAACCTGACTGACCTCATTACAATCACTACATAACCTATCTATTGCACGGGCATGCCATCTCACTACACTATATGAGCTGTTGCTCAAGATGAAGGTTTCTGCCATTATTCTCATTAAGTGTAGGGAACTAGAGGGCCTGATTGTCTAATGTGTTAAAGGAAAACTATGTCCTGCTCTGACTGGAATTAACAAGCTATAGCTTATTACATGTAATTTTTCTGGAGACTGAGAGCAGGAACAGACATTAGATCTCCATCTTAAATGGGGCAGCCCTTATTTTAAACTGTGTCCTCTCATTCTACCACTTCCCCTAAATTTGCAAAGAAACAAAGGGAAAGGATTTCAATAAGTAGAAATCACAAACGAACCGCATTTTCTAAAAGGTTTTTCTCTTACTTTCTGCTTTGCATGACAAAAACAATAATTAAGAAAGACAATCTTTCCTATGTTTTCCTATATAGACGATCAATCTTTCTGATAGGTCAATGCCACCTGTTCCATCAACATCAATCCCTTCAATCAAATCTCTGATCATTGTCCAGTTTCTGAGTGTGAAGAAAGGATTCATTCATGAATGAGTCATTAAATTCTATCTCAAAACTACGTTAAGATTCGACAGCGATTCATTGATCTACTCTGAATTTGTAACTTTTTTCCTGAAACCGTCAACATGTCTCAAAATGAATTAAAGCTGACTGCATTTGTCAAGTCAGCAGCGACCATGCAGATGTTTCCACATGAAAAAAAAATGTGCAATGAGTCATTTTTAAAGGGCATTGGACAGATAATGGAGCAAAGAGACTGTGAAGTCAATCATGAAATTTCATGTCCTAAAAATGGCTGGTGGAATATTTCGCAAGAATCTCTGAGACAGTCCCATTATGTTGTCCACTGGAAGTAAATTCTGACTTGCTGCAACATTTCATCTTTCCCTTTTTTTTAACTTTTACCACTATTCAGGGAACAATGTTAGTGTTAAAGCAATTTTTGGCAACAGAGTATGTTTGATTTATGTGCCAAGAATTGGCCGGTTCCTAAATTAGAGATGAAAGAACTTTGTTGATATCTTTTTGAATACAAACAATCACTTGGATGTCTTCAACACCTATATGGAGAATAATGCATTAATATCGAGAAAATTATACCGTTAAAATCACAATTGAAGAGCATTGTTTAGTGGAGCACTTTGAAAGGAAGATGGTCAGGACACTGGTTTGGTGCTGGGTTGGGGGTGTGTGGTAGGTGAAAGGCAGCCATATATAATCCTGATTTCTGCATATATTTTTCATATAAACCTGTTACACGGCCAATTAGCTGGACAGTTGACTTGTAGTGCAGAGTGGCATCAACACTGCTGAGTGTATTTGTTATAGATTTGTTTAATTCAACCATCTTGAACAGAGATTGCACCTCAACAATATATGGAATCGATTGGTTAAAATGTTATCTAGAATCACTCAGTTGTAAGCTTTGAAATAAGGTCAGGAAATATGAAAGGTTCTTCAGGTTTGCTTATGGTTTGGGGATGACAACATGAGGTCACAGGAGTGGATTAAGTCACAATGTTACTACAGATGTACTATCTACAAAGATACCCTTGCTGCTAAGCAATCCTTCCATGAAAACAACACAAATTAAATTGGACATGAGACATGATAACGCAATGGTCTTTCAAAATCAGTAGATTTGCAAATTACACAATTAAGACTTATTATTCCTATAACAAAATCTAGCATTTCTAATGAGAATGTTGAAAAAACTAATTTCATCAGGTGACAATAGTTTGAGAGAGAAAAGACAAATTCTCTTGAAGACAAAAAACAAAGGTTAACCTTTTTTTTAAAAAACACACAGTTGCATGTTTTTCGCCAACAGTCACTAACCCCTTAAGAAACTCATAATGTGTGAGGTGGTTTTGAGATGTGATAACACATGAATGCAAATCTTGATGAATACAATTGTTCAGTATTAAATAATCCAATCAACATTCTATTCATTACTATTGCATCTATTACATTCATTCCTGAACCCCACTCCGCCCCCCAGTATAGAAGCTCCTGAAGTACCACAAGGTAGAGACTGTACATTCACTTACAAGGAATTCATTGCCTCAATGATGTCCAATTTTTGTGATGCTCTGTGAACTAACGATTTAATTGTTGAAGTTTAAGAGTACTCTCTCCCCTATGCAGACCCTCTCTCCCCTTCAGAGACCATCTTGTTTCCTCTGCAGCCCTTCTCCCTTGATTTGCCCCTTTTACGCCCCTTTACAATCCCTCATTCCTTGTTGCAGCTCCATCTTCAAACTCACTCTCTCTCTGCAGCTTATTTCACCTTTTTGCAATCTGACTTACTCAGAGCCTTCTCCCAGTTCCCCAGGCTGCTAGCCTCACTGTTTATCCCTCAACACCTGCACGCCACCCCTTGGTCTTGGCTTCACTAGTCTTGCTTCCTGAACCTACCCCATGGCCTCAGTTCCTTAGGCCCAGAAACATCACCTTCTCCTGACTCTGTGGGCTGTTACGACTCTGACAGCAGGAGTGCATTGGTAATCAAGATTCTATGAAATATTCTAAAAGTATAGATGTTCAATTGAGTCATCAAAATTATTAAATTGCTTTATCTATGATTAAAAAAGTACTCAAACCAGGTTTAATCCACAAACACAAGAATGTATTTTTTCATGAAACAACTTATTCTTTAACAAGTGACAAAATA
Organism: Stegostoma tigrinum; assembly: GCF_030684315.1. NCBI lineage: Eukaryota > Metazoa > Chordata > Chondrichthyes > Orectolobiformes > Stegostomatidae > Stegostoma > Stegostoma tigrinum. The sequence continues at coordinate 35,444,072 of NC_081378.1, forward strand.
GATTATCAACTGCTACTATGCAGCCTTAAACTATACCTCATGTAACCCACATACACACATATGCACAATCAGGTACACAAACAGTTCCATAGAGTTATTAAGGGTGGAAAAAATGAGGCAAAAAAAAGCAAGTCTTGTGTATCAAGAGTCTAAATCACAAAGGTGGAATGAGGTGACTTTCTGACACTTGTTTTTCATCAGCGAGATCATGTTGCTATTAGTTGCAGGGAAATCGAAGATCCTCAGATCTGCAACTCAGTTAGACCAGTCTTTTATTAAGTTAACAGTTAGTTTCCAGAGCCTTTGATTGTTGTCTTTTATTTATAGATAGAGATAGGGAGAGAGTGCTAATTCCTGGGCCTTCCACAGGAATTCTTGAGATTTTGCATCTACACACATATTTGTGAATTCTTTTGTACCAATGGATCCTGATTATTTTTATAATGGTTGATTTTTATTTTTCATAGTTAACTCAATTAATTTGATTATACCCCTTGACCATTCTAGAACAAACTTAGTCTTTCTTTCTAACCTCTGAATGGGTGATGGGTGAGTCCAGGACCAGAGGACACAGTTTAAAAATAAGGGGTAGGCCATTTAGAACAGATTTGAGGAAAAACTTCTTCACCCAGAGAGTGGTGGATATATGGAATGCTCTGCCCCAGAAGGCAGTGGAGGCCAACTCTCTAGATGCTTTCTAGAAAGAGATAGACAGAGCTCTGAAAGATAGTGGAATCAAGGGTTATGGGGATAAGGCAGGAACAGGAAACTGATTGTGGATGATCAGCCATGATCATAATGAATGGTGGTGCTGGCTCGAAGGGCCGAATGGCCTACTCCAGCACCTATTGTCTATTGTCTATTGAAAGTGTATGCTATTTCCTGCCACCTTCAAGTATGTCATCTGAATAAAGATCAGGAAAGATTTTATTTCAAGATGGTCTGTCTGTACATCTTCAGACACCAAAATATAAAGTAAAACATCTAAGATTTACCCAATGTTTTGGACATCTTCTCTCTTCATATAATGATCTCATTCTCACCTCATTTTGCCTTGCATCATCATTAGTTTAATCAGTTAATCGCAATCCCTTTGTTCATTTCCTCCCTTTCAGCTAGCTCTGTACTTGGTTGAGAGTTCCTATCTTCTATATCTTCAGTTCGCATCTCCATGAGTTATTGGACACTTGCCAAATGCATTTTTTTTCAAGAATGGGTTGTGGACAAGTATTCTCTGACAGTACATTTTATATTAAATACTTTATAACAGCACTTGTAAAATTTGTTTTTACAAGATGCCAAATAAAATGTTTCTTCTCTATAAAAAGAAATCTTCATATTTAGATTTTTGCTGAAATCACTATTGAAACATGGAAATGTATGTATTAAGTAAATTTATGAGATCTGTTGTCCCAACAAGAATGAGACTTGTTGCTCATTCTGAACAAGTCTCAATATTCATGTATGGTTAATTTTAGAAGACAAAATTAATTGTTTGCTCAGAAAGCAAGTGCTCCTGAGCAAGTCTGAGTTTAATAAACTTTTATTTCACCATTTTTCTATGGCAAAAGGGTCAACACTTTCAGAATTTGTCAGGACAAAAGTGTTATAAGTATTTCACCTTTTGCCTTATTTGAGAAATTTACCTTCTCTGCTTGGATGCCACGGTGACTCAGTGTTTAGCATTACTGTTCCCGTAGAGTCAGGGACCTGGGTTCAATTCTAAACATGGGTGACTATCTGTGTGGAGTTTGCATGCTCTCCCTGTTTCTGTTGGGTACTCTGGTTTCATTCCATAGTATAAAGATGTGCAGATTAGGTGGATTGGCCATGTTAAATTGCCCTGTAGTGTCTAGGGAATTAGTCATGGCTAATACAGGATTGCGCATCTGGGTGTGATGCTTTTCAGAGTGTCAGTCCAGAAATGATGGGCTGAATGACCTCTTTATGCACTGTAGGGATTCTGTTTGATGTTCTTTATTTTGCTGTTGGTCTCTATGGGCACAGCTTGTGGATAACATTTGGCATGTGGATGAATTTTCACAGTTGCCAGAATGATCTGAGGGTAGGCCATGTTCCAGGCAACAATGCTCTGCAAATGTCTTTGTCTGCAATAGTGAGTGAAATTAAGGAAAAGACCCTCATACTGATTAGGGAGTTATAAGCATTTTGAGATGTCAATATTGTTTTATTCCCCAACCTGTAGAAATTTCAAAATATGCTTAAGAACGCTTTGGAATGCAGGTACGTAGCACTGATCTCAAACTTAACATTATAATTTCCACCTTAACCACGAGATTGTCATATTGCATTTGTACCATTGAAGTGTTATGGGGAAATGCCTCCTAACTACTGTTGTGAGCTTGGTTTTCTCATAAGTGACCCTGGTCACCCATTTGAAATGATGTACAGTCTTGACTACCTCGGGATCTGGCAGTTTTCTTGCAGTTTTATTTAAAGATGGGCAAAAATTAGCAATGACAGTTTTTACAGATTTCTGTTGGTTTGCCTGAAACATTTCAAGTGGTCTGACTCATGGTGGGGCAAGCTTCTATAAGTATTTTGTCTATCAGTTATTCTTTTAGCAATTAACCTAGTTAGGGCACATTGATTAACAATTAAGGCACAGCGTTAATATAATGAGTACAAAGTCACACAACAGGGATCAACTTACCAACAAGAAATAAGATCCATTGAACAACCCACTCTTTCCAAAGACAGACCTCCTACACAATAAGTTTTTAGTCAGCAGCTGAAGTTTCAAAACCAACTTGATGTTGAATATTTTGAATGGGTAGTCACAAAAAAATTATTCTTCCAAATGTGTGAAGAGTTCAAAAATATGCAAATAGAGAAAAATAACCAGAAATAATGCATTAAGACAAAGCTCATACATATCAAAAAGAGTTTGGGACGAACTATTAATCCAAAAGCAGAATGGATTCTTTAAGCCTAAAGAATTGACAGGGAAAGCAGAGACTTTATAATCCATATTTTGTTCATATAACCACTATTTGATAAAATGTTTCATTGACATAAATATATTGATGCACAAAATTGCACCAAAGTACATTTTTGAATAGTACACAAAGGAAGAATATATTCATTATTGAAATCGAATGTACAATGACTTTATCCCCAAGAGCATGAGGATCCTAAGCACACATTGCATGAAAACATGCCAGTCTTTCAGTGCAATCATGCCCTCATTAGTATTCAAGTCAGATAGAACGTTGCTGGAAAATTGCTTCTTCAATTTTATCCAGGACTGGCAGCTTGAAAGAAGAAGATCATCAGATGCTCAGCACCAATGAATGTGGCACTATCTTTAATTAGTAAACTCGATTGAAGTTAATTGAGGGGGCCTAAATTAAAAATCAGAGTATTGAAGAGAATCAGGTTCCAATCCTTTTTTATTTCTGATGAATCACTAGGCCCAATTTGCACGACAGTCTTTTCATTGCTATGTGATTGGTGTTGAGATGCACACTTGAAAATGTACCTTTCCCTCAGCAGATATCAAAATGAAACTTGAACCTATTTGTACCTGCCATTGTTTTGATTGTAATCTGCTCTTAAAGAGGTTTTGTAATAAACTGAAGTGAAAATTGACTTGACACTGATTCTATATCCCATAATTCACTATGATCACCATGGAAACACTGCCGTCTTTGACAAAATTTGTATTCAGATAGCATGGGTACCTTTTTGCACTAAATGTGCTACAACTCTGAAATCATCGTATGGGACTGTGCAAATTAGCCTGCAATGAAAATAATGCAGTTGGTGGCAATTCTCAATCCTTTGTGATAAATAATCCAAAATTTGTTTAGTAAGTTGTTAGAAGATAAAGCAAAGAGCAGTTGCTATTCCTAAGTTATTAATTCATCTTCTCAATTTGGTTTTAGTATGGCCAACAGTTCAATTCATGGTAATACACAAAGCCTAAGGGACTCATTCAATGCCGTTTATAATTATAGCTACAAATACATTTCATAAGATGTTTATTAAATTGACCAACTATGGAGATTTCCATATCATTTCAGGATTTAAATTTTTTACTACAAGGTGAGTGTTTTTCATATTTTTGACATAAATATTACATACGCAAAGATTATTTTGGACTGTGCAATTTGATGCCAAATGAGCAATTTATTTTGTAAGGTCACTAGGGAAGTCAACATTATTGGGAAGCTATCCTATGTCAGGCATCATTACTGAAGTCTACAAAATCCATTATAACTTGACCAAATGCAAAGCAATTTGTCTGCATTCAGCTCTTCCAGCCTGAAAAATGCACAGATATACAGGCAACAACATTGTCTTGATTGCAATGAGGTCAGCCAGGTGTTCCTTATTATCAGATTATCAGCCCCAATCAGGGAAACCTGGCTGACAGATAAAAACAGGAGTGTCAGACATCCTGTTCAGTTTGGGAGCTAGCTCTGAGAAACTGGATCAGTGTCAAGGACGCGCTATATGTAACTAATGAGTGGGTCATGGGATACAGTCCACTGTGGAGTTATTTCAAACATATTCAAAAATCTTTGCTGATGAAAGAGAGGTTATAGGAGATGCAACAGTTTGCAAGGACAGAGGAAAGTACACACATCATAACATTAACAAATATAGAGTACAGGAGAAGAGGTTGGTAGGTGAACTATTAGTTCAGTAGCTAAGCAAACATGTCCAAAATGTTTCTGCAGAAAATTATTCACATGGATCAAAAAACAAATATAGAGTTCTCTTGGTATTATCGCCTCAGAACCAACCAATGCCAATATTTTTCCACTAGGTTACATTGCTTTTCTAGACTTTATCATTATAATAGATCATAGAATTCCTACTGCGTGGAAACAGGCTCTTTGGCCCAACAAGTCCACACTGCCCCTTGGAGCATCCCTCAGACCCATTCCCCTATAATCCACCTAATGTGCACATCCCTGAACTCTATAGCAATTTAGAACATAGAACATAGAACAGTACAGTGCACTACAGGCCCTTAGGCCCACAATGTTGTGCTGACCTATATCCTACTAAGATCAATCTACCCTGCATACCCTACATTTTACTATCTGCTATATAGTGATCCAAGAGTTGCTTAAAAGTCTCAAAAGTATCTGACTCCACGACCACTGCTGGCAGCACATTCCACATGCCCAACACTCTGTGTGAAGAACCTACCTCTGACTTCTCCCCATACCTTTCTCTAATCACACTAAAATTATGCCCCCTCATAATAGTCATTTCTACCCTGGTAAAAAATCTTTGACTATCCACTCTACCTATGCCTCTCAGCATCTTGTACACCTCTAACAAGTCACCTGTCATCCATCTTCGCTCCAATGAAAAAAGCCCTAGCTCCCTCAACCTTTCCTCATAAGACCTGCCCTCCAATCCAAGCAGCATCCTGATAAATCTCCCCTGCACCCTCTTCAAAGCTTCCACATCCTGTAATGAGGTGACCACAACTGAACACAATGTTCCAAGAATGGTCTAACCAGAGATTTATAGAGCTGCAGCATACCTCGCGGTTCTTAAACTCAATTCTCCTGCCAATGAAAGCCAACACATCAAAAACCTTTTTTACAACCTTATCGTCTTGGGTCACAACCTTAAGGGATCTATGAACGTGGACCCCAAGATCCCTCTGTTCCTCCACACTGCCGAGAATCCCGCCATTAACCCTGTATTCTGCATTCAAATTCGGTCTTCCAAAATGAATCACTTCACACTTTTCTGGGTTGAGTTCCATCTGCAACTTCTTTGCCCAGCTCTACATCCTGTCAATGTCTCATTGCAACACATAACAGCCCTCTATGCTGACACGACCAACCTTTGTGTCATTGGCAAACTTACTATTCTCCGCCACCTGCAATCTGACCCTGCTACCAAGGATATATTTTCCTCCCACCTTTATTTGCCTTCTGGAGGGACTGCTCTCTCCGCCACTCCCTCATCCACTCCACACTCCCCACCAGCCTCACCATCCCCTTCACCTTTCCCTGCAATCGCAGCAGGTGCTACACCTGCTACTACACCTCCCCCCTCACCTCCATCCCAGGTCCCAAAAAACCTTTCACATTAAACAGATGTTCACCTGCACATCTTTTAATGTGGTCTATTGTATCTGCTGTTCCCAATGTGGCCTCCTCTACATCAGGGTGACCCAACTGGAGGCTTGGAGACCACTTTGTGGAGCACCTACACTCGGATTGAGACAAACAACAACACCTCCCAGTCGCAAACCACTTCAACTCCCCCTCCCACTCCCTGGATGACATGTCCATCCTGGGCCTCCTCCAGTGTCACAATGATACCATCCAGAAACTGGAGGAACAGCACCTCATATTCCGCCTTGGAAGCCTACAATCGATTGATCTCAATGTGGACTTTACTAGCTTCAAAATCTCTCATCCCAAGACCAGCCCTCCCTGTCAACCCTGCTTCCTTAAACTGTCTGTCCTCTCTCCTACGTATCTGCTCCTCCCACCTCACTGGCCAATCCCCATCCCCACTTCCTACCTACACTCACCTTTACTAGCTTCATCCCCACCTCCTTGACCTGTTCATCTTGTCTCCCACCTATCTGCTCCACCGCCTACCTAGTATCACCGGCACTCACTCTCTATTTATTTCAGAGCCTCTCCCCTCCCCTCCCCCAATTGCTGAAGGGTCCCAGCCTAAAATGTCAACTTTCCTGCTCCTCTGATGCTGCCTGGCCTGCTGTGTTCCTTCAGCTCCACACCTTGTTAATCCACCTTTCCACTTCCTTATCCAAGTCATTTTTCGAGATCACAAAGAGCAGAGGTCCCAGAACAGATCCCTGAAGAACACCAAGCTCCAGGCTGAAAACTTTCCATCTACTATTATCCTCTATCTTCTATTGGACAGCTAGTTATGTATTCAGACAGCCAAATTTCCCTGAATCCCATGCCTCCTTACTTTCTGAATGAGCCGAGCATGTGGAACCTCATCAAATGCAATCCTCTGGAAGAGTTTCAGAACCACAGTTTCCATTTCCTCAGGCATCCAGTGCTAATAATGTTTATGTTTTCTCTGCTTACACCACTTCCAAATTTATCTTTTATTCATTTACCACACTCTTCTGCCTTACACTATTGTTCCTTTTGTCACTGAATTACTTTATGACTTCCCTGTCTTACAGCCCTTTCTTTTTATTCCAAAATACTGCCTCACAGTGCCAGGGATCTGGGTTCAATTCCTGCATTGGGTGACTGTCTGTGTGGACTTTGCACATTCTCTCCATGTCCACATGGGTTTCCTCCGACTGCTCCTGTTTCCTCCCAAAGGGCAGGTGAGGCGGATTGGCCATGGTAAACTACCATGTAGTGTCCAGGGATGTGCAGGTTTCGTGGTTTGCCATAGTAAAATGTGGGGTTTTGTGGGATGAGTGGGCCTGGATGGGATGCTCTATGGAGGGTCAATAGGCCAAAAGGCTTCTTTTTGCACTGTAAGGTTTCTATGATTCTACTCAGTGGGTCTGGTAGCAGCTGTGGAGAGAGAAACAGAGTTAATATTTCAGGGTGACAAGCTTTGTCATAATTTTTTTTCTCATGGCTCTCAGCCACAATCACATGGAGCAACATTTAACAAGGCTCCAGAAGCCAAATGGCCTAACTCTGTACCTCGATTTTCTGGTCTTATGGACTTTCTCCTATCATTGGTTTTTCATCAACTGTAAGTCAATTCAAGGATGATGTCTACTCCATTCACAAATTTCTGTGTGGGTCTTTGTGTGACTGAATGGGCCAATTCTCAACCTGCAGATCTTTGGACATACAGGCCAAGATGTCCCATGAGGCAGTGAGATCCATAGTGCAGGATTTGCTCTCTTGCTGGGAGATGGAATACCATGTCAGAAAATGTGAGGTTTTGCACTTTGGTAGGATGAATAGATGCATTGACTATTTTCTAAATGGGGGAAAAGGCTCAGAAATCTGAAGTACAAAGTGATTTAGGAGTTCTGGTTCAGGATTCTCTTAAGGTTAAAATGCAGGTTCAGTTGGCAGTTAGGAAGGCTAATGCAATCCTAGCATTCATTTTGAGGGGGCTAGATAACAAGAGCTGAGGCTGTTTCAGGCTCTGGTCATACCACATTTGGAATATTGTGAGCAGTTTTGCGGCCCGTACCTAAGGAAGGATATCATAGAACCCCTACAGTGTGCATACAGGCCCTTTGGCCCAACAAATCCACACCAACCCTTCAACCATCCCACCCAGACACATCCCCCAATAGTCCATACATCCCTGAACACTATGGGCAATTTAGCATGGCCAATCCACCTAAACTGCACATCTTTGGACTGTGGGAGGAAACCGGAACACCTGGAGAGAATAGACACAGGGAAAATACACTAACTCCACATGGACAGTTGCCCAAGGGTGGAATCAATCCTGGGTCCCTGGCACTGTGAGGTAGCAGTGCTAACCACTGAACCACCGTGTTTGCTAACCTTGGCTGGAGTCCAGAGCAGGTTTTCAAGAATGATCCCAGAGATGAAGAGTGTGACACATGATAAGAGGTTGAGAATTCTGTGTCTGCACTCAATAAAGTTTGGAAGGATAAGAGGGATCTGACTGAAATTGACAGGACACTGAGAGGCATGTATACAGTAGACATGGAGAAAATGTTTCCATTGTTAGGCCAGACTAGGACCCAGGGACACAGCCTCAGTGAAGGGACAACCCTTCTGAACTCAGATGAGGGGGAATTTCTTAAGCCAGAGAACTGTTGAATCTGTGGATCTCATTGGCACAGAAGGCTGCGGAGACCTAGTCAGAGAGTGTAATTAGAATGGAAATAGATATGTTCTTGATTAGTAGGGCGATCAAACATTATTGGGAGAAGGCAGGAGAATGGAGTTGAGAAATATGTCAGCCAAAATCAAATGGCAGAGCTAGCTTGATGGGCCAAATGGCCTAATTCTGTTCCACGGACAGATGGAATCTATTTAAATGTTAAAGGAATGTTATAAGCAGCAGCAAAGAAACGGCACATCATGGCAGACTAACCTTAAGTAGTTCCACTGAGCAGGATATGAGTTTATTCATTAAATTTAGTCATACTCTGAATATTACAGCACAACAGGTGGCAAGCAATTAAAATTTTCCATTAATTTATCATGCATAGATTTAAAAGGGACGTTAGGGACAATATTTTCACACATAGGATAGTTCCTATGTGGAATGAACGGCCAAAGGAAGTGGTAGATTGTAGGTTACATCAGATTACAACATTTAAAAGACATTTGGATAGGTACATAAATAGGAAATGTCTAGAGACACATGGGTCAAACACAGGCAAGTGGATCAATTCTGTTTGGGAAACTTGGTTAGCATGGACGCGTTGGAACGAAGGGTTGGTTTCTGTGCTGGCTGACTCTATTACTCTATCTTATGGTCTGATGGTCTTATAGTGTAAAACAGAAGCAATGGAATCAGCCTCCACCATTCCTCTGAAGTGTACACTGAAGAACTAATGGGCTCCAGTTCATTTTTCTCATAAAATATTCTGCCATGAAGAGGCAATGGGCTTCAAAACAACTTTGACTCCTAAATGCATCTCAATCGACAAAATAAATTAACAAGACCTGCTAAATTGCTTGTACTTTGCTAAAATACCACTGGATGGCAGCAAAGCTACTTCAGTTTTTTTAATACAACAAAGAAGACTGTCCCTTGTGAATGCAAAGCTTGATCAAATCTGGGACAAGCAATTCCTAGAAAGTCTTTTTTTTGTTTTACTTCACATGTAATATCACCTTATTTCCCCTTTTATCCTGTCCTGACAGCAGAGATCTTGCTGGAATCCCATGGTGTCAGCGTCCCTTTACCCATTCTGCAAGTGAGAATTTAAAGGGTTAGATAATGAAGACAGAGTGCACAGATCATGCTTAATTGCCTTGAGAATGGAAGATCAACAGATGATCTAAATGCCATGTTTGAAAAAGATCAAGGGTTTGAGAGGGGAAAAAGAAACGTTTTCTCTTATGGCAGCAGCTAGGAAAAGGCTGAAGTCAAGCTACCGTTGGGGAGGCTAGGCGACCACTTTACACAATGCCTACATTCTGTCAGTGATAATGACCCTGAGCTTCTTGTTGTCTGCTACTTCAATACATCATTGTGTTCACTGAAAATATGTTTTGCATATCCAAGTCAAAATTATTAATCTAACCAGGAGGAAGTAGTAACAACACTGACTCCAAAATAATGTCAAAAGTCATATGACACCAGGTTATAGACCAACAGGTTTATTTGAAATCACAAGCTTTCAGAGTGTAGTCCCTTCGTCAAGTGATGTGAGATAAAGAAGAACACAGACACAGGATTTATGGGCAGAGAGATCGAGGGCAGAAAGATCAAAAGTTCATACAAATGTGTGAGTGGAGTGCCAAATAATAAGTCCCTGCAAATGATCCAAAGGGTTAGGTGGTGAGAAAAGCATCAACAGCTGAATAACAAGCGAAGGGATGACCTATAATCTGATTAAATGAGGCAGAGAGATAATTATAAAAAATTTAAAATAAGGTTGATGCTAGAGACAAAACAAATGACGCTAATAACATGATAGGTACAAGAGTCACAGCTAAGTGTTTACCCAAGGTCATTAATAATCCAAACTGTACAAACTAATTAAGGTAGCGAAATCATAACAATTTATCCAGGTCATGGTGGCAAAGCAGGACAATAAGGAAGATTTTACAGATATAGAACAGTGTGGTGGGGTCATATGTAGCACAGCATGAACCCAAGATCATGGTTGAGGCCCTCTTCATGGGAATGGAACTTAGCTATCAGTTTCTGCTTGGCGATTCTGCTTTGTTGTGTTTCTCGATGGCTACCTTGGAGAATGTTTACCTGAAGATGGGAAGCTTAATGTCCTTGACCGCTGAAGTGTTCCCTGACTGGGAAGGAACAATCCTGTCTGGTGATTGTTGCGCGGTGTCCAATCATCCATTGATATAATGTCTATCCAATATATCATGCCTCGAGGCATCCTTGCCCGCAGCATATGAGATAGACAACGTTGGCCTAGTCCCAGTTGGGGAATACTGTCAAAAACATTCAGCTTCCGATCTTCAGGTAAACGTCCTCCAAGATGGGCTTCAAGATACACAACAATTGTACTGCCAGCATCAACTCACACCAAAACTTTATCAAAGAACTTAATCTAGTTCATTAAATACAATTTTGCTTCAATACATCCATGCTGATTTTCCATTTATTGATTATATACCACCAGGGGATAATTATTTATTTTGCAGACTAATGTGCAAGTTTCTCCACCATGGATGCAGGGCTGATTGTCCTGTAATTACAACACATCTCCTACTTTAAGATAACACGGCGTAGAGGTGGATGAACACAGCAGGCCAAGCATCATCACAGGAGCAGGAAAGCTGACATTTCGGGTTGAGACCATTCTTCAGAAAAATGTTCTGAAGAAGGGTCTCGACCCAAAACGTCAGCTTTCCTGCTCCTCTGATGCTGCTTGGCCTGCTGTGTTCATCCAGCTCTACACCGTGTTATCTCAGATTCTCCAGCATCAGCAGTTCCTACTATCTCTATGTATCCTACTTTCCCTGATTTCCTATCTCCTAAAAAGCAATCAACCAAGATCCAATTAAATGGTAGGAAAGGTTTGACCATCTCCATGAAGTACTCAGGTTCAATGAAGCAATAAGTGTCAGAAAGCTATTCAATAATGTTTGGTGTCAGGGTTAATTCTAATCTTGTCTTCAATTGACTTTCACAAGATGTATTTTTTTTTAAGCAGTAATTAATTGACAACAATTGGGAATGAACCCAGTTGCATTTGTTTTCTAATCCCAAGCCAAGGTTACTATAGCCAATAGTAACTCCCTACTAATATTGTGGTAAGATCAGCTCCATTAACATGCAGCCAAGATCAGACTTAGATGTCATCAATCATGTGACTGCGAACAAATTTACCTACTGTGTAATTTCACATTGAGCTGCCAGGTGGTCTTATGGAAATATAGCACCCCCAGGTGCATAAATGGAAAATATTAATCCCAGTGAACAAACAGCACCTTCTGTTCAGCATTTCTCTTTTTGAAACATCCCAATCATGTTGTTGGAAAGTTTTTCAAATCCAGAACTTAAAAATACTTCTTTAAAGGTAGTCGGTGAAATCATTAATCATTTTTCAGTGCAATTAAGAGCAACAATATGAAGTATCTGTGGACATGTGTGTAGAAAAATAAGTAGTAGCAGCAGGAACAGGCCACAAGACATGCAACATCTCAAGACTGCTTCAACATTCATTAAGATTATGGTTGATCCTTGGCATCAGTTTCATTTTTCTTCCCATCGCCATATCCATCGATTCCCTTAGAGTCCAAAAATATGCCACTCTCAACCTTGAATATGTTCAACAATTGGCATTCACCGCCTTCTCAGGTGGAGAATTACAAACTTTCAGAAGACTCTGACAGTGGAGAAATTTCTCATCTTAGTTGTCAGACCATGCCACTTCATTGCAGACAGTCCATCTGAGAAATAGTCTGTAAGCATCTACCCTGTCAAAGCCACTTATAATCTTGTATGTTTCAATTTCATTGAGATCACCTTTCTTTCTACTACCATTCTACTCAATCTCTCTTCACTAGATGCCTCTTTGATACTAGTAACAATTAAGAGAATTTACATGTCAATTCCCCTCCCCTGACAGAAGATGAAAGCTATATATAGCACTCCAGGTATAGCCTTGTCAAGGCCATACACAGTTTCAGCAAGAATTTCTTACTCTTCTACTCCAGACCCCTTGCAATAAAACAAACCATTTGTCTTCCCAATTACTTATAGTACCTGCTTGTTAATTTGCAGTGTTTCCATTACAAGGATATCCAAATTCGTCTGAATACCAACATGTTAGTAGTTTTTATAACCTAAAAAATATCCACATTTCTATTCTTCCACTTAAAGTGAATAATTGTATATTTCTCCACATTGTATTTCATTTTTCATCATCTTTCTGAATCACTTAGCAGAATCTATGTCACAGCACCTCATTAGCCTTTGGTCTATTAATCTGGCAATATGCTAGATAATTTCATTGGTATCACAGGAAGTCTGGAATTATTAAAAGCACGGAAATATTTTTAAAATTATGCTCTCCTGCCCTTTAAAGTACCCTTCGGAGAAACTTAGGCTATAGTGCCAGTTTTCCAAGCAGTACCACAGATAAAATGCTCTGTTTTTTTGCCAGTTCATATAGTTAAGTTAAAGCACAAATACTTCACATGTGCTATCAGAGAGACTGAATGAATAACAAGTAATGCACAAATCATTTTGCAATCAGGATACACCTGCAATAATGATGAGAAAGAACTTAACAACTGAATTGATATAAATGCATCATTGGAGAAAATGGGCAAGTTGATGTCTCATGTTCCTGTTTGGAATTTTACAGTTTTGTGTGATAAAGCAGATGTTGATCCCCCTCTGAGAACTAGAACTGAAATAGCCAAAGAGGAACACCTCGCCTCATAATCTGTAAAAGGAGTGTGAAAAGTGGTGTAACCTGCTTTTCAGCAACTTCTACTAGTTAAGTAAAATAAATCCCTGATACTCACTTTAAAATCAACAAGGAAAAAGGATTATTTACTAACTCTAACAGTGAACAAATTAACTAAACTATTAACAAACAGAATAAATCCCTTCTAACTATTGACTATTCCCAAATATAGTAAGGTTCTAATGTTGGAATAAATACAAGGCCAACTTATATAAAAAAAAGTTTAGACTCTTGAAATTACAGCCAGCTTACGTGTCTTCTGAAATGTTCTGCGCCTTCTCCGTCCATTCTTCTGTCAGGAATATTAACTCGTTATGCCATTAGTACAGTTGTTGTAAAGATGGTGCTTTCTCTAAGATATAGCAGAAGCTGTGACAGCCAGCGATTCTCTCTTGACAACTGAGAGCTGGTAGCTCTGGTGGGTGGCAGTTAGTTCTGTGTCTTTGTCCAACTGACGCTTCTTTTATACCCGAAAGAACTTATCAATATTTCTTTTAATAGGATTGGTCCTATGTTGCCAAAACCATCAGATTTAAATTTAATTGGTTTTTGGTATCTAACTGTGTGGTTCAAATTGATTGACTAAATTCAAAAGTCCGTTGTCTTGGTTAAAAAAAGACTGCTACTTAGCCTGTCAATTGTATGGGCTTTTGATACAAAGTTTCAAATCAGGCACTCTCCATGTCCTTCCAAACTTTCAAGCTGCTGTTCAAGACATCCATTTTAAATCTCTTAACACAGAAAAAGCACAACATCTTTTAAAGGGATCACGCAATGCTTTCGCCCCAGCACTTTACAAACACCAAATTCTAACTTCCTGCCTCCCAATCCACAAATACTCTACCCAACTCTGCATCACTTCCTCTAACAGTTTGGAATGCTGCAGGGCAGCACAAATCTAAGAAACAAAAATAATGGAAAATCCAGACAGTAGCAAGCTCACTTCATAAAACAAAAGCCACACAATGTATTGCTAACAGAGTGATATTCTGGTGAAAAATTCTGTTCTCGGTCAGCTGTGAATCCATCAACAAGTAGAGGAGTCAACAGTAAATAAAATGTCACCAACGGCTGCTCTGGCAGTATATTTAGAAGAGATGCCAGTCCTGAAGCCAAAGTGAACCATAAAACTGAACTTGAACATTTCATACATGATATATAAGTACATGGTGGGTGTCAACAATTTCTAGTTAGTTAGCTCTTAAAACACTCTAATTTATTCAGTGTACTAATGGGCTTGCAGCACCATCGTGATAATTATTATGATGAGTGTGGCCAGGAGATTCCATAGAAATGCTTTTCTTTACTATTTATTCATTCACGGCTTGAGGGCTATGCTGGCTAGGCAGCATTTATTGCCCATCCATAATTGCCAGGAGGGCAGTTAAGAGTCAACAACATTACTGTGGGTCTGGAGTCACATGTAGGTCAGACCAGGTAAGGATGGCAGTTTCTTTCCCTAAAGGACATTAGTGAACCAGCTGGGTTTTTCCAACAATCGACAATGGATTCATGGTCATCATCAGATTGCGTAATTCCAGATATTTATTGAATTCAGTTTCTACCATCTGCCGTGGCAGGATTCAAACCCAGGTCCCCAGAACGTTAACTGGGTCTATGGATTAACAGTCCAGCGATAATACCACTAGCCCATTGCCTCCCCATAGTGATACATAAGCCAAAGGTATGAGGATACTTTAGTTAGAGTGCATTTACACTCAGAAGATTGATCTGAAAGGTTGAGAGTCCCCTGGGAGTCCCATTTACATTCGGAGCCACGTTCTGGACATTACAAATGACAACATCAGGTAACATGTTAAAACAACAACGTTATTGAATATAATGACAAATGTAACATAACAATTATCGATGTGTCTACATACATTAAAGGAAAGTCCACTTTATTATTGTAGGAACACTAAACCCAAATTAATCTAACCAGATTCCTAAAATGGTTAAATAAGCCTTGGTACATACATCACCAAGTCTCCAACCTTTCACTGGTGTGAATTCAATGGTCAGTAACTTTGACAAAGTTCCTTCCTCCACTGTCATCTTCAGAGGTTGACTGGCCTGCTTGGCTGCAATAGCGTATCCTGGAAAAGGTGTTCCCTTTAATTTCAAATTCTGGCTCCATTGTCGTTTTTCAATGCCTTTTTCACGTTTTCCCAAAACAAAGTGATTTTATCAATTCTTTCTCACAAATTTCACAAGATCGCCAGTCTTATCAGAACTCTGTATGTTTACCTGACCTGTCATTGTTTCTATTGTCATCAGGTTATGAGCAAATTGCCTATCCAGATGGTTGTTCATCCTAGCTGTGTGTCTATTCATCGTCCTGGTTTGTAGTTCAAGGGTCATCAGGGCCTATACAGTAAGAAGAGCTAAAATTAATCTAATTTTCTACCAACTAAAATAAAGTACTGCAGATGCTCGAAATCGGAAATAAAAACAAAAATGCTGGAGAAACTCTGCAGATTTAGCAACATCTGTGGAGAAAAACAGAATTAATTCTTCAAGTCCAAAACAATTCACCTTGAGAACTAGGCTGGAAAATGGTATTTTTTATCTCGTTGACAGAATGGGAGGACGACTAAGTGGAACAGACGGTGAGGATGCTCAGAGTGAAACACTAAGAGAGAAAATGGTGGGTCCACTCTGCTGACAGCAAAGCTGACAAGACATAAACAAGATGGGGGTTGGGGGTGGTGGAGGTTGGTGACCTGGTTTTTGAAAGGACAATCAACTTGAAGCTCCAAGTCATTCTTACAGTTAGAGCAGGGATGTTTCACAAAGCTGTCACCCTGTCTGCATTTTCTTCTTGCCAATTTAAAGAAGACCACATTGTGAATGTAGTAGACCAGATTGAAAGAAGCATTGTACAAGTAAAGTGGAGAAATTGTGACATTTCCTTGGAGAAGGCTGAGAGGAAACTTGATAAAGATATTTAGAATCATAAGGTATTAAAAGGTAATTAAGGCTTGAAATCACCAGGAGGTGGTGGCAATATGATAATATCACTGGAATAATAATCTAAATGCTCAAGCAAATGTTCTGGAAATGTGGGTTCAAATCCCGCCATATTGAAAGAATATTTGAATTCAATAAAAGTAATCAGGAATTGAAAGCTAGCTTCCTGGTAGCTATCTTGCCACATTGTAGGTTGTTGTTTTAAAAACCCATCTGGTTCACTAGTGTACCACCCTTACCTGATCTGACCTCCATGAAACTCAACTTCAGTAAGGTGGTTGACTTTTAACTGCCCTCTGAAAAGGTCCTAGCAAAGCACTCAGTTTAAGAGACAATTAGGCTAAGCCAACAATGCCCACTTTCTATGAATGAATATTTTAAAGCAAAATTATTTCAGACTATATTAAACATATAATCACTGAAAAGAGGAATGCCCACAGGGTTTTAAGCAGAATAAAATTGACAAATTCTGTTAAGATTGAACAATTACATTCTTTCACATTAAGTTACTCTCAAGAACTTGGCATCATCAGCAAATGAAAGAGATACAATGCCTATATTCTAGTTTTATTTCAGAAAACAAGTAAATATTTTACTGAGTCTCTTGTGGTGCAGTGGCAGAGTTCCTGACAATGCCCCAGCCCTGAACTGGGAGTCCTCAGTTCAAGTCCCCCCTGCTCCAAGGGTACGTAATAAAAAATTCTGACCAGGCTGATGAGAAGAATAGGCTATATTTGGAAAAAAAACAAGTAAATGCTTTGCTAATGGTATTTAGAATATTCTGAAACAAAGTCTGGTTTGTTTGTAAGCAATATAATTTCTAGACTTTGATCAGTGAAACAATATATTGATTGAATGTGCACAGTTGACTCACATTTATACAATTTTTATTTTGCACTTGCAAATGTCGAAATAACTTTTAACATTAGCTACTCTTTGATTTTATGGTTTTCTGCATTAGTTTTATGTTGTACAATACAAATAACTTTTCCTCTCTGTTCTTTACTTTAAAATAAATTATTCCAAACAAACACTACCAAGATGAAGAACATAAACAGATGCCCTCGAAAAGAAAATAACTGATAGGTGTTTTATTTATTTCGGAATGTGCCTCAATTAAGCAAGGCCTGAGACCATGAGTTCATGAGAACAGGCCATCATACATTCTAATAAATCAGCAAAGGAGATACCATAAATTGGTTTGCTATCTCAATGGTAAGTACCAAAATTCAATAAAATAATAGGCAAAGCTGTAATAAACAGGGATGCCCCCTGCCCTTGTAAATGACATCTTAAAAGACCAATTAGGGGTCTTGTAGATTTCTCAGATTCTCCAGCGTCTGCAGTCCTCATTATCTCTGATCACAATTTTAACCCCACTGCAAAGCCTCCTCCAGGGATGCCTAACCTGAAGAAGTTACCCTCCTCCCTCCGGACCATCCTCAGGGGATCTCTCTCCCACTGCAACTCTCTTGTAATCCTCCTGCTCTCTCCTGATTTATTTCAGAACCCTCTCCCCATCCTCCTTTTCTGATGAAGGGTCTAGGCCCAAAACATCAGCTTTTGTGCTCCTCAGATGCTGCTTGGCCTGCTATGTTCATCCAGCTCCACACTTTGTTATCTAGGGGTCTTGTAGAGTAATGGTGCTGTCCCAACCCTGAAACCAGAAGGCCCAGATTAATGACCCACTAGCTGCAAAGGTGTGTGATGAAAACTCTCTGATCAGGTCGACCCGAAAATATCTAAAAGACCAATGAGTAGATAATGGGAAATATCAGTTGGTGACTGTTATTAACAAAAAAAGAAACCAATCAGAAATTGGACGTACAGTACCTAGGCAATCCAAATTTCACCCTAAACTGTTTATGAATTGTGTGCGCATCACCTAGGCAATTAAGAGTCTAATCATGCAGTGTCTGGGCCAATCAGGACTCCAAAACGGTTTTAATTATGTTATGGAATGTGGCTCAGAAAGAGTTAATAAAGCTTCCTTTTCTGTGGTAATGTGCGCAGAAATAAATTGTACTCTAGTTAGCTGAGAATAATGATATTTTTATGGAGTAGCTTCATCCGCCATCTGGCTAAGTGCTGTTTCCGTTGCACTTATTTTTGATAACTTAATAAATTGGTGAACATTTGTTTGTTCTAAGTAGTATTGTACTCAGAGTGAGCCTGAATCTTGAAATTAAGGTTAAATAGATTCAGAATCCTACAAGGCCTGGGCAGAGTAGTTGGGGAGGAACTGTTCCAATTCATGAAAAAATGATACAGAACAAATGGTACAGATTTAAAGTAATTGGTAAGAAGACGCAATAGTGATATGAGGAATGACTTCTACACAATGAGTGGTTAAGTTATAGAATGCACTGACTGATGTATTGATTGAGACAGGTCCAATTGAACCAAGGGAACCAAAAGGGAATTGGACCAAGAAGGAACAATGTACCGGGTTATTGAGATTAACTAAATGAATTCATTTGGAGAGCTTGTGTAAATGCAATTAGGCTTATTGGCTGGCTTTTTTTCTTTGCTGTAGTGATTATGATTTTTGAAGTGCTGGACATTGCTATAGTGAGGGAACCAACACTGACGATAATTGACTGCAGACCCCAAGTATTCGTCCAAGAAGTTGCTTTATGTAATGATGTAGTATTGTCAGTTACCTTAACACAGTTTTCAGAGAGGTACAATATATGGGAGACAGGAAACAATGGTATTCATGATAACAAAGTGTGAAGCTGGATGAACACAGCAGGCCAAGCAGCATCTCAGGAGCACAAAAGCTGACATTTCAGGCCTAGACCCTTCATGTTGGTTTGAGATTCTAATGATCATTTGAGTCAATGGCTATTTGGAAGCTCTTGCTATGCTGTAAACAAACTAATGTGGTGCCCATTTTCAAAACTGGTAACAAAATTCATAACTACAGAGACACCACCATTTCACATTTTCCTAACAGAGTAACTACAAACCTGAAGCTTAAATATACAATAACCTGTAGTCAAAATAACTTAAGTTGGTGGGTTTGTAGTGGATAGTGGTAGACAGCCTAACCACAAAAAAGCGGAGTCAGAGATAGACCAGGTGAAAGTGAGGAGGATATTTGGTAATGGTAGGGGTTATGCTGGGCCATGGATTTACAAATTATGTTTGAGTACAATTTAGCTGTTGCTGATGGCCCACAGCATCTCCGGGAATACCTAGTCCTGAATTGCTAAATCCATTTAAGTCTACTCCATTTGGCATAGTAGTAGGTATTTTGGGATTGGTTAACTCAGTTGCCTGGATGGCTGGCTTGGTTTACACGGTGACATGGATAGCGCAGGTGCAATTCTGATACTGGCTGAGATTACCTTCTTCTCAACCTCTCCCCTCATCTGTGCTGTGGTGACCCTTTGGTTAAATCACCATTCATCATTCCCACTGAGGTCTGGTAAGACTATGGCAACTTTACCTTTTAGTTCCACAATCATGACACAGAGTATTCTCAATGTGAAGAAAGGACTTTTCTCCACAAGAACTGCACTGTGATCATAATGCTGTCATGGACAGCTGCATTAGTGGACAGCAGCAGGTACTGTGAAGTGTGAAGGATGAAGTGAAAGATGTTTTGCCTTCTCCTTAGTTCTGCACTGGATTGTCTTCAATTCTTGCTGCAGTCCCAGTCTAGCAGCTGTGCTTTTTAAGGACTTAATTAGCTCAGTCAGCGGTGGTTCTGCTAAGCCACTTTTTTTGGTCAACATTGAAGTCTCCCAACTAGAGTCCATTCTGCTGTCATGCTACTTCTGTGCTTCATCCATGTAGTGTTCAGCATGAAGGAGCATTGATTTATCTGTTGAGGAAGGATGGTATAAGGTATTCAGCAGGAGTTTTCTTTGCACTTATTTGACAAAATGCCACAATACTTCAATGTTGAGGACTTCCAGGGAAACTCCTTCCTGATTGTGCATAACTGTGCCATCACCTCTGAGACAATGTGAGGGCCAGTGTTGCAGGTATGGTTTCCTGGGTATAACTGTCAGACTATTGCTTGACTAGTTTGAGACATAGTGCTGCAATAATAGTTGAGGGCTGTTGCTGGATCAACAGGTTTCAGCAGAGCGAAGAGTTATTGAACTCCAAATTTAAAGCTGCTTACTTCCCACCAATGCTTCAGACCTGCTGAGTTTCTCCAGTAATTTTTGTTTGTGTTTCAGATGTCCAGCATACCCAGTTCTTTGTTTTGTGTTAGGTTTCCATTATTCTTTATAGGAGGGGGTGGGGGAGGTCAATTTTTTCAAGTGGGCAGCTAAGAATCAGACTGCACATGAGTGAACTAGATGGGTTTTCACGCAGATTGTGCACGGTCCTCATTTATTCCGATCTATGACTGAATCATGGTGAGAGTCAAACCAGCTACCCAGAAAATTTCCTGCGGATTAAAGTCCATTTACAGTCCAATTACCCCGTGTCTGCTACAGACTGACAGTTCTCCCGTTCTCTAGCATGTCAACTCGCAAGATCTTAGATCTCATTGGGTCAAAGGAAACTCTTGGAGAGACAAAAGAAAAAGGCCAAAAGTGACTGGTTTATGTTCGCCGGGTGCGCGTTTGGGTCGGGGGTGGGGAGTGCCTCTTGGCCGCCGGAATTTGGTGAGAAAGTGTTGAACGTGGGGCGGGGATTATAGTTGCAAGATGTCCAGTGAAGTGAAGCAGAGGAAGAAGAACGTGGCCGGCTGCAAGCAGAGCGACGGAGTGAGGGAGCAGGCTGCGAGAGGGAAGGTGTCAGAGGGCCCTGTGAGGAATGTGCTGTGTTTGCTGTCGCTACTCGCCAGTGCGGCCATGGCGGGGTAAGGAAACGGCGGGAGCCCGCCCTCTTCTCCCCTGTTGTCTCTCGACAACTTGTGGATCCCCGTTCCTTCTTCATTTAAAACCATGGGGGGACGGGTAGGGTAATGTTCCGCTTCATTTAAAAAGCTTTTGAGGGAGGGGGGAATTGTTTCGAGTGCTGAAGGAACTGGGAGAGAGATTTTTTTTGTTTTAAGTTACTCTTTGTCTACCTTTTTACATTCGATGAGTCAGGATGTACACAAAACCGGACGGACGGTTTCCAATGAGCTGAAAGGATTTTTAACATCTTTCCTGTCAAACTAAACGTTCAAGAAACCGGCTGTGGGTTTTTTTTCCCGCCCTCTGTCAAATTGAGTGGAATTGGGCTCCACAAACTGGCTTCGTACCGCGTTTGCTGATTGTGAGGGCCCACGCAAAAAAAATGGGAGATTTTTGTTCGTATTCCTGCTGCAAAAATGTGATGATGAGATTTGGTTGAATCCAGTGGGAGGCGATGTCTGGAGGTGGTTATTACATTCTTCTCCCCTGTAAAGACCGCGAAGCAGATGTGTGGACGTGGTCGTTTTGACCGTTTTTTTAAAAAATGCAGGTTTGACGCCTTGCACCGAACAGAATGTGAACCCCGGGCTCCCTAAAACTTTTGCTTCTGCCCGAGTTGAAGCGACGAAGAATCCTTCGGTTGGGTCGATTCCGAAGACACGTCGCTTTAATTTTGGACAATCCGCTCGAAAAGTTTCATACTTTTTCCCACAGCCGGTTTGTGTAGATCTGCTGCACGTCGCGATCTGAAACCAGTACGTGCTTCAGTGGATTGTGAGAGTTGCCAACAAGTAGTTCTTCCATCAGAGATAATGGGAACTGCAGATGCTGGAGAATTCATGATAACAAGGTGTGGAGCTGGATGAACACAGCAGGCCAAGCAGCATCTCAGGAGCACAAAAGCTGACGTTTCGGGCCTAGACCCTTCATCATAGTTCATCCATCACTGTCTGATCAGGGAAGGTGACACTCCATCCTACTGTGGTGTCCAGAGGCCACCGCTACAAGGATACTGTACTGGACGCTGGAACGAAGTAAAAGCAGAACATGCTGGAAAGAGGTAGCATAGGTGGAGAGAAAATCGTAGTTGACTTTTTAGATTGGCGACTCATTTCCAGAACCATAACAAGGGTACCTTTGTTTCTCTCTCCCCAGTTTCTGTTAGATTAATTGAAAATATAACATTTTCTGGTTTTATTCAAGATTACAACATTTAAAAGGCAGTTGGATGTCCACATGAATAGGAAAGGTTTAAAGAGATATGGGTAAAAATGCAGCCACATGGATTAATTTGGGCTATCTGGTTGACGTGGATGAGTTGGACCTAAGGGTCTGTTTCTGTGCTGTACAACTCTGACGCTAATCTATGTTCTTTCGTCAAAGCAATCACGAAGAGAGTGGCTAGAGAAACCATTAAAAACACCACGTTTTTTAAAAAATCCTGAAAAGCTCAAGACAGTGGCAGAGTAGGATGCTCCAATTGGAGTTTCTTTACTTGCATGCTCCTTTTCCTTTTTTGTTTTTTGTCTTCTTCGTAGCTTTTCTTCTCCCCCACCCTTGACCTTTGACTGCCTGTCCTAACTGAAGAATGGAGTTGTGGGAGCCAGTTGCAGCTGGAGCCAGGGTGGGAGCTGAGTTTAGCAGCGGCAGCAGGGTAAGCACGGGGCAGTTTGCAGAATGAGACCTGTGGTGGTGGAGTGAGCAGGCCAGTACCCAAATGGCGGTGGAATGGGTGAGGATTAGAGCCCGAGGGGCAGCCCAGCCAGTTCTGAATGGAGGCTGGCATGAGGAGGCAGCATGGACTCATGTTGACGAGGGATGGAGCCTTAAGTACTTATGGTCACTTTCTATTATCAGTCTGGACTTTTTAAACTGTTTCTATGCTAACCTTTTGTTTAACTCTGTAACCACACTTAATCTGTCTGAACATAGCCTGTGCCTAAGATGTGCCAAGAGGTGACATTACAAACTTTTCACTGTACGAGTGCATGTGACAATGAAGAGTGTTGTAATTCTATACTAATTTGTTCTTGCTCAAGTTACAACTGCAGTATTGAAAACCAAAGTAAAAACAAAGGACTGCTGGAAATCTGAAATGAAAACATAAAATGTTGGAAAAGTTCACATCTGGCAGCGTCTGTGGAGAGAGCAAGAGTTAACTTTGAATCAATGTGACTCTGCTCCATTCTTAAGAAGTCGGAATGAACATGAATCATTAGCTGTTTCTCTTTCCACAGATGCTGCCAGACCTGTTGAACTTCTCTGGCATTTTGTTTTTACCTGAAAGTCAAAGCATTGACTGACTGCTTCCTTGATGAGATGTGGATCACCGGCCAAAATATGATGCACTGTTAGGTCATCAATAATAATTCCAAGGTTCATGGCAGTTGATTTTTGTTTATATTTTTGTACTGAACAGGGAAGACTTGAAGAGATGCAGAATTGATGGTGTAACTTTTTGCTACCTGTTTGTTTATCCCTTAACTCCACATGTGTGAAACTGATATCGTTAAAATGGGCAAAGATTAAGCTATAATCACCATGATGACTTTAACTGTTGGCCTTCAGCTGATTTTGCTTTGAAGATTCAGCTACCAAATTGTTAATAAGTTCATTATTGTAAAATTTGTCTTTTATTTTTGTAGGCTCATGTTCCAGCAGTCAGCTAAGTTCGCTGATGTGGAACAAAAATATCAGCAGCTGTACATGAAATCTGTAGCTGCCCAGGCCTTGGAAGATGAAATTAACAAAGTTTCAAAAAAGGTAAATGTGATAAAACAGCTGTTGCAAAAAAATTAAGTAAAAAAAGGTACATGGTGGATTAAATTTGAATTTAAAAGAGAAGTTTTATCCAGTTCAGGTAAGAATCATTACTCAGTATTCAGAAGGAGGAGTTGTGGTGCAGTGATAGGATTCCTCTCAAATCTGGTCTGGGTCCCACATGAGAACTTGATGGCCAGTGGTTAGTACTGCTGCCTCCCAGCACCAAGAATCTGGGTTTCATTCACACTTGGGAAACTGTTTGTCGGGTTTACCCGTTCGCCTTGTGTCTGCGTGGATTTGCTCCAGGTGCTCCATTTTCCTTTCAAAGTCCAAAGATTTGCTGGTGAGGTGGATTGGCCACGGTAAATTGCCCATTTTGTCCAGGTAGATTAGCCAAGGGAAATGAGGGATTACAGGGATAGCAGAGGGCCTGGGCCTGGATTGGATGCTGTATGGAGGGTCAGTGTGGACTTTGTGATCTGTGATCCTAAGATGGCCTAACAGACTGATTATCAGCCTGTAAATCCTTCGAGTATGGCAGATGGCAATAGCACAAGAGTTTCCTGTTGCACTGTCTTGCAGAAGACAATGGCAGACCACTGCAATACTTCCCCTGTGAGAAGTCCATCATCCAACCGTTGGCAACTAAACTTGGAGAAGAGATGGGCATCCATAATATTCACTGTAAGCATAGTTGATCTGGTCCAGCATCGATAATGTAGCATTCCAGACAAAAATCATGGAATCGGGCTGTTTGGTCTATCAAGTCCACACTGACCCTTTGAACAGCATCCAACCTGAACCCACCTACTCTATCCCTGTGACACTACGTTTTCCATGGCTAATCCTTCTAACCTGCACATCCTTGGACACTGAGCAATTTAGCATAGGCAATCCACCTAAATTTCAAGAAAAATTGTGAAATTGAATTCACCTAATTAGTGGGCTAGAATCACAAGATTCTCCAAATGTTTTTGGATTATTTTGGTTGCCTTTAAGGGTGGAAATTTCCATTCAGCTACAATGTCTGTAACTAACACTGTACTGTCTGAGGTAGTCCATTCTGTGTTGAAGAACTTCTGTACTTGAGGCATCTAAGTTTGAAAATTGGATATGGCCTTGCATGTGGTGTCACTAAACAAGTGAAGGCAATTAGTTAAGCCCAGAGTGAAACCTGCAGATTAGGACTTTATTCCACTTCCTGCAAAGTATGAATATAATTGTTTCCGTTCAAGTTTGGTCTTGCTAGTATTGTAATTTTTCCAAGGAATGTGATCCGTTTGCTTTGTAATTCTTAAGGATATCATTAATTAGGTTCTGTACATAGGGGATTATAAAGACAAGTGGTTTTACATCTTAATAACTAATACATGTTTTCAGTGTGTAGTTACTGGAGTATTTGAATATTCTAGGAAGAACAGACCTGAGATTTTTATCATAGCTTTTTCTGCTTACTAGAAACATCTCAATCCATTCTAGGTATAATATATTGCTTTGAAGTTGTTTGTTACAATTAGCAATTGTTACAATTGAGCAATATTCTGCCAGATTGATTACCAGGCATTCAAAAACACAATTTCTTTGATATTCAAATGAGTAAAATGCCTTACAACTATGGCAGTACAGTATTCTGTTTTAATGGTAATTAATTTATATTTTTGCCACACATTTACAAACTATCAAATGTAAGGAAAAAATACTGTATGGTTGGATGCAGTTCAAAGCGTACAGCATAGCTGTAGTTTTGCAGAGTTGTTTGTATGATTATAAAAGATGAAATCACGACTGCTTAAGTGTATGAGAAAACATTGGACAAAAGAAAAGTCCTTTAAATCAAGCCTTTATTTTGCAAATGGATTGTTACTCTTGATGCCGCCTGAGGTTATTGCAAGCTAAATTAACTTGCTGACAGAGGTGAGCAGCAAGAGAACAAATACCCCTCAAACACCATAAGGTTTCCTCTTGATCTCAAAATAATTACTTAAATACACAAATATTAAAGTTGATATTGTTCAGCCCTGCCTCGCTGACATTACCATTTTTCCAACAGAATTGCACACCTACTGTTTATGTTCATATTCTAGGAATCATTTCATGTCTGGAAGCAGTAAGTAGAACTTCAGCGGTCCAACTGATGTTCAACCACAATTTTGGTGGAAACTCTGAAGAAGAAATGTAAACATCCAACTAGGGTGTTTCTGCAGTGCTTTTGAAATGCGCATAGGATGGGTTTAGGGGAAATCTGTAGAAATTGCATACTTAGATTTTGCTCCAGTTTATTTTGCAAAGGAGATAATCAAAGTAACATAATCACTTTGGCATGGGTCTCTTACACACAGCTGTTTGCCTATAGTGGACAAGCAGAATTCTGTTGGATCATTTTATCACTTCATTTTGCTAGTAGATATTCTTTGCCTTTTGTAATGCACATTGCAAATCTGGGTCAACAATAAAACTTACAGTATAAAAACCAAAAGAAAAAATCAGGAACAAAAATAAAGTTACTGGAAAAGCTCAGCAGGTCTGCCAGCATCTACGAAGGAGAAAGCAGAGTTAATATTTCAGGTCCGGTGACCCTTCCTCAGAACTGCCAGTGTAGATTGATAAAAGATAAGGCTGTTTAGTGATAGTGTGGAATTGTAGAAGATCTATCTAATCTCCTTTATAGCTTCACTGTGATTAATTTTATATTTTATGTTTTGAAAAATGTTCTGAAAATAATGGGTAAAGGAAACAACGTTGTCTCTTATGTAAACATACACGGAAGATTTTCTCCAATCTTCCTTTGGAGCAAAACTGTAAACACAAAAGTGAAGAGCATGTTAGCAGTTGTGCTACAAATACCAATCAGTGAAAATATTCCTCTTAATGTATCAGTGGGAGTGAACTGCCTTCTTTTAGTTGAGCCACTAGTTGGATGAAATATCTCCGGTACTATTGTGATATTGTACTCTTCAATAATTTCTCCCTGGATTACTCTTAGATAATTAGCATTAACACCTTGTGATGAAAGCTATTTTGTGCAGTCCACACATCGTTAAACTAGTCTGTGCTTTATTGTAGATAAAGACTTTGGCAAGAACTTCTTTGATTCTCCGATCTGCTACAACTTTCGAAGATAGGTAGAAACTCTAGGTAGTTGCGGTAGGTAAAGTGGCTTCTGCTGAAGTTATGGTAAGCAATCGGCAGAATCCACTAGGAGATTTGCAGTTATGAATATTTGAAGAGTTATACTTAGCTTTGGATCCATGAAGGCAGATTTTGTGTTCAAATTGAGTCCTTCTAATGGATTTGCCTAGATGTTGATTTTCAAATTATGGTTTTTGATGTTGGGGGATCCTGTGTAGGATGCTAATCTTTTGTAAGCCCAGAATCTAAAATATTTTCAGTCATAAGAAATAAAATGAAAGCACTGTTATTCGCATAGCTATTTTACAGCATATGCTGCAAGATAGTTCTAATACTGAAGGAAAAGTGTCTGTACAGGACATCATGTTGAAATATTTTTGATACTTTGAAGAATTTGAGGATGTACTGACCATACTTTAAAACAGTTGATTGAGAAATCTTTTTGATTCTTGTATCACACTTAACTGGGAAACGTATTGCGATTTTTTTGACCAGTATTGATGGGCCAACTTATTTCAAAAAGTTGGACTTCAGAATTGAATTGCCAGCACTATAACAGCCATAACATTTGATTATACCTGCCTGTTAATGGTAATGTTTCTGAATCTTATTCTGGGACACTATGCAGAAACATGCCCTTTGACCAAAAGATTCATATTCATTACCAGTCACGTTATATTAAACAGTGTTTATAGCAGTTTTTTGGGGGTCAGTTAGCTTAGTCAGCAGGGCAGCTGGTTTGCAGTGCAGTGGGACACCAACAGTGTGAAGTCAATTCCCACACTGATTGAGGTTAACATGAAACACTTCTTCTGAACCTCTCCCCTCACCTGAGGCATGGTGACCCTCAGGTTAAACTCACCACTAGTTATCCCTCTAATGGGAGAGCAGCCAATGGCTTTGTAGACCTATGGCGATTTAACCTTTTTATCAGTTTACGTTTCTTGTACTACATCATCTGCCAACATACAGGCAAGTTTCTAATCTCTGTGCAAGCCATCCTGCAGAAGTCTATCTCCGTTTGTCTTTGATTGGCATGTTCTCGTTATGTAAGTGAGATAATGTTAATTGTGACAGTACTGGTATTCAATTACCAGGAAATCTGATTTTTGAAGCTAGTTTTCAACCAAAGGCAAACCTTTTAATGAGTGGTTTTGAAGGAAAGAGGAAAAAAACATTAAAAACATCCTTCAGTTTATTTTTCACAAAGTAAATAATAAAGTACAAATGGTTTAGTAGGCTTCATTCATGACATACATGCATATAAAACATAATTTGCTTTAATTTACAAATATAGCCGTTTCACATATCAAGAAACATGAGACATTTATACATCAAGGATTGTTCACTCAGATAGAGATGCAAACTAGTTATACTTTAACGAGAGTTATCTCTACTCTGCCGCTCAAAATTGTGATACAAACTGAGAGCGCTCGTTTATCCCTTTCCAGCATCTGTTACCATATAAGCTGTCTTAAGTGAGTTTACCATTTTAGTGCCAATAAATGTTTGCATGAGTACACGTTTCTTCTGTGCCTATTGCCACTGCCTACTAAGAAGTAGATTGGAACCATCAAACAGAGGAGGCTTTCATTCTGTGGTCTGACTGAACTCAATCTGAGATACCATAGTTGAAAGGGTGTTTTCTAGAACACTGCGCCACCTTAATACCTCTGTTTATTTCGTAGCATAGGGCTAATATGATAGTGAAAAAGATCATTTTGACTTTTTTCAAAAATGCTATCAAAATAGCTTTTATATTACTGTAACATTAATGGTAGTCTATGCCCAATTGTATTGATTAATACCTTCAAAAATGATAGAGAATCTGAAACTTTCCTCCAGACATTGTTACATGTTGTTTTTCCTGCCATCAGATTGGATTACTTTTTTGAACATCTTGAACATTACTGCATTAACTGAACATGGATTTTGAGAATTGATCTCTTTATATAATTTAAACTCAGACTCATAAAATCTTGTTTGCCCTGTTATTTCAGTATTGTGCTGCATTTGTTGTGCACGTTAATTGCACACTTTAGTACATGTCTGAAACAATTCTTGAATTATTTTCAATAAAGTGAATTCTTTGAAAAACAGTTCTAGAGGACTAGCAGCTGACATTATTTTCTTTTATGTCTGAGACTCTAGAAGATTTAGTCACTGATGTGTAAAATCTCATTGGTTTCTTCTGTGGTGTAATGAATGGTCTTTAAATGCATAGTTGGAGGCTGACACCAAAAACATAAGCACTGTGGCTCTTTGTGTACTCTTACACAGCTGTGGGCTGTTGCTGCTGGCCTGCATCTGCTTCCTCCTGTTTTCCAACAGCATTTTCTATTCTGAAAACTGATCCAAACTGCAGTTCCAGAGTCTTGTGAACTGTCTGTGCAGTAATAACAGGTGCCCACAATTTAGTGAAAATCTTAGTGAAGCCTGGTATCTGACATCCTCAACATTAAGTGGATGTGCTTGAATGTACTGTCCATTCTGCACCTCAAAGTGAGCTTAAACAAATTTCTAGGATGATATTTTGAAGTCAAATTCTTGGAAAGGAGAAGATGCTGATTAGTAATAAGTACATTTACTATTTATGTCAGAATGAATTTAGTCACTTTTTATTGCTGATTAAGTAGATATGCCCTGTTTTGTATTGTGGATACAGCTGGAATCATCAGAAGAAGTCCTGCAGAAAGCACTGTCATCCAGCTCAGACATGACCCTCTTCGAACAGGAGATGTCAGAGCTCCGTAACAGTATGATTAGCCTACAGAATAAAGAACAGATGATAGCGAGAAAAATGCAGCTTGTCAATAAAAACTTTCAAAATATTTCAGACACCTGGAAACAAAGTTTAAATGAAATAAATGGCGAGATTGCCAACTTGAAGTCAGAGTCAAAGAGCATGCATAACAAAATTTCATCGGAAATTAATATAGTTGAACAAGGTGTGAAGGATCTCTCAAAAAAGATGGAAGATTTAGAAGGGAGCACAATGAGAAATACTAAGGCAATTGAGCGGCAAGAGGAGGAAGACTTGGGTGGCCTCGAGAAGCAAGCAAACTGGAATACGAAAACCATTGAGCAATTAGTTGAACAACAGATCAATTTGATTTCAAAGAATAAAGAGTTAGTAGAAAAACTCTCTGATTACGAACCTAAGCTTAACGAATGTCAAAAACAACTTCCCATAATTGATAATGGTGTCCACTCTGTTCTTAAGATATCCAGTGAACTCCTAAGCACTGAAAAGAAAATAGAAGACATGACAGTCCAGATATTTAATTTGGAGGACAATATGCTGAAAGTAGTAACTGAGATATTGGACATAAAAAAAGAGCTGGAAATGTTATTGTCTGATGGTGCAAAGTAAAACTCAGTAGACTTTCTGGATGCCATGAAAGTTACTGCTATGGCGTGTCATAGAACAAGAAGAAGGAAGAGTCCAGGAGAAGCTTTCTGCAATTTAAGTCACTGCTCCAGTAAACTCTGCACACAGATGCAATTGAACAGTGATATACATGAGGCACTGTTTTGCTGACTTCGAGCTTTGCTTTTGGGGACAGGAAATTTCCATTGGTGCGAATTTAACGGCATCGAGTGCCGGCTGTTGGACTTCAACTGCTGATGAAAGAAATTACCAGACATGTCTATTGGTAATGATACAGCCCAAAAGATTGCCTTGGACATAATGCTGAAATTCATTGGAAGACATTCTAGATGTTCAAAATTAGAGTAAGAGCTACGGGAAGAGTACAATTTGTAACTTTAAAAATAAATCATCATGTTTATTTTTAGCCATTGTTCATACATTAGATATTATCACTGACATAAAATTAACATTTAATGAGTGAAACAGCAATTTGAACAAAACATGTTTGTTGTGACTAGCAAGTTGTGTTATGCAATCCGCGACCATGTGTTTTTGGGAAATTGAACTACTGTACAGCGAGTGGTAGCTTCAGATTAGACAAGAAGCTATTAAACATAATTTCAAAAGTTCAATAAAAAGGCAGACAGCCCACAAAGTAAACTTAACTGTTCAGGGATTGAAGTTGGAATTCCAGACTTTCAAAATTCTAAGATGACACTACCATTTCCGCGTCAAACCTGTTTGTATCCATATACCCAAGGCATCATTTTGGATAGACTGCCATGTTATCTTTGTCCACTTTAAGAAGATCTGTGGGTTCGGAGATGGGAGATCAGACCCGTGATGCTTGTGTTGAGGAAGAGCAGCAGATCCCAGTGTGCAAACAGTGAAAGTGTTGCTGAGCCTCTGAAGGAAGCACTCACTGTAGCTGCCACTAACATTAAGGAAGCAGATATGAACGTGTAGCACATAGCATTAGAGACATCTATCTTCTCAAATTCCATGCTGAAAAACAGGGCTGAAAGATGAGGATATGACATGCTTGCCATTTTCTGCCAATATTAATTAAATTTCACTTGCACAGTACAGTCTCCATCTCCTTTTACAATCTGCACATGAAATTCCAGCTAATTGAACTAAGTACCTCTGCCACCAATGTGCTCCTATATCAGAGAGAAAAGTGCAAGGATTATGTGAAAACTGGTGGCTATTGTAAAGTTCCAGGTCTCTTCCTTGTTTGCCCCACTCCATGCCCTGTCACGAATTTTGCATCCATGACGTGGGAAAATACTGTCCTGAATCTGCTAAGGGTGGTACATGCTGGCATGAGTATTCACAGACATCTTTAACTTCTCCTTACTACACAGTCTGAAATCCCCACCCACTTCAAGAAGACCACCATAATCCTATTGCCAGAGAAAAATCCTGCAACCTGCCTCAATGACTGCAGCCGGGTGGCTCTGATCTCTGTCATTATCGAGTGCTTTGAGAGGTTAGCCATGGCTCGCCTCAACTTCAGACTATCCGATTGCCTTGATCCTTTGCAATTCTCCTACCAGCGCAATAAGTCCACAACAGACACCATCTCCCTGGCCCCATACTCATCCCTGGAAGATCTAGATAGCAAGGATACCTATGCCAAGCTCTTATTTATTGACTACAGTTCTGCCTTCAACACTATATTTCCAAACAAACATCTCTAAACCATGAGACCTAGGCCTTGGTCCCCCTCTATAACTGGATCCTCAACTTTCTGACCCATAGATCACAGTCAGGAAGATTGTGATAATACCTCATCTACCAGAATCCTCAACACAGATGCCCCACAAGGCTGTATACTCAGCTCCCCACTGTAGTCCTTATATACTTATGCCTTAGGAAAGCAACTAACATAATCAAGGACCCCTCTCACCCTGCTTATACACTCTTCCATCCTCTTCTGTTGGGGCAGAAGATATAAAAGCTTGTGCACACTTACGAATAGATTCAAGAACAGATTCTTCCTGCTGTTTTTAGACTTCTGAACGAATGGCTCAAGTTTTAAATTTAGTGTTGATCTCTATGCTCTCTCTGCAGCTGTAACATTGTATTCTTTGCTTTGTTCTATTACTCTATACACTTTGTATGATCTGCCTATATTGTGTGCAAACCACATCTTTTCACTGTATCTAGGTACATGTGACAATAATAAAGCAAATGTTAAATGGGTTTATCATTAATATGCTACATTGAATAAGAAGAAAAGTATAAACTGAAAAAAAACCTATAAATATGAACTGAAAATAAAAAATTCTGCATTCAGAATAATCAAACTGAAATGTTAAGGCTTTCTCTCCCTAGATGCAGCCTAAAATGGTCAGTCTTTCCAGCAATTGTTGTTTTAATTTGAAGAATTTGATTCTTGGGGATGATTGTAATTTACATTGTGCCGAAATGTGACATTTAAATCTGTTTGCTTTTCAGATTTGTTAATAGTAATTAAATAAGGTTTTATTTTCTGCTTTGCTCACTTTTGAATCAAAAATGGTTATCAGTTTTCCATTCTACTTTAAATCAAATGTCTGATTCAGTACAAAATATCTTCAATAACTTTAGGTGTCACACATGCTGGAATGGAATCAGGTGCTGATTTATCCTCAATATGCAAGCTATTTTTAAAATGAATTTTGTTATTTGTTCCCAACTCATTTCCCTCATACGATAAATGAGTTACCCAACGGATGTGTCAAAACCACATCCACCCGGCCACCTCAACAGACTTCTTGTTAGAATTTAGGAAATGTGCTATTACCGAGACTGGGTTGGGGGAAGGGCATTGACTGGCAACTAGTCCCAGGATATCGATGCTTCAGGCGGGATAGAGAGGGAGGTAAAAGGGGTGGAGGAGTTGCAGTAATGGTCAAAGACGATATCACAGCCGCACTGAAGGAGGGCCCCATGGAGGACTCAAGCAGTGAGGCAATATGGGTAGAACTCAGAAATAGGAAGGATGCAGTAACAATGCTGTACTACAGGCCTCCCAACAGCGAGCGTGAGATAGAGGTACAAATATGTAAACAGATAATGGAAAGGTGTAGGAGAAACAGGGTGGTGGTGATGGGAGATTTTAATTTTCCCAACATTGACTGGGATTCACTCAGTGTTAGGGGCAAGACAGAGCAGAATTTGTAAGGTGTGTCCAGAGTGTTTTTTTAGAGCAGTATGTATGTAGTCCAACTCAGGGAAAGGGCCATACTGGACCTGGTGCTGGAGAATGAACCCGGCTAGGTGGTTGATATTGCAGTAGGGGACTACTTTGGAAATAGCGACCACAATTCTGTAAGTTTTAAAATACTCATGAACAAGGATAGGAGTGGTCCTAAAGGAAGAGTACTAAACTGAGGGAAGGCAGACTCTACCAAGATTCGGCAGGATCTGAGGAATGTAGATTGGGAGAAACTGAAGGTAAATCCACATTTGATATGTGGGAGGCTTTTAAAGAGAGGTTGATTAGCGTGCAGGAGACACATGTTCCTGTGAAAATGAGGAATAGAAAAGGCAAGATTAGGGAGCCATGGATGATAGGTGAAATTGTGAGACTAGCCAAGAGAAAAAAGGAAGCATACATGAGGTCTAGGCGACTGAAGACAGACGAAGCTTTGCAAGAATATCTGGAATGCAGAGCGAATCTGAAAAAAGGGATTAAGAGGGCTAAGAGAGGACATGAGATATTGCTGGCAAACATGGTTAAGGAAAATCCCAAAGCCTTTTATTCATATATAAAGAGCAAGAGGGTAACTAGAGAAAGGATTGGCCCACTTAAGGACAAAGAAGGAAAGTTATGCGCTGAGTCAGAGAAAATGGGTGACATTCTTAACGAGTACTTTGCATCGGTATTCACCAAGGAGAGGGACATGACGGATGTTGAGGTTAGGGATAGATGTTTGCTTACTCTAGGTCAAGTTGACATAAGGAAGGAGGAAGTGTTAGGTGTCCTAAAAGAGATTAAGGCGGACAAGTCCCCACGTCCGGATGGGATCTATCCCAGGTTACTGAGGGAAGCGAGAGAGGAAATAGCTGGGGCCCTAACAGATATCTTTGCAGTGTCCTTAGACATGGGTGAGGCCCCAGAGGACTGGAGATTTGCTCATGTTGTCCCCTTGTTTAAAAAGGGCAGCAAGGATAATCCAGGTAATTATCGACCGGTGAGCCTGACATCAGTGGTAGAGAAGCTACTGGAGAAGATACTGAGGGATAGGATCTATTCCCATTTGGAAGAAAATGGGCTTACCAGTGATAGGCAACATGGTTTTGTACAGGGAAGGTCATGTCTTACCAACTTAATAGAATTCTTTGAGGACGTGACAAAGTTGATTGATGAGGGAAAGGCTGTAGATGTCATATACGTGGACTTCAGTAAGGCGTTTGAAAAGGTTCCCCATAGCAGGCTGATGGAGAAAGTGAAGTCACATGGGGTCCAGGATGTGCTAGCTAGATGGATAAAAAAACTGGCTACGCAACAGGAGACAGACAGTAGTAATAGAAGGGAGTTTCTCAAATTGGAGACATGTAGCCAGTGGTGTTCCACAGGGATCTGTGCTGGGACCACTGTTGTTTGTGATATATGTAAATGATTTGGAGGAAGGTGTAGGTGGTCTGTTCAGCAAGTTTGCTGATGACACTAAGATTGGTGGAGTAGCAGATAGTGAAGGGGTCTGTCAGAAATTACAACAGAATATAGATAGACTGGAGAGTTGGGCAGATAAATGACAGATGGCGTTCAATCTGGGCAAATGCGAGGTGATGCATTTTGGAAGATCAAATTCAAGGGCCATCTATACAGTAGATGGAAAAGTCCTAGGGACAGTTGATGAACAGAGAGATCTGGGTGTTCAGGTCCATTGTTCCCTGAAGGTGACAACGCAGGTCAATAGGGTGGTCAAGAAGGCATATGGCATGCTTTCCTTCATTGGGCGGGGTATTGAGTACAAGAGTTGGCAGGTCATGTTGCAGTTGTATAGGACTTTGGTTCGGCCACATTTGTAGTACTGTGTACAATTCTGGTCGCGACATTACCAAAAGGATGCTTTGGAGAGGGTGCAGAGGAGGTTCACCAGGATGTTGCCTGGTATGGAGGGTGCTGGCTATGAAGAGAGGTTGAATAGATTAGGATTATTTTCATTAGAAAGACAGAGATTGAGGGGGGACCTGATTGAGGTCTACAAAATCATGAGGGGTATAGACAGGGTGGATAGCAAAAAGCTTTTTCCCCCAGAGTGGGTGACTCAATTACTAGGGGTCATGAGTTCAAAGTGAGAGGAGGAAAGTTTAAAGGAGATATGCATGGAAGGTTCTTTACACAGAGGGTGGTGGGTGCCTGGAACGCATTGCCAGCTGAGGTGGTAGATGCAGACACGTTAACGTCTTTTAAGATATATTTGGACAGGTACATGGATGGGCAGGGAGCAAATGGACACAGACCGTTAGAAAATAGATGACAGGTTAGACAGAGGATCTTGATCGGCACAGGCTTGGAGGGCCAAAGGGCCTGTTCCTGTGCTGTAGTTTTCTTTGTTTGTTTGTGCCAAAACTGAGAGAACTGTCCCACAGACCAGTTGAATAACAACCTAACTTTTTAGTTAGATTCTGAGTACCGTGCTTTTCCTCATATACTTAAGTAGTCTGTGCAGCAGACAGTGCAGCAAAATCTGGACAAATAGCAAGCACCATTCATACCATACAAATATCAGATAATAACCATTTCTATTCGAAAGCTTGGTGCGCTTTCCTTGATGTTCATTGACACTGCTACTGCCAGTCTTCCCGCCATCAATCTCTGCTTCACATTTATCAGAACTGGATCAGTAACATAATTACTGTGGCTGGAAGAATCTGAGGCTGGAGTGCTTGATTCTATAGAGCCTGATTCACCTCCTAACTCCTGAAAATCTGCTCACTATGTACAAGTCAGAATGGGATGGAAAGCTTGCCACCTGCCTGGGTGGTAAAGTCCCAACAACACTCAAGAAACTCAATGCAGACATGAAAAGCAGTCTGCTTGATATACACCTTGTTTAAACACTCCCTTCACCACTACAAGTTTTTACAAGATTCCTTGAAGAAACATTCCAAGGCTTTTTGGCAGAATCTGAACAAAAAAAGGCTTTGATTTTGACCATATCAAAAAACAATGGAAATCAGCGCATGGGAACATAAACTGCAGGTTCTTCTCTAAGCTGACTTGCATTTCTTCATTCCTGCTGGTTGAAATCTGGTACCTCTATGTAACAGCGTTTTGGGAGTGCCTTGACCACAAGGCACTGAAGTTCATGAGGCTCGCTCATCACCACTCTCAAGGTTAATTAGTGATAAACATTAAATGCTGGCATTCCAGTGACTTTTTTTTTTCCTTTCTTTCATGCAATGTGAGTATTGCTGGCAAGGCCACAATTAGCTGCCCTTGGCAAGGTGGTGGCAAACCATCTTGAACAGCCAGGGGCCATGATGTGCAAGTACATCCATAGGGCTGTTAAACAGGGAGCGCCAAGACTTTTTTTCCAGTGACAGTGAAGGAATGGCAATTCAGTTACAAATCAGGACAGTTTATATCTTTAAAGAAATGATATTGTATGAAAAATTCCATCAACTACCCCAGATACTTCAAGGACATGATGCAATAATGTACCATATGGATGATGTGCATTTGTGTCAAGTACGTTAGACTATCACTTAGAAAGTCCACTCAGATGACATTGGCCATTTGGGGCAGGAAACAGCATAGTTTAACCTCGCTGTTAATACTTTGGCTTCCTGGTCCTCCTTGGAACTTAGCAGGTGATATTCTAATATGTGATTCAACAAAAGAAGAACATGATCATAGTTTGGATAGCTCAAAAAAGATGAGGAAGCCTAACACTAACTGAATTTGCAAAGCCTAATATCAAGTTCTTAAGACTTGGTGCAAGCTACAAGAATAATGGAGCTGGTCAAAGAATTTCCACAACCCAAGAACGTGATAGAGCTACAAAAATTTCTAGGAATGGTTAATCAGGAAGATAAATTTATATCCCATCTATTAGCAATCAGTGAACCATTGAAAGAGCTGTTGAGCCCAAACCAACAGTGGTGCTAGAATGTTAATCAAAGAAATAAAAAGCTGTAAACAATAGCACTTTAAAAAGGAGGAAAGGAGACAAAGGCAGTGACCAGATTGGAGGTGATTTAAACTGAGAAAGAAACTTACAGGACTGTCTGACCCAGCAGTAACCTACACATCTGCTGACTTTGCTGTTTAGTTTCAAGTATCTCTGGACATGAGTCGGTTTTAAGAAAAATAAACGAACAGTGAAATTCACAGCTGACCTTGGAGAAACCTGTGTTGGGGAGCTCACAGAGGGGAGCAGTGAAGTGGCTAGTTTTAAAGTGTAACCTTTTTTCATAAACCTACAATAATGGGAAAAGTTTTTTTTTTTGATCATGCGTATTTATTGAGATCTCTTTCTTGACTAAACTTTAGAAATATAAAAACATTGGCACTAAGCAAGCCTGGAGCAGTTTCTTTTTGAGCAGTAAGAATGGGCTATTTTCTGGGTCTGCAGATTAAGCTGCAAACTTGGTCTTTCGTGGAGTGATGTGCTCTTCTTGTTGGATGCGGGAGATTAGGGATTCCACGTCACCAGTGATTGGTTGCAGATCCTATCGGATCACAAGGATCAGTTGGACTGGCAGTTAGAGGCAATGAGAAAGTTACAGAAGCTAGTGGTATGATGGATGACAGTTGCAGGGAGGGTGATAAACTGAAGATACAGTCAGGTAGATGTGTGACCTGAATAGGAAGGATCAAGGGACCTGGGGCATATGGTGGCAAATGGAATTACATTTGTTTAGGATATCTGGTTGGCATGGATAAGTTGGACCGAAGGGTTTGTTCCCTTGCTCTATGACTATAAATCTTGAAAAGTGTCCATATCACAGAGGAGTTGGTGTTGTATGTCTTAAAATGTATAAAGGGGATAAATCCCTGGGACTTCATCAGATGTATCCCAAAACGTTTTAGGAAGTTAGGGAATTAATTGCTGGGCACCTTGCTGAGATATTTGTATCACCAATAACCATGGTTGAGATGCTGGAAGACTGGAGTTTGGCTAATGTGCCATTATTTAAGAAACGTGATAAGGAAAAGCCAGGGAACTATAAACTGGTGAACCTGACATCAGTCAGGGTAAGTTGTTGGAGCGGATTCTGAGGGGCAGGATTTACATGTATTTGGAAAGGCAAGGACTAATTATGGACAGTCAGCATGGCTTTGTGTGTGGGGAAATCATGTCACATCAACTTGATTAAGTTTTTTCAAGATGTGATGAAATTTGATGAGGGCAAAGTAGTGGAGGTTGTCCATATGGACTTCAGCAATATGTTTGACGAGGTTCCATATGGTAGACTGATTAGCAATGTTAGATCACATGTAATTCAGGGAGATCTAGCCATTTGGATACAAAATTGGCTTGACGTATTAGATTAGATTCCCTACATTGTGGAAACAGGCCCTTCGGCCCAGCAAGTCCACACCGCCCCTTGAAGCATCCCACCCAAACCCATCTGCCTATAACCCACACACCCCTGAACACTGTGGGCAATTTAGCATGGCCAATCCACCTAGCCTGCACATCTTTGGACTGTGGGAGGAAACCAGAGTACCCGGAGGAATCCCACGCAGACACGGGGCGAAGGTGCAAACTCCGCACAGACAGTTACCCGAGGCTGGAATCAAACCCGGGTCCCTGGTGTTGTGAGGCTGCAGTGCTAGCCACTGGGCCACTATGCTGTGGGTGATGGTGAAGAGTTGTTTTTCAAGCTGGAGGCATGTGACCACTGGGTCCACAGCGTTTTATCATTTTTATAAATGATTTAGATGTGAGTTTAGGAGGAATGGGTAGTAAGTTTGCAGACAGTACAAAAATTGGTGGTGTAGTGAACAATCGTGGGGGTTATTTCAGAGCACAATGAGACCTTATCCCATGGGCCGCGGAGTGGCAGATAGAGTTTAATTGAAATGAATATGAGATATTCTATTTTGGTAGGACAGGGAGGCCTGAACTTTAATGTTAGGGTTCTTGAGTGTTGCTGAACAAAAAGACCTAGGGGTGCAGGTTCATAGTGCCTTGAAGATGGAGTCACAGGTACACAGGGTAATGAAAAATGTCTTTGGTATGGTTGTCTTTATTGGTCAATGCATTGAGTGTGGGGCATATGGCTGGACAAGACATTGATTCGGCCACTATTGGAATACTGCATTCAGTTCTGGTCTCCTTGCTATAGGAAAGATGTTGTTAAACTTGCAAGGGTGTGGAAAAGATTTACCAGGATGTTGCCAATGTTGGAGGACTTAAGTTACAGAGAGAAGTTGAATAGGCTGGGGCTATTTTCCCTGGCATGTCGGAGGCTGAGTGGTGACATTGATAGGGAATTAGAAAATCACAAGGGGCATGGATAGGATAAATAGACAAGGCCTTTTCTCTTGGGGGCAGGGTGGGGGGAAAGAGTTCAAAACTAGAGGAAAAAAGTTTAAGGTAGAGGGGAAAAAATATAAAAGGGACCCAAGGGGAAACTTTTTCACACAGAGTGGTGCGCATATGGGCTGAGCTGTCAGAGGCCGGTATAATTACAACATTTTAAAAGACAACTGGATGGGTACAAGAATAGGAAGGGTTTAGAAGGATATGGACCAAATACTGGCAAATGGGACTAGATTAATTTAGAATATCTGGTCAGCATGGATGTATTGGACTGAAGTATCTTTCCATGTTGTACAACTCTTATGACATTATGATCCACTGTTACGAACATTTGCAGCTGCAGGTGCATCATCCACAGTTTCAATCCAGTGCTTGCAACAAGTTCAGGAAGATGCAAAATGTAAATCAGTGTATTATGCTTCAAGGTTGTAATGGAAGCCAGGAAAGTGTGCATCACAATTGAAAATGAAGCCTTGGCAGAAATGCATGTATGAGAAGTTCTCTTTGTGTCATACAGCTAAAATTCAAGATTGATACAAATTATAAGCCTGTAGTTCTTCACATTAATGTAATTACAAAGCTGCCATCTTGCATTCAGCATCACAACATGTATGGAAAATTCAAACAGCTTTTGTAACATTGTAAATCAAACATACAGATAGACATACTGTTCTGATCGTGATGATGGCAGTTGACCTATTAGAAGGAATGCACAATCCAGGTGAGAGAAGGGAGCGTGTATGATACTAGTGATCTTAGAAACAAATCCGAATGATATTAAGTGGCAGTTGTTAGTCCGCCTCAGAGGCTGGCCTTGTGATGGTTGAGATTTTATGAAGGGGGTGGAGATATATTAATAATAGAAACAGCCATGGGGCAGATAGGGTGGGATATGTGAATAGGCTCCTGCTCTTAACCTAAGAGATTGTAATATGATGATGATGTAAGATCACATGACTACAAGCACACTTTTGGAGGAGATTGTGTAAATCCACAACTCTGTGTGTTGAATCAGTAAATAAAGGTTATTGTTAAAATGTACATAGGCTACAGAAGGGTCATTTAAGGACCAATCAAACCTCAATTACCTGATTAGAGGATGAGTCACCTCTATTCTGGCTTCCCATGTTCTGTGCAGCTGATGATTTCCCTGGACCCTGCCTTACGTCTAGCCTTCTAATCTGGTTCTGGACTCCGGACTTCCTCCCACTATTCACCTAGACTCCATTCACCCAATCACCCATATTCCATTAACCTGATCACTCGTTTGTTCATTCATCCAATTACCTGGGCTCCATCCTCCTGATTACCTATTCCTCCACACTGTTCACACCCAGATTGTAGACAGTTGTCAGAGGCTTATATGCCTGTCATCCAGCC
The DNA here is from genome assembly GCF_030684315.1 of Stegostoma tigrinum. Taxonomy (NCBI): domain Eukaryota; kingdom Metazoa; phylum Chordata; class Chondrichthyes; order Orectolobiformes; family Stegostomatidae; genus Stegostoma; species Stegostoma tigrinum. Next base: position 35,485,613 of record NC_081378.1, read on the forward strand.
AACATCTCAATCGCCCAAAGAATGGTAATCAAGCACTGCCATTCAATTCAACCTAAAACAATTCCATCTCCCTGCAGGCTCCCCTACCCCTCAGTTCTGAGCTAATATCCACATTCTGACATTGGGACAGAAAAGTTGAACATAGTGGCAGTAAACTCGGGAATGTACCTGACAAACTTATAAAATCTGGATACTAAATAAAGCATACAGATTGTGCTTCCTGTATCTCCAATCCCACTGTATTCTCATTTTGTGTTTTCTTGCTCTTTCCCTTTGTTCTATTCCTGTTTTAAGTCCAGTTCAGTTTTACTTTTTGCTTGAACGTATTTGCACCCAATCTCTAAAACAAATTTCTCAGGACAGGAGCTCTTGACCTGATTCTTATGATGTGAAGGTGCTGGTTTTAGACTGGGGTGGACTCGCTCACAAATCACATGACACTGGATTATAGTCCAGCAGGTTCATTTGAAAGCGCAAGCTTTCGAAGCCTCAATCCTGCTTCGGTGTTAGTGAGAGAGGTAGTATCAGTCTACAGATAACCTTACGATGCTGCACTTCTCTAGCTTCTACCCAAAACATGTTAAAACAGCCATCCCCTACGGACAAGTCCTACGCATACACAGGATCTGTTTGGATAAGGAAGAACGAGATGGACATCTGAAGGTGTTGAAGGATGTCCTCATAGGAACAGGATACAATGTCCAATTCATCGATCGCCAGTTCCAGTGTGCCACAGCGAAATACTGTAATGAGCCTCCTCAGAAGACAGACATGGGATGCGCCCAATATGGTACCTTTTGTCGTCCAGTACATCCTGGGAGCAGAGAAACAACACCATATTCTTCGCAGCCTTCAACACATTGTTGATGACGATGAGCGCCTTGCCAAGTCTTCCCCATGCCTCTACTTCTCACCTTTGAACAACCCCCAAACCTTAACCAGAGCATTGATCGCAGCAAACTACCCAGCCTTCAGGACAACATTGACCACAACACTGTCATGACAACCTCTGCAAGACTTGTCAAATCTTCGACATGGAAACCACCATCACACGTGGGAACATCACCCACCACATACACAGCAGATACTCATGCGACTCGGCCAATGTTGTCTATCTCCTACACTGCAGGCAAGGATGCCCCAAGGCATAATACATTGGCAAAACCATGCAGACGCTACAACAATGGATGAATGGACATCACACAACAATCACCAGACAGGAATGTTCCCTTCCACTGGGGCAACACTTCAGCAGTCAAGGACATTTAGCCTTGGATCTTCGAGTAAACGTCCTCCAAGGCAGATTTCGGAGTACACACTGCAGAGTCACCGAGCTGAGGCTGATACCCATGAAGATGGTCTCAACCGGGATCTTGACTTCAAGTTGCACTACAAGTGATCCCATCACACTATACACTCTGTCACACACAAACAGATATGTATGCACACACACACTCTCACAAAGATCCTATCATACATACACTGTCTCTCTCCCTCTCATACACACACATGCTCTCTCTCCTTCTCATACACACACTCACTCATTCACTCACTCTCTCTCTGTGTCATACGCACGCTCTCTCTCTCTCTCCGTCTCATACACACACTTACTCTCACCATCATTCACACACTCTCTTTCTCGCCGTCTCATACACACACACTCTCTCTCTCCCTCTCACACACACATGCTCTCTCTCCTTCACACACACACTCACTCACTCACTGTCTCTCTCTATGTCATACGCGCACTATCTCTCTTTCTCTCTCTCCGTCTCATACACTCTCTCCCCATCTCTTACACACACACTCTCTCTTTCTCTGTCTCTCCCTTTCTGTCTCCTACACACTCTCTCTCCCCGTCTCATATACACACACACTCTCTCTCTCTCTTGCTTAGACACACACACTCCCCCTCTCTCCCCATCTCATACACACACTCTCTCCCTCATACACACTCTCTGTCTCTCTCCCCCTCCCCGAATCATACACACACACTCTCTCTCTCCGTCTCAAACACACACACTGTCTCTCTCCATCTCATACACACTCTCCCTCTCTTTCCCCGTCTTATACTCTCATACTCTTTCTGTGTCACACACACACACTCTCTCCCTCTGTCTCTCCCTCTCATACACTCTCCGTCATCCCTCTCATACACACTCTCTCTCCCTCTCATACACACTCTCTCTCTGTCTCATACACACTCTCTCTCTCTTTCTATCTCTCTCTCTCCCTGTGTCATACACACACACTATCTCTCTCTCACTCTTTCCATCTCATACACACACTATCCCTCTCTCCGTCTCATACACACACACATTCTTTCTCTCTCCCTCAAACACATGCTCTCTCTCTGTCATGCTCCCTCACTCGTGCACTCTCTCGCTCCTCACATACAATGCTATCACTTTCTCACATGCACGCACTCTCTCTTTCACTTCCTCACACCCACATGCTCTCTCTCTCTCTCTCTCCCTCCCTCCCTCCTTCCATCCCTCACAGGCATGCACACTCTCTCACTCGCTCACATGCACGCACTCCCTCTGTCTCCCTCCCCCACATGCATGCACTCTGTCTCTCCCCGTCTCGTACACACATACACACAGTCTCTCTCTCTCTCCCTCCTTCTCAGGCACACACTCTCCCTCTCTCTCTCCCTATCTCATACACAGTCTCTCTTTCTCTCCCTATCTCATACACCCTCTCTCTCTCTCTCTCTCTCTCTCTCTCCCTGTGTCATAAACACTCTCTCTCTCTGTCCGTCTCATATACGCACACACTCTCTCTCTTTCTATCTCTCTCTCTTTCCCTGTGTCATACACACACACTCTCTCTCTCTCACTCTTTCCGTCTCAGACACACACTGACTCTCTCTCTGTCTCTCACACACACACACTTTCTTTCTATCTCCATCAAACACATGCTCTCTCTCTCACGTTCCCTCACACATGCCCTCTCTCTCTCGCTCCTCACATACAAAACTGTCTCTCTCTCTCTCTCACATGCATCCACTCTGTATCTCGCGTCCTCACACACGTGCTCTCTCTCTCTGCCTCCCTCCTTCACAGGCATGCACACTCTCTCGCTCGCTCACATGCACGCATTCCCTCTCTCTCCCTCCCCCACATGCATGCACTCTCTCTCTCCCTCCTTCACACGCGTGCACTCTCTCTCTCCCTCCCGCACACACACATTCTCTCTCTCCTTCCCTCACTCATACACTCTTTCACTCTTGCTGCCTCACACTCACGCACTGTCTCTCTCTCTCCTACCCTATCATCCATGCACTCTCTCTCCCTTACATGCACGCACTCTCTCCCTCCCTCACATGCACACACTCCGTCTCTCTCCCTCCCTCACATTCACACACTCTGTCTCTCCCCGTCTCATACACACATACTCTCTCTCTCTCTTTCTCACTCCTTCTCAGGCACACACACTCCCTCTCTCTCTCTCTCTCCCTATCTCATTCACACATTCTCTGTCTCTCCATCTCATACACACTCTCAAGAGTTCAGTTGCATACACACACAGACTCTCTCTCTCTCTCTCTATAACTGACTCTCTCCCTCTCCCCCTCTCATACACACAGCCCCCCTCTCTCTCCCTCTCATACTCACACTCTGTCTCGCCCTCTCTCACTCTTTCCGTCTCATAAACAAACCCTCTCACTTTCTCTCTCTCTCTCTCTCTCTCTGCCTCTCTCTGCCTCTCTCTCTCCCCATCGAACACACATTCTTCACTCCCCATGTCATACACACACATACTCACTTACTCTCTGTCTCTCTCTCTGTGACTCTTTCCATCACATACTTACACACACACTCTCTCCACATCTTATCCACACACACACTCTCTCTCCATCTCATACACATGCACTCTCTCTGTCTCATATACACACACTCTTTCTCACTCTCTCTGTCTCATACACAAAATCTCTCCCCGTTTCATATACAAACACACTCTTTCAGTCTCTCCCTCTCTCACACACACTCTCTTTCTCCCTCCGTCCCTCACAAGCACTCTCTCTCTCTCTCTCTCTGCCTCCCTCCCTCACACGCATCCTCTCTCTCTCCCTCCCTCCCTCACACGCACTCTCTCTCTCTCACTCACTCACACACACACACACACACACACACACACACACACACACACATTGGCCTAATCATGTTTACAGGAAATTGCTACGGATTATAATTTGGGAAGGGTGACTGAATATAGAATTCAGGGAAAGTTATCAAGCTAGTTAGGAGATGGATGGAGCGCAGGAGATAGTTAGTACAAGGTATAGTTACTATACATGGTAGGATGTGACAACTGCTGTCCTGTCAGAAGATCTATGTTGGAGCTTCAGCTATTGACAGTATTTATTAATAGCCTTGATGGGATAGAAAGCCACATTGTCAGCTTTACCATTGGCTTGAAGATAGCTAGCAATGTGAATAATGTTGATGGTATCCTAAATTACCAAGCGTTATTCATAATTAATCAAATGTTGAAAACAGGGACAAATGGATTTCAATGTAGGCAATTGTGATATCATGTGACATTGGACCTAAAAAGAATACATTGAAGTACTCTACAAGTGTAAAGCTGGAAGTGCTAGTAGACTCGTGACCCGTATACATATGCGGAGGGGGAATAGCTGAACCCTTCTGATAATTAAACTAAAACACAAGCCCCAGTCTGTTATGACTGGGGTAAGGGTTCCCCTCTAATAATTACCTCTGGAACACTCAGAGAAGCTCGTGCTTCCCCTCGTAACCTATTTAAAAAATGGTTAAAAGAAAAAAATCCCTCTTCTCCACTTTACAAATAAGAAGAAACTATTTATTTAACCCAACAATGAACAAATTAACAGAATTACTAACAAACTATCAATTTTCCCTTATACAACTAACTACTTCCTAACTGGTCTAAATTCTCCAGGAATACTGTTCACACAAACACAAGTCCCCCTTAATAAACCCAATTAATAAGAGAACAATGAATTATAACTTAATCTTTCCAAGTTCGCACAGAGTATCTTCTGGAATATTCTGTCGGCTCCATTCTCTTCATAAACACCATTCACTAATTGTGGTGTGAGGGACATTTTATCTCTATAATTTCTTCAATGAGGACTTTGACCTAAAAGCTTTGGGTTTTCTCGGAGACCTGAATAGTGCTCACTCTGACAGGTGGTGGATGACTCTCCTTGGTTTTCCACATGCTTTCACTTTATATACCTGTAATGACATAATCAAATTCTTATAATATCATTGGTCTCAGGTTGTCAACATCATCAGATTTAAATTTAGTTGGCTTTCTGTATCTAGCTGCTTGGTGTAAATTAATTGGCCAAATTCAAACTTAGTGTCTTGGAAAAAAATGCTGCTTGGCTGTTCTGTGTAAAATATTTCCAGTCGGGCACACTCTGTGCACCTATGTTTAGAAACTACCAAGCACGTTCAAAGCACAAGCTCTTAAAAGGACCACAGCACTCTTTACCTCATGATCATTTTTACCTACAAGTTCTAACTTCCTCCCTTCCAGTTCATGACTACTCTACCTAACTTCGTAACAATAGAGATAATTAAAATATTGTGAATATGAATGAAAAATAATCGATAAAGCACGTAGCATGTTGGCCTTTATAGCTAAAGGTTATGAATATGATGGAGTCAAAGTTATACTGTTGCTGTCCAAAGCCATGGGTGAACCATACTTGGGGTACTATGTGTTGGGTGACAGAATTGCGATGTAGATCTATGAAAATGATATCTGGAATCTAAGGGTGAAGTTTTGAGGCAGGTTCATGTAAACTAGGGTTGTATTTCCTGGAAGTTTGAAGATTAAGGGGTGATCTGATCAACATCTTTAAGGTATTATGTGCAGCAGTTAGTACCCTTATTCAGTTGGTTATGTATTTGAGGATAAGCGACATCAGCCAAACGTTTCAGTCCTTTCAGAAGTGAAATTTTAAAATATTGCTACACATGGAAGGTAGGCATTTAGAACTCTTAGACAACAGGCAATCGATGGCAGATCAATTATTAACTTTAAATTTGAGATTGTACGCCAAAAATCTAACAAAGAAGGGGATTTGGGGCAGAAGTAGGGATATGGGGCAGAAGTGGGTATGTGGACCAAAGTCACAGATCAGCTATGAATCTGCCAGTCAATGCCAATATCGGCTTGAGAGTCTGAATGCCTATGCCTGTTCTTACGCCACTTTTCGTTTTTGGCTTAGCCCTTCAGCACAATTTCCAACTGTTGTCTGATGCAAACACAACAGAAGTATAACAAAATTCAAAATAGTAAGAGGGTCCATGGGAAGTGGTCTGTGTTTATTTCCAAAGAAGAATTGTGGTGGACTCAAAACATTAACTGTAATTTTTCTCTCCACAGATGCTGTCAGAGACCGTTGAGATTCTCCAGCACTTTGTTTTCATGTTGACAAAAATAGTTTTACATGTATATTACAGTATGGATCAATACCTTCATTAACAAGCCAAGAATTTGCACATGTTTTGACTGACCAAAATTATTTGTTAATGTGGGGTTTATTGACATCCTGTAACCTAAGGACATTGTGATCCAAAACAAACTCCATTGTGACATAAATTTATCTAACCTATAGTTGAGGATAACACTGGATTGTTTAGAATTTTAGACACACTTGATCTCATGAACAGGATTGTATAACTTTGTACTGAGAAGTTAAATAACAGACAGAAATTATTTGATTTGGTAATTCAGTGATGAATTATGGCACATCATGTAAGTAGAACTCACAAAGGCAGCTGTAGAGTAAAACATTTTGATAACTAATTATTTGGCAGCAGTAAATTGTAATTTATATGTGCATTAACTTGGTTCACTTAGCATTCTCATCTTGAAGAATCAGAATTTAGAGTTTTCAGAGGATTATGTAGGATTTTTTAAAAGAATTCTCCATACTGGGCCAGCATTTATTCATCACCCCAAATTGCCTAGAGGGCAGTTAAGAAACAACCATTCTGCTTTGAGTCTGGAATCACATGCCAGCAAGACCAGATAAGGATGGCAGATACAGGTCACTCAATATGACCTTGCTACATTCCCATTTATGATACGCACAAGACTCCTCCTATTTTTCCTCATCTAAATCCATCCTTATAATCACATCCCTCATAAGCTTGTCTGAATTTACCTTAAATGTTTCATTACTACTTATTTTAACCACTCACTGTATTAGCGATTTCCACATTCTTAGCATTGTTTTAAGTAAATAAGTTTATTCTGAATTGCTTTTGATTTCTCAGCAACTATTTGTATTATTTTGATAGCCTCCAGATATGCTTTCACCTATGAGATGAAGCATTCTCTTTATCCATCCTATAAACACCTTTCATAATTTAAAATAATTGTTAGATAATCATTTAGCCACTTTTTTTACAAGAGAAAAAATAGTCAGTACTTTCCTATCATGTATATGTATGTATTTCTGGCATCATCATTGTAAATTTTCTCCGAACCGTCTCCAATCCTTCAAAGTACTTTTTGTAGCATGGCGCCAAGAACTTCAAGAGTGATCTAACCAAGCCTCGATACAGATTTTGCATAACTTCTCTGCTTTTCAATTCTATACCTTGAGAACTAGTTGTGTGTTTGGTTCAGATTTTTTTCATGCCTTTATTAGTGTATTTGTACTCAGAGATCCTTTTTCTTTCTGTATTCCACCGAGAATTGCATCGCCCAAGTGTGAAGTAACTACCTGATTCTTTCTACCAAAATGTATTATCTCTCACCTATCTGTGTTGAGCTTCATTTGCCAATTATCTGTCCATTCTGCAAGCTCATTAATACATTCGTGTAATTTATTACAGTCTTCATCATTATTGACACTCCCCCCTAATTTGATGTTATCCACAAATTCAGTAATGATACTTTTGATTCCTAAGTCTACACTATTGACATAAATTATGAAAAACAGTGCTCCCATCATTCTCCCTTTTGGAACACTATTTTCAACTTAAGGTGGTCTGAATAATTGCCTTTTACTCTAACCTTCTGCTTTCTAACCTGAGAGGAACTCGCAATCCATTTCATTATTTGTCTCTTGACTCTACGTTTTCTGATCTTAATCATTAATATATTCTGAAACACCGCACCAAAAGTGTTTTGAAAATCTAGATAATTTGCATCCACTGCACTACCATTGTCTCCTCCCTTACCACCTCTGAAAACTTAATTGAATACTTGTCAGACAATTTAGATGCATATACTTTTCGCATCCGTGTTTTATTCCCACTCTCATCACAAGCTACAACAATGTTGATTACTTATTTCTCCTATGTTTACACCCAGTCAAGTGGTCATTCAGTAAGCCCTCAATTAACGTATAACTATCATCTTTCCCTTAGTTTGAACTGGTTTCGGGCTTCTCTGCCTGACCTGACTAGATGATAACAATAAGTTCTGCACCTCTCTTTAAACATAGGAATTGCATTAACTGAAGACATAATGAAGACTGCAGTACAGTAAAGGTGCCGCATTGTGCTTCAGATGAGATAACATGTGTGTATCCAATGTACTTTTGATTAAGATGTTTCTCAAACATTTCAAAGCAGCATTTGAAGAAGAGTAATACGTTCTCTCCACCAATACTTTTCTAGCAACCAATACAGAACAAGAACAGATTAATGGTCATTTATTTCATTATTGTTAATGGGAACCTGGATACAAAACTGATGCTGTACTTGCTGAAGTTAGTATATTTCAGGTTAATCAATTGGCTTATGAACACGTTTTGACATGTTATTGAGAAAGATGAAAAGATTAAAGAACAGTTAAAGTTAAAGAACAAACGTGCAAATAAATTTGCGATATTATTTTTATGCTATCATCACTGAAACAGTTCCTTTCTCTGTTTATGCAGTGTGAAAGTGCACATGAAATTATGAGCAAACTTAAAGATCATTCTCTGCTGAAACAAGTAGAATACCTGCAAACAGAAATCATGAAAATGAAGTTATGGTCATCCACCATCACTGAAAAAAGAAATAAGTTGGATGAAAAATTAGTTTCTCTTTCTGATACCATTGACAGGATAGACAAGAATACAGTTCAAATATCTAGCGATGTCACCACAAAACTTTCTGGTGTCAGAACTGACATTCGGCGAATATCTGGTCTGGATTCAGATATTAGTTTGCTGAAAGATTCTTTGCGTGAACTGGAAAACAAGGTGAATAATGTGGAGAAAACTGCTGTTCACAACATCGGGAACTTAATTGCAACCAGTGTTGAAAGAGTCACCCAAATTAAGAATTTGGTATCTGGAAATACAGACAAAATTGGATTACTACAGAAGAAATTGACTGAATTGAAGGCTGAAGATAATAAACTTTCAGACAGACTTTTGAGTTTGGAAAACAGTCGAGCTAAACTTATTAAAGCAGTTATGTTTGCCAATGATCTTAAACCTAAAGTTTACAATGTTAAAAAGAGTTTCTCTCTCTTGGAGCCACAAGTAAATGATCTAATTGAAAGGATTGGACAAATTTCTTCTGATCTACTGAAAAGAAATGAGGATATTGCCAATTTAAGGAAAGAACTAGCTAATTGTACTGCAATTGTAAATGACAGTCAGAATGCAAACAATCGTCTGAGTCAGATCACTACAGTGGATCAATGATCGTAGATTTTTCATGCAGCAAGATAAGAAATTGGAGATGTTAAGTGTAATCTGAAGTTGTCAATCTTATTTGCATTCTTGCCAGAATTCTTTGTTTTTATATTTTGAGGATATTGGGTTGTGTGGTATTACAGAAGGCATGATGTTACAATATTTATTTGCCTTCTCATTTTATGAAAAATTTTCAGGAACGGGAAAGACAAACAAGTGACATTTCCTCAGACTGCAGCAGAGGCTTAGAATGCTATATATTTTCAGAATAAGTTATGCTTTTTAAAATGTTTTACATATATATATTCTATTCTTTACATTGCAGTATCGTTGAGTCAGTAAGACTGGCTTATAGAATTTCAACAGATACAATGAGAAGTTAGTTTTAAAAGTATTTCTGAATTATAACATCAGGGTAAGTCCTAATCCTGAAGCTGAATTATTAGATCCTAGCACAATATTAAACATATTCATCTGAAATTCCTCTTCCTGTTTTCAAATAAAAATGTGCTCACATCTCCACAAAAACTGCTGAGAGAAATTTCAGACATGCTCAGGTTATACTTCTACTGTATAATATAATTTATTTGCTGATGTTTTTGCTGATAGTGAAGTGTGATCTTTTTGGGGTATTTTTTCAGTCTTACTGGGAATGTTTAGTCTCATTCATCATTCAAGTTGGGTGGCCAGTGGAACTAGCAGTCCTGAAGCATGATCAAGATTGTCTTCAGCTTACTTTTGAGGTGGAGTGCCTGATATAATTGAATATCTCTCAAAATAATATGATTGAACTTGGAAACTCATGTGACGGTCTGTTGATGAACATGATTATCTGTTTCTCCCTCTGGAATGTATTGTCCTATAGTATCAAATTTTTCGTCTTTGCAAATGGTGGCAGGGAAATGATTTGTACAAATGACACACTTGATATGTATGAACAGTTGTCATTCATTAGGTACGCGTAGTGTATTAACTTGCTATCTTTAGCACCTAAACATTATATTTATTAAAGTATTACATTTTAAATCACCTCAAATTGACTCATATTATTAAAATTACCTATAATTATCCAGTCACTGAACAGTAATACAATTCATTGTACGTGAAATTCTTTCAGATAGCATTGGCATGCGACAAAGTACATGAAAAATAGGGAAAAGGGATGGATTGTGTTCAAGCTTCCTGCCCCATTCGTAAGACTATTGCTGATATTCTACATCAGCTACTTTCCCACCGTATTCTGAGATCCAGTAACTCACTAAGTGTCCAAGATCTAGCACCCTAATCTTTGAGTATATTTGTACATTCTCAGCCCTCTGATGTGGCATATTCTAAAGAGTGACCATTTACTGGTTGAGTGAAAACGTTTCTCATCATTTCAATCCTAAATGGCTAACCCTTTTTCATGACACTACGGATGGGAGTTAATGCAGTCCATCACAACTGGAAACATGGTGGCTGAGTCCACTCAATCATGGAAGGAGTCGCACATCAGGGCGCTGCCAATCTACTGCTGTTGAAAACAAAGCAGGTGACCATGAAATTAAACAGGATTTCCGCGTCTCCAGTTTTTCTGGGCTTTTTGGTTATATTTGACTCTGCCCTAACTTTTGAGGGCTAGATGTTTGTGAAAAGCCAAAATAGAGATGCTAGTAGCCATACTGTATGTGGGTTTCAAGACCAATGGAAAATTCTTCAGTGAGGTGTCTGGCAAGTGTGTAAACCCAGTGTCATTTCTTCAGGGTGTTCAAGCTGCTGTGATATCTACCAGGAATTTCTGACAAATTGAGAGTGGAAGAACATGAATAGGAATTTCAAATTTAAACAGTAAAGACCACAGGCTGGACTTTGGCTCCTGTGGGAGATGGTTTAAGTTGGAAAATTTCCTGAATTATCTGATCTCTTAGTAAAACACTAACGCTGTTTGGAGCCATAACTGGCAAAAGGGAGGTAGTTTGTAGTTTTTGGAGGTCAGTTATCTCAGCTCCAGGATATCACAGCTCTGCAGGAGTGCCTGAGGACAGATACTTTTAATCAACTATTCAGACATGTTATGACACAAGTCTGAAGCAGGTGGAACTTGAACTTGGGTCTTCTTCCTCAGGGGTACGGTCTGCACTGCACCACAAGACTCTTAGTCCTTCTGGGCCAACAATCTTGTGGTGCAACATCAGTGCTGTTCATCATAAGGTCAGAATTGGGGGTGTTTGCAGATGATGTACAACTTTCAGGATCATTTGCAACTCAGATACTGAAACAGTTCCTAAATATAGACAAGACCTGGAGAATATCTAGATTTGGGCCAAGCAATAACTATCACCAAGAAGAGAGAGTCTAACCATATCCCCTTTAACATTTAATAACATTACAATCACTAAATCTCCCACTGTCAACATGCTGGGGTTACCATTGACCAAAAACCCAACCGGACTTACCCATATGAATGCAGTGACTACAATCTTGCAGTGAGTGACTTGCCTATCCACCATCTACAAGGCATACATACTCCCCACTAGCCTGGATGACTGCAGCTGTAACAAAACTCAAGAAGTTTGATGCCATCCAGGACAAAGCAACCTGCTTGTTTCACTCCCTCTAATATTAGTGCTCAGTAGCATCTATGAGGTGCGCTGCAGAAATTCACCAATTCTCCTTAGGCAACATTTTCCAAATCCATGGTCACAGTCATCTAGAACGTCAAGGGCAGCAGATACAAGGAACACTGCCACCTGCGATTTCCCGTCCAAGCCACCCAGTGTTCTGAATAGGGGAAAAGGAATTTTATGAGAGGGACACAGAGAGTTATTGACAGGTTAAGCAAGTGGGCAAAAGTTTGGCAAATGGGGTATAATGTCAGAAAATGTGATGTTATTCACTTTAAAATAGAGAACAAAAAAAGGTTATTATTCAAAAGGAAAAATGTAGAAGTCTGCAACATAATGGGATTTGGGTACTTGTGCACAAAACACACAAAGTTACCACACAGGTACAGCAGGTAATCAGGAAGAGTAATGGAAGTTGGACACTTATTTCAAGAAGTTCGGAGTGTAAGAGTAAAAAGGTCTTACCGCAACTAAAGGTGCTGGTGAGACCAAATCTGGAGTACTGTGAGCAGTTTTGGTCCCTTTAATTAATGAAAGACATATTTTAATGGTGACAGTTCAAAGAAGGTTCACTGGGATGATCCCTGAAATGGAGGAATTATCTTGTGAGCAAAGGTTAAACAGTTTGGGACTCTACTCACTGGAGCTTAGAAGAATGAGAGGTGATTTTATTGCAACATACAGGATTTTTAAGGGTATTGACAGGGTAAATGCTGACAGGATGTTTCTCTTCATGAGAGTCTAGAGGGTACATTCTCACAATAGAGGGGTGCCAGTTTAAGACAGATGAGGATTTTGTTTTCTCTCAGAGGCTTCAGAGTCTTTGGAACTCCTTGCCACAGAGATATGTGGGGCAGAATCCTTGTGTATATTTAAGGCTAAGATAGACACTTGAACAGGAGGGGAATCAGGGGTTAAAGGGAAAGTTCAGGAAAAGGCATATGAGGAATGTAGGATCAGCCATGACCCTATTGAATGGTGGACCAGGCTCGAGGAGCCGAACAGCCTAGTCCTGTTCCTATTTCTTTTGGACTTGGAAATATATTACAATTCCTTCACTATTGCTGAGTCAAAATCCTGGAAATTTTAAAAAAGTCTTTCACAATATAATTCAGCTCTCCTTCATACACACTTGACAGTAAAACAGCTCACGTTCACTGGACCTGAAACATTAACTCTGCTTTCTCTCCACAGATGTTGCCACTTGCTAAGTTTCTCCAGCAATTTCTGTTTCACAAACAACGTTGCTTGGTACAAGGCATAATCATCTGTAATAGGGGCTATTAATCTTTAAACCTCATTAACTTAGAAGATTTTTACTTGAGTTTTGGACGAACCAGTTAAAATGGCCACAAAGCCACTTGATCTCTAAGTAGCCAAGCTCAACAGGAATTTACAAGGAAGTATCTAAGTAAAGTGAATGAAACTGTCCACCATCCTGGAAAATGCTACACAAAATAATGACCAATGCATTATTCATCTGGCATGTATAGCTGTCAGCCACGCAAATGTCCCTGGAAGTGAGATAATTTACTGTTGCCAGAACTAAAGACCATCCGCTGAAACTTGTTATGCAAAGAGAAGGATTGAAATCTCACTATCTAGATCAAAGGATACCTGCTGAAGTCTGACAACAGATCATTGAAATTGTACTCTTCCCATTGTTGGCCAGCGGCCAGTATTCAAACATCAATATACCCGACTCTTGCGAGAAGCCATTATCGTAACCTGTAGTTTTGGTACAGAATCCTTATAGAATCTAACCCTGCAATTCACAAGCTGGAATACATCACAGAGACAGAGAATTTAAATTAAAAGTAACTTCATGTGCTGTGACACTCAGGGAAAAGGACTGGTTGCAGATTTTAAAAAGCTACCTGAAGAACAAGCATCTGCCATCTGTTAGGATCCTGCATGATATTACAACTTGACAAGTCACATCCTGAAAATGAAATCTTGTTGAGACTTCATATTTTTAAAAAATTCAATTTGGGGTCTTTCATTGAACCATAAAGATACAAGGCTACATATTTTGTTTTAAACATAAAACAAGTTTAATATACAAAATAAATAAAATAAAAGAAACCATGCTTTCTGCATAGAATTTTTTAAAAGATTTCAAATGTTGGGTGAAACAAAATCTCCCCTACACCCCAGCATCATGTAGAGTCATATGACACAGAAATAGACCCTTTAATCCAACTCGTCCATGCCAACCAGGTTTCCCAAACTTAACTGGTCCCATTTGCCTGAATAGAATCCCTACATTCAGCCCAACAACTCCACACCAAACCTTGGAGCATCCCACCTAGACCCATCCCCCTATAACCCACCTAATCTACATCTCTCTGAACACTACAGGCAATTTAGCGTGGCCAATCCACATCTTTGGACTGTGGGAGGAAACCGGAGCACCCGGAGGAAACCCACACAGACAGGGGGAGAACGTGCAAACAGTCGCCCGAGGCTGGAATTGAACCCAGGTCCCTGGTGCAGTGAGGCAGCAGTGCCAACCACTGTGCCACCATGCCACCCACATCCCCAAAACCTTTCCTTTTCATGACCTGTCCAAACGTGTTTTAAATGTTGTAATTGTACTGGCCTCCCCCACCTCTGGCAGGTCACTTCATACACGCTCCAACCTCTACGTGAAAAGATCCCTCTCAGATCCTTTTTAAATCTTTCTCCTCTCACCTTAACCTGTGCCCTTTAGTTTTGGACTCCCCTACCTTTGGAAGAATACCTTGTCTATACACCTTATCTATGCCCCTCATGATTTTATAGAAGTCAAAGGGTCATCCCACAGCCTCCGACATTCTAGGGGAACAACTCCCAGCCTATCTGGCCTTTCCTTATAACTTACTTTACAATTAATCAAAATTCTAAAGAAATCTCCCTTCCCTATCAAATCTGTAGGTTAATCGAACAGCTTCTTTACTGTTTTAGTCCTGTCAGCTGCAAAGCTTTTTCCTTTGATGTGCACAACTGAAGTCTTCAGACGTTTCCTGCTTTGAATAACCAGTGCAGATCTCGTCATGCCTCGCTGGAGAAGTGTGCTGGAATTCAAGCCCAACGATTCCCGGATACATCACTGAAGTTAAAAATTTTATTAAGGTACAGAAAGTCCTTTATTTACTTGTTGTGTGGACCCAATTAACAGAAAATATTAGCCAGATTTCTATAGTTAAGAAGAACTAGTATTCATTACAAATAAATAGATTGTAACCACAGGTAAACAACAATGAACTGGTGCCACATAACTCTATGAGTTAAAACTCTAACTGTTAAAAACCCTTAACATACCCAAACCAACAAAAATGATATTGTGGGTAGAGGGGAGAAAAGTACTGTTTAAAACAGCGAAACAGCACCAATGTTCAGGATTCAGTGGAGTGTTCATTGATTTCTCATGTCATGTTCGCTGATCTTTTCCTTCAGATTCTTTCACTCCTACACAGTGGGTGCAAAGCAACTGTATCACAAATTACATAGTCTTTGGCTTAGCTGTTAAAAGCAAAAGCTTGCAAAAACTGGTGGGAGAAATTAAACTGACTTTCTTTCAGGCATTATGTATTTTACTGCAGAGTGAAACACATACTCACAGACCATCTGCCCTTTTAGCAGTCCAAAGGCTCCTATTAGGATTGTTCACGCTCACAAGCTGTTACCTTCTCCAGGAGTCAATCAAATGGTTGTTGTCAGGCCTTTGGCATCTACAACAGGTAACAACTCCACAACCAATCAGCAACTAGTTGCTGGATGAATTTCACTTTATATACATCCCTGGTGCTCGTCCATGCAACCTGATTAAACATAGCAACAATGTGAACATGGCTTACAATGATTTTCAGCTTTTTAAAACTACAGCAATTCCTTTCATAATTCCTTGTTTTAAAACAACCGTTTCACTCCACAATCAAAAATACAGAAAAGTAAAAAAGATATGGTATTTACAATTTTAAGCAACTACCCCTGGTCTGGCAGTTTTCACAAACTCTAAGCAAGTTGACAAAATGTTAACTCTGATTTTTTCTTCACAGATGCTGCCAGACCTGCTGAGCTTTTCCAGCAACTTCTGCTTTAGTTCACAAACTCAAACCCTTACACTGAGATGACTTGTTCCTTTAACTGCTCTGAACAAACTTATTTTTCTAAAAACTATTCTTCCATCTGCCTTCAGTCAGACCCCCTTCAAACTGAATTCAGAAGCTTTTAACTAAAATATGTTTCAAAACAGCTTGTTCATTCTATCTTCTGCAAAGTCGATTGCTTATTTTTTCTCTTTCCTCTTGTCCAGAAACCTTACAATACAAACAAACTTCCATCAATCATCTAGGAGACCTTTGACACATAACAGTTTAAAACGATGATTCTGAAAATGTTGATGTCATTAATTATTAAAGTCCTTCCCACCAAAAAAACTGAACCTCTATCTATGTCCCACAAGTTTGAAATCCAAACTCTACAAAGATTAATATATGTAAATCTCATATTTTGCATCACATCTCTCCAAAGAAGAATGAAAATGAGTTATTTTTATTATCCATCAAAAATTTTTTATTAACACATTTCTTTATCACATTAACAATTGCAATATATTTACATCAATGAATTTCATAACAATCATATTTTACACAAGTCCATTAGCATCATAGTACTCTGTTTCCATCACGCATGCTTTCAATAAATCATCTGTTGTAGCATATTTTTTCCAGGCACATGATTGACTTTTAGCTTATACAGGAAGAGGAGTAGGCTCCACTGAAACAACTGTAAGTTTGTGTCATGAAATTTCTCCAAAAATAACCAAAAAAATTGTAGTCTGTATAAATAAGTTCCTTACACATTATTGATAATGCACATTTCTAGATGATGTAGACCAAGCACAATATCACAATTTCTCCTCCTCTCTTGAATATTTCTGTTGCTATGTGATCAGTTTTTCAAAAAAATAACAATTGGGCATTTGATTCTTCTGTAATCATCTTGAAGTAAATTGCTATGCCACCAACATGAATGGCTTCTCATAGTTTAGCATTTCTAAAATAGTGTGGTAATCAGCACAACTTTCAAATTGTCAAAGTCTGATACCTATATAACACTCATTTAGAATCCAAACTCTAAAATAATAATATTACTGCATTTAAACCATACACATTATGTCACCTACCACTTTCAGAATTTCAAGATTAATATTTGAAAATTTAACTCCTTTGCTAAAGAATGATTTTTTTTTCTTGTGTGCATATCATTGAGTTTGGGATGCGTTTTTTCCTTTTTAACAAGCTTTTTTCTTTACTCAAGTGAGTATGCAATAAACTAATTCCTTGACCTTGATTAACTCGAAGAGATTAGTCTAGCTTGTTCATTGTAGCTTTAATATATGTTCAAGTGGCATTTTGAATTATGGGGAAAAAAAAACTCTTTAGACATTCAAAACTCTGAATTACTAACCTCAGGAATAACAAGAAGAATTTATTCATCTCTCAAGACTTGGCTATAGTAATGCCTATTCTAGAAAGATTAACTTGTTGGAATTCACTTTAATTCTGCTGAACAGTGTGAAGTGACCCCTCTTTGAAAGATTTTACTGAAAAGGAGTCTGCTACAAAACAACAATATAAAGAAATATGTTCTACATTCAAAGTGTTCCTTAAACTTTAAATTGTAAATTGTCACCAGGGACAAAGAGAAAATCTTTCACAAATTTTTTTCAAACATGTCGAGGAAAGTGCAGTCAGTGTATCTGTAGTTCTTAGTTCAAGGAAAACTCGAGAAGTACAGAAATTCTTTCCTTTGACTGAACCCATCTTCCTCCCTATAATCGTACTACTGTTCATCTCCACACCTGTAAACAGATAATAAGAAGGTATTTGGAATAGTTGTGCTGAGGACGGTGCTTCCTGCTGGAAAGAATAGAAGCTGTTCCAGCAGTATTATTTTAGGGAATTGGTGTATTGTGTCATCAATGGAAAGAGCAATAGCCAAAGAAAATGAAACCCAGATAAAGACGAAGAAAAAATATCAGACTTCTTTTGCTACCACAATCTCAAAAACATCTGATCCTCATGACCATTAGATGGAAGCACCCTTTTTTATATATAAGAAAACTACTATACAAGAGTGAAGAAACCAAATAAAATATGGGACCTTAGAATGGTTGTGACACAGAAGGAGTTCATTTGGCTAGTTACGTCTGTGCTGCCTCTCCAAAGGAGTAATTCAGCTTGTGCCACTTCACTGCCTTATCCCTGCATGTTCTTTCTTTTCAGATAATATTCCAGCACTTTCTTGATGTCTTGATTGGCAATGCATTCCATATTTAGTATAAATCATTGCTGTAGTTATTGACAGGCCGACTTGATTTTCTTACTGACCTTCATTCCAGTCGTTACCTCTTGTGTTTTTCCAGCATCGCATTTGTCAAAATCCATCAATTACTGCTGAGCGGAATATTCTTCTTCTTTTCCAAAATATTTAAATGAAAATATTTGACAATTTTGAATGTTCTCATTCACCCCAGAGAATGTGATTACATTATTTGCCAGTGGGACATTGTAGCAGACTCAAACTTTATTTCCTGTTTAACTCTCTGATTGAATTCAGGATCTTCATCTGATAATAAAGTAATCATAAATAAACATTTTGAGTTTAACAACCTGCATAACTTCCTTCTTATCTATCCACTTAAACAACAAAACTTGTATTTCTAGGGTGCCACTTTTGGCTCAATTGGGAAGATGGTGAACTGGTTTTTTCGACTAATAACAATAGTATAGTTTTGATTCCCCATTCAGATGAGGTATACTTGTAATCTCCATCCTCACTTGACTGTGGGAGGCAAGGATACATAACCACTGATAAAGGAGCCATCAAGAAAACAGCTCAGGATGAAGCCAATGATCTGCCTTCAGACAGTGCACACTACCATATCAACTTGCTCAACATTAAATAACTCATAAACCAATTACCTAATAGTTAGATATTTTTGTCCCAGCTGTAATAAGAAACTGGTTAGAATTAAACTACAGAGGAGATACCTGTGTGAAGTTTCAAATTGTGTTGGGCAGGACATCTATAAGATGGCTGAAGGTAAATGCCCCCATAAGGTGGCAGGATTATGTAGGGACTATCCTGAAAGAATGATTGGAAGGAAGCTACACATGAAAACCGTGGTCTGAGTTTTGTGCCGTACACAGTCTGCTTGCTTATGACAGCTGGTTGATGAATTGGAGATTAAACTATCAGTATACCTATTGTACCTTCAATGTATCTTCCACAGTAACAGTCCTTCCCTTTATGATTTTGGTTAAACATCTTACACTTCATCAATAATATCCAACAGAGAATGTTGCTATCTTTTCCAGTGGTAGATTAGATTATCATTTGATGAGAACTATAGCTTGGTTTAAATAGCAGATAAACTAAATTCAATTGAATACATTCTGTTCCCTTGTTATTAACACAATGTGGAAAAATTTAACTTGCATTTCAAAGGGACACAAGGTCAGTGAAATTCTGGGCCAGGCTACACCAAATTTCATTTGGTCTCAAGTTGGCCAAATGCTGAAGTCTTGGGGTAGAGTTAAGGGCATGGGGAGAGGCTGGTGGCCTGGCAATCCCAGTGAAGACTTTAAACAGGTGAGCTTATTTTCCTGAACTGATGAAAACAAAAGCTTAAAATCTATTTCTTTTGTAATCTCCAATGGTTGTTCGATCAATTGCTATTCAGTTTGTCCAACACCTGATCCAATAGATGACAACGTGCTTAGCATATGTCTATTTCGGCAAAACTTTCATATTCAATGACTTACAATCAACCTAAGACCCAAACGTATTTATTTAACGAACTTAGACTAATTTCAGGTAATTTCCCTTTCTGATTAAAAAAGAATGTGGGCTTATAATAACGTCTTCCATAGTGTCATCCTGTTGCAGTTGTAACAACATCATCTTTATAATGCAGGAAGCTATCAAACAATTTTTGCACTGCAGAGTCCCCAAAGCAGCAAGGTGATCCTGACCATCTAGTTGCTTTTTAGTTTTTTTGGTTGACAGACAATGGCCAGCAAACTGGCTAGAGCTCTCCTGTGTTCTTCTGAAGTCTTCTGACAGTAAATATTTTACATCCAAGAAGGCAGACAGCGAAAATAACTCAATGGTTCTGTGGTAGGGTCACTGGACCCAAAACATTAACTATTTTATTCCTTCACAGATGCTGCCAGACCTGCCGAGCTTTTCCAGCAACTTCTGCTTTTGTTCCGGATTTACCGCATCTGCACTTCTTTCGGTTTTTATTAAAAGTGAGTGCGTTGGTTGAACAGCCCGTCTGAAAAACAGCATTGGTAACTGTGCAACATTCCTTCACTGCCAGCCAACGTTGTGTTCTATTCTGTGATACCATTTGGATTAATTTAGGCATTGCAGTTCATGATGGAACATTCAATTGGCTAACTCTGATTTCATGCTGGCAAAATGGGGGGGCCATGAGTTCAATTTTCACTGAATGCCATTTTGACAGTGATGGTGGCCATTGGCCCATTCTCATAATAAATGCATGAGTTCTCTATCTGTAGACATTGACGTTGCATTGAAAAGGGAATGAAAAGCAATTTGTTGGCTTTTACTTGGAAGCATTTCTATCTCATTTCAAAAGGTTGATGTTACACATTATTTTCATAGAACTGAGCTTATGTAGAACAAAAATAGTTATTTTTAGAACTTTTATTTCTTTAACTGCAAAGTTCGACCATACATTACAATGTCGTATTCTGTTATAAAAACTCATTAAAACAATCTCAATTATGCTCTATATTTCCAAGTGATTCAAAAGAATATGTAAATTGTTTTGAAAATTCACCCAATTACGTGTACTTAATACCTTATTGCATTCTATTTAAAGACACTGATAATTTATCAACATCAGATTGCAACTCATTTAGTGACAGCTTTAGGGATGCCAGTTCATCCTCTGCTGTCTCAGTGTCCTCAGATTTGGAGAGTAGGCTGTCCACAGTTGACCCTAATACTTCCAGATCAGTTTTAGCCTCACTGATTGAAGACTTCAGTTCATCCATAGAGTTTTCCATCGTTGACAATTTTTCATCAATCTCAGACCTTATAGTCTCTTCCATGGATTTTAATGCAGCTGCAATATGTTGACTTTTTTCACCTATTTCAGTGACACTCTCTGCCAAATGTTTGAGGTTCTCTTTGTTGTCTGATTGTACTTCCATAATGTGTTCCTTCTGCCGTGCTTCTAGAGCTTGCATTTCATTCTGTACAGTATTGAGTACTTCCTCTGTGGCTGGGTTTTGCAGGTCTTTCAGGTTTGCTTTTAATGTTTGAATGTCATTGCTCAGTGATGCCTGAGACTCAGACACACCTCTCATTGTATCCAGCACAGAATCTAGATTGTAGAATTCTAACTTTTCAGATAAGTGTGTTGCAGCTGTATTCAAAGCAATAATGTTTTCTTCTGCCATGGATAATCGGGATTCAAATATCCCATTTTGTTTTTCAACACGTGCTGAAGCATCAATTGCTTTTGACAGCAATACCTTTTCTTGGTCATTTAAGCTGTTCTTAGTTTCCTGTAAATCTTGACGACAATTGTTAACATCTTCAGACACAGCATTAAGGGATATTTCAGCATTAGAGACTGATTGCTTTAATGCTTCCTGTGCTGTAAGCTGTGAATGTAAGGCACTTTTCAACTGATCATGTTTATCAACTAACACCATAATTTCTTGACCTTTTGTCTCAACTGTTGTTTCCAATAAACCGATCTTTGACTTCATTTCATCAATGTCATTCTGGTTCTTCTCCTGTACTTCTGTAAAAGCAACAATGTTATCGTGGATTGATTTTGTTAATTCTGTTAATTTTTCCTCTACAGTTTTTTCAAGAGATGTAACATCTCTCTCTCTTGCATCTTTTACATCTTGGATCCCATCAGAAAGGTCTCGAAGGATTTCATTCTGCAGCTTTTGCAGAGTTTCAGTAATCTGATTTGTCTTGCTTTCACCCTTGTTGACTGCTTTGTTAGTTTCTTGCAACTCCTGTTGGGTATGGCGCACAACTGAGTCCAGTCTGTTCATCAAGATTTTTGTAGATTCCACCTGCAAAACAGTAATGTCAATGTGTGACTGCAAAAAATTGCATGAAGTAGGTGGAGCATAATTACTTATGTCATTCTATGCTGTAATTACATCTGAATGCTTAACTTCTTGTGTAATTGACACACGTTGCAATTATGAACTATGCTCTTGAATATCAAATACTAATTCATGTAACCATTCAGTGCATTCTGAATGGTTTAACTCTCACCGCGATGAATCTCAATGCAGACCTAACCCACAAAGAGACAGAAGTGAAATATTAGCCAGTGATAATGGGAACTGCAGATGCTGGAGAATCCAAGATAATAAAATGTGAGGCTGGATGAACACAGCAGGCCCAGCAGCATCTCAGGAGCACAAAAGCTGACGTTTCGGGCCTAGACCCTTCATCCCACAAAAGCTGACGTTTCGGGCCTAGACCCTTCATGCCACTTAGTTTTCCAAATTAACATTACAATAATTAACAAAATAGATCTGGCTTAATTTCCATGGTATTAGTTGTCGTCTGTAACTTGTCGCCTCCAAGGTAATGCTGTAGTTCTTTACAATTTTTTTTTTACAAAGACTGAGTTAGAGAAGTTTGTGATTGACAAGGGATTTCGGGTTAATGACATCAGACAGGAAACTGGAATTGAGACCACAACCAATCAGGCATGATTTTGGAGGAATGTTCTCAATGGGTTGAATGCGCTACTCTCTATCCCTTATATGTTTATCAAATTAGGCATCTTTAAGGATCATCTCAAATTCAAACATATGTATTGGACAAACATGGGCTGGGGGAGGCAAAGAATTCATGGGCAGGATATTTGTCACATATTGTAGCCTTTCAGAGAAGGAAGAAATGGGACAATGTTAAGGCAACCTAGCAGGTTAAAGTTCAGCAGGAATTTATTCCTACCTGGCAGTAGCCCAGACCCCTCAGTGCAGGCACTGACATACTTACCTAGCAAAGTCTATTTGGCACCACAAGCCCAAGGTAAACAAATTGACAAATGGAGCAGTACTAACATGCATGATTAAGCTAGCACAGCCAGAGGCCGTTTTCAACAGCGCCACTCAAGTTCTCTGTCTCTGCCTCTTTGTAAATCTGTTGTGAAGCTGTTCCAATAGGTGGTTCTTTTATCACTAAGCAGGACCATCCTCTAAGCTGCTCCCTCATTCAGAGGTAATTCAGTTTGCCAAACAACAGAGAAGTTGAAAGTTGCCTCCAAGGTGTTGAATTTCTGCCTTCAAATCTATTGTACCAGCTACAAGACCTTGCCAAGCATTTTGTAACCCAAATCTTTGAACTATTAACAATTGATAGTATGTACCTGTATTAAAATCATGCCAAGAGGGGAGGAAGTTGAACTTGTGTTAAAACTGTAACAGTTTTTGTTTTTTTTTACTTTGCTGCCTTATTGGCCAAATCTCTCAAACTGAGTAAAACTAACATGTTTCAAGTGATTCCTGGCAAACATCATGCCAAGTAAACAATTTGAACATCTCTGCTGGTAACAATATTTAATTGTGTTCTTTGGATAACAGAAACAGATATAGCCACATGCAAATAATGAAAGGATCACAATCTTTATTGTTATAAATTAACAATTACTCAGTGCTGAGCTCCACTTTAGAGTTTGTGCCATATCATGCCATTGGTGTGTTGGCACAAAATATCTATTCTCGTGTTGCAAAGTATTGCAGGTATAACAGGAAGTAAGACAACAATGCTAAGATTTATTTAGTTGCCCTTCATGTAAAAAAAAACAACTGCAGGTGTTTAGAATCTCATGGAGAAGATCTTGCACACTTTTCATTCTGCAAGTAGTAGTAGCAGCATTGTGCAAGACTGCAAGGCCTAGTTTCGAGCTACTTTGCTAAAATCAGGTAACTTTATTTTACTATCATTCAAGAAGTGTTCAGTGCCCATCTGTTTTTGTTCTGTTTTTGATGCTGTTACACTCCTCTGGAGCAGGTGAGACTTAAACCAAGGCCTTCCTGGTTCCGAGGCAGGGACTGTGTCATAAGCCCCCTCAATTATCCAACACTACTATTGATTACATTAATGTTTTGCCTGAAGCAGCATTTGGATGGTGGCATTGATATACATCGCTTTGATCATGTCTTCTCTTTTCCATAATTTGACAGTGTTAGCTATTTCAGAGCTGTGTGATGATATTGTGCTTTCCTTGTCAAAAATGTAAATGAGTTCTCCTATCATGGAAATATTTCACTCAAAAGTCTTCTATGGACATGAATTCATTGTTAAGCCTGTCAGGGATCAAACTTATTTAAAACAATATCGTCCTTACAGTTAAAGGGCTGTGCTGCTATCACTACATAGTTAACAGTAATATTCTAAAGAAAGGAATGTTCAAAAATTTATAGGTTAAATCTTGAAAAAAAATCACCTTTTTTTTGAAGAACCTAATTGTTAAAGATTGCTCATCCTGTTCCAGCTAAATGCCCTTTTTAATGGATATTTGAATTAATCTGTTCAGACACACTTTTGGAGAAGATGCGACGTGAATGTAGGTCTTCTAACTCAGAGGCAGGGGCACTACACTGCACTATAAAATGCCTATCAAATACCCTTCTCTTATTTTGAGAATTTGCCTCAATACCAAGTTTCCATTAACATAGCATATTGTGAACTAGGCGTGAGGCACAATGCAGTTGATTCAAAGCATCAGTGATTTTCTGGTGATTAAACTGAAACACTGAATTGGAAGCATTGATCTCCATGTCCAATTCTCAAATTTACATTACTATCGAGTAAAGCATTTGAATCAAGTTTGCAGCTTTACAAATTTAATCTAATGAGTCCCTAATGTAGCATGACATTGATGAAAACGTGGAGTGTTACGGATTAATCAGGTATATTCAAAAACACATGCCTGACCAATTTAATTGAATTTTTCAAGGAATCACAGCATGTGCAAAGGAATCTTGTAAAATAACTGCTCAATTTCTTTAGATTTTAAGTGCTGTAAATATCAATGGCAGGACCAGCATCATCTACAGTGCTATCAAGCAATACTTGCTTAAATATAACCTGTTCTCACATTGGGTTCCATCAGGACCATTCAGCTCCTGACTTCATTATCATCTTGGTTGAAACATGAACAAAATGGGCGAATTCAAAATATGAAGTTTGAATTACTGCCTTTGAAATCAAGGCTGCATTTGACGTAGCATAGCATCAAGGAATCCGAGCAAAATTATAGGCAGTAGGTGGTGTCCCAGGCCCAACCACCTTCAGCTGCTTCAGAAACCCATGTCCAAATGTGGCACAACCTGAACAGTAACCAGGTTTGGATTGACATGTGGTGATTCATGCTGCATAAGCATCAGAAAATGACCATTTCCAACAAGAGAGAATCTATCCAACAGCATTATCACCACTGAATGTTCCCACTATCAACATTCTGGGGTTTACCATTGACCAGAAGCTAAGCTGGATTAGCCATATAAACATAGTGGCTACAAAAGCAAGTCAGAGACTAGGAATCCTACAGCAAGCAGCTTGCCTCCTGAGTCCCCAAAACCTGTCCACCATCTGCAAGGCCCAAATCAGGAGTGTGATGGAATACGCCCCACTTGGCAAGATGATTGCAGCTCCAACAATACTCAAGAAGCTTGACACCATTTAGGACAAAGCAGCCTGCTTAATTTGAACCACATTCTCAAATATCCTCTCCCTTCATGACCAATGCGTAATGGTGGAGCTGCACTGTGTACCTGCTACCAAATGCACTGCTGGAATTCATCAAAATTCTTGAGATAAAGCAGACAGCATCTTTTAAGTCCATGAACACTATCATCTAGAAGACAAAGGTAGCAGATAGATGAAAACACTGCCACCTGAAAGCCCTCCTCCAAGCCACTCACCATCCTGACTTGGAAGTATATCATCTTTTGTTCATTGTCACTGGGGAGACAAAATTTTGAAACTCTGTCTCGAACAGCATTGTAGGTGTACCTGCGCCGAACAGAATAGTATGGTTCAAGAACTCATCTTGCCACCACCTTCTCAAGGGCACCTAGGGATGGGCAATACATGCTGGCCCAGCCAGTGTTGCCCACATACCTAGAATGAATGAAAAATGTGGAGCAATGAGACATTGCCTTAAACTGTTGAAATCCATGTAGCTGTAGGTTCATTCACATAGTTGGTCTGAAGAGATATCTAGGATTTTCACCCAATGACAATCAAATGAGGACAATACTTTTACAAGTCAGGATGGTGTGTGACATGAGGGCTATTTGTAGGGGCAGTGTTGTTCCCATATGCCTGATGCCTATATTCTATGTGCTAGAAGTGGTGCGTTTGGAAGATTGCTGAAGTAGTCTCAGTGACAACACCTTCATCACTTTTGTGGTAGTTCAAATGGGGTGGTAGCTGGGTGGATTTAATTTATTCTGTCTATGGTGAAAAGCAAATACTTGGACAATAATCCCACTTTGTTGAGTAGATGACAGTTTTGTTGATGTTCTGTAATAGCTTGTGGATGGAGGACATAGTTAGTTCTGATGTTCGAGTCTTCAACAGTGCAACCAGATTTTATCAGAGCTCATAGCATCAGGACTGCATCAGTTGTAGGATTGTTTAGGTCTGTGTATAAAATACAACTTTTATTGTTTAGCATGGATGTAGCCCTATATTGTAGATTTTTCAGGTTGGCATCCAATTGTTAGCTTATTTTAGGCCATTCTTGGCATGCATTTGCTTATACATTGCTCACTAAATCAGGTGGTGCTTGGCTTAATGGGCATGCTGAGGTGGGGCACATACTGGGCCATGACATCATAGATTGTGGTTGACTGCAATTCCACTGCTGCTGATGCCCTCATGGATGGCCAATTTCAAGCTGAGAGATCTGATCTATTCCTTTTACCACACTGCTACACAACATGATGGGGGAATGTCCTCACTGTGAATATGAGATTTTGTCTCAACAAGAACTATACAGTGATCAGTCTTACGAATATTGTCACCGATGGAGTGGCAGGTTGGTGAGGGCAAAATCAAAGTTAAGTCAGCATTGGAATATTTACCATGTTAGAGAGTTCTAAAAAATTGCAAGTATATGGCTTTAGACGGTAATATAAATGCAATCAATTAAACATATAAACACTTCTATTTGGATGAAAATGTAAGTGGTCTGATTAGTAAGTTTGCAGATGACACGAAAATTGGTCAAATTGTAAATTATGAAGAAAGTTGTCAAAGGATACAGCTGGATATTGATCAGTTGGAGAGTTGGTGGAGAAATGACAGTTGAATTTTAATCCGGATAATAGAGTCATTGAGTCATAGAGTTGTAAGCATGGAAACAAATCCTTGGGTCCAATTCGTCCATGCCGATCAGTTTAGAATAAGTTTAGAATGGCATCATGGTTGGCACAGACATGGTGGACTAAAGGGCCTGTTCCAGTGCTGTACTGTTCTATGTCACCATGTATCAGAAAGGGTCAATAGATGCTTGTTTTTGTTTGAAGTCATTATTTTGTTTTTTTTTATGGACTGGGAGGAGTGAATGATACTGAAGTTTGCTGCTGATTCCTGACTAAGAACACAGCAAACAGAGAATGCAGAAATTACTGGAGGCATAGGTATGTTCAATAAGGTACAGATGAGCAGTTTTATGTGGGACAATGTGTAATAATACATCTTAGGGAGATAACAGCGAATGTAGACATTTTGAAAAATGATAGACTGAAGATGTAGATGACGATGATAGACTGAAGGACATGAGATGTCTCATGGACCAGGCAGTTCAGAAGACAAATGGTACGTTAGTCTTTATTGAAGGAGGATTTGAATACAGGAGCAAAGAAATCTCTCTTCAGTTGCAATGCGCATATGTGAGTTTTCATGCAGATCTAGTCCCCTTGTCTAAGGAAGGATATAGTTGCCATAGAAAGAATGCAGTGGATGTTCACCAGTTGGATTCCTACATTGGTGGCACTGTCCTATGAGAGAGATTGAGGAGTCTCATAATATTTTAAAGGGGTTGTCAATGCAGGTGCAGAAAGGATGTTTCACCTGCCTGTTGTGTAGAATGGTCATTGGACCTGCAATGTTAAATCTGCTTTCTCTCCACAGATGCTACCAGACCTGCTGTGTTCTCCCAGAAATTTCTGTTTTTGTTTCTGATTTCTAGCATCCACAGTTCTTTGAGTTTTCTTTCAGTGTTTAACTCACTTTCTCATCTCTCCCAGGTGTGCCCATCTTGAAGAAGTTTTGTTCCTCTCTCTGACAGGATTTCCATTCTAATCTCTTCTCTTTTTCGTTTACATTACTTTTGTTGTCGTTCCTGGTGTTTGACAAGGTATCTGCCAAACACACTTCCACAGCCACATTACATTCCTCAGTGACTGGCTCAGACTCATACCATGTGGATTCCACCCAGAATAGCATGTATCTCCATGATGTGCCACTGAAGGGTCACTGGATCCGAAATGTTAACTCTGCTTTCTCTCCACAGATGCTGTCAGACCTGCTGAGTTTTCAAAGCAATTTCTTTTGATGTTTCACCTGGCTCTGGGGTCTTAAACCAGGGGAAACAGTCTCAAAATAAAAGGCAAGCCATTTAGGACTGATATGAGGAGAAGCTTTTTCATTCAGAAGAATATAGAATTCTCCACCCCAGAGGACTGTTGAAACTCCATCAATGAGCATGTTCAATGCGGGGTTCGATAGATTGCTATAATGAAAAAAAGAACTGTGGATGCTGGAATCAGACAGGAAAATAGAAAGTGCAGGAGAAACTCAGAAGTTCTGACTGAGGGTGACTGGGCTCAAAAGTTAACCCTATTTCTCACTCTACAGATGTTGCAAGTTTCACCAGCACTTTGTCTTTTTGTGTCAATAGATTTCTACTTATTAATGCCATCAAGGGCTGGGAGCTACTTTGTGTACATGGCATTGAGGAAAATGATTTGTCATAACCTAGAGGTTGGCATGGTGGCTCAGTGTTTAGCACTGCCGCCTCACAGCGCCAGAGACCTAAGTTTAATTCCAGCCTTGGGTGACTGTGTGGGTTTCCTCCAGGTGTGGTGGTCTCTTCGCACAGTCCAATTATGTGCGGGTTAGGTGGATGGGCTATGATCTAGTGTTCAAGGATGTGCAGGCTAGGTGGTCTAGCTACGGTAAATATGAGGTTGCAGGGATAGGGTAGGGAACTGGGTCTGGGTGGGATTCTGTTCGGAGGGTTGGTGTGGTCTTGATGGGCCTCTTTCAGCATTGTAGGGATTCTAGAGTGATGAAGTAAGTTTGATGGGCTGAATGGCCTATTCCTGCTCCTACGGATGTAAAGGTAAAAGCACAAAAGATAAGGTGGGATTCGCAAAACGAATAGCATCCTGGAATGTAAAGGATGTAAATGGCCACGTGTGAAAATTGGCAATATCATTCTGAAGATGATTGTTCAAATGAGAAACTGACTTCACCTGGACATCAACACACATCAGAAATATTCAACTGCAGCAGAAGTTCAGGACTGAAGAAGGGTCACGGGACCCTAAATATTAATCTGCTTTCTCTCAGCAAATGCTGCCAGACCTGCTGAGTTTCTCCGGCAATTTCTGGTTTTGTTTTAGGTTTCCAGCTTCAAAAAGAAATGCTGTTGATTAATGTATGTGTGTGTGTGTGTGTGTGTGTGTCTGGGGGGGGGGGGGGGTGAGAGTTCTTACCTGTTGCAAAACGGTCTCCAACTTGGTCGCCAGGCCGCCACTTTCTCGGGATGTTTCTTCGCTCCTTCGGTGAAGGTGGCTGATCTGCTGGGAGAGGCTGTGCAGGTACCAGGCGCTCAGTGAGGCGGCGGCGGCAGCCACAGCGAACATGAAGAAGCCGCTGAGCACCTTGCAGATGTTCGAGCCGGAGTCTGGCCCCCCTTTACTTCCTTTCGAGCCTCTTTTCGCCACGTCGTCCTGGTTGGAGTGAGACCCCCGATCGGGGTGGCTTTTATTCCTTTGCTTTACAGAAGTCATGTCTGTCATGAAGCAGAAAGTGCCCGGTTTCCAGGAGAATAAGCTGCTTTTTCAATGTCTGAGAGTCGCTGCTGCCCTGGAATGCACTCGCTGTCAGGCTGCACTCAACAAGAGGTTCACCTCTCGCCAAATTGCTGCTTTCTTCAGCTCCACGAAATTGCTGTTTGAGTTTGATTTCTCTCTCTCTCTCTCCAGTTCTGTGATACTCAGAGAGCTGCAGTGATTTGTTCAGGATTGGGACCGCGACTGCCACGTACTCGGGGAGGGGAACACGCTCATTGGGATGTGCAGCTCAGTGCAGTTACATCACTTTCCGATCTTCCCGCAACTTCACTCTCATCTGCCTCAGAAACCAGTCCAGAACTTCCGTGCAGCTCCTGTGCTGCAGTCTCTCTCCCTGCCCACCATTTCATTTTTCTAACTCGGAGCTCCACGCTTGCCTCGATTGTTTGGACACAATGTGGTTTGGTCATTGAAACACGGACCCCTGCTCATGCAAATATATACCCTCCCCCTCCCCCTTCACTGGGAGAGGCATTATTGATGTTCACGAACCGTGTGACAATCACTGTCCGGGGAGATAGGAACAAAACACACTCGCAAACTCACTCACACTCATGATCACACACATACACACAGATGCACACTCTTGCGCACACACACTCATACTCATGAACACACACATAGACACACACGCAGAGATACACACACTTAAACATAAACACACAGTCAGACATATAATCCTTCAGTATGAGAAACAATGGAGGGAATTTCCTCGCGGTTCTCGGGACCACGCAGCTGATCCTGTTAATACAGGGCTCATATTTCGACCACTTTTTTTTCGCTGCTATTGCCCTGCCCACACAACGTGGCAGTCTGGCTGCTGAGCCAGAAGGCACGCAGGCATTGGGAGAACAGACACGCCGTGGGACCATCTCGGAGAAGCTGGCGAACTGGGAGATGCAGTAGTCTGTCAACACTTTGAAGTGCCAGTCAGTGAAGGACATTGCTTCACGGTCTAACCCCGCTATCGACAATTAAACCGTATTCTATTCAACTTTTTTCCACTGAGCAGTATTCCAGAATGGGGGAAGGGGAGAGGATATTTATATTTGGTATCCTTTTCAGGACTCGTGTACTGTTG
Source organism: Stegostoma tigrinum (assembly GCF_030684315.1). Taxonomy (NCBI): domain Eukaryota; kingdom Metazoa; phylum Chordata; class Chondrichthyes; order Orectolobiformes; family Stegostomatidae; genus Stegostoma; species Stegostoma tigrinum. Next base: position 35,517,113 of record NC_081378.1, read on the forward strand.
GTACCAGTCATTCTTAATTCAAACTTCACTAATTAAAAAAAAGCTTTAACTCGTTTTGGCACAGATTTGAGATATACTGTCTTAACCGAACATTTGTGATATTAGTGATTGGAGCGACACTGATGACTTTCATGAATTTATTTGCGATAACTCGTCACTTCCCTTCAGGTTTCTAAATGACCCAACTTCCCTTTCGATTCTATTTTCAGTTGAGGGTCTCCCAAACGATAAGGGGAGGCGGCGGCTTAGTGGTATTATCGCTGGACTGTTAATCCAGAGACACAGATAATGTTCTGGGGCCCTCCACGGCAGATGGTGGAATTTGAATTGAATAAATATCTGGAATTAAAAGATGACCGTGAATCCATTGTGGATTATAGGAAAAACCCATCTGGTTCACTAATGGCTTTTAGAGGAAGAAACTGCCATCCTTACCTGGTCTGGCCTACACATGACTTCAGGCCTGCAGCAATGTAGTTGATTCTAAGCTGCTCTCTGGGCAATTAGAGATGCGCAATAAATGCTGTCTAGCCAGCAATGCCTTAGACCTTGAATGCAGCAAGAAATAAAGGACCGAAAAGTGAAGTGTAATTTCCAGTCTTGCCTGCATCTATGGAGTCCAGATCCACTTAGAAACCTTCTGAGTAGTGGGATTACTAAGGAATCTTTATGGGTATGCAATCATTGTCTCTTCCATATCCCTGCAGCATTGTCACACAGTAGTAAGCAGCAATAGGTTTAAGTCACCACAATATTTAATTCAAAATAATCCACAGAATTAATATTTTAGTGAAATACAGGCAAATCAGATTAAGCAATTATGAAGAACACTGGGCAATTGCCATGTGAAAACAGTGCAGAAAGTGAAATAATATAAAATCAGAACAAGACATTTGGGAAAACATTCTGCTGATGTGACAGAATCTGATGGCATCAGTGTGAGAGATGGACTGTGGCCTGGGTGTGGGTCACTTCTGGCTGAGAGGGGCTGAATAGTAACCCATTCAGCAGCTCCCACAGGTGGAACACTTGCCTGAGGTCACAAGGACAAACTCTCTTGCTGCTCTCCGGTTACTTCTGTCCTGGTTGTTTTACCCCATTTCCTCCTGAATGTTTGTCTTTAGTCAGCATTTATGGAGAAAAAAAACAGGATTAATTTTCTAAATAGATGCCTTTTAGTGGATAATTATCAAGCTTAATGTTTACTTTTAAACAACTACAGACCATGCCAACAATCTAGTAATAACTTTCATTTTCTGTTTGTCCGCTGTATCTGTTCCAAACATACCTTCCAAATACGTTTTCCTCTCCCTTCCCTGTTCACCCTGAAGCGATTATTCCCTCCTCAACATCCTGGTTCATCTCCCATTGTAGTTACTTCCATACCTCTGGCACTTTCTATCTGAATGCAGGTGATGAAAATTTGCCTTTTCACCTCCACTCATTTCAAAGTCCAGGATCCAAACACTACTTCATGGCTTAACAATAATTTATTTGTATTTCAATTTGGTAAATAGTGTCTACTGCTCTCATTGCTGTCTCCCATACATTGGGAAGATAAAATTCAGACTGGGTGATTGGTTTGCTGAACGCTTTAATTTAGACTGCAAGCATGTGAGATTCTTAACACTTAAAATTGCAATTTTCCATTGTAATCACCCTCAAATATCTATGTTCTTCACCTCTAACATTCTTTGAATGTTCAATGACTCAATGTTCACTCAAGTTCAAGGAACAGCTCCTCATCTTTCTGTTAGGCACTTTACAGCCTTTCATTTGTAGCATTTAACTTACTGACTTTAAATCTGATTCAATGCTCTCATGTTCTCAGTCAGTTGGCCCTGGCAATGGCTGTGTCGGAGCATAGCGAGTGGAGCAAGTATGCTCTGATACTTGGTAATGGGGATCTTCTATCAGTAAACATCTGACAATGTAGTCCACACTTCAAGCTACCCACTTTTGCATCATACAAAATTGAGCAATATGTCATTTTGCTTGACATAAATTGAACATCTTCTATCTAAATGTCTCCATTCTAAATTTTAGAGCTCAGTGTGTGCTTCTAAGTAATTTTCTATTTGTTTTATTTCACTTTTAACAGCCAGAGGCAAGGGCCAATGGCAAATAACCTAAAACACAAACCGAACACTGGGAAATGAGGAGGTTATCAAACAGCAGGCCATGTCATTCTCAAATACAACCAAAAATAGCAGAACAGACAACCCTAATCTTGAGGTGTGGATACTTTACCACACCAGAAATTACATGATGACCAGCTTTGTTCTGACAAAGGGCTCATACCTTAAACCAAAATGTGTCTTTTCTCTCTGTAATTTTGATGAATGTGCTTCACATGGTGAACACAATGTTTTCTCAATTCAGATTTCTGCAAACCTGCATGATGTCTCTAGCTGACCGAAAATGGAGTCAAAGTGACAATAAACCAGGCTAAATTGATCAATACCTGAACAGATAGGTCTCAGGAAGTGCTTCTTAGCCACAGTGTCTTTGAAATTACTTTTTCCTTGCTAAACTATAACTTGTACTCTCTGTAAGTCAAGGAAGGAGTTAATATATTTAATGATTAAAGTGACATCCAGTATTCCACAAAAAGACCTTGTATAAACTTTCTTAATAATAAAAATGTTTCCTGAGATGTCCTATCCATCACACTATAACACGAATGTGGTTGACCCTTAAATGGCTCTAAATGCCAACCAAGTTATTCAATTAAGGAATGATGAAATAAAAATAGGATCCAGGCAACATAATATTTCACTACATATTAGTAACAAAAATTGGAACTATATTAGTAAGTATATTCGAAAGCAGATGAACAATAAAGATATAAACATTGATATAATTATGCTGTGTATCATGAATTATAACAGAAATAAGGAGGAATTCACATTTACACAGAATAGTTCATGAACTCAAATTCCCAAAACACTTGCAAATCAATAATGCAACATTAAAGGTTGACAAGTGGCTTCCTTTCAGTAACCACACTAGAATAGGACACAAAAGTGAATATTTTCACGATTGGTAATGATTATTTACTTTCTACAATTTGAAAAGTAACAAGTTTATCTTCTATTTAAACTACCTTGGTCTGTGACCCATTCCTTTTTCAGATTTTCAACCGTTACAGCTTTTCAAAAATTTCTTTGTTAGCAGAATTTGGCAGTGCAATGTTCCTTAAAGCTCTCAAATTTGGCCCTCAGGCCTCAATGTAAAGAGAGATGCAAAGTTAATATTTCAGGTCTGAGATCTTCCATTGGATTTGGGATAAGTTGGTTATTTCATATGTTTTGACTTGGAGGATATGAAGAGCAAAATGATATGTCTGCCAAAGGTGAAAGGCAGGGAGTGATTAAATGAAAAAAGACCAAAAGGAGTATCAATGGAAGAAAGAAAGATAAATGAGGAACAATATTTTTTGACATCAAGTTTTTTTTATTCATTCATAGGATATGGGTGTTTCTGGCTAGGCCAATATTTATTGCCTATTCCTAATTGCCGAGAGGGCAGTTAAGAGTCAGTCACATTGTTGTGGGTCTGGATTCACACATGTAGACTGGACCAGGTTAAGACAGCAGATTTCAGTTCCCTAAAGGGCATCAGTGAAGCAGATGGGGTTTTCCCATCAATCAGCAATGATTCCATGGTCACCTTTAGACTCTTAATTCCAAATTTTTATTGAGTTCAACATCCATTAATTGCCATAGCTGAAAGTTCCCCAAAAATACAGACCACATTGAGAGAACAATTCTGATTCAGACTAAATGTGTATTCATCTAGAAGTCATGTCATGCAGACAGAAGTACACAGAATATTTCTTGAGCAGATGCAAAAGAAAGGCTCATTATGTGATTTATTTAGATTAATCTAGCAAACAGAAATGTTGAGCTGGTGATGACATCCACCTCCGTGAAGCTTTCAGGAAAGACGTGCTAGAGAAACTAAAGAGTTATAGGGTCGGAGAGCTAATTCAGGGTGAATGTAAATACAAGATGATCTTTGTAAGTCGATGAAGCTTACAGGTGCTCAATACAAACTGGTAGTTGACATAATCACCAGAACATTCAAACATAGCAATACATGTGGAAGGTGTGGCTATCTGTGTGCACGAAGCAAATGCTCAGTTTTCAGTCATTTTTACATGGTATGTAGCAGAAAGGGCCATTGGCAGAGGCAATACTCTAGAGCATATGCTGTGCACTGAACCAAACAGACCATGGATAAGGAGTACCTTCAAACTATATTAAAGACCATCCTGCCAGAGATATGTACATGAAGTGATTAACGAACCAGAATCTGACAATAGACACAATGAGACAAAGAATCATAAAAATGTATCTCACACTGTCAATCTCACAAAAAACACCCACGTCACCACAACACCCAAAGTGTTTTTGAAAATTTTAATTATGTGTCCTCGGAAAACTGGTCACTGTTCACTATTTGCTCAACACATATACCCATAACAACACAAACAAATCGGAATAACAGGCAATATCACTGACAACTGTGGCAATCACTGGCACTTCCAGATGATGCAAACATCATGACATCTGGACTTATTAGCAAATTACCTATACATATAGAGATTCACTTGGTTTTGGACTAGTTAAGCTTTACTTTGAAAAGGAAGGGAATGTTATTTGTGTACTTTGACTTTACTAGAGCTTTGCTTTAAGGACTCCATGTGCGGTGTGTATACGATGTCGTGATTCTACCTCACCGTTAATCTGTTTGGGTCTGCAAGTTGCTTACACAAAGAACTCAGATAAAGAATCGAGTGCAGATATTGGAGATTTGAAATAAAAAGTGTTGCAGAAACTCGGGTGTTCTAGCAACATCTGTGCAGAACGAATTAACTGTTCATGTCCAACATAATTTCTTCAGAAATCAATTGGATTATTGTGATAACAAAGTGTGGAGCTGGATGAACACAGCTGGCCAAGCAGCATTTCAGGAGTACAAAAGCTCCTAAGATGCTGCTTGGCCTGCTGTGTTCATCCAGCTCCACACTTGGTTATCTCGGATTCTCCAGTATCTGCAGGTCCCATTATCTCTGGATTAGTGTGATTTTTTTTCATTATTTGGAATATGTTTTACTGTTAAACTAACTCACAGAGTTAATCAATGCCTAGAAGAGCAATTGACTTGCAGACCATTATGATGACTAACGGAATGCACTCCATGAAAATGGGGTGCAAGAAGATTCGATTGAGGTTTTCATAATGGGAGTACATAACAAAACATTGCAGGGCTATGGGGGAAGGACGAGAGAGTGGGATCAATTTGATTCTACTTGCTGAGAACCTGTGAAGTTTGCCTTGGGCTGCACCGTCGCTTTTGCCGGCTCGTCTCAATGTCGAACGAACAATGTCGCGCCTCGCTAGCTTCGCTCTGCCCCGCTAGCCTCGTTCTGTTCTGGGGGTGGGGAACTCTGCCACGCTGAGTTTGCATTGTGCTTGAGGGTCGCCCCGCAAACCTCGCTCTGAGCTGCCGGTTGCCCCAGCAGCCTCGTTCTGGTCTTTGTCCGCCCCGCTAGCCTCGTTCTGGTGGTCACATTGTCGGGTAACAGTAATGGATGCTCCAATTGAGGCGGTGAAGGTGGCGGAGGGAGAGACCGCCTTCGTTACCATTGCACTGCAATATCTGTCATGATAGAGGCTCTTTAATTCTTTCTTGGGAGAAAGGGTATAAGCGATGGCGGGACTCATCAAGAAGCAGATCCTGAAGCATTTGTCCAGGTAAGTACCGACAGCTCCGAGCGACTGGGAGGATATTCTCGGGCCGGCATGGCCCGGGTGGCTGCGGTGTTTCCCGGATTATTGAACAAACTAGTCCGTTATGTTGTTTACACAGATTGTTCACAAAGCCTCCCAGAGAATGGATTTGCGTGCGTGGTCGGGTGGGTAGAAACGGGGAAAGTCGAGTTTAGAATGAGCGAAGTACAGAGGGTGATCAGTCAAATATTTATTATTTACATTGGAGCGAAGGGGAAAGCTTTTTCTTCTGTGTTTTATTTTTAAGAAATAAATGACAACCGAGAGCCAAGGGCAGCAGAGAAAACTTTTCCCTCCCAAATTGGATTTGGTGAGAGAGACTGGCGGGTTTTTAGTAATTTAAGTCTTGCGGGCGGAATCGATAAGTTCATGGTCCAATTTACAGATGGGAGTCCAGTGTTCCAGACAGTGTCCGTGACACGTCGAGACGGGTGGAGACTGTTCCCTTGTTTCAGATTTTCCAGCTCAGGATGAATTCAGTGTGGCTGAGTGGAAGGGAAAGAATGAGCTTTGTCATTGCGTACGGTTTCCATTTAAATGAAAACAGACAAATAAGTAATCCAGAGCTGAGATTTGGGATCGTACATTAAATAACTGCTTGAGTTCTGTGTTGAATTGCGTGGGGGCAGAAGCGACGCAAGGCTGGTATTTTGCACTGAACACCCAACTGGTGCAGAGACACGCATCATTGTAGGTGGTGCTGGCTTGAAACTGGATTGCCATGTTTTGCAGATACACCTGTCGGCTGGTTAGATGATGTCACAGATTCAGTTGGAGTTATTCCTTTAATACAACTTGCTGAATCATTTGTAAATATTTTCATTTGCTGTCAGGGCTTCTGACGTCATGTAAGCTTTTTAACATACCAGTAGGAAATGTGAACGAAAAATCTAGGATTTAATGTCACCTTGTCAAGCTATATATAGTATAAGGGTGACACAAGTTCAGGGTATATGCCGTCCTTTCATTAATGAAGTATAAATATTGGGGCTTGGTCAACACTTTGTTCAAAACTGCAAGTGCTTCTTTCTCCTTGTCCAGAACAGAGCATTTTGATCATTTTCATTAAAAGCCAAAAACAGTTATTCTGAGTAAAATTAGAATATAAGAGTAGAGTTTAAATTGAACATTAGGGACAGTAGGCTGCAACACCTGGGGTCCCAACTGTGGATTTGAAAAAATCTGGAAGAACAATCAGGTATCAGTGTGGTGAATATGTAATTGCAATGTTGTTGAGGGAAGAAAACTTGTAGTTGTTACCTCACCAGGCATACTTGTGACAAATTACTGATGTAGTTGACTCTTGACTGTGCTCTGAAATGGCCCAGCACACAATTCAGTTGTACCAAAACAGCACAACCAATGTATAATTGCCGTGAAAGTACCCTCACCACATAGATGCAGTGGCTCAAGAAGAGAGTTTAACACCACTTTCTCAATGGCAGTCAGCAGTAGGCAGTTAATATTGACCTTGCAAACAAATTAATGAGTTTAAAAAAGACTTGTGCTTTTAGTTGACCTCTGTTTTGCATCTGTCAATGTGGATGCTTTCTTATTTCTTGGAAATATATTGTTGTTCATTCGTTGATATTCAGTCAGAGCGTTGGAATTCCCGATGGTACAACACTTTGCCACGCAATCCAGTGGCTGGAGAAGGAACCTCATCACCACCATCCTCTTGTGGGCCATTAGCAATCACCAGCAATGTTCATCATTTAATATGTTGTAGTGGAAAGTATTATTAAATATTTAAGATTATCTTTAAACTACTAACATGTTAGATCTAATTAATGTCTTCATCTTTTTAAGTCACTCATTATGTGTATTGCTCTGATTGTTTTTGGCCTCAATGATTTGGATTTAGTTCTCAATAAAAATCTGCCTTTCCTGGGAGCTCAGGAGGCGGATTTAATTTGAACTCTTGAACTTCTAATATGAATAGGTTATTGCTATATGAAATTGCTGGCCAAATAACTTGGATTGTAATATGCTTGTCTGGTAAGCATAACATTTGGCAGGACGATATCTACCATTGAATGTGTCGGGAGAGCATAACAAAGCCACATAGATAAACTGCTCACTTTAGTTGGAGATTTCAGTGCACATCTTGCATCAGAGAAGTATGGTCCTGTTCAGAACTGTAAACAATTTTGCAGCAAGCTGCTTGAAGGGAGATCACTGATTGAACAATATCGTCAACCAGTCCCTTGTGGCTGGATATAAATGAGGAAGAAATTTGCTGTTATCAGTTGAAGATTGAAGGTAGGTAGGTGTTCCCATGGTTGTTTACATATTTTAGTAAATAGTAGGCCCATCCACGCATGACTTGAACTTAAATTGAGATCTTTCATGCCCTTTGGGACATGTAATTTATCGCTTTACACTTAACCATTCTGCGCACCTGTTCTTGGTGCCAGAACTGAGTGTGCAGCTTCCAGATAGGTAGAGGTAGTTTCCAGGGAATGCAGTACGCATTCCCTTCTTATCTAGTTTGAGGGACTCGGTCTCTCCTGGAATTTCTTACTGGGGTCAACTCTGATCAACGTGGAGGTCTCATTAGAGCCTACCTAATTTTCACCTTTCTCTTCAACACAATGTACTCTTTGTCCAAAACTGTAGATAGTGTGCTATACCATTTTAACACTACGTCTTTGACGGTGTACAGAAGGATGTTTCTATGATCAGTTGCCCATTGAACATTAGTGCAAATCCTTTTTGTTCAGGCTGAGATTGAAACAAGGAACTCTGCTTGTACAGATGCCACATGCCAAACCTTGAGCTCAAAATAGCTTTGTCATCTATCATAACTGTCCTTCGTGTCTAATTAATAACTGCTTATAATACCTAATATCTGGACTGAAAACTGAATGATGTGGCAGATATCTCTTCTGATTTGCTCGCTTGCTACAGTCCAACAATACGGAAACTTTCTGTATCTCTTAGTTCCACAGGATGAGCTGATCATGTTCCAGTTGTTGCTATAGTCTATCCTTCAGCAGGTGTTACAATTTGGTGAAATACTATATTATGGATAAAACTGGTTTTGGTTGCCATATCTGGGCAAATATCAAAGGAAATGACTTTGTCACCATAGCTTCACAAGGGGATGGTGGTGTTCTTGCTTTAGCGTCAGAAAGATGTGCATTCAAACCCTATTCAAGGCTTGAGTGTTTAATTTGAATCTGGTAAAGTACAGAGGAAGTAATGTACTATTAGACTTCTGTTTTTCAGTTTAAACAAATAGAGACCTTGCCTACATTTTGGGATGGATGGCAGAAGGGAGATCCTCAAACATCCCTTGGAAAAGAAACATAAGGAAGTTCTCCTGGGGTCTTGTCAATGTTTAACATTGTGAATTTGATTAGCTAATCATTTGCCTTGTTGCTGTGGGTGTTTGTTGTGAGCAAGCTGGTTAGTGTGCTTGCCTACAGAACAATACACTTAACATATTTTGTTGACTGTGAATGATTTTGGCGCAGGCTGTTGGTGAAGAAGGATTCTCTATAAATGTCAAGTTATTTTAAAAAAATGCAAAATAGGCTTTCTGCAAATGAGCCATTTGATTGTACAATGTATGACCAGAAGACATGACTGACTACATTAGTTGACCCATCTTGAACTCCTCTGTGTCATTTAAGCCATAATTGGAACCCACAAAAGGATATTCACCCTCACCATCTTGCTTGATGTAATCCAAATGCTAGTAATAATGAAGGATAACACAATCGGAGGGAAAAAATGCTGTAATTCTAGATTACTGAAGTACATCAGCAGATACATTGAAAAAAATAAATAAGTGTAACGTAATAACTGGAAGAAAAATGATACCACTTTAAATGGATTTCTCTTCTTGTGGTGTGCCACAACATGTTAGTTACCACACTGTTTTACAGAGGTGAGCAGAATGTTTGGGTGGAGTTGATATCTGAAGGAGGTCTGATTTGCATAATTTTATATTATTGTAATAAGATTTGTGCATGCCAGTAGTTAGGCTTCATTTATCCCCCCTGCCTTGATGCATGCCAATGTCATACTAGGCAAATTTTAGGCTCCATCAACAACCTGGAACTTCAAAGCCTCATGGTCTTAGCTTGCAACATTCTGTGTTCATGGTATATGATGATCACACAATAATGATTGTGATGTAGAAGTAAATTTCTGCAACATGATTGTGATGTAATTACTCCAGGTTATTTGCCAAAAACAGAAAAGAACCTCAAATTTGCAGTATTTCAGTTTGGATATTTTCTTATCAACCTGGTCAGTGATGTTACTACACACCTCTGGAGTGGGTGGGACTTGAATCTGGGCAACGTAATCACTGCACCACAAGAGCCTTCTAACATTTTTTTGAACTGAATGAAATTTAATTGGTTAAATCTAACCAGTTAAGAAGTCTGCATACATCATGTCAATTCTTGCTTTGGCTATCAATTAGCCATTCCATGGTTTCCTTGTTGAGAGACTGAATAATGATATGTGAAGGTAAAATTCCCACAAGAGAACCTGTACAGACGTATGGATTGTAAAATTTATGATCCGCACCACAGTGTTGTGATTTTTTTTCCCTAAGAAAGTCCAGTTCCAATAAACTGAATTGTTCAATCAATGGGATTGCGTTGCTATCCTGCACTTAAATTTTCTCAGGAGAATTGGGTATGTTTTCAAACTTTCATGATCATTCTGAACACTGCAATGAATAATTTTGTGCTTTACCTTTTTATTGCTGAAAACATTAGTGTCCCACTTGGAAAAGCCATTGCTCAAATCTATAACATCTCATTAATGACTTTACCAGGACTGTTGTCATTAAGCAGTCAGTGAGGCTGAAGAAGCATTTTACACCATTTGCATCTATTTTGAATATTGTGCCTATGGTAACATTTTATTTATTCTGTATCTGGAGGCCAAAAATAAAGGCTTTTTTGATAGCCTGGAAGTGGCCATGCTTGTTGTAATGTGCTGATACCGACACACCAGTTGCTGAATTTAAATTTTTCCCATGAAATGCCTGTTCAGTCTTGACTATTTGGATTAGACCAATTATACAAAAATGGTGGATTCTTCAATTATCACATCAATACCACAACTGAACCAATGTTTCAGTGTGATACTTGGACACGTCTGTGTTATTGGAATGCTATACTTATGATGCGATCGGTGGTTTATTGTTCAAGTGAGAACTCTACAAGATCCAGTGGGCTTATTCTTTAAGTTCTGCAATATTCTCTTTTTGACCTGGCCCTCTTGGGCCACATGACTCAGTTTGTCTGGCCATCGAATTGGTTCCTATTGTAGACATTGCTGTGTATAAATTGAACTGCTACATTTGTTGACTTGAAAATGTTGAATTACTTCAAAAGTTGCCTTGGATATGGAAAACTTTGGGATTTCATGAGAACATAAGGCCCTATCTAAATAGAAGTTTGTTTTCTTCTTGTGTGGTGGTGACTGAAAGAATACTGTATACTTTGATTTTTATCATGTAAATTTCCTTGATTACTTATCATACATACATGGAACAGTTCCTTTCTTGGTTGGCCAGTCCAATGCAGATTTCTGTTGTTGAAACTGAAATTTATTTCATAAATGTTATATCTCTGGCCAGACGATTATTTTACTTACCAAGGGGGTAGTTTTCAGTCCTTTAGTTTAGACCGTTAAAATGCTTCACGTTGGTATTAAATCATCAATTTGTTGGATACTTGAGCAGTGTGAGAACTTTAACATTTAAGTTATTCATGTATTAACAAAATCTTCCGAATTTAAAGAAGAACAGAATATTTTTAGTTGTGCTCTTATTTTACCCTAAATTAACATAAAGACAAGCTTATGCAATCCAGGCTATAACATTGAGTAAAAGTAAACGCTATGAATCTGCCTTTTTGCATATAAGATCAGGTGAAAGTTTGTAAGTTAGTCTCTAGCATGCTTGTCTGGATAAGTATGACAGGTTAAAGGACTGGCATTCCTTAAACTGAAATTTAATTTGCTCCACGTGATACAATGAAGAGCCACCAGATAAACAAGGAGGTTTATTTCAGTTGGTCCTTAAAGTGACCTGATATCCACTTGGCTCTTTGAACAATACATTTGTCAAGTATGTGTCATCAGTTCTAAAAGTCACACGAACCTGCTTCTTTGTTTCAACAGTGTTGTATTACTGGTGTTCGAGTTTATATTGAATGTTAACTGCATCTGATTTAAAAAAAATAAGAAGCAGAGGAAGGACTTCAATAATTTAGCTGAGAGATACAAGGTCAGGCAGCATGATGGTATAGTGAACTCGTACAATGTGGAATGATATACTGCAAGATCTTCATTCCAATTTTTTTTTGTAATTCATTCATGGGATGTGGGCATCACTGTGCAGACCAGCATTTCTTGTCCATCCTGAATTGCCCAGAGGGCAGTTAGGAGTCAACCATATTGTTGTGGGTCTGAAGTCACATGTAGGCCGGACCAGATAAGGATGGCAGATTTCCTTCCCTAAAGGGCATTTTTCTTGACAATTGGCAATGATTTCATGGTCATCATTAGACTCTTAATTCCGTATTATTATTGAATTCAGATTTCACCATTTGCCACAGTGGGATTCAAACTCAGGTTCGCAAAACATTATCTGGTGTCTAGATTAATAGTCTAGTGATAATAGCACTAGGCCATCACCGTCCCCATCTACTGGTGGTGACACATTTTCGTAATTCAGATTTCAGGCATACTGTTAAACAGTATTGAGGGTGTTCAGTCATTTTGGACTGGTGGGGTAAAGAAAGAGATTTTCTTTTAACGTTTGACCTGTGGAAAAACAATGGGGTGTTGAAAATTTTTGTGGATGTGCTTCTGAGAAAAGCAAGTGCGGGGAATCACATGGGCAACGTAGTCTATAGAAAAGAAGGCAGAAGAATTGAGTCAAACTACAATTGAATAACTTTGAAGGTGCTTAACAATGCTGGTTGAAGCAGTAAATTATAGTTTTGCATTTTGACAAAGCTGGAGCAAATTATTTTTATCTGTCTTTGAACTAACTTAGCCATGTGGGAGAACCGCAAAAAATAAATCAATGTATGAAATAAAAACAGAAAATGCAGAATAGAAATGCAAATAGAAAATCAGTTAGCATTTCCGGAGACAGGTAGAGTTGCCATTTCAACTCAGTGATGTTTCATCAGAACCAGGGGACATTAGCAAGTTTATGAGGAGGAACAGAACAAAAGGGGCAAAGAATTGGTGATGGAGGCCACTGCAATGTCTTGGTTCCAAATAGATAAGTCAAAGTAAGTTTTATTCTGTTTCAGAAGAGTCACCGTGCAAAATACAGTTTGGTGACAAAACATCGTTCCCTCTCATTTCTTTCATCTCCCAAATGAAGTTCATGCGAAGAACCGTGAAGAACGGCTGAACCCATGAACTAACGTTCAATTTTAATTCACACTGGCATTTAAGCTAATAGGTACTACACATGCTGTAACTGTTGAGGGCTAATAGAGTCATACAGCATGGAAACAGACCCTTCAGTCCAACTCGTCTGTACTGACCAGATATCCTAAATTAATCAAGTCCCATTTTCCAGCATTTGGCACATATCCTTCTAAACACTTTGAATTCATACACACATCAATATCCCTTTTAAATGTTGTAATTATACCAGCCTCCACCACTTCCTCTGGCAGCTCATACATGCACTAGACTCCCCCCACCCTAGTAAAAAGACCTTGTCTATTTTCCCTTTCGATATCCCTCCTGATTTTATAAACATGCATAAGGTCCAGGGAAAATAGTCCCAGACTTTACAGCCTCTTCCTGTAGCTCAATACCTCCAACCCCGGCAACATTCTTGTAAATCTTTTCTGAACGTTTTGAAGTTTCACAACAACTTTCCTATAGCAGGGAGACCAGAATTCCAATCATGGCCAAACCAGTGTTCTTTAGTTAGGTATTCAACAAGGTTCCTCACGGTAGACTGGTTAGCAAGAGTAGATCGTACAGATTAGAAGGAGAACTAGCTATTGGATAAAGAACTGGCTCGAGGTTGGTGGTAGAGGGTTGCTTTTCCGACTGGAGGCCTGGGACTATGGTGTACTACAGCGATTGGTGCGAGGTCCACTGCTTTTAATCATTTAGATAAGTTATTCATATGTGGACATAGGAGGTTTGGTTAGTAAGTTTGCAGATGACACCAAAATTAGAGATGTAGTGGACGGTGAAGAAGGTTACCTCAGTATAAAAGGATCTTGATCAGATGGGCCAATGGGATGAGGAGTGGCAGAAGGAATTTAATTTAGGTAAATGTGAGGTGCTACGTTTTGGAAAGACAAATCAGGGCAGCACTTGAACACTTAATGGTAAAGTCTTGGGGTGTTGCTGAACCAAGAGACCTTGGGGTACAGGTTCACAGTTCCTTGGAAGTGGAGTCCCAGTGATAGTGAAGAAGGGGTTTGGTTTGGACAATCGAGTATTCATTTTTGCATCAGAAATTTGGAGTGACAACTTCTACAGGGCTCGTTTGTTTGGGTCCAGGACCTTCTGAAAAACGGCTCAAGAGCTAGGAACGTCTGGGACTGATTTGACAACACAACTTTTGTGGTTCTACAAAGCGGGCGTTCTCTTTCTTCATATAAGCTCACCATGGCCTAATCCTTCATCTGATGTCAAAACCCATTTGTTACTTCATTCTTGTTAGAATAGTGGAGATCGTGATATTATCTGATAAGATATTTAAATGAAGAAAGGAAATATTGATTTAAGAGGCCTTGAATGAAGGGATGTAGATAGGATTTGAAATGTAAGGGATTTCTAATCGGGAAGCAGAAGAAGCATTTTTACACAGCGCAATGGAATGTGCTGCCTAAGTTGATGACTGAAGGAGGGCACAGCAATACAGTATTGACAATATGCTAGGTGCTTGCAAGAAGAATGAATTATAGACACCAATTGAACACATGTAATCATAAATATTGCTGACCTGGAGGTGAAGACTGATTTGCACTCCTTTGGCTGAACAACTGATTTGTGTTTTGTAAATTCCATGTAACAGAACAAACAAAGAAATAACTGCATCTTTCAAGTACATGTGCTTTTTAATAACAGTCACCTATAATCTTACTGGGACTGCTGTATCATTAGAGAGATGACAAGTGGTGGTTTAACCTGAGGGTGAGCACACCTCAGGTGAGGGGAGAGGTTGAAAAGATTAATCGTTCATGGTAAACTCAGTTGCTGTGGGAATTGAATACATGCTATTAACACCATAGAATCCCTACAGTGTGTAAAAAGATCATTCAACCCATCGAATTCACACCAAACCTCTGAACAACATCCCACCCAAATCCACCCCTTTAACCTATCTGTGTAGTCTTGCATTTCCCATGAATTTCCATCTAACCTGAACATCCCTGGAAACTGGGCAATATAGCGTGGCCACTGAATCTTATCTGCATGCCTTTGGACTGAAGAAGGAAACCCATGCAGACATGGGAAGAATGAATGCAAAAATGAACCTGGGTTTCTGGCTCTGCAGAGACAGCAGTGCTAACCACTGACTCACTGTGCTGATCATAATATACCAGACTGCATTGCAAACCAGCCATGTATCCAACAAAGCTAAGCAAGCTTCTGACGTGAATTTTTTTTTTTGAATACTTGGTTTGTAACTGCAGTGCACTTTGAAGCAAAAGCCCATTTGAATAGTTGGGGCTATTGCAACATTTGTTGTTGTAATGCTCATTTCAAAGTGGTAAGACATGACATTTTAGCAGGAGATAGTAGGAGCTGTTGATGCTGGAAAATCTGAGATGTCAAAGTGTAGAGCTGGATGAACACAGCCGGCCAAGCAGCATCAGAGGAGCAGGAAGGCTGCCGTTTTGGGCCTAGACCCTTCTTCAGAAATGGGGGAGGGGAAGGGGATTCTGAAATAAATAGGGAGAGATGGGGAGGTGGATAGAGGAGAAGATAGGTGGAGAGGAGACAGACAGGTCAAAGAGGTGCAGTTGGAGATAGTAAAGGTGAATTTAGGTTGAGAGTTAGGGAGGGATAGATCAGGTCAAGGAGGTGGGATGAGGTTGGCCGGTAGGAGATGGGGTTGGGGCTTGAGGTGGGAGGAAGGACAGGTTAGGGAGGTGGGGATGAGCTGGGCTGATTTTGGGAGGCGAGATTTTGAAGCTTGTGAAGTCCACATTGATACCATTGGGCTGCAGGATTCCCAAGCAGAATATGAGTTGCTGTTCCTGTTACCTTCGTGTGGCATCGTTGTGGCACTGCAGAAGGCCCAGGATGGCCATGTCATCCAAGGAGTGGGAGGGGGAGTTGAAATAGTTCGTGATTGGGAGGTGCAGATGTTTGTTGCGAGCCGAGTGTAGGTGTTCCGTAAAGCGGTCCCCAAGACACCACGTGGTTTCCCCAATGTAGAAGAGGCCACGTCGGGAATAGCAGATACAGTATACCCCATGAACAGATGTGCAGGTGAACATCTGTTTGTGGAAGGTCTTCTTTGGGCCTGGGATGGGGGTGAAGGGGGGAGGTGTAGGGCCCCGCCCCTCTGACCTGTCTTTCTCCTCTCCACCTAGCTTCTCCTTTATCCATCTTCTACCCATCTCCCCCCCTCCCTGTTTATTTCAGAATCCCCTTCCCCTCTCCCATTTCTGAAGATGCGTCTAGACCTGAAAAGTCAGCTTTCCTGCGTCAGTGCTGTTTGGCCTGCTGTGTTTATCCAGCTCTGGACCTTGTTGTAACACATTTTAGCAGGACTTCGATTAGCAATGTTTGGATTGCATGATACACTTCTGTGTGATTCCCTTTTCAGCTGGCAGTTGGTCATTTTCATTTTTAGTTGCAAGTTTCAAAATTTTCATTTGTTTAAAGATTGGATTGCCCTGATTGCGCTGAATTAACTAATTTTGGTGAAGATGATGCTCTACTATTGATTAAAATTTCTTGGGATTTCTGTTCTTGATCTCATTAATCACTTTTGTTGTAAGGTGTGCAGAAGTGTAATCGCAGCTGAGGACTGGGAATAGCACCTAAGATTCATAATTTTGAAGATTTGTCATTGTTCAATGAGGGCATCTAAGTGGCTCTAAAAATTGTGTTCTTGAATGCATTCAAGCACATTTGCAGTTCTATAGCACTCAGACCCTCAGATTCTCAGCATGATCTAAATAATTTCACAGCCAATTAATAACTTTTTGAACTGAGGTCATCATTGTTTTTAAAGCCAACATGCAGACAGTTCATCTACAAGGCCCCAAAAGGCAATGATATGAATGATGAGGAATCTGCTTGCATTATTTGAGGAATCACTAATGACTCTAGGAAAGCTTCCTTTCAGTTGGTGCTACGGTATTGTTTCCATCCCTCTGACCAGCCAGGCCAAGCCTCTCTTTAACATATAATTTAAAAGATGGGATCTTCTGACAAAGGAATGCTGCAGCGTGGCTCAGTGGTTAGCACTGCAGCCTCACAGAGCCAGGGACCCGATTCCAGCCTTGGGTGACTGACTGTTTGCATGTTCTCCCCATATCTGCGTGGGTTTCCTCCAGATGCTCTGGTTTCCTCCCACAGTCCAAAGATGTGCAGGCTAGGTGGATCGGCCATGCTAAATTACCGGTAGTGTTCAGGGATGTGTGGGCTATCGGGGAATGGGTCTGGATGGGATGCTTCGAGGGGCGGTGTGGACTTGTTGGGCCGAAGGGCCTGTTTTCACACTGTAGGGAATCTAATCTAATCTAATCTAATGCAATAACCCAGATTATGTTCTTACTGTACACAATGCTTTCTGTTCTGATGCACTCATTTTTAAAATCTTAGATTGAAACAATATATTCTAATTAACAGTATAAAATTACCCAAATCTATGTTGTTCAGTATAATGTTTTCATGTAGTTTTGGCAACTGCAGTTAACAGAATTTTAAATGATTGGATAGTAGTAAACTATTTGGTGTGATCTCAAATTTCTAACTCCCCGACATATAGGACGATAGTTACAATTTAATCAATGCCAGCACACAGTTTTCTGTTATATAATCCAACTTCATTTTTTTTTCAAAACTGCCAGTTTTAAAGTGTATCAGAGATAGTGGGAACTGCAGATGCTGGAGAATCTGAGATGACAAGATATAGAGCTGGATGCACACAGCAGGCCAAGCAGGAAGGCTGACGTTTTGGGCTTGGACTTCTTGGCCCAAAACGTCAGGCTTCCTGCTCCTCTGATGCTGCGCGGCCTGCTGTGTTCATCCAGCTCTACACCTAGTTATCTTTAATTTTAAAATGTACTTGTACTGCTTTTAGACAGGAATGTTTTTAATTGTAAGACAATTAAATCTGTTTGCTTTTGAAATCACATTTTCTAAGTCAAACAAAGGATGTCATGATTCAGTTGTAGGTTTTTGACTAGGTATTCTTAGCCTAATCTGATCTATATGAATGAATATTAAACATTTTTTTTGTGTAATTTCAACATGGGGTAGAAAATTCATACAATTCCAATGTTTCTGTAATGAGAAGTGTAAAGTGCACAGATAGTAAATTTGGAAAAGTTGCTTTGTAACTATGGAGAGTAATTTGGAGTAGTGATATTCAATAGTAAATTTCTGCTTTGTGCGTATGGTTTTCTGCCTAAAAATAGTTTTGCAGAAAATGATGTGGGGCAGGCAGAATGTGAGCTTCTCAGATTTCAGTACTCTTAGTTACTTAGTACTTCCAGTATTCTTGCTTATCGGAGTTTGTGTTCATTTGTTTTGTTTGAACTTGAAATGGGAAACATTTTGAATGTTGTAACATATGCAAAATTTTCTCCAATGTGTTGTACATTGGCTGAAAGTTATACACATTTTTTTATAAGATTTTTGTTATTAAATAAATTCTGCACAGCACTTTGAGCGATTAAGAAGTGATTGATACCAAGTTGTTTAGTTAAGATATTTTCTTTAACTTTCCAAACAACATGAATAAATAGTGTTGATAAGAATTAAAATGCTGTTTTAAGTTTTTTTTCTTGTTCATGGCATATGGGTGATGCTGGCTAGGTATCTTACCTATTTTTCTGGTCAAACTGTTCCGAGATGTTCTTATACACCACTGGAAAGTTGGACATGAACCTGGGCTGCCTGAGAAGTAGGGTTCTAAATCTTTAGAAGACACATGCAATCATTTAATAAAACAAGATCTGGATTCTTAGGCTGTTAATTCATATAAACTTTTATGATTATGTTAGTATGTAAACCATAGTCTGTCTTGTTCGAAATAAAGTGACCTGTACTTCAGTGTAAGAAGGGCAATTGTGGGTGATACAAAAAGCATGTTGTAAATAATGGGTAGGGTCATAACAGGCTCCAGGAGAAAGAAAATCAGTAAACTGATGAAACAGGAAAATGGCAGATTAAAGTTTAATTTGGATATTTGTAAACTGATGTTCTTTGAGATGTTCGTATTGTCACAGATGACCCAAGGTAAGTATCAGGATCCTGCAGAAGCCCTGATTTGCTGAATTCGATGGGAATTTCTGGTAAGTTTTGGACAGTTCTGAGGGTCTTACCTGGATAGTTACCCAGAAAATATTGGAAAGAGAAAACCTAGTCTAACTCCTGGTTAACTTTACAATTGAATCCATCTGTTTCCACCTCCAAATCCGCTCTTGCTGATGCAACACTAACCCCAGATCCTTCCTGACCTGTTCACTGATTCATCTACTCATCTATTTGCCAATTAGTGTACGTTCAGACTGGACCTTTCAGCTCATTGTGCTAGCCAGAGCTGTAAAAAGTGGGTGTGTCTTATTTTTGAGTGAGTGATAATGGGAACTGCAGATGCTGGAGAATCCAAGACAATAAAATGTGAGGCTGGATGAACACAACAGGCCCAGCAGCATCTCAGGAGATCTCTGTGTCTTATTTTTTACCTGATCCAACAGCACTGAAATGAATGTCCTTCCTGGTGGATTCTGTGCACCACGTTTCTGCTAAAGCTACAGTCAGAAGATCCTCCAATAAACATGTCTTTTTTAATGCTACTACAAGTTTGAGCAGAGTGGCAGTCTGACAATAATCACTTTTCTGGCAGATGTTGGCTATTATTCTGCTGGCAGATGCGGATGGGAGTTGGTGGGTTGTGAGAACAGAACACCCAGACAATGAAAATCCACAAATCTTTGAAGATTGAAGGACAGGTTGATAAGGTCCTGGCTGTACAAGTGTCTGTTACTATTTAAGTTGGTAATTGCTGTCAAAGATTGTGCGTGAAATAAATTATAGAGCTCTGCTGCATTTGGAAATTTGCTCTGACATAACTCTCAAGAAAGGAAGGAGTGAAGTTGGGAGAGGAGGCGGAAAATAATTTAAACTATGTTGTTCTGTGTTGTGCTAGTCTGTAGTCTCAATTTCCTATAGTGTGCATTTATGAACAATTCACCGATTCTGATTTGACGCAATCTTTCCAGTGTCTCAAGTAAATAAATGGTGCTTTGTTTTTCTGCGTGAGACCATTGATTATGAAGTTTCCACTGTCATATAATATGACTTGATGTACAGCCATGTCAAGAATTACTTTGCAAACTGACTGAATTATCATAGGTACATACTAAATGAAAAGCATTTAATCACTCAAATACTGAATTTTTTCCTTTGGGAGCTGAATGAAATCTAGCCCAAGTAAGGGTGAAATCATTCTTGGTGCCTTGTCACTTGTATCAAGGCACTGTTCCGGCTTGGCAGAAGTTCAAACCACAAACTGCATTTAGCTAGACAGTAACCCAGTCAGTTGCATTTCAAGTTGAGTGGATTTGGCCAGCAGTCTCAATATCTTCGGAATGAATAAACCTGAACTTGTGCAAATAAAACTCAAAGGGTTTTATAAATTTCTCTGGGTTATGTTCCTTGGCAAGCATTTCAGTTTTCAGATTGCAAAATTGTCAGCTTCTGTCAACAGGCGGAAAATAATTTGTAGTAACCGGAGGCTTTTCTGAAACAAGTAGGCATACAAAATTACCAAAGTGAATGCTGTCTGTCTTTCTGTGTCTCATCTTCCTCCACCCCCAACTCCATGGATTAAATTGAAAAGCAATGGGCCTGAAGGTGTCTTTGTGTAGTTTGCTCCGAACTTGCAGTGCTGTCCCTCAATTTCTTATGCCAATGACTTTGGGAGCAAAGGCAGGAAAGCTGAATACTCAGATAACTGAAGGACAGACTGTCAAGTATGCTATAACAGAGGCATAGAGAGTGGACAAAAGTCAAACAACAACTGAAGTATAATGTGAGAAAATGTGACATTTGCTTTGGCAAGGAGAATGAAAAGGCAGAACATTACTTAAAAGCAGGGCCTTTGGAATTCTGAGATACAGAGAGATCTACATCATCTTGTGTATGATTTGCAAAACGTTAGTGCACATGAGCATTTGATCAAGAAGGTTAATGGAATGAATTACTTCATCATGACAGGAATGTTATTCTTCAGTTATGAAGGGCATTTGTGAGTCCACATCTCAAATGCTGTGTGCGGTTTTGTTTCCTCTTTTTGGGAAGGATGCCAATAAGTTTGAGGTAGTTCTGAGGAGGGTTACCCGATTGACACCTGAAATGAGCAGGTGGACTTTGAAGAAAGGTTAGATGGACTGGCCTTGTTCCCACTGCAATTTGAAGGAGTGAAGGATGACTTGAAGTGAACTTGGTTTCAGCAAGATGTGTGGTAAAAAGATGTTTTCTCCTGTGGATGAATCTGGAACTGGGACCACATTTCTAAAATTTGAGGATTACCTTTTAGAACAGAGAGGAGGAGACTTTGTGTACCTTTGCAATTCTCTACCTCAAAGTTGGAATGCTAAGACAGATTGATTGCTTTGCGAAATAAAAATCTGAGGCTAATATAAAATACTTTTTTAAACCAAGAACTGCAGAGGCTGGAAATCTGAAATGGTTCACAAATTGCTGGAGAACCTCCGCAGTCTGGCAGCATTTGTAGAGGGAAAGCACAGCTAAGTTTTTTTGTAAAGTTTTGAGTTCAGTTACCCTTCAGTGTCGTGAAGAAGGGTCGCTGGATTTGAAATGCCAAGAATCTGAGGTTATGTCTGGTTGAGGTGGGAATATGGAATTTGAAATTCAAACAAACCAGCCATAATCTTATCGCATGGCAGAGAGGCATTGTTGGATCAAATTACCTGTTTTTACAATGTTTGTATGTACATTAACTAAGTGCTAAATGGATTCCAGAATTTCGACTTAAAACGTAAATCCGTGTTGGAATATTTGACTGATCAGGCCTGAGTTGACATATGTATTAGCCTTCAAGAAGAAATTAAATCAAGTTGCAGGAACTATTAAGATGTCTTTCCATGTTGTCCATAGCCTGGAAGGTTTGAGCACCCATTCATTTGAACCACCTACTTCCTATGGCTGAGGAAATCCTACAAGAGACACAGTGTCTTTTAAACCTTCAAGAGGAAATTCTGGCATGGTCTTTGTTGCTAGGGAAATCCAAGAAAAATGTAGAGAACACCACCAGGTGCTGTTCACTGCATTGTCTACCTGTCCAAAGCATTTGATCAAGCCAATCCCATGATTGTGGATTATTCTCCAGAGATTTTGATGTCCAAGAACCTGATATCACTGTCTTGTAATTTAGTGATGAGATTACTGCAACTATCTTTAGTAGGAGATTTGAAACCGGCACTATCAAAATGTCAGTCGTCAAACAGGCTGTGTGATAGCCTGGGAGCAATTTGCATTCTGAGTGTTTATTCTACTCAAAGATCAGATGCTTTCTGGCATGTGAAAGGTTTAAGAACTAGAGGGCACAGTTTTAAAGTTTGGAGTTGGCCTTTTTGGACAGACGAAACGAATGAGTGTTAAATACCAGCTAGATGGAAAACTCTTCAACCAATACTAAACTGACCACCAGTCGTGATCTGCAGAGTGGAATGACTTTGTTTTGTTCCTTACTTCAGTCCTCACCTGGAGGCTGCTTTTGATCTTTTTATTCATTCATGGGATGTGGGCATTTCTGGCCAGGCCAGCATTTATTACCCATCCCTAGTCAACTACATTACTTTGAATCTGGAGTCACATGTAGGCCACATCAGGTGAGGAAGACAGTTTTCTTTCCTAAAGGGGACATGTATTTTTACTGACAATCAACAATGGTCAATGGAGATTTGTTATCATTAGACTCTTAATTTCCAGATGTTTATTGAATTCAAATTCCACCACCTGCCATGACGGGATTCAAACCCAGGTTTCCAGAGCATTACCAAGGTCTCTGTAATAATAGTCTAGCGATAATATCACAAGACCATCACATCCGTCTTCAATTCTGACAAAAGCGACTCAGTCTGTCCTTGAATATCCAAAACAAAGTATATTGTTATAACTGCGTTGTGAAATAGTTTTAATTGTTACAACAACAAAAATGCTGTGTATCACTTGAATTTATCAGCACTATATTTTGAATGTTGTGGCATGTGTTTTCTCATTACCAGAATTAATCTAACAAATGTTAATCGATTAATTGAGTGTGATTTGGCCAGCTCCCTAGTCTTTGTAAAAATTGGCTGGCTGAATGATTTAGGGACAAGCTTTGCCAAGATGAAATATGCCTGTTTTGTTTAAAATCTGGTGCTGTATTCTTCAGTTACTTGAATTAGAACAGCTCCAACAACATTCAAGAAGCTGCCATCATGAAGAACAAAGGAACCCATTTGATCAGCATTCTGCAGTCCACCTTAAACATTGATTCCCTCCACCATTTGCCCAGCATTGATCTAAAATGTAGAACTGTAGAGCACAGGAACAAGCCCCCCATAGCCCACCATATGTGTGCTGACCACAGTACCTAACTGTTTCCATCTGGTAAGGGGCATGCTCAAAGGCATATCGGAAGTTGCCCAGAACAGAAGTTTAACAAGACAGAATCTATGGTGGTGGTAATTTCAATAAACTAAAGAAGAATTGATATGAAAAAGTGTCAAAGCATTTTGGGAAAAAGAGGTTAGTTTTTGTATGTTCTAGTGCTCTGACTTTTTTTGAAAACTGAAGAACAAGAGCTCCGTGTGTTTGTCAACTCCGACTTGCAGCTGTTCTGAGGAAGTTCGGGATCAAAAAACAATAGAAGAGTGCAATTCCTTGCAGATAATGGATTTGTGAGCATCTGCAAATAAACTTGAAATTTACCTAGAATCCCTCCAGTAAGGAAGCAGGCCATTTGGCCCATTAAGTCCACATCAGCCATCTGATTCACCTCTTCTCCCACTATCCCTGCAACCCTGCATTTCCCATGACCAACCCACCTAACCTGTATATGTTTGGACTGTGGGAGGAAGCCCACAGACATGGGGAGAACGTGCAAACTCCATGCAGACAGTCACCTGAGAGTGCAAATGAACTTGGGCCCCCGGTGCTGTGAGGCGACAGTGCTAACTACCGAGCCACCATGCCTCCCAAGGTTACCTTCATATGTGACTGTATTAGCTATCTAATTATACAAAACCAAACAATTCGTATATTGCTGGCTTTTTCTTAAAAGTACTTTTTCAAAAAAGCTGAATTCTTAGCTGATTTGTTATTGAGGCTATTATACGCTACCCACCAGCATTTGCTCTCAATCCATCAGAATGTGGCTAACGAACTATTTTTCTGCTCACTGAAGCCTAGGAGTAAAGAATACAATTGTTAAACTCCATTACCCAAGGAAGGAAAATATCTGTACTAGAGGAAATTAAAATAAAGATCCCAAGATTGACAGATTCCCCAGAATGAGACCACTGGAGAGAATGAATAGAATGGGCCAAAAGGGGCTCTGGCGATACAATAGCAGAGTCTCTGCCTCTGGATCAGGAGATCCAGGTTCAAGTCCCACCTGCCCCAGACATATCTAATAACATGTCTAAACAGGGTGATTCAAAAATACCTAGAATGGGTGAAAATTCTTTCTTATAGATGAAGGAAAGATTATTTCATAGAAATATAAAATTCTTGAAGGGCTGGAAAGTGAAAATTTTCCGAACTTATGCGGCAAATAAAAATGTCATTGAATTCAGGATCATAATCTAAACTAAAAAATTTACCACTTCATTTCGAATTGGTAACGTTTTTCATTCAAAGGTTTGTAGCTCTTTGGAATTGTCTGCTCAGAGCAGTGAGAATGTTCAGTAATTGAGTACATTCAATGCTGAAGTCAAATAACTTTTCCATCTCTGGAAAGGAGGGCGATGGGGATGGGAGTAGAAAATAGTTGATGTAAAGGTTCGCAATATCTTATTAAATGAAGCAGCAGACCAGATGGATAACCTACTTCTATTCTGTGCTGCGTTATGCTTGAGCTGTTCTGTTTTGGCATTAAACACTATTTCTTTTTACTGTGTACTGGATAAGATGATGGAACAATAAAGCACTTAACGCATGGTGACCTCAATTAGATATAACCTCTCAACTTTGTTCTTCTATATTCAGTTTAGTGTTTGTGTGGAAGAAACTATATATTGAAACTTTTTGCATCACCTTCAAAGGAAAAAAAAACTTCATTTAAAATATCGTGCGCTGGGGTGTTCTTGGTCTGTTAGTTCAGAAGCCACACCATTTACATTGTACTCTAGCAGCGGTTGTAGAACTAAATTATTCTAGTGAAGTGATAATGGGAACTGCAGATGCTGGAGAATCCAAGATGATAAAATGTGAGGCTGGATGAACACAGCAGGCCCAGCAGCATCTCAGGAGCACAAAAGCTGACGTTTTGGGCCTAGACCCTTCATCAGAGAGGGGGATGGGGTGAGGGTTCTGGAATAAATAGGGAGAGAGGGGGAGGCGGACCAATAATGGAGAGAAAAGAAGATAGGTGGAGACCGCTCGGTTCGCAATAAACAACTGCACCTCCCAGTCGCGAACAATTTCCACTCCCCCCTCCCATTCTTTAGATGACATGTCCATCATGGGCCTCCTGCAGTGCCACAATGATGCCACCCGAAGGTTGCAGGAACAGCAACTCATATTCCGCTTGGGAACCCTGCAGCCCAATGGTATCAATGTGGACTTCACCAGCTTCAAAATTTCCCCTTCCCCCACCGCATCCCAAAACCAGCCCAGTTCGTCCCCTCCCCCCACTGCACCACACAACCAGCCCAGCTCTTCCCCTCCACCCACTGCAACCCAAAACCAGTCCAGCCTGTCTCTGCCTCCCTAACCTGTTCTTCCTCTCACCCATCCCTTCCTCCCACCCCAAGCCACACCTCCATCTCCTACCTACTAACCTCATCCCACCTCCTTGACCTGTCCATCTTCCCTGGACCTATCCCCTCCCTACCTCCCCACCTATACTCTCCTCTCCACCTATCTTCTTTTCTCTCCATCTTCGGTCCACCTCCCCCTCTCTCTCCCTATTTATTCCAGAACCCTCACCCCATCCCCCTCTCTGATGAAGGGTCCAGGCCCGAAACGTCAGCTTTTGTGCTCCTGAGATGCTGCTGGGCCTGCTGTGTTCATCCAGCCTCACATTTTATCATCTTATTCTAGTGAAGGTTGGTTGTTGATGATCTTGATCTTCTGCAAGCCAGTAAAGCAGCTGTGGTGGTTTTGCACTCAATGCTGGTGTTGTACTAGTAGCAATTGTCTGAATAACTAACTAGATATCTGATAGTGTCTGGAGGTGTGCATTTCCAACGTGATATTTGTACTGCACATACAATACATTAACGAGCGAAGAATTTCCATAGCTTAATTGTAGTGCGAGCTCTCATGTAACTTAAGCAATAAGAAGTCCTTCATTTAAGCCACTTGCACCCTGTAACGCACATGAAGGCTTTTGGTCTTTGATTTATTTTCAATGTTTTTATGTGTATTTCTATAATTACAGATGATATAGAACTAATTTATTTTGGGCTATCACTTTTAAACTTTATACATATATTTCATGTACTGAAAGTATATTTATCTGCATGACACAATATACATTTATCTTTGAAGAAAATTGTGTTGCAGCCAAGTTTTAAGTGACCTTATGTTTGACACATTTTTGCTTCTTTATTGTGTTTTTATTCTTTCTGCTATTTGAAACCCTATATCTCTGGAATGCTGGTTCCGTACAGTTGGCATCCTCTTGGTTAACAGGAGCAAATGTTACTCATCCAAATAAGGAAAGAAGATGGGAGAAAACTGGAATTGTGGATTAATCATGTGGTGCTAGCTCCTTGCATTTATCATCTTGACTTAGATTACTGAGGAGGAAATTTGTTACTTAACTAATGTGAAGGGAATTACAGGCTTGAACAAAGTATATATTTGAAATAAGCTTTCTAATAGCAAAAGACTATGGTTTAATCTAGAAAAATGTAATTATTCCTTGAGATTCATTGGTTGTTCATGTAACATTGTGGTTCAGAATGGTGAAAAATAGACATTTAGTATATAAGAACATCAGAAGCGTTGGAAAAGGTGGAGAGGATAAAAATGGAGGTGGGTTGGCAGTACTGATTGGGGAAAACCTTAGAAATAAGGCATTTCCTTGAGAGAAGAAGGACAAAATTTATTTAGAAAAATTAAGAAGCAACATAAGTGTGACCATACTATCAGGATCTTGGTAATGAAGTGAGTCAAGTGGGCCAAATGACTCCGGGGACAACATATCTTGAGGTTTAGATTAATAATAGAAGGACACAAGGAATTTGATAAACATTGATTTGTTGTGTTCCATTGAGAAAAAGAGATCTAGGCAGGGGAAAACTGAGCCATACACTGACAGGGAGCACTACAGTGCAACAATGGATGATCTTTAAGGAAGTCATGCTTTAGGTACAAGCTACGTCCATTCCAACAATGGTGAAAGATAGAAGAATCAGGTAAGTTAGAACTAAAGTTAGTACAATGCATTAAGAAGGGCGGTTAAGAGGAAAGTAAGACTAGCGAAGAAAGAGCATGAAAATACAATGATAGTCAAGTTAGAAGGGAAAATCTTCGACTGGCACGTAAATAGTAAGCAGGTGGAGTGGGCATTAAAAGTGATAAATGCTTAGAGATACAGGACAAGGCTAGGCATTGTTAATCTGATCTTTTTGCACAGGTATTTACTAAGGAAGAATAATCTGATAATAAAGGTAGAAGAACAGAGGGTGAAAATGGAGAAGAAAGAAGGCTGGCTCTACTCGTAATAGATTAAGTTGCCTGGATCAGATGGCTTGCATCCAAGTTGCTGAAAGAACTACAGGTGTGGAGTTTGTGCACTTGGATGAGACAGATCAGAAATTACAGGATCAGTTGGAAAATAAATGCATGTTGGCAAAATATAGAGGTGAAATTTAATGCAGACAAAATACTTCATGTAGCAAGGAAAATAGACAGCACATTTCATAAGCAGCGTTGAAATATCTAAGGATGAAGCTGATTTAAAAAAAAACACTAATAAATAACCAAAAGTCAACAGGATGTTGAATTACATACTAAAACAGTAGAATATTAGTGGAGATAATGAAACTTCATAGTGCTCTTAATTTTAGTTGCATGTTTGGAGGAAGTAACTGCTGATTAAGTTTGTTTTCCTTTTCAATCAAATGGTCAGGGATACTTTTTAATGATCACAAGTACTGGTAGGCATATGCACTAAAAGCAAATTTTCACGTACCCACCATATGGGTTTTGCCAGAACCATGGTTCACAGTTTTCCCATATTCACTGTCTACCAGGAATCTTTTCTTTATTGTTTACGATTTGTCGCAGCAGTTTAATATCTTGTTAGTTGCTGATCAGATTGGACAGTCGTGCTGTGTAGTGAAGGTAGGTCTTAATTGAAAATAATACTGTCTAGTGTTACATTGTAAAATGTTCATTTTCATTGACCTAATTTGAATTTACAAACCATTTTCAAAGATTGAAATTGTGTGAAATGTTGTATACAACATAAACATTGCTACATGTCAGAGGAAAAAAAACTAGAAATACATCTTTATTCTGTTCCCAGTTGTTTGAAAGTAGTACAATCTTATCGTTAGCAACATTGTAAACAACAGACTTATATAGACTTGGCTTCCAGTGTGTACGTACAAAAACATTTAAGAGACTGCTGGACATGCATATGGTCACAGAAATTTGAGGGTGCATACATGGGGATCAATGGTCGGCACAACATTGTGGGCTGAAGGGCCTGTTCTGTGCTGTACTGTTCTATGTTCTATGTTAGCTTGAAATTTTAGTAGTACTGTTTAAATACTATTGATTCTTATTGGTTCATGTGACTCAGACGTTAGGCTAGGTACTAGCTACAAACCTGAATGTGGTTTATCCACTGCTAATTTTGAGTCCACAGTTAAACTGTGCATGCAAACTTAATATTTATGATTTTTTTGAAAAACTGATTTAACTTTCTTCAGTTAAATGACCTTTGCATGCCAAATATAAAAGGTAATTTTATTTCTGTACAGAATAAAACTGGAAAATAAATGCAATAAAATGTTGTTTGTGATTTCAAATCAAGATACTATTGTTCTTGCACTAATTTAAGCAAAGTGACTTCAGTTCAATATTAATTTTGCTTGCAATACATTTTATTTCTACCACCCCGAAAGTACTGCTTTGTTCTAATCTTGGAAGCCAGATTAGATTTGGATCAGAAATTGGCTAGCTGTAACAAGACAGAGGGTGGTAGTTCATGGGAAATGTTCATCCTGGAGTTCAGTTACTCATGGTGTACTGCAAGGATCTGTTTTGGGGCCACTGCTCTTTCATTTTTATAAATGACCTGGATGAGGGCATAGAAGGATGGGTTAGTAAATTTGTGGATGACACTAAAGTCTGTGGGGTTGTGGATAGTACGGAAGGATGTTGCAGGTTACAGAGGGACGTAGATTAGCTGCAGAGCTGGGCTGAGAGGTGGCGAATGGAGTTTAATGTGGAAAAGTGTGAGGTGATTCACTTTGGTAGGAGTAACAGGAATGCAGAGTACTGGGCTAATGACAAGATTCTTGGTAGTGTGGATGAACAAAGAGATCTCGGTGTCCATGTGCATCGATCCCAGAAAGTTGCCACTCGGGTTGATAGGGGTGTTAAGAAGGCGTACGGTGTATTAGGTTTTATTGGTAGAGGGATCGAGTTTTGGAGCCATGAGGTCATGTTGCAGCTGTACAAAACTCTGGTGCGGCCACACTTGGAATATTGCATACAGGTCTGGTCACCGCATTATAGGAAGGATGTAGAAGCATTGGAAAGGGTGCAGAGGAGATTTACCAGGTTGTTGCCTGGTGTAGAGGGAAGGACTTCTGAGGAAAGGCTAAGAGACTTGAGGCTGTTTTCGTTAGAGAGAAGAAGTAATATTAATACTGCAATAGTAGTAGACTGGCCAACTTTAAGGGCACTTAGATGGTCATTGGATAAACATATGGATGATAATGGAATAGTGTAGGTTAGATGGGCTTCAGATTGGTTTCATAGGTCGGTGCAACATCGAGAGCTGAAGGGCCTGTACTGCGATGTAATGTTCTATATTCTATTATTCCCATTTGATAATTTGAAAATTCCATGTACAATTTTCAATACAAACACCTTAAGATACTTTTCCACTGCCTTGTATGAGCGTTATTTTGTAGATAGATATTGCAGCCAACTGGTCTACAGCAAGGTCTCACCATCTACTGAGACTAAATTCAGTGTTGTCTGAAGGATGTGAGAAAGAGCCCAAAGAACCATATTTGGATATGTGCACGTATTTCTAAAGTTGGTTTTGCTGTGTTTTGAAGGCATGCATAGAATTTTAGACTTGCTAGTAATAGCGCTGTCCATGAACAATGGAAAATTCACAGAAGCTCCAAAAATAGGATTGCGCATGCTTATGGTATTACCTGCAAGCAAATTACTGCCCATCTTTGTATTCAATAAGCTATGTTCTCTAATTTTTATGATAATTAAGAAGGCTGCACTTATAAGTGACTCGGAGTCTAGGAAATGTCTTAGTGTGCATTCTCTCCGGTGGTTAGCTTTAAATCTGTTCTCTGGGTTGAAACTTATTTTGATGCATGGCACTGCTGTTGGATATTTCTTAGTGCTGGATACTAAGATATTTGTAAATGTAGGCAAGTGTTGTAAGGCCTGACAAAATGGCTGTGAAACCAGTGGCCAACCTCTGTTTTGTTTATGTTGTTTGGAACACAAGGAGAGTGCTGTCATCTTCCAATTAGTGAATTGTGAATCTTCAACTGAACCTTCAGAATAACCAGACAGGTCCTGATTTTAGTTCTGTAATCATCAGTGGGTTTTGAGTGTTGCTGGAAAGGTTACCATTTGAACCCTTATTTCCCATCAGAAGGTGATGGTAAGCTGGTTCTTTGAACTGCTATAGTCCACGTCGTGATGAAATATCCACAGTATTGTCCAAGTCCCACACTTCAGATCCAGTGACAGCAAAGGATTATGGTTCCAAGTCAGGATGCTTTGTGGCTTGTAGGGAAAGTTGTAGATGACTGTATTTATCAGTACCCACTGTTGTTGTTCTCCATGATAGAGATTGTCAGTTGGAAACTGCTGTGGAAAGAAACTTGGCAGCTGCTGCTGTGCATCTTACCGGTGGTTCATACTTGATGCCACTGCATCCCGGTGATGAAGGGAGTGGATTTTTTAAATGGCGAATGTCTACCAATCATGCTTTGTCCAGGGTGGTGTTGTGTGGTTACATCTCGGCAAGTGGAGAGTACAACATTACCATCCTGATTTGTGATGTGTCCATGGCTTTGGACAGCTAGGAACCGAATTGCAATGTCAACCTCTATCCTTTCTTGTTTTGTATCCATATTCATACAACCAGATGAGGATGGATGAAAAGTTACCTTCTTTTCAGCATCCTCAGTGGGCACAAGGCAGGAACTTTGTTGAGACAAAACGTAGTTAACTTTTTACTGTAAGCAATCAAGAGTCCATGCTCATCTTTTCTTGAGAAAGCGCAAGTTTGTTGCCTGCCTGAAAAGAAAAATTTTTTAAAAATGCAGCCTGCATTTGTGACTCAAACATCACCTGTAATCATCCCCCGCACCTGTCCATCCAAAATGTGCACACATCAACACTAAGGAGGATAAAAAAAATGTTTGAACTGCTTTTAAGTGTCCTTCGGATGTGAGGTTATAACCTGAGGTTGAGGTTTGGTTCTTGGCTGCTGTCAGCAGTAGCAAATGTTGCACTTATTTGTAAATTTCTAGGTCCTCTTTCTTTCCAATTAATGCTGTCACCTGTATCCATCTATTGGGAGTGGGGGCAGGGGGGAGAGTGCCTCCCTAAGCCTTTGTTCAGTTTTACATTCTTAATTCCAACTCTCTTGGTAATGGCAGTTGATGTTTCATTTCTAACGTGAAGATCCTCATGATGCAAAGAAAATGAGAGATGAGGACATTTCCATGATTCCCATGCAGTCTGACATCATAATTGCACTTAGGGGTAAAATTACTAGAGCTCAGCCTGCCTTTGGTCTAATCCACGTCAGTTTTACCAAACTTGGCTGGCCTCTGTTGGTCAGATGAGCCCTGTGGTTGTATTAAGCCAGTGTTTTGGTGCAGTTTTAAAAAGCTTTTCCATTTCTGCAAGTCTCGGGTAGTAAAATAGATGATAGAACATATGGGTAATTGATTTTTGAATTCTATCATCTTGACATTTATTGACCAGTTAAGTTCCTAGTCAACAGTGAGGTCAGGATATTGGTAGAAATTCTGGTAGTGTTATTAAACATCAAGGGGAGGTGTTGAGATTGTACGTTGCTGGAGATGATTGTTGACTGACGCGTGGATGTTTTGAATGTTACTTGCCATTTAGCAGCCCAGGCCTTGCTAAGTGCTGGTCTTGATTGATTCAATATTTGAAGAGTTGCAGCTGGCTCTGAACGTTGCACAATCATCAGCAAGCATCTCTTCTTCTGACATTACATCACATCTGGAAAAAAGCTTTTAATGGCAGATAATAAAGTGTGAAGCTGGATGAACACAGCAGGCCAAGCAGCATCTCAGGAGCATTCACATCAGCTTTTAATGGCAGCCTGGATTATGTCCTGAAGTATTTGTGGAGCTTGAACCACAACCCTGTCTCGGTTATTTGACACAGAGAGGAAATTGTCCACTGAAAATTTAGAACTTTCCAGGTAATTTCCACATAGGTTCACGTGCCAGGGTGTCCTGAAGTGCCTCTTCCATTGTGTGTTTGGTCTGTGCTGCTGATGTGTCACAGTGCGTCTGAGCAAATTGGTAGCTTGTCTGAGCTAGAGGAAACTTTTTGCCTTTTTTCTTGGGTGTTAAAGTTCTCACTCTTATTTTCAAAACCTCCTTTTATGTAAAACACTAACTTGTTTGCATAATCTCCAATTAAAATACAAGATTAGCTTTTGTGCCAAATTTGAGGTTCTTTTCATGCACCTGTTAACCTGTTAAAATGGATACTTGTTCTTCCCTTCCACCATGTTTCTTCTCTGTTGTAAACTTCCTGGCTTCCTTCTGTTTTACTAATAATGTTAGATTCACTCTTTTCTTTGTCTTTCCTTCTTAGTGACTTTTACACAACCTTATAAGGTGTTGTGGTCTTCACATCCTCATCGTAGACATCAAATTAATTACAGCGTTGCTGTTTTTTCCTCGAACTTCCAAACTTAATTATTTTAATTTTTTGATTTAAAAACAAAATTGCAGCAGTTAAAGTTTGGTCCATCATTGGTTAGGTTGACATTTTTTTCCCCTCATTCCTAATTGCCTAAAGGGCAGATCAGAATCAACCACATTGCTGAGGATCTGAGGTCTCATATCAACTAGATGAGGTAAAGATGGCAGTATTTTTTCCCTGAAAGATGTTCATGAACCAGATGAATTTTTATGAAAGTGATTACATGGCTGCCATTAGATCAGCTTTACACACCAAAATTGTATTGAATTCAAATTTCACCATCTGCCACGGTGGGATTCAAACAGTTGTTCCCAAAACATGAGCCTGGGTTTCTGGATTACTATTTCAGTGACATTACCACTATGCCCCCACCTCTCCTAAATTTATTTACGTCTCATTCTGAAATTTACCTAATTTTTTTTGAGTTTCCTGTTATCTCTTTTTTGCTTGTTCCAATTATGAGTACGATATAAGTTATATCTCTTTTATCTGGCATTCTCTCTTCCAGCACCCTGGTTTGTTAGTCTATTTTTCTATAAACAATATATCTGAAAAACTAATGCCTGGATTTCAATGAAACTTGTTGCACAAATAGGAACTGGCCCAAGGAAGATTTTGGGGATGTCTGAATGCTGGAATTTTTTTTTTATGATCTGTTAAGATTGGGATATAGGGCAAATTGGCTTATTTTTGGACTCTTATGAGATGTTCTACTTAGAATGGATTGTGGATTGTCTTAATTGCTCCTGTGAAATTTGCTACAGCTGTCAAAATGAATACAATGTTCAGAACATTGGCCTGGAGCCCCATCAGAGAGATAGAAGCTGTTAATGAAAGAATTTCTTTTCCAGCTCTGCAGTTGCAGCGCATCAACCCAGCAGGGAAAAGCCTCAAGGAATAAATGAAAAACTGTAGTAACATTGAGTCAACACAGTGTGATGGACAACCAAAGTATTACTTTTGCCTTTTCTGTTTTTTAGGTTCACCAAAAATTTGTCACCAGATAAAATTAATTTGAGTACTCTTAAAGGTGAAGGTCAGCTGACCAACTTGGAGCTCGATGAAGAAGTACTGCAAAATATGCTGGACCTGCCCACCTGGTTGGCCATCACCAGAGTGTTCTGCAACAAGGCTGCAATTCGGGTAAGAATCAGAATTCTTATTCTGGGCACTCATACACTGGAAAGGAAACCAGAAAGGTGACGGTAGTGGCCATGAGATGAAAATGACGTGAGAACATTATCAATCTAAAAGCATGACTAAATAGGTTTGCCTGATAAACTTAGTATATCCCTGTAGGTTCTGTTGCATAACAATGGTGCCAGTAAATCTAAAGGATGTTGCAGCATTTGAACATAAAATTAGAAGCAAGAGTAGGCTGTTTGGCTGCTAACCCTGCTCCACTATTTGATAAGACAATGGCTGACCTGATTGTTTCCACTTGATCATCATGCAAATAAAATGTTGAGAGACATTGTCATTTGCCCTTTTAATTTTCCAGAATCTGAGAGAATTTCTAGGATTTCGCATATCGAGTCTAGGGGGTAAAGAAAATTTCTATAATTGCCTTACCTATTTTGGATTTAATTTTTTTAAAAGTAGGGGTGTTTTGTGAAAAGCTCGGTGAGATGTAACAGATACCCAAAGTTACTTGTAGAGTTATACAGCATAGAAACAGACACTTCACTCTTACTGGTCCGGGCCGACCAGATATCCTAAACCGATCTAATCCCATTTCTTTCGATGCATTAATGTATCTCGCTTGAGTAGCCCCTATGTTAATTTTGTTTCTGCTGAAACTCATTTGTATATCATGATGCAGAGTTGCCATGAACCATTAAGGAGAGCTTTTTTAAAAAAGATTTATTTTAAATAGAAAGATTAAGTAGATTTATTTCAAATGTTTGAGAAATGTGGAGCAGTTTGAAACAAATGAAAACACATTTATCACCAGAAAATCATTTTTAGTGACAGTTACAATTAACCACCAACAAGTAACACAATTTTAAATGATTGAAAGCTGTTTAAAAATGTGCAGTGCTATTTACTTATTTTTTAAAAAAAATTTAATACCTTATCAAATTAGAAACCTATTCGTAGTATTTTTAAAACTTACATGTTGTATCCTTGTGCCCAAAAGAGCTTAAGTTGTAAGCTGTTCATGAAGATGTGCAAATGAGTGCAATTAGTCAAACCTCCCAAAAGTGAAGAATTGATCCTAGCAGAATTGTGGTCAGTTTAATGGCTGGGACCACCTTTTTTCACTTTTTTTTACCTGATATGAAAGAATACAGCCATTTGACTTGCACTGAATGCAATGCAAAATGTTTGCAATACTTACCTCAGCAGGGATGTTGGGACCAGTGAATGTTTCAGAGAAAGGTTGGAAATCTGCAAGAGCTCCTCAGCATGGTGCCCTCACAGCTGTACATGTCATGGTTTTATGGCAGAAGCTGTTAGAGGCTCTTTTGAGATGGAAAGGTAATTTTTCTCTGCCATGAATCCAGCCTTTCCTCTGTGCCCCTATCATTGGAGTTTGCAGATTCCAACTCCTGTTATGCCCTGCGCCATTGTGATTTACAGCCTCTAAGTTTGTTGCAGCAGCCGCTGGATAAGTGCTGGCACGGCCGCAAAATCTCGTGTTTTGTCCATAATTGGCTACTTTCTTCCATAGCATGGACAGTTAATCTGCTTACCTGCCCCTTCATGGGAAATATTTCTACTGGTGGGACTTTGCCTCAGAGATATTCCAATGAGGCTGCCCTTTTTTTCTCTGCCACCTCCAACTCCAACACCAATGGATTGGAAAATTACAGCACAAAATGTATTTTTAAAAGAAAAACACTTGAGAACCTGACAATATCCAAATTCAACTGTTCAAAATCACAGCTGAAATGCTTTCACAATTAAACTGCTGCAAACAGTGTGATTCTTGTGAATTAAAATGTAAAGTGGACTTTGTTCTTTTAAAAAAAATGGTGTAGATTGTGGTCGGAAGGGAAGTATTCAATTCCATTCTGTTTCTCTTTGGCTAAGCAATGGTTGGCCAATAACAAATAATATTTTTGAAAGAATACAATAATCTTTATTTGCTTAAATCACTATAATTAGAGGAATAATTTGATATACAACTTTCATTTGCAAATGGCAGTATAGGTTTCCAGAGTTTTGAAGCCCTGTCTTGTGCTGCTTAGTAGTGTAATTCCAGATGATATTAAATGATGAAAAAAACTTGCTGAACATGCACAACAAGAATTTCAAGCTAAAATTCTGATTACTCCTAATTAATTCTTTTATTGAAATACGCAATGCCTTTAGTACATGAAATATGTTCAGTGAATTATAGTGTGTTTTTGGCAGTTTGTGTTGCCTAGTATCATCAAGCTTTTGGATGATTCTGTGCTGTAGGCATATATACCAAGTAAAGGTTGCAAATATATCGCACTCTGTTTCTTTTGCCTTAAATGTCGATTAGTCAGTGCTTCTTTATAGTCAGGGAGGCCTGCAAACTATCTGAATACATCTGTACAACCCAGTATACCTTTAAACTATTTGAAATCACTACTTGAAAGTTTACAAACTGATCCCTTGCTGCAGTGCATGAAATGCCACTCTGATTTGAAAATAGTAAAATAAAAGTGAAAGTGTAACCATTTGTCATATTTGATTTCTTTTGTTAAGATTCCGTTCTGCATTGTAGCTTATAAGCTCAGCGCAGTTCTGGCACTGTGATAGTGTCATTATTTGGTCTTGGAAAAAGGAAGAGGAAGGTGTTAGTCTTGAAAAATGCTGGGCTTCAACCAGAAGTCTGTTTGTTTTGCAATTTGTTTTCGGATGTCTGTTACATAGTCCACCGTGTCCTCGCTGAATTGTAATGGAGAGAATGCCTGTTTATTGAACTGTTCCAAGAGTTTTGTTCTTTGTTTTTAGAATCTTGGGCATACTTGATGACAGGTTACCCTCACTCTCTTTTGATGCCTACATTCTGCTTCATTGCCTTGGTTTTCCATTTATTGTATTAATGTCACCTCTTTAATCAGCGACATTTTTGAGTTTTTGACAGGTTTTGCTATTCTCTCATGCTTTGCACTTTGCTTCACAGTGAAATCTCAAAGTGAAATTGTACCTTGTCCATTATTTCATAATTGAATGTGTTTAGTTCTCTGGTCATCATGGCCACAGGACGCCTGATGGAAGGCACTGGCTTTTTTATGTTCTGTGAACATCATTTTAACAGAGGATTTTGGCATTAATTCTGCTACTGTTTCCAGTCAACTAGATGAATCAGTGTTGAATTTTGACTAATCGTTGGCATTATTTGATGGTTCTTGCTATTCAGCCAGCAAAAATGGTTAATAGTTTTGAAGCAAATGGAATTTTGTGCCATCTGATTTTATCTCCTAAAATGAAGAATGATGCAAGCCCTGAATTTAAAAAAAATCCTTAATTCAGTGTTTCAATGTTAGCATCATGATTGTCATGATTAATATGTAAATGTTGAACTAGATGCAAGTGGAAACATCTCCATAACTGCCCACCATGATGAAAGTTCATAATTTAGTACAATTAATTGGGACCTTAGGTTCTAAGGTTGAAGCGAATCGATTTTTGTTTTCACTTCTATGAAGACTGCAACAGCATGGCTTTCATAGAATCTCACAGAATCCCTACAGTGTGGAAACAGGCCCTTTGGCCCAACAAGTCCA
This sequence comes from Stegostoma tigrinum, assembly GCF_030684315.1. Taxonomy (NCBI): domain Eukaryota; kingdom Metazoa; phylum Chordata; class Chondrichthyes; order Orectolobiformes; family Stegostomatidae; genus Stegostoma; species Stegostoma tigrinum. Next base: position 35,555,202 of record NC_081378.1, read on the forward strand.
AAGCAATCCTCAGAGCATCCTACCCAGACCCAACCCCATAACCCAACTAATCGAGACATCCTCGAACACTACAGGCAATTTAGCATAGCCAATGCACCTCGCCTGCACATCTTCGGACTGTGGGAGGAAACTGGAGCTCCCGAAGGAAACCCATGCAGGCCTGGGGAGCATGTGCAAACTCCACGCCGACAGTAGCCTGAGGGTGGAATCGAACCTGGGTCCCTGGCACTGAGAGTCAGCAGTGCTAACCACTGACCCACCGTACTGACTTGCAGCAGTAGTGTCAGAGGTGAGTTTGGGTTCCTGGTGGCTTCTGCATCATTGAGGCAGTCCTAGCTCTGACTCATGGCTGCTGCTGTGGAGACAGGTTTGGGTTACTGGCAGTGTCTGCATCCAGTGCAGATTCATGGAGTTGGTGGCATAGGCCAGTTTGAGCTTAGTATGAGACCAGGTGGCATCAATAGCAAATGTGTCAGCGAGGCAGGCCTAAAGCAGATTCATGGCAGCGGCAGAGTTGTGTTTGGGCTGGTACAGTACTTGATGCTATCAGCGGTGTTGGTATTGGCAAGGTCCAGTGAGGGCATCAGTGTAGGCAAGATGGCGCTGAATAGTGGCGACTTTTGTTCCAGCAAATGCAGTGTAGCAGAGGGGACTCGTGCCTGGCCAGCGGGCCCATGACGGAGTACCTAACAAGAAGGACTGTGAAGTTTGACACTTTCTTTATTTCTTCATTTTTTTCTGCCTTCCTATTCTATGTTTTAGTTTATTTTTCTAAGGTTCAAGATGGCGCTGGTGACAGGCGTCACTATAACACACTTGCACTATGTTTTGTAACAGGATACTCCTGAAATAAATAAACCAAAACCAAAGACTGCATTTTTTAAAAAAAATGCAGAATGCATTATAGAACAGAGTTTAGTAAGTTGTGATTTTAGCTGAATGATTAGCGTGCCATCTGGGGTGATGTATGCAAAGGTATTTGCTGACTTGAATTTTATAACCCACAGGGAGAGGGTCCAGAAGTCTCACCAACTTTCTCTTCCCCCTCTGTAATTTATTAAGAATCTTATCTTCATTCAGAAAGGAAAGGTCCGTAACAGTAGAGATGCTGCTAATAGCAGACTGTAAGGTGAAATGAAGTTCTGTATTGCTTAGAAAAAATTTTCAGAAGCAGCAGATTATGGGAAAGAAGAGACAAATCCTACAAGGCTGTTAAAGAAATTAATTTAAGAAACACATGATAAGTAACAGTGAGCGGAGTTAGCAGCCTGTCTTAAGGTGATGGGAACAAACATTAATGGAAGAAAACAGTATTGAACAAATGTATAGAAATTTACTGGAGGAAAATGTCCACTTGCACCTTGTCCTGGAGAGGTGCTGGTACTGGTGCTTGTGCTCCTGGGACTATATCCCATTGGAAGGGAAGTTTGGGTGGTGGAATATTGGGGGGAGGGAAGAGGGGTGGTGGAATGTGGGAGAGGGAGAGAATGTTCCATAAAAATTTAAGGATAGCTTTATGATGCTGGGAGAAAGACATGGATATCTGTTAATAATGGCAGATGCATTGCTCCCTGTGCCCTCCTCTATCCAGTGCTCAGTACTTCCTATCGAAATACTCAATGGCGTTCTCTGATACGCCAGCAAGTCTGTTAACGTCAGCATGTCAGTGACTAATTTTGCTCCACTTTTAGTAACCTTTTTAAATAAATCTGTGTTCAGACTCAGCTCTGTCACAGGGTATCGAGAAATGAGTTAAAGGAAAGCCAGGAAATCATATGAGGGAGATGGGAACAGAGGGCTGCAGTAATAGACTTCAATGAAGAAAGGTAACAGAAGCCTGAAATGCCAGTCTGGACTTTTTTTGTTTTGACTAAAAAGCCTATGTAACGTAATTGTTGTATGCAACACTGGAAGACTACATGATAGTAGGGATGAAATGCAGGTGCCCTATCCTTGTTTGATCATTGCTTTGATCTAAACAATTGTTATGTCCTTTATAAAGTTATAAAGAAATTGAGTAGAAAGGTGATTTTAATAACTGTGTGAGGATATAACTTCCTGTGCAATTTATCCTTTCATGACAGTCATTGTTGGCTTTACAGAAGAGCTACCTGCTGCAATCTCACTTCACTGCAGTTCACCTGAACTTGATTTAAACTTTTTTTAAATCGGTAAATAAATTTGCATTCAACATAGATGAGATTTGGAGAAAACTGTTGATTTGTTTGAAGATTGGTATGTGGAATGTTCTATTCTGAATTTCTAAATAATATCAGTTTGAGTAAGAATTGACGTTTCCGAACTTTGACATTGATTGCAATGGAGTTAAATCAGAACTTTCAGTCTTCATTGTTTATGAAATGTCAACAGATTTCTTAACGAGTGTAACATGTTACAGGACAAACCAGATAATTTAGTTGTTCTTCATGCAAGATGTGGTTTAATTATTTTAAAAGGATTCAAAATCAAATATAGTTGTTGAGGTTGATGTTTAATGCTATCTAATGAGTTGAGCAATTTTAACTAAAAAGGTCATAGCTTGAGCAGTGACATCGAGCAGCTCAGGGCAATGAGCTCTTAAACTGCAAATTTCTTTTTGTGTTCTGTTTTGCATTTGACTTCTGGTTATTTTAATTAAGTGAACTGCAGTTTCATGGCACACAATAAGTTGACATATATTAGGTTTGTGATAATCCTTGAAGGTTATTGTTGGTAGGTGGTGCAGTTGAGAGAGAAAGCGTCAGAGTAGAGCTCATTCAAACCAATGTGCTCACATATACTTGAGCTACTGGATAAGGATCAAGTTCAGATCCAGTCCTTCACTGAAATTAGCCATTAGGTCAAGTAGTTGCTTCCCAACAAAGTTCAAGTAACTGCATGAGTTGGTCGCAGAACTTGATCAGTTTGTTTGATCTAGTCATTCACATATTTACTGAACAATTGTGAAAGTAAAATAGTTAAATGCAGTAATACTTAATGTTAAAGCCTTATTCTATGTGGTCACTCACATTCCTGTAAGAAATAGGATGAACATTGTGTGTTCTTCGGTGTATTGTTGATGTATGCAGCACAATGTTTTGCACCAGCCCAATGTCAAAGCCCTGTCATTTTACCTCAAGACAGTAGTCAATTAGTACAGATGCTGGAGATCTGTAATAAATGCAGTGTTGAAGAAACCTAGCAGGTTTGACGTACTCGAGGTAAACAAAACAAGTTGACGTTTTGATCCAGTGTCTCCTCTTGAGAATGGTAAAAATCTGGGAAATTGTTTATATGTCACTGAGAAAAGGGAAGGAGGAGCAAATAGAACAGATGGTGAGGATGCCCAGAGCACAAGGTGTGATATAGATACCAAATAGGTATGAATGCAAGTGTGTATGTTGAAATATTCTTTGTGAGTGAACCTATGCAAAAAAGATACTAGGGGAGTAGATCAAAAGAGAGAACAGTGTTCAAGTTCTGAAGTTGTTGAATTTATTCAGTTCTGAAGGTTGTAAAGTACCTAAGTGCAAAATTAGGTACTATTCCTCCAGCTTGGATTGCAACTTTCTTTTTCCAGCCACCTTCTGTTTCAAAGAAAAGTCATATTGGACTTGAAATATCTGCACTGCAGCACAATATCACTGCCATCCAGACCCAACACCATTGTGTGAATCAGTATTCGCTGAAAATTGAGTTCACTTTTATCAGCACCACATATGCCCAAGTTGTTGCCATGGGATCCATGCTACACCTTTGTGTGGATTCCATGAGAAATATGTCCGTGGGATGACTCCTAGCCGTCTTCATATGGCGTATTTTCAATTAATAGATGATATGTTTGTTACATGAAGCTGGCTTTTTCATGTTGCAGCAGCAACATGAGTGGTGTGCAACCTTAAGAGGACAGTGCTCTCCACCCAAAAAATGTTGTTCCCATCGTACAAGTGAGTCATGTGGCATATGAATTGCAGTGCTGGTGTGATGCTAAGTTTATAGACCATACATACCAGAACGCTAGAAGATCACATCAAAACAACATATAACTTCAAGATAATAAAATGTGAGGCTGGATGAATACAGCAGACCCAGCAGCATCTCAGGAGCACAAAAGCTGATGTTTCGGGCCTAGACCCTTCATCAGAGAGGGGGATGGGGTGAGGGTTCTGGAATAAATAGGGAGAGAGGGGGAGACAGACCGAAGGTGGAGAGGAGAGTATAGGTGGGGAGGTAGGGAGGGGATAGGTCAGTCCAGGGAAGACTGACAGGTCAAGGAGTTGGGATGAGGTTAGTAGGTAGGAGATGAAGGTGTGGCTTGGGGTGGGAGGAAGGGATGGGTGAGAGGAAGAACAGGTTAGGGAGGCAGAGACAGGCTGGACTGGTTTAGGGATCAGTGGGTGGAGGGCAAGAGCTGGGCTGGTTGTTTGGTGCAGTGGGGGGGAGGGGACGAACTGGGCTGGTTTTGGGATGCGGTGGGGGAAGGGGAAATTTTGAAGCTGGTGAAGTCCACATTGATACCATTGGGCTGCAGGGTTCCCAAGCGGAATATGAGTTGCTGTTCCTGCAACCTTTGGGTGGCATCATTGTGGCACTACAGGAGGCCCATGATGGACATGTCATCTAAAGAATGGGAGGGGGAGTTGAAATGGTTTGCGACTGGGAGGTGCAGTTGTTTATAACGAACCGAGCGGAGGTGTTCTGCAAAGTGGTCCCCAAGCCTCCGCTTGGTTTCCCCAATGTAGAGGAAGCCACACCGCGTACAGTGGATGCAGTATACCACATTGGCAGATGTGCAGGTGAACCTCTGCTTAATATGGAAAATCATCTTGGTGCCTGGGATAGGGGTGAGGGAGGAGGTGTGGGGGCAAGTGTAGCATTTCCTGCGGTTGCAGGAGAAGGTGCCGGGTGTGGTGGGGCTGGAGGGCAGTGTGGAGCGAACAAGGGAGTCACGGAGAGAGTGGTCTCTCCGACGAACAAGGGAGTCACGGAGAGAGTGGTCTCTCATATAACTTCAGTTGTGTGCAGCAAGTAGGATACTGACCATACTCAACCAGCCCATGCTTGTAAAATGCTCAACGCAGTGTTCAACAGTAGTTGTGATTTTGTAATTGGACAGCATTTTCCACATAATCTTGAGTGTGTGAATAGTTATGCTGACAACAAGTTTGGGATTGTCAGTCAGGCCCACAGTGTGGTGCACTTGCATGTACTGGAAGCTAGAATTATTACACTGGGCCCTGCTTCTCTGCATACAGAAGAAACGTGCTCAAACATGGTTGAATGCAACAAAATAGACGACAGCAATTCTGTGGTTCATTTCTGAGAGCAATATCTTGACCAATGTGATTCAACCTGCTGTTTTTAGGAGTACAAATACGTAGTTCATTGAAAGTGGCATTACAGGTTGACAGGATGCTGAATGCTGGCCTTCAGGGGTCGAGACATTGATAATAGGAGTTGGGATGTTATGTTACAGTTGTATAAGTTGTTGGTAAGGCCGTACTTGGAGTATTGTGGAAATTTTTGGTCACCCTTTTATAAAAAGACATAGTTAAACTGGAAAGTGTGCAAAGACTACTTATGAGGATGTTGCAAAGATTCAGAGTCCAGAGTTATAGGGAGAGGTTGGTCAGGATAGCACTTTATTCCTTGGAACATAGGGTGGAACATATGAGGGGTAACCCTCTAAAGGTGTATAAGATCATGAGGGGCATAGACAGGATGAATGCATACAGTCTCTTTCCCAGGGATTGGGAATTGAAAACTAGAAGGCACAGGTTTAAGGTGAGAGGGGATAGATTTAAGAAGGAACCAAGGGACAACTTCTTCACATAGAGAATGTATAAGTGAAATGGGCTGCCAGAGAAAGTGGTTGAGGCAGGTACAATGGCAACATTTAAAAAGCATTTGGATAGATACATGGATGTGAAGTGTTTAGAGGGATAAGAACCAAATGTGGGCAACTGGAACCAGCAGAGTGGGCACCAAGGTCAGCATGGATGAGTTTGGGCTGAAGGGCCTGTTTCCATGCTGTATAACTCTATAACTTTGACTCTATAAAATCTGGGCAGTTATTTGACTATCATCGTTCACCTTTGTGTTTTCTATGCCAATACCTTTACCAGTCAAATTCTAGTATAAGTTTATTATTTTTCCCTTACCTTGACATCTTGCAATTCCTTCTGATAAGTGCAAGAGAAAAAAAGTTGAACAGGATGTATTTTTCCAGAAGTAATTCTGGTTTAGTAGTATCTCCTTTTGAGAACCTAAAAAATTGTTAGCAGAAACTAATGTCATTGAATCACCTTTGCTTGATTTTTAACATCATTCAGGTTATTAATCGTTATGATGTGAAAGTTGCCACAAATTCATTAGTTTTCCTATTGAGTGTCAGAGGCCCCGAGGTGGTTCGTGGAACAAATCACTGTTATTTGGTGAAACTAGTTCTTTTTTCTTGTCCTCGCTTTTATGCCCTTTTAGTTAATAGGTTGCCTAACCATTTGTAATATTTGTGTTGATCTTGAGTTTTCATTATAAAGATGAGTGCTGCTAGAAGTGTTCCCAAATATCTTATACAAGTAATTAGATAATATTCACCGTATTATCAAATTATCAAGTTAAAAAACATTCTTGGAGAATTCTATTATATTGATGCATTTAATGCTCAAATGTGCTGTGTGAAAGTTGGTTATTGTGACAAGAATTAAGATTCCAAAAATTAAAGGAAATGAGAAATCTATCTGCAAATATCCTGTCTGTTTTAGAGCAGATATTGTTTGCATTTGAAGTGTTATAGAAATATGAGGATTTCCTTTTAAAGATATTTTTAAGCAACATTCAGCTATGTTATCCTATACCTTTTTAGAGCAGGTGGGTTTTGAACCCAGGCCCCCTGCCTTGGAGTCAGAGAAATTGCCACTGTGCCTCAAGAAGTGCTAGGATTTCCTTTTTATCTCCATTTACGAGCTCCATGACCCACAGCGTTTTTCAATCATGGGAGCACTTTTTATAAGTGATAGGTACAAGACTCATAGAATTCAAATTATTTGCTTGGATGCCACAAACAGCAATAAGAGTAATCTCAATTTTTTTTTTGCTTGTTAATGCTAAATGTTGTCTCGCACATGAGCTCCCCTGACCCCAAATATTCATGTTCACTTTAGAAGTTGGTTCAACATCCTGTTTGAAAGACAATATGTTCCAACCGTGAAACACCTTTTCATTCTTGCAGTGATGTGTCACCCAAGATTCTGCTCATCCCTGAAGGAGAACTGTAAATCATTTTCTGACACTCTAATGAAAATGCCGCTACTGAGCATGAGTTGAGATGCATGGCAGAGACTTGTATATTTTCATCAAGCCAGAAATTTGACCTTTAAGGAAAAAAAATCAGTGATGAATAGAATTTTGCATTGTTTTCTTTTACAACAATGAGAGCCTCGTTCTGAATATACTTACTGCAAAATAATTGTAATAAGATCCCTCCCTATGAATTCCAGATTATACGTTGTTAAACTAAACAGTAACAAAGCTAATACAAAGACAAGGTTTGCTCAAGTGTAACATATCAAACTAAAATCCCCATATGTACTCATTCCATTTTAGGCCCGGTCTTTCATCTTTCTTTACTTCAGTTTTCTAACAATTTAATACTTCATATCCTTAACAACCCAACTTCTAAAGTTTCTAAGAGATAAGTTACAGAAACAAGGTTTTATTGGCTTATCAAGCTTAAAAAGCTGGTTGCTTTCTTAAAGCTAGTGCAATGGTGATTGACAATATTATTCTTTTCAAGAGGAGGCAGCTGATAAGATACCTTAACTAGCCTACATTGTATTAACAGTAGTTCTCTATAAAGTTTTAATTGGTTGTTCAGTGGTAAAATTCTTACTTGGGATCATTCCTGAAGAGTCTTTTGGTGCAGCGATAATATCCCTGCCTCTGGGCCAAGTCTCACCTGTCCCAGAGGTGTGTCAGAACATATCTGATCATGTTAATTAAACTAACCATAACAAGTTCTTACCATCATGGCTGTGTACTACTTAGTGCTCTGCATTGAAGCTGCTATGGTCTATATTCAAATCCAAGTCACAACAAAGTTTGTGACTGTGTCAAGAAGTTTCCTTGGATTTTCTTAATTCAATAACCTTCTTGCACCTAATATTCTGTTTCTAATTGCTGAGCAACAGTATTGGATATTTTCCTGGACATAGTCAAAATAGTAGCACTCGTTCATTTTTAAATTGGCTAAATTTGAAGGGTGTGCATTTTGTAAAAAGGTTTGAGAGCATGCCTGCCAAAGAATTTTTCTGAATTGTTGTGTTTGAGATTTGGAAGGACTGTCCAATTGCAGAAATGAAATGCTTTACTAATTATCTGATTATATGTTTCTTGTAGATACACTGGACTAAATTAAAGACTCACCCTATCTGCCTGGTAAGTTTTTAATTTTCTTCATTAAGTACGAACAAAACTAGTTGTGATCTTTTTTCTCGCAGAACAGAAGAAATAGAGACATTGAAACCAGTTTCAGAATTTGGCCTCTGACCCTGCTCCAACATGACACCAATCTTCTATCTCAGTAGTAACCTTAAGTCCTGTGATTCTCTAGAACTGGTCACCCTTTTATAAAAAGACATAGTTAAACTGGAAAGTGTGCAAAGACTACTTATGAGGATGTTGCAAAGATTCAGAGTCCAGAGTTATAGGGAGAGGTTGGTCAGGATAGCACTTTATTCCTTGGAACATAGGGTGGAACATATGAGGGGTGACCCTCTAAAGGTGTATAAGATCATGAGGGGCATAGACAGGATGAATGCATACAGTCTCTTTCCCAGGGATTGGGAATTGAAAACTAGAAGGCACAGGTTTAAGGTGAGAGGGGATAGATTTAAGAAGGAACCAAGGGACAACTTCTTCACATAGAGAATGTATAAGTGAAATGGGCTGCCAGAGAAAGTGGTTGAGGCAGGTACAATGGCAACATTTAAAAAGCATTTGGATAGATACATGGATGTGAAGTGTTTAGAGGGATAAGAACCAAATGTGGGCAACTGGAACCAGCAGAGTGGGCACCAAGGTCAGCATGGATGAGTTTGGGCTGAAGGGCCTGTTTCCATGCTGTATAACTCTATAACTTTGACTCTATAACTCAGAAATCTGTCAATTTCTGACTGGTCCGGTATGGTGATACCGTAAACTCTCATCCTAGTTCTCCCAGCCAAGGAAATCATGCTTCTAGCAACTACTTTTATTACACCAGTATTGAATTTTACATATTTCAATGAGATCACCGCTCATTCTTTTGAACTCCCAACAGTTTTAGATTCACTCAATTCAATATCTCCTTGAAATACAATCCAGTTAGCCCAGGGATGAGTCTGTTGAGACTTTGTTGCACTCCCTCTCGATAAGGCACTTCTTTCCAGAGCTAATGAGACATATGGATGATGTGGTCTGTGAAGCCCTTCGAGCATTACACATGGGACACTCTACCAGTACTGTCCACTAACCAGTACTGGTTAAATATCTGAACGTGTGGATTAGAAGTGCAGGCAAGCTATTCAGTCTCTTGAGTCTGCACCACTCTTCCGTAAGATCATGGCTGATTTGTTTTAGTTTCGATTTTCATCTTGTAATCTATCGTTGATAATCTCAGATTTTTGTTGGGCAAAGTAATCAAGCTTCCTCCACATCAAAAATATTCGAGGACTCTGCCTTCGCTTGATTCAGGGGCGGTGAGTTCCAAAGTTATACACCACTCAAAAAAAAAATTGTCTCTCTTCTAAAATGGTGATTGCCAATTGTAAAACTGTGTTCCTTAGTTCTACAATCATTCATAAGGGGAAACATCCTTTTGTTATGGAGAAGAGTTCAAACCCCTCTGATAGTTAAACTGAAACACAAGTTCCCTTCTAATAATTAAACCAAAAACACCCAGAGAAGCTCGCCTCCCTTTTATAACCTTTAAGAAGAGTGGTTAAATGAAAGAAAATCCCTGGTATACACTTTATAAGTAACAAGTAACAATTTACTTACTTAACCCAAACAACAGTGAACAGTGAATTAACAGAATTATAACCAGACTGAACAATTCCCTCTTAACTACTGTCTACTCCCTAACTCAACTAAATTCTGCTTGTATGCTGTTCCAGTAGACACAAGTCCCACTTATATTAACCTAAGTAATAAGAAAATAAATTAAAACTTAGTCTCTCAAAGTCCACATGCCTCTGTTCTGTTCTCAAGTCATAAATGCCTTTCTTCTGCTGATCCAGCTGTCAGGGATGTTTTCTCTGTGAAGTCTTCTGTGAGGACTCTTAGTTAGAAGTGCAGTGGTATCTTTTATGAATAGATGATGCTTTCTTCGAGAAATTAGTGATTTCTTGTGAGGGATGCTTATTTCTCAGATGGTGGTTCGCTCTCACCCTGATTCTCAAAACCCTCTCCTTATATACCTTGGATGTCATGTCAATTTTCTTACAGTAGCATTGGTCCATGGTTGTCAAAACCATCAGATTTAAATTCAATTGGCTTCCAGTTGCTTAGTGTTTGGTTTAAATTAATTAGCTGTTTCCAGCTCATTACTGAAACATCAATACAAGCCTAAGGTTTCCAACCACTCAGCCAATTGCTATGTATTTCAATTTCAGAACTGGCTGTACATCTTCAGCGACATACAGACACTTCTTTTTTATTCTGTCTAAATCTTTAAGCTTAGAAAAGCTCTTTACTACTTAAAGGAACCATTTGCTCTTCTCCCTTTTCATATTTTTACAAACAAATTCTAGCTTCCTGCCTTTCAATTCATGATTAGTCGACTCAGCTGTAACACTTCTTATCACATCCATCTTGCCAAGACCATTCAGCATCTTACATCAATAAAGTCATTCCTCACTCTTCTAAACCTGAGTGAAGACAAGCCCAGTCAGTCCAACCTTTCCTCAGAGACAATGCACTCGTTCTTGGTGTAGTAAAGCTCCTGTGAACCACTGCCAGTGCAAATAAGGAGATCAGAACTATATACAGTATTCAAGATGCGGTCTCAGCAATAATATTATATACCTGAAGCATATCGTTCTTTTATGTTCAATTCCAGTCTTTATGAAGATTAGCATTCCATTAGCTACCTTAATTACTTGCTGTAACCGGATCTCAACTTTCTGTGGCGTTCCATGATCACATCAACATTCCTCTGCACCTTGGACTGCAACCTGTATTCTTTACTTAGGTGATGTCTCCTTGGTTCACGTTGACAGAAAGAACAAAAAATTTCACAGTTTACCCCATTATGCTTCATCTGCCAGATATTGTTCACCCAGCATATTTATATCTATCTTCGACTTCCTAATAATATCTTCTTCACAATACACTTTCCTACCTATCTTGGCATCATGTGTAAATTTAGTTACTCTCATCTAAGTAATTCGTATAAATTGTAAAAAGCTAAGGTGCTAACTTGGAACCCTGCAGGACTCTACTTGTTACATTCGCTAATCTGAAAATTACTCTTCGATGCATTCTCTCTGTATTCTGCCAGCCAGTCAGTCTGCCCATGTTAAATCCATGCTAGTATATTACCTCCTACTCTACATTGCACAATAATGTTTTATGTGGCACCTTGTCAAATGCCTTCTGAAAAAATCGAAGTACAGTACATCACCAGGCTTCCCTAATCAACATTACAATGTTCCTCTTTTTCAAAGAAGTCCAGTGAATTTGTTAAACATGATCTCTCTTCAAACAACAGAGCCTTCCTGAGTAGGTTGAATGTTTCTAATTACCCATTTCTCACCATCTCAATGACTGACTCTAACATCTTCCCCATGACAATTGTCAAGCTAACTGGCCTTTCTTCTGTGGTCTCTGCCTTCCTTCCTCCCTCAGTAAATGGGTTATATTTGCTTTTTCTAGTTATAACTTTTCCATAATCTAGTGTGTTTTTGAAATTTTAACACTAACACAATAGTCCACCTTTGGTGAACTCTTTTTAGACCCTAGGATTAAGTTCTCAGGACACGGGATTGTTCGCACTGTTGCTCCATCATTTTGCTCAGTACCACTGACCCGGTGATTGTAAATTCACCGTGTTCCTCTCTTCATTCCACCTCCTGGTTTACAGCTAGAATAATAGCGTTATACAGTATGGAAACAGACCCTTCGATCCAACTCATCCTTGCCAACCAGATATCCTAATCCGATCTAGTCGATTTTGTAGCATTTGACCCATATCCCGCTCCCCTTCCAATTCAAATACCCAGCTATATGCCTTTCAAATGTTGTAATTGTACCCACCTACACCACTTCCTCTGGCATCTTTTTCTGTACACACATCATCGTCTGTGTGAAAAAGTTGTTTCCGGTCCGTTTTAAATCTTTCCTATCTCACCTGAAACCTATGCCTCTAGTTTTGAACTCTCTCACATGAAGAAAAAGACCTTAGCTATTTATCTGATCCATGCACCTCATGTTTTATCAACCTTAATAAGGTCGCCCCTCAGCCTCTGACACTCCAAGGGAAAAAGTCCCAGCCTGTTCACCTTCTCCCTATAACTCAAGCCCTCCAGTCATGGTAATATCTTTGTGAATCTTTTCTGCACCCCCTCAAATTTAACAACATCCTTCCTCTAGAAGGGAAGCCAGAATTCTACGCAGTATTCTAAAAGTAGCCTCACCAATGTACTGTACAGCTGCAACATGACATCACAGTTCCTATACTCAGTGTTCTTGACCAATGAAGTAAGCATGCCAAACTTCCCCTTCACCACCTTGCCTACCTGTGACTCCACTTTTGAGGAACTCTGCACCTGTAACTATCGATCATTTTGTCCAGCAACACTCCCCACAGCCCTACCAGTAAACTGCTGTGGTTTGCCATACCAAAATACGACATCTTGTACTTATCTAAATTTAAACACCGTCTGCCATTCATTGTTCCATGATCCAGTCATCACATTTGACTTGAATTTTAAATAAGGGTTGTATTGTAGTCCCCCTGACTCTTCTTTGGTAATATAGTGCTGCTATTGATCACCATCTCCAATAAAGAAAACTTCTGATAACTTATCTATCTCTTACATGTTTTTCTGGCACATCAAACTATTGTTTCAAATTTATCTTTTATTTCTGCTTAAGGTTTTTGTACCTATGAGATTCCCATTGAGTTGTTGTTGAGAAAGCATGAATTCACATTTTGCCATGGTGGCTTAGGAATTAGATTTCATTGAGAGTAAAACCTGGTTTCCATAAGAAATGACATTGAAGTAGTTAGTTTGTCATAAAAGCCCAATCATTTCATAGGCATTATAAACACACAAAATTCTAGAAGAAACTCTGCAATTCAGGCAATATCTATGGAGAGAGAAACAGAGCTAACATTTCAAGTCCAATATGGCTCCTATTCGAACAGAAAAAATTCGGCTCTGAAGAAGAGTCATACAAGATACAAAGTATTAACTAATTTCGTATTGCCTCAAATGCCAGATTTACTGGGTTTCTCCAGCGCTTTGTGTTTGTTTTTCAGCTTTCAGCATCTGCAGTATTTTGCTTTTAGGGAAAGCAAATGTTATTGAGAAGGAAATATTCTGCTCTTGGTTATCCTTGGCAATGTGTCACTCAACCCCCCCATGAGCTGACTCAGGACAGCTCTCTAAAGTGACCAGTGAAGCTTCCTTGAATGGCATTGGTATTGCTGTGCTTACTTTACAAGGAGACTTTGACCATGCTCTTCCCATAAGAGAGAACCTCTTACAGTCAACAAAATGTAAGATTCAGTCACTTGAAGTGAAATTGAAAATACAGAACAGAAGTGGATAAACATTGATCTGTGATAACAAGGTGTAGAGCTGGATGAATGCAGCAGGCCAAGCAGCATCAGAGGAGCAGGAAGGCTGACGTTTCGGTCCTAGACCCTTCTGAAGAAGAGTCTAGGTCTAAAATGTCAGCCTTCCCGCTCCTCTGATGCTCCTTGGCCTGCTGTGTTCATCCAGCTCGACGCCTTGTTACGTCAGATTCTCCAGCAGCTGCAGTTCTTATTATCTCTGAAACATTGATCTGTATTGGCTTGGAATAAGCGTTAAGTATTGATGGAGACCAGTGGGGTATGGTAAGTGAGCTGTGAGCCATAATCTGTGAGATTGGATTTATGGTTGAAAAAGTGAAATTTATAGTGTTATAGGAGAAGTGCTGGTGGAGTGAGATGAATTGAAATAGGTTTTTCATATTGCACAGGCACAATGGCCTGTGCTATATGATTCTATGATTCTTAACCTTTCAATTTCTTGTGTTACATGTACTCCAAAGTTATGGATTGGATAATTTTCTTCGTTGCTGTCAATTCAATTAATTCATTTTTTGTTTGGTTCATTAATTAAAATTTGTTTCTACTTGGGAATGCATGTACCACAGTTGATCTGAGATGTTGCGGTATCATCATCACTATTATTGGTCAGTTAAAATGTAACTTCTGTTGCCCAAGAGCACACTAAACACTGTTGACTGGAAGTTTGTTTCGTGGACAGTGCTATATTTTCCAATCTCATTTGGTACTATGGTGGGAAATTCATTCAGCCTCAGTATCCCTGAATTTTGAGAAAGGGAAAAGAAAAATAATGAATTCCTGCTTGTAGTTGTTCTTCACTGATCACTGTTCAAGGTATGTGTACATAAATACTGGTGAAATACAATGATGTTTGATTGCAGGGTGTGCTTGTGCCAAGAATTATCCAAGGTGAATGGCCAGTTGGGTGAGAATCTAGTCACTTGTGCTCATGGTGGAACTGTATTCCAACATGAATTACTGTTTTAAGAAGCAGAGGTATGAGAGGAGCAACAATTCCAAAGCTGATTCATTTAGGAATTAACTTGGATATCATGTGAGATATCAGGACAATTACTTTAATCATGTCTTTGTTTTGTGTTGTTGTATTCACCTAGTATTTGGATAAGGTGGAAATGGAGATGAGAACTTGTGAGGAACCTCGGCCTCCTAATGGACCGTCTCCAATAGCAACAGCTTCAGGTCAAAGGTAAGTCATTACCTTAAGGTAAGCCTTAAATTGTTCAGGAAAATTATTTACAGATGCACCTCGGATACAGTATATTTACTTCCATTTATTCTGAATTGAGGATTTTTTTTGTTTCACATTATATTTGAAGTTTAGATTTCAAGTTAAAATTTGTTACAAAACAACACTGCTCATAATTTTATTTATATTTAATTGATGATTGGTGTTCATACTTAGAAAAAGTGAAGAAATGGTTATTTAAAATAGAAATCTGAAGTATATTTTTTCAGTTAGTTGCTTGATAATCTTATTCTTTCCTAGTGAGTATGGCTTTGCTGAAAAAGTTGTAGAAGGCATCTCTCTTTCTGTGAATTCCATCGTTATCAAAATCAAAGCAAAAGCTTTCAATGCATCGTTTGAATTGTCCCAGCTACAAATACACAGTGTAAATACAAGCTGGCAGCAAAGTGACCTGCGCTTTACACGAATACAAGATCCTCAGCGTGGGGAGGTAGAACTGACTTTCTACGTTATTCTTCTTTACTGCTTCTTTTTAATTCATAATATACCTGAAGCTTGCATTTATTTGGGTAGTTATCAAACCTTTAAGTTTCATTTTTAATCATACATATCTGAAATCTGTTACGTGCAGAAATACTGGGAATGTTTAAATGTATGGCCCAGAACCCTGCAATGAAGTGAAAACTTGTGTAATTGGAGGTGCATGTCTGTCATGAACTTTCTGACAGACGGAGTTCTAGAATCAAAAAGTAGCCTGCCGCTCAGCTATCTATGTACACGTTAAAATAGAGAGATACGTTGCCAGTGATCCTGTGACTCTGTATTGGATTGTACTACCACATAGGAAATCAAAAACACCTGATGTGGAGATACTTCGCCTCCTCTTTGATAAATGACCATCTCAAAGAATGATCACAGCCCAGTAAGAAGCCATTTGACCGGTCATGTCCATGCTGGCCCTCAGTAAGATCAGTTCACCTTGTGTAATCTCCCTGTTTCTTCACACAATTATGTACATTTCCCTTTTCAGATGTTTATTGAATTCCCTTTTGAATACCTCAATTAAACCTGAGTCCACCGTTCTGTATAGAATGCTTCCAGATCTTAACTACTCACTGTGTCAAAGCAGTTTTCCTCAGGATGTTATTTCTCATTTTGTAACTGCCTTAGAATCCTTCCTCCAACAGGAACCACTTCTCTCTATCTACAGTGTCCAGACCCTCATGAGTTTGAATGCCTCTATCAATTATTCTCTCACGTTCACTTCTCCAAGAAGAGCAGAACCAATTTTTCAGTTACATCTTAATGTAACTGAAGTTTCTCATCTGCAACCGTTCTTGGGTTTCTTTGCTACACGCACACTTAATACCTTCCCTTTCTGATAAAGTGGGTTACCCACAGCTGTATTCAGTACTCCAGTTGGAGGCTGAATGCTGTTTTATACAATTTCAACGTAACCTTGCTTTTGTGCTATATTCCCATGTTTACACAGGATGTGCTCCCAAACTATTCTGCCACCTACAGTGATTTATGCACGTTTATATCCAGATTCCTCCTCTTCCATACCCTGTTTAGAATTGTACCCTTCGTATTATATGTCTGCTTTCTTCATACCAAGGTGAATCGCTTCACACCTCTGCAGTGAATTTCATCCACCATTTGTCTTCCATTCAACCATTCTATGTCTCTGCCCTTTACAGCTCTATTCTCTTTATCATGGTGTACAATACTTTTACATTTCATATCACACACAGATTTGCAGTTGTGTACTATGGACCTGTGTAATATACCAGGAAGAGCAGGAGTCCTCATGTGAACCCATGAAGAACTCCACTTTATGCCATTTCTAGTCCGATAAACAACTGTACAGTGCAATTTTCTGTGCCACCTACATTCCCTGTAATTTTCCCTGCAGCTGTGTGTGGTAACAGCTTCAGTAGCCATATGCCAATGAATTGGCAAACCTCTACGTGGCTGTGCAGCTTACAGGGAACATTGCCTGTCACTCAATCAATTTTGTGTTCCATCTGCTGCTGTTCCTTTTTAATGCATGAGCTCTAACTTGCTCCCAAGTCTTTTGTGCCACAACTTATCAAACGCCATTTGGAAGTCATACATGCCACACCAACAGCATGAACGTCATCAACTCTCTCTACTCAACTCAAATTTGAAGTGGGTAGTGATTTTCCATGTATTTAAAACACTCATCCATTAAGTGAAAAACATTGTTTAAATGTCTTAATTTTTGCATGATTCCTGTTGGAATACAACTCAAGTTCCCTCAATTGCACGCTTGCTGTTTCTTCAAAGAGACAATTTGTAATTAGAGAAGCAGCAAGTGCAAGATTATGTTAGCCTGTGACCAGATGAGATGGATGAATTACTTATGCTGGTCTAGAAGCCACCATGCAGCAGAGATTGAGGATTGTGGAGCAGCAGCGTGAGTGGAGAGAGCCTGAGTGCAAACTGGGAGGGGGTGGGTGAGTGCCAGCTCTTTGTGAGGGGGAGTAGAGCGCCAGGCCCAACCATCAATTGATTTGTTAATAATTGGGTAAGTATTTTATGCATTGCATAATTTTATCTGTTACTGACCATGTTTATTGCTGTTTGTATTCACTCATGATCAACGTGCTGTGAGAATAGGGTACACAAACTAACCTTCCTATATTGGAGGAGGCAAATAGGGTAACTGACTCCCTAAATATATTTTATATGTGGTGGTGTAGAATGTTTGAAGGTAGATAATGTGCAATTGTTTGCCTGTATAACAGCCAGCATCCTGCATTCAATTTTTATGAATGTCTTCAGGAAGCTATTTATAAATTACATTTTTCCTAATTGCAGAAATAGTTCCTGAAAAAGCAACATTAATGTTGCATCATTTCTACATAAGATATACAGTAACTGTGTGTAATTTGGTGAATTAATAAGGTATGACATATTTACGTGTGCTATCTTCACTGTTTGTGATACCTTATCTACCTGAAGAAATAATCCTTCTCTCAAAATTGACAAATGCAGTAAGCAATGTTTTTGTGTGATTACATCATCTCAGAAAGGGCTAAATCAGAATGAGAAAGAAGTCTCTGAGAACAAATAAGTAATCTTTGAAAATAAAAAGTAGCTCAAGAAATCACTCATTGAACCCTGAAAAAGTATTGTGCCTTCTGCTAGAATATGTTACCTAGAAGCTGACGATGTCTCTTCTAGTGTGGATCCACACAGTTTACTTGCAGATAACCTGATCACTAGACACCACAGTCATACTTCATCCTGAAATCACCCACTTCTCATTGAGGCATTTTCTTCTTGTATGCTGCCTATCCCCCAGTGGTACTTCAAGACTTGTCAGAAAGCCACTTCTGACAAAGTGCCTCTTAAGCTCTATGCCACTTGAGTTCCTTGGGTCAGTACGGGATCGGTGGTATTACAATTTTTAAAATGCCTGTGGTATTTCTGTTTTACATAACTATTGCCAGTTCTGTTCTGGGACTTCATTTACTTACAGAAGCAAATGTTATGTTGTTTTTTAAGTTTGCAACTTATTTGTTTCTTCTATGCTTAGGTTTTGACATTTAAGGAGATAACTTGGCAGATGATCCGAATAGAGGCAGATGCTATTCAGAGTGATGAACATGAAATCCTGAGTGCGCCAGTGAGGCTTATCACAAACCAATCTAGAATGAAAGTCAGCTTAAAGCGAAGGGTATGAAAGAGTAATTTTTTTGTAGTGGATAGAAAGAAAGCAATGTCATAATGATGCAGTGTTGTGCACATAAAACTCCAAAACAGCATAACGAAGAAGTGTGTTCAGGTGACTGAAGTGTAAAGTTATTGTTTAAAACCATCAGGCACAGTAAGCCCTCTAGTAAAATGAGCTAAATTTTTCTTGATATGTTTGCAAGAATTTTAGAAATATTTGCAAATATGTTTCTAAGAAGTTCATAATGTGAAAAAAACTTGATAATGGTTGTTTGCCTTGACATAATGCTGAAGTTTGGACCTGCAACCAGAGGACATTACAGTTAATCAACATTTTTGTTGTCCCCAGACATTCTGATTATCTGTTCAGTGGCACTTTAGATGAAATGTCATGAAAATTTCCAGTGCCTTCAGCTTCCATCTTTGTGCTGTCCTCGTATTTTCTGTGTTTTTATGTTTTACCATTTTGAAGCCATTTCAGCCCAGGCATTGCAATCAGATATGGAAATCAATAGTTTTTTTTAAAAACTACTTTGTGACAATGCGTAATCATACATTTACCCTTGTGTTTATTTCCCTAATACTTTCCCACTTTGTCAATGCTTGGAACACATTTCCAATGGAGTATGTTTAGTGCAACTGGATGCATCAGGTCCCAGAAATAAAGACTTACGATGGTTGTTTTCTTATTTGAACAGCTAAAGGATTGTAATGTGGTGGCATCAAAGCTAGTGCTTATATTGGATGATTTATTGTGGGTTTTGACTGATTCTCAGTTGAAGGCAATGGCACAGTATTCTAAATCTTTGAGTGAAGCCATAGAAAAGTCTGCACAGCAAAGGAAGAGTATGGCTTCGGAACCCACCCAGGTCTGTAACTACAGTTCTTTCATTTTTGAGTTTTATTTGTCAATAGTAAATGTAGTTGGGAATAAGCATACATAAGTTGCTGGCCAACGCTTTTCATTGGTGTGTAAGTAGAAGTAGTAGTGAAAACATAAGTACATGCACTTTTAATGGCTTTAAGCCTTTTAGGGACCTCGAGCTTGTCACTTGCATTTTTTTCTTTTAAATGTTATAGGTTTAAATTTTAATATCATAGATTGAGAACCAATGGCAGAATGACAAATGCTCAAAATATGTCATTTGTGTTGTAAATATTAATGGCTGAACTATACTGTGAACTAACTGCATCACTTATAGCACTGGTACAGTCCTGGGTATATGCAAAGCACTAAATGCTTTAAGATCTGCCAATCACCCGAAGCTGAAAGTAACATTGTAATGATTTGTAAGTTGTCCTTTATCCAAGGTAAAATATGTGCCATTCCTTCAATCCTAGAATTAGGCTACCAACCAAATTATAATATATTAATTAGTGTTTTTGTTCAGTTTGTTTCTCAGAACAATGCAACTGCTGACTGTTTGAAGAAAACTAAAATGAAAATTGCTTGACTATGATGTTTAGTAGTATTAGTTAATAATTAATAATGGGGTATGGAGGTGAGGTACTTAGTACAGTTACAGTGCGGAGTCTTTTTTATGTTGATAGTATAAAACTTGTAAAGAATTTAACGCACTAGTTGCTATAAAAACAAATTTCATGGATAGAATAGTTAGGAAATTTATTGATGTAATTTTAATTCTCTCACTTGCACATTTCAAATGCTTTCTGTTGAACAAAGTTGTACAATAATGCCCTCTTCTCATCATGCCATTTGCAATTACTTCAATTCTGTTCAGTTATTTGTATTCCTTCTTTGCCCACTAGTCTGTGGTTTTTATTCTTAAAGCAATGCTTTTAAAACAAGAAAATTATTAGAACAGGTGGTGAAGTAGATGATTGAGTGATGCTAATTTATGTAATTAATGTAGGCCATGTATGATTTATTTTGTTATTGTCTGGCAAGGTATTGTAAATAGAACTTATTCAGCTAAATTTATATTGACAGGATTGACATAATTATGTACATAAATTAATTTTTAAAATATAATATATTTTTACATAGTAAATTAGAAAGCAGGAACTCTCGGGTAGTAGTTTCAGGATTATCTCTTCTCCCCACCACACACATGCGCACACGAGCGCACATGCACACACACACACTCCACGTGCTACTGAGGCTAGGAACAGAGACAGTGTAATTGAAGACGTGGCTAAAGAGCTGGTGTCGGTGTGAGGGCTTCAGATATGTGGGTCATTGGGATGCCATCCAGGGAAGACAGCACCTGTACAGAAGGACTGGTTGCATCTAAACTGGAGGTGCACCAATATCTTGGCAAGGAGGTTTAATAGTGCCAGTTGGGAGGGTTAAGTGTGGTGGGGGCATGGGAACAGGAGAGGCTGTTCGGAAAGTATAGAAACTGGGGAAGTTCTTGAGTCTAAGGTAAATATAGCTAAGAGAAAGACAGTAAGGGAGAGGTTATTGAGCTCAGTGGAATTGGAGGCTTGAACTTTATTTGTTTCAGTGCAATAAGTGTAAGTGGTAAAATGGATGAAATTAGAGCCTGGATGAATGCGTGCAATTATGATGTTGCTATCGCAGAGATGTTGTTGAAAAAGGCGCAGGATTGGCAGCTTAACGTTACAGGATATTGATGTTTTAGACAAGTCAAAGGAGAAAGAAAAAGAGGTAGGGGAACTACATTATTGGTTAGAGAGCATATCAAAGCTATGTTGAGGGAAGACACCCTGGAGTGACCTTGCAGTGAAGCATTATGGGTAGAACTTAGGGAGAAGAAGGGTGCAAACACAATGCTGAGCTTTTACTATCGACCTCCCAGCTGCCAGTGAGAGATAAAGGGGGGGATATGGAGTCAGGTTCTGGAAAAATTTGAAAATAAAAGGCTTGTTGTGGTGGATCTTTTGGCTTTTCACCCATATTGACTGGAAATCCCATAGTGCCGGTGGTTTGGATAGAGAACAATTTGTTAGGTGGGTCCAACAGGCTTTTTGAAAACAGTACGTGGAGTGTCCAATGAGGGAGGGGGCCATACTGGACCTGATATTGGGAAATGAGCCCAGCCAGATGATCAGAGTTTTAGTGGGTGAGCATTTTAAGAATAGTGACCATAATTCCATAAGTTTTTGGATACTTGTGGATAAGGATGAGAGTAGACCTTGGATGGAGGTATCAAGTTGGGGAAATGCCAACTATGACTGAATTTGGCAAGAATTGGAGAATGTGGATTGGGAGTGGCTATTTGAGGGTAAATCCACATCTGACAAGTGGGAGTCTTTTAAGGGCCAGTTGTTTAGAGTGCAGGTCAGGCGTGTTCCTCTGCAAATGAAGAACAAATGACAAGATATGGGAACCTTGGATGACAGGGGAAATTATCAGCTTAGTTTAAAAACAAGGAAGCGTACCTAGGGTTTAGGCAACTAAAAACAGACAAAGTTCTTGAAGAACAGACAGAAAGTGGGAAGGATCTCAAACATGGAGTTAGGAGTGCTCAAAGGAGCTATGAAATATCCTTGGCCAGCAGAGCTCAGGAGAATCCCAAGGCATTTTATATATTTATATATATAGAGAGAATGTGTGGCACCAGAGGAAATGGATGAGATCCTTAATGAGTACATCAGTATTCACCAAAGAGAGGGACATGAGGGATGTTGAATTTGGGGGAGGAGTATGAATGCTCTCTGGCAGATCAGCATAATGAACGAGAAAGTGTTGGGTGTCTTGAAATATATTATGGTAGATAGACAGGATCTCCCCCAGGATACTGTGGGAGGCAAGGGAGGAAATACCTGGGACCTTAACAGATATCCTCTTTGGGCTCATGTGGGGTTCCAAAGGACTGGAGGATGGCCTATGTTGTTCTTCTGTTTAATAAGGGCAACAGTGATAATCCAGGTAATTACAGGCCAGTAGGCCTGATGTCAGTCATGGAGAAGTTGTTTGAGAAGATACTGAGAGGCAGGGTTTATTCCCATTTGGAAGTGAATAGATTTGTTAGTGATAGTTTGGGTTTGTACGCGGAAAGATCACCAATTTGATTAAGTTTTTTTTTGAGGAGGTGGCCAGAATGTTTAAAGAAAGGGCAATGGATCTTGTCTACATGGACCAACTTTGGTAAGGCATTTGATAAGATACCTCATGGCAGACTAATACAGAAGGTAGAGTCTCTTTGGATCTGGGGTGAGTTTACTAGATGGGTACAAAACTGAAGTAGAGGTGGAAGGGTGCTTTTCGGAATGGAGATCAATAACAAGTGATATTCCACAGGACCAGTGCTGGGACCTTTGTTGTTTGTAAAGTATATATTGGGGAGACAATGGCCAGGAGTTGTTATTACCAGTCTGTCAATCCAGAGACCCAGATAATGTTCTGGAGGCGCAGGTTCAAATAGGGTGACAACAGATGGTGGAATTTGAATTCACCATCAATTGAACTGAATTCAGTAAGCATTTGGAATTCAGAATCTAATGATGACTGTGAATTCATTGTCAATTGTTGGAAAAACCCACCTGGTTCATTAATATCTTTTAGGGAAGGAAACTGCCATCCTTACCTGGGTTTGGCCTACATGTGTCTCCAGACTCTCAGCAATGTAGTTAACTCTTAACTGACCACTGGGCAATTAGGGATGGGCAATAAATGCTGCATACCAAGTGATGCACTCATCCTGTCAATGAATAAAAAAAATGATCTGGAGGAAAATGTAGATGGTCAGATTAGTAAGTTTGCAGATGACACCAAAATTGGCAGAATTGCAGATAATAAGGAGGATTGTTAAAGGATACAGCCGAATATAGATAGATTACAGGTTTTGGCAGAGAAATGGCAGATCGAGTTTAATCTGGGCGAATGCGAGGTGATGCATTTTGGAAAATCGAATTCAGGTGTGAATTATATAACAAATGGCAAAACCCCACCAGAGCGTTGACATACAGTGGGATCTGGGCATATGCATCCACAGTTCCTCAAACAGGCAATGCAGGTGGATAAGGTTGTCAAGAAGGCATACAGCCTTCATTGGTTGGGGCATTGAATATAAAAGTTGGTAACTTATGTCACAGCTGTACAAAACTTTAGTTAGGCCACATTTAGAATATTACATGCAGTTCTGGACGCCACGCTACCAGAAGGGTGTGGATATTTTGGAGAGGGTGAGAGAAGGTTTACCAGGATGTTGACCCATCTGGATCGTTATTGTTATAAGGAGAGGTTGAATAAACTCAATGTTTTAACTGGAAATACAGGTTACAGGCCTACAAGATTTTTTCCAAGGGCGCAAAGGCCAATTACAAGAGGGCACAGGTGAGAGGGGAAGTTTGGGGAAACTTTTTCACACAGAGTGATGGGAACTGGTATGTACTGCCAATGGTGGTAGTTGAAGCGGGCATGTTAGCAATATTTAAAGTGTATCTTGATTAACACATGAAGGGGAGGCAAACAAAGGGACAGAAACCATACATGGGCAATGAGTAGCGAGCTTAAATAAAGATTAGCAATCAGTGGGCCAAAGGACCTGTTATTGTGCTGAATTGTATTGTATATCTTCCCTTGTAGAGTGCAACTCTAGTTCCTGTTTCCCAACAAGTCAGAACGACACAGGCTACAGCAGCAGCTGATCAGAATGATGCTCTTGCCAAACTCTTCAATGCCTTTGATGTCAAGGAAACATCTCATCATTTAATAATTTCTCATTTGGACCTGCACATCTGTGATGACATTTATGTGAAGGAGAGAGGTACTGCATGTATTACGTTTATGAAATAAAAAGCTGAAATTACTAGATGGAAACCTGGAATTCTTTTCATGTTTATGAGCATTTCTCAGATTTTTTGCATGTAATTTTGTATGGATTCATAGTGAATTCCATAAAACTTTCATTTTGCAATGTCAGACCTTGTTGAACTCAATTTGTGTTATGAAATTCAAGCATGGAATCGGTTATTGAGGTATTTTAAATGTACATATGGAAAATTTTTATATGAAGCGATGGACTCAATTCTTCTTTTTGGAGACTGCGTAATTTATTTTGCTATTAAAAGACAACTGAGCATCTATTCCAAATAATAGATTGCAGGATAAACACAGATGAGGATAATTGTATGCATACAACATTTGGCTCATTGAATAGATTGTACATTCTCAGTATAAATGGAAGTCAGAATAAATTTAATGTAAACTTAGTTTGGCATTTAATAACTGAAGCATCAATGCTGAATTTGATAGCCAGTCCAGTCAGGCTGCCTAATGCATATTTGCTAGCTGCTTGTAGGTGAGTTACTGTTGCAGGATCATCTTGTTAACCAATTGGAAGTCTCTTGTGTGTATATTTACAGTTTGGATGCTGCAGTGTGGATGGTATCTTGTTAATTATGTAAATTAATATGCACACGCTATATGTCAGCTATCATAGCTCAGTAGTTCAGGTAAGATGATATTTCCCCTCTTTACTGCTCCAAGCATCAACTGCCTTGAAATGACTCGAAGTTACAAGAATGTAATTGCAAGCTTTTTTGGACCCAGTGATTTGCATCATTTGAAAATCTACCTCCTACCTCCAAAAACAATAATGAATTTATCTTTGACAAGCTTGTACCCATTTGTTTCACTATTAAGGTTCATATCAAAACAGTATGATGGATATGTCTTGCCTATACCATTAAACATTTTAATGCAGCCTCTTCCTTGTTTGCTTTCTTTCAAGAACAAAAGGTTTGTTCATTTTACATTATAACTCAGAATTGACAGCTGATGTCAATCTCATGATAGTGTTTCTGATGGAAACTGACATGCAATTTGAAATGTCTTTCAATGTTTTCCTTGTTTCCTTTGAATTATGACTGGATTTACTGAATTGAGTCTGTTAATGCCGCAAAATTCATTGAAACTCAACTAGTTGAATTCACGGGTTTTATTTGTCACTTTTTTTTGTTTCTTGTGTATGAAAGATCTTGAACATAACTATAAAATGTCATCTTCTGTTTGGGTTAATTGTAGATTTTATCCAGCTCATCATGTATAATGTCTGCTGTCTCATCAAACTTTACTGCAAGGCAATTCAATTTATTTAAGAATGTAATGGCATAAGTAGGAGTAGAAGGACTGTTGTACAGAAGTGATAGTGTTCCTGCCTTTGAATCAGTAGGAGTCTTTTGCACTGGAGAGATGAAACTAAAACTAAAACAGCAGACATTATACATGATGAGCTGGATAAAATCTACAATTAACCCAAACAGAAGATGACATTTTATAGTTATGTTCAAGATCTTTCATACATTTCCCAGAACACCTACACTTTGTCCATTAAAAGGACTCTGAGCTTCCAGTTGCCTGTTACTGCAGTACACCATCATATTCCCATGCCCATATTTCTGACTTGGTCCTGCTGCAGTGCTCCAGTGAAGTTTAACACAGGCTGAAGGATCAACACCTCCCCTTTCATGTAGCCCTCAGCACTCAACTTTGAGTTTGACAATTTCGTAGTGTAACTGCTTCCTTCTTGTTCATTACTCATCCCCTCACCCAGAGGTCTTGTTCTGAATAGGTTTCTCCCAGCACAGCCAAAGCATTTTCCATTATTCACATTCAGCATATAACTCTGTCCTGGCTTATCATGAGTAATCCCTTTGTTTGCCTTTTCTCCCCGTTTTCAGCACTGTCTCCATGTATTCTTCTCACTCTTTTCTCCAACACCCTGTCATCAACATAATTACCACTATTTTTCAGCTACTTTCAATTCTGGTGACTGGTCACTGCTGTCGCAACATTAACTGTGTTTTCTCTCTTCAGATTCTGTCAGAACTGCTGAATTTCTCCAGCACTTTGCTTTGGTTTGAATCAGAAGGCCTGGTTTGAAGTCCAACCTGTTTCATGATGTGTCAAAACACATCTGAACAAGTTGATTTAAAACAACATCTTGTTTGGGCGGTCTTGGCCCACTGATAGTCACGAGGCTGTTAGTGCAGAGTCTTGAAAGCTCTGGGGATATGGGTTCAAATCCCACTATACCTGATGGTGAAATTTAAATTCAATTTAAGGAACTCTTGAACCACAAATATAGTGTCCCTACCTCTACACCCAAAGACTTGAACAGAAGCCCCACCTGCTCCAGAGGTGTGTTGTAAAGTGTGACCAGTTTGATTTAAAAATGTCTGAACAAGAACAATCAACACACCAACTCGGTAAGATCATGGTTGAACCACCAGCTCGTAGTCTTGATTGATCTCCATAATCTCTTGTTTCCCTTAATGCCCACTGGTCAGTCATCTCAGCCTGAATGATGCTCCTTGACTAAGTACCCATAGCCTTCCAAGATAGAGAACTCCAAGGATTCATAGAGGTATTACTTCCTATAGTTCTATCTAAATTTCTGACATGTTTATCCTGAAACTACCTTTTTTAGCTCTTGAGTCTCCAGCCAAACAAATATACTTTCAGCATCTATTTCTGAAGCCTTTCAAAAATTTTGTTTGCTTTATCATCTCTTGTTCTTCCAAATTACAACGTTGTCGGCCTATTCCATTCATTTTGTTCCTAATACTGAATCAAAAATATCTTGCCCAATAAATTCCTTATCTATAACCAGGATTTAGTCCAACTTCTCACTACCTTAAGCTTGTTTGATAGCTTCTTGGGCAGAATATTATCGAAGACTTTCTGGACATCAGTTGTTTCCAATTGCTGAGGTATAGTTGGACACATTTAACTCTGCAGGTAAAGCTCACCCTTTCCTACATGTGGGTGAGTTGTTTGCTTATTTATTAACTGATGGAGAGGATCACATTTAAAGACAATAAATGATTTTTAACATTGTTCTTTTGCATTTTCTGGTACAGTTGCAGTAATTTTTATTTTCAAACATTTATTGACAGGATTTCCAAAACAGATCACAGGTGGAGCCATGCAATTGTCTTTTGCACAGATTACAGTGGATTACTATCCATATCACAGAGCAGGTATAATATTAAAATACTTTGAAACTTCTAAAGTACTCCTTTTCAAATCTCTCTGATATTATGCTGTTTCTCTTCAACCTCCTCCTACATCTTAGTGTTTACTCCTCAATTCTCATTATCTGTTCCCTCAGTGTGTACATCCACCCACTTGTTAGCAGCACTTCAGCTGCATCTACTCAGTCTCTTAAACATACTCCCACTGCTCCTCCTTGAGTGGTAGTCCCTTCACCTTTGAAAGCCCATTCAAAGCTGAAAGCCTATATTTTCAGTTGTACTTTGTCATTTTCCTTCATCATTAATTACATTAATGTTGCTTGTACCTGATACTCCAATTAAAAAACACTTGCATTTACTTTGCATTTTTAGTCCAGAAAAAAACACTCTTAAAAACACACTGAAGTTTCAATTAAATTGACAGTCTGGCATTGGGCAATGTGACTAAAGGCTTGGACAAAATGTTGGAAGTAAGAAGAGAGCTGCAGAGATCCCAGGAGACAATTCTAGAGCTTGGAACTGCATAGTTAAAGGCACACTGTCTAATAGCAGATGGAGTGAAAGGCACATAGCTGCAGAGGTTATTGGAATCAGGGAGGCGAAGGAAGCCATTAACTGATTTTGAACATGAATATGAGAATTTTTAACTTGAAGCACTGGGAATAGAAAGAGCTAATGTAGGTCAGCTAACTCAAGTGATGAATGCACAGAGCATGGTATGGGTTTGAATTTAGGTAGTGGAGCATCAAGTAGTGCTTATGGGCTGGGTTTGAAGATGGCAAGTGAGTAGGGGTGAGCAGTTGTGTCGTTGAGTATGTATTGCCAGAAGTGTTTTAGCAGTAGATAATGTGGTAGCAGCAATGTTATGGAGGTGGAGATAGGTAACCTTTGTGGTGAAAAGCATATTGGATTAACTTCATGTCATGTAGGATGTGAAGGTTGCAAACATCAATGACCAGGTGATTGATAATATTGGTTGAAATGGTTGAGGACAGTGGTTGAAGAAGGGAAAGTTCACAGTGCCTACCACTGGGGACCTTAGAGCGATGACACTTGACAACCATTTCAACTCTTTCCCCCCCCACCACCCAAAAAGGAGTATGATTTATTTTGCAGTTTAATTTTTCAACAAGTATTTCAATTTGAAGCCTTTAACATGTCAATAGTGATCAACAAGAAGTGAAATTCCTGATTTGACCATGTTTTGTAAAATAATGTGTAGGAGACAGCTGCCAGCACTGGATGTACTACAATGAATCAACAAAAACTAGATCAATGTGGGCAAAGGAATTACTGAAGGATTTCAAATCCAATGTTGAAATGCTAAAACAAGCGGTGAAGGATTACTCTAAAACAAAACCTCCTTCACCACCGCAGGTATTAATAGGTAGGTGCATCTTTTCTTGTTTAAGAGGCAATTTTTTCTGATATTGAGAGGAAGTGGTCTGAACCCCCTGACTGTTAATGTAGATAGTTCTTGTTATCTATGCCAAATGTTAACTTAAGTTATAACTCGCAGTGCTGATCATGATAGATTAAGAACAAAATAGACTTAAGATTTGGATATGTCTATCTGTGTAAAGTAAGCATGCAAACTCATGTTTTGCTGAAGACAAAGTTCCCAGCACCAAAAGCTATTGTCTTAAATGTCCTATCAAATGTATTTGTGTAACTATAGAACCATTAAATACTTTTCTAACTTTCAAACACAAGGTCCAAGCTTTGACTTGGCAAAACCAACCAAAAACTTTATAGTACTTAGCTATTTGTGTTTATTAAACTAGAAATATTGAGTAACTCTCCTGTTTTGATTTGCCTTGCACAATAAAGCACTAGAAAATAGCCAATGACTGAACAGTTGGAATCAAAACTACTTTTGCAATTATAAGATCTTTCACGCTGAAGTGAAAACGTTATCAAAAGAAAATTTTTACCAGCTATGCTTTCTAATTGTGACCATGCAAACATTTTGCCACTTGCAGGCCCTTTGCTTAGCAGAGGAGCTTCCAAAGATCTTAATTGTGAATGCTCTATACTTGTCGTATTGGTAGAGCATTTGGAGTAAAAGTAACTTCATAGACCAGTTGTTGCTTATCAAATTGAAATTTTGTAGAATCACTGAGTCGTACGACTTGGGAACAGACCCTTCGATCAAACTAATCTGCACTGACCATGTTCCCAAACTAAACTAAACTAGTCCTAGTTTAGCTAGCTGTGTTTAGCCCATATCCCTCTAAATCCTTCCTGTTCATGTACTTTTCCAAATGTCTTTTAAAAGTTGTCACTGTACTTGCATCACCACACATTACCACTCTCTGCTCCTCATGATCTTTTTAAATCTCTCCCCGTCACCTTAAAAATATGTCCCCTTGTTCTGAAATCCCCTATCCTAGGGACAAGGCACTTACCATTAATCCTATCTATACCCCTCATGATGTTATGAAGCTCTATAAAATCACCTCTCAACCTCCTATGCTCCACTGGTAAAAGTCCAGCCTCCCCAGCCTATTTTGATAACTTAAACCCTCCATTCCTTTCAACATTCTGGTAAATCTTTTCTGAACCCTTTCCAATTTAGTAATATCCTTCCTCTGACATGGCAACCAGAACTGACCACATTACAAGAAGAGGCCTCACCACTGTCCTGTACAACCTTAACGTGATGTCCCAACTCCTTTATTCAAAGGTCTGAGCAATGAAAGCAAGCAGGTTAAATGCCTTCTTAACCACCCTGTCTACCTCTGAGATAAGTTTCAAAGAATTATGTACCTGAATCCCTAGGTCACTCTATTCTACAACACTACCCAGGGCCCTACCATTAATTGTATAAGTCCTGCCCTTGTTTGTTTTACCAAAATGCAATTCCTCACAATTATCCAAATTAAACTCCATCTGCCACTTCTCAGCTTTTGGTCGACACGTTCCTTTACATGCATGCTTTGAATTTATTGCAGAGACCACACTCAGACATAAACCTGTAACCACAGGTAAAGAACAAATGTCAAAAGGAACCAGTACTACTACTTCGCCTGCAGCTAATCAACAGCCAAAGACAAAATTATTGTCCAGTTGTTTTGTATTCAGAGTGGAAGATTTAAATATTTATCAGGTGAGAACAAGTTATCATGGAGCTGGTGATAATGGGAACTGCAGATGCTGGAGAATCCGAGATAACAAAGTGTGGAGCTGGATGAACACAGCAGGCCAAGCAGCATCTTAGGAGCACAAAAGCAGATGTTTCGGGCCTAGACCCTTCATCAGGAAAGCTTTTCTGATGAAGAGTCTAGGCCTGAAATGTTTAACTTTTGTGCTCCTACGATGCTGCTTGGCCTGCTGTGTTCATCCAGCTCCACACTTTGTTATCATGGAGCTGGAATTTGTTGGATTTGTGTAATACATGACTGGTGTTACATTAAATCCTAATGTAGCACAATGCGATTTTGCTGAAGAAACCATTTCCCAAGCTTTGCACTGGCCTGACAGCATAGATAGGAGTCGCATGCGGGGACCCTGTGGAATCCCTATCATAGCACACTGTGAAGGAATTGTCTGGAAAATTTAATTTTCTGCTGGGCAATCTGGTACCCTCTGAAAGTTTCCATTTAAATCCATTGAATTGAAATGAAATAAAGGAGTTTACTCAGGAAAGGTTAGACCTTTAAATACATAGTCTAACTCTTAAGTAATTATTTAACAGTCCCCATACTTAGTCACACTCCACATCCTCTTTTCCATCCTTAAAGCCAGACCCAACCTGACACGCTCTCCCACTCGCTCTAATCTAGCCTAAATACTGCATCACTTGTTTTGCAGTCTTACACTCTGGTAACCTTCTCAGTTAGTACCTTACCTATCTGGCACCCTATGCACCCTATCCTCCTAAAATTTAACATCACACTTAACTTACTTATTTCTAATTTGACAGTCAGAAATGTAAAGCCCTCTTTCGTAAGCAGGAAAGGCTATAATTGATTGTCACCTACCAGAAAATACGGCCCCATATTTAATATTTTACATATGGTGTAAATTTCTTGGGTTTTCCTTGAGTAAAATTTACAGAAATCCAGATTTTATGCATTGTGGTCAATCAAAATAGTATAAGCTCATCTTCTGCAGCTGCTAAACATTTTTTCGTAGTTCTGTTACTTCAGTTGAGAGTAGTTTTAGACGTATCGAGCAGTCAGTGTTGTTTTGAATTTTCCTCGATCATCCTTTGTAAGCTACTTGGAATCATTTGAGATAGTAACTAAGCTGGTGAATGAGAATATTTCAGTGAACATAGCTAATTTGGATTTTTAAAAGCATTTGACAAGGTTTTATGACACTCAAAAGGAACCTTATTTAATGGTTACAGTTACTGAAAGAATTTGGCAAGTAGTTTGACAACCAAAGATGGGATCATAGTTCATAGAATCCCGAGTGTGGAAACAGGCTATTCAGCCCAACAAGTCCACACCAACCTTCCGAAGAGCACCCACCCCGACTCATCTCCCTATCCCTGCATTTCCCATGTCTAACCCACCTAACCTAAACATTCCTGGACACTGTGGGCAATTTAGCATGGCAAACCCACCTAACCTGCACATCTTTGGACTATGGGAGGAAACTGGAGCACCCAGAGGAAACCCATGCAGACACAGGGAGAGTGTGCAAACTGCACATAGTCAGCCGTCCGAAGGTGGAATTGAACCAGAGTCCCTGGCACTGTGAGGCAGCCGCCCACTTGTCCTGTATTCCTCGCTTGAATTGTGTACATCAGTATCATGTCTTGAGTGGGAATAGAGTTGAAAACCTATTTGCCAGCACAGTTTAATGGATATGTGGAACAAATTCTGAGAGAAACAAATTGAACTCTAGTTAATCAACACAATTTTTAAAAGTGGAAGTGTGGTCTTTTTTTTCCCAGTAGGGAAATTGAATGTTACAGCAAAACAGTAGCATTACTTGGATTTTTAGACAATTCCTTCACATTGTGCTTTGGTATGGATTCCACAGGGTCCCCACATGCAACTCCTATCTGCGCTCAGTCGGGCCAGGGCAAAGTTTGGGGATTGGTTTCTTCAACAAAATCGCAATAGTGCTACATTAGGATTTAATGTAAGACCAGTCATAGTGGGTAGGGGAAGGAGCTTTGTCTTCTCCCAGGGTGCTTTTAGATTGAATAACTGGACAAAAGCAAAATACTGCAAAAGAACATAAAAGCAACAAAATACTCAGCAGTTCAGCCTGCATCTAGGGCGGGAGTAAGAGAATTAATGTTTAAAGTTGATAGCCTTTTATCAGAACTCCTTACAGAATTCACTGGTCAAGTAATAGTCTCTGTTTACTTAACAATCATGCAGCATGATTTTAAAAAGGCACAGCTACATTTAAGAAGCAAGACATTAAATGATAGATTAGATATATTTACACACCTCTTTTTAAAGAAAGGCATATTATAAACCTGATTTACCATGAGTGTCACATTTAAAGTATCAGTTCAGATGACAGTTATGCCTAAATTGTAAGTTTAACAAAATGAAAAATAATCTGCTCCTAGTGAGCAGGAATGAAAACCATTCGCGTGTTCAATTATCCATCTATCTAAAACATTGTTATTGGTTCAGATTTGCAGCATCATTAAAGTATAGAACTTGTAAAAAGAAATTAAACTTAATCATACTACAGCATGTTTTGTATCTGAGATGCTGTTAACTAAGTTTCCAGGCAGAGTTGGTTGATTGACCTAAATTATTAAACTTTTTACAAATGTGTTTTTATTGCCTTCAAATGTTTGACAGTAACAAAGTAGTATTTATTGCCTATTACTAGGTTTCTCTAAGGGTATTAAGAATTTACCACCTGGCCTGAACTGGAAACACACGTAAGCCAGACTGGGTAAAAGCATTTGCTTCCTAACCCGAATCACATTCAGGATCTGGGCTTGGAGATTTTCAAGACTATTGGGGAACTTCCATGACCATTTTTTATTGTGCTAGCTCACAAGTGATTACTTCTATTTTGTTCAATTCACAACTTGCTGTAATGGAACTAGAACTCTCTTTTTGGTGCTCCTGAAGTTTTGTAATACACATGATATCACTGTTTACGTAACTTCATAAAATTCTTAACTTGATTCACCTACAGGTTTCTACAGCGGATCAACGTCGAGATTCCCCGAAAGCTATGATCTGCTGCAATAAGAAGTCTTTATATCTTCCATCAGAGATGGCAGCTATTCATATTGAATTCACTGAATATTATTTTCCAGATGGGAAAGATTTTCCTAGTAAGAATTTGTGTTGAACTAAATTGTATTATGTAAACACTACCATATATGCTGGATGAAAATAAGTTGTAAGCTAATGCTATTGTGCTGTAGTTTTTTGAATGGAGTGGGGAAAGTGAATGAGGCTTCTTTGAAGTTGAAATGGTTATAATGTGCTTGTAATGACCAACTTGATCTGAATTTTTTGATGACGTGACAAGGTCTATGGATGCGGGCATTTGGTGTAGTCTATTTTGACTTCAGCAGGGATTTTGATAAGGCCCACATGGGAGACCGTTATCAAGGGTAAGAGCCCATGGGTCGTAAGGAAATTTGGCAAATTGGATGTGCAATTGGCTGAGTGGCAAGAAGCAGAGGGTGATGTATGAGGGTTTTTCCAATTGGAAGTCTCTGTCCAGTGAGGTCCCACAGTGATCAGTGTTAGAGCCCTTGCTGTTTGTAGTTTACATAAATGATTTGAACTTGAATGTAGAAGGGTTATCAGTAGGTTTGCAGATTATACGAAAATTAGTGGAGTGGTAAATAGCAAGGAGGATAGCCTTCAAGTACAGGAAGATTATAGACAGGCTTGACAGATGGAAATGGAATTCAATCCAGTTAAATGTGAGGTGATGTCCTTGGGCAGGACAAACGGGCAAGGGAATATATTTCAAACAGTCGGACCCTTGGAAGCACCAATGATCAGATGGACCTTGGTGTATATGTACACTGGCCCCTTAAGGTATCGGGACAGGTAGATAAGGTAGTGAAGAACGTATAATGGCTTCTTGTCTTTATTAGTCGAGGCATAGAGTTGAACGGCAGGAAGATTCTCATCCCTAGAACTATTCTTGTAAATTTCTTCTGCCCCCACTGCAGTGCATGCATATTCATCCTATTATGTGGTACCTGCAACTATTAGCAGTACTCCAGCTGAGGTCTAATTAGTGTTTTGTACAAGTTCATTATTACCTCTCTGCTCTCATTCTCTATGCCTGTATTAAAGTGGGAACATGGTATGCTTTATTAACTGCTGTTTCCACCTTTTCTGCATCTTCAGTGATCTATGCCTATATCAGAACATAAGAACAAGGAGTAGGAGTAGGCAAACCAGTCCCTCAAACCTGCTCCACCTTTTGTTCTTACAAAAGTCTGTGTGGATAGATTTTGGTATGGACTATTTTTGAGAAGATTTGTAGCTCGGGTTGTGGATGAAGTTGTAGACTTGCTTGCCAAGCCAGCGTGGATGATTGCAGACATTTCATCACCTTGCTATGTAACATAGTCAGTGTACCTCTGAAACATTGGTGTTCTGTCCCGCTTGTTATTTATATGCTTCACTTTGCTGGGGTGGTTGGCATCACTTCAGTTTCTGTTTTTGAGTGGTTTGTATTTCAGTTCCAGTTCAGTGTGTTTGTTAATGGAGTTCTGGTTGGAATGCCAGGTCTCCAGGAATTCCCTGGCATTGTCTCTGTTTGGCTCGTGCTATTATGGATGTGTTGTCCCAGTCAAATTTGTGTCCTTTTTTGTCTGTGTGTATTGAGACACACAGTAAGAATTGGTCGTGTCTCTTGGTGGCTTGTTGATGTTTGTGTATCCTTATTGTCAGTTTTCTTCCAGTTTGGCCTACTTAATATTTTTCACAGTCCTTGCATGGTACTTTGTATATTAAGATAGTTTTATTGGTTGTGGCAATGGGATCCTTTAGGTTCATCAGTAGCTGTCGCAAGGTGCTTGACTGGGAGAAACATTAAATAGGCCAAACTGGAAGAAAACTGACAAATATACAGAAACACCAACTAACCACCAAGAGACAAGACCAATTCTTTCTGGTCTCAGGGCACGTAGACAAAGAAGGACACTAATTTGACTGGGACAAGACATCCACAATAGAGAAATAGCAAAAACTGCAGATGCTGGAGTCAGGTAACAAAGTGTGGAGCTGGAGGAACACAGCAGGTCACGCATCCCGATCTGAAATGTCAGCTTTTCTGTTCCTCTGCTGCCTGGCCTGCTATGTTCCTCCAGCCCCACAGTTTGTTACATCCATAATAGCACAAGACCAGCAGAAACATACCAGGGAATTCCTGGCATTCCAATGTGGACTCCATCAACAAACACATTGAACTGGACCCGATGTACATGCTACTGAAAAATGGAACCGGAAGTGATGCCAACCACCCCAGCAAGCTGAGACTTATAAACAGCAAGCAGGACAGAACACCAACGCTTCACCAGAAGCACACTGACGATGTTACCCAGTAGGGTAATGAAACATCTGCAATCAAACACACTGGTTTGGAGAGAAAGTCTACAACCTCATTAGTGTTGAGGCCCAGTCAACCATTGTCAATAGTTACATGCTTATAGTTTTGCATTATTTTGCATGCTAACAATACTTGCAAAATGTGAATGATTCATTTAACTTTTAAATATTAAGAAATGTGAGAATATTGACAGGGCAGAAACCTAAACTATTTAAACTCAAAAGGTGAATAGTAGATTTTCTTATCTCTGAAATTGGATTGAGTGTCAAAACACGCTGGAGAGTA
Organism: Stegostoma tigrinum; assembly: GCF_030684315.1. Classification (NCBI taxonomy): domain Eukaryota; kingdom Metazoa; phylum Chordata; class Chondrichthyes; order Orectolobiformes; family Stegostomatidae; genus Stegostoma; species Stegostoma tigrinum. The sequence goes on from NC_081378.1 coordinate 35,591,615, forward strand.
TTCACTACTGTGCAATGATGAATATGATCAGGATACCTTTTTGAACAGATGAATGAAAAGAACTAAATTATAATGTTATTAGATATCTCATAATATGGATTTAAGAAAAGTTCATATGTGAAAGTGGTTTATAATTTGGAAATTAACGTAGCATTTAATAGTATTTGGCAATCTGACTTGCATAATGGCTATGATTGTTATTCTGTCATTACAGCTCTTTATTAACTTCAGAAAATATTCTTAAATATTTAATATGAGATTTAAATATTGCTTTTATTGAAGTTCATTCTTCTGGTCTTGCATTGTAGCAATATGGAATGTGTTGGACAGGTTGGACAAGAACCAAAATCACAGTTCTGTCCTAGATCTCCTTTCCTGTACAGGTTGTCCTATTACAGTTATCTCTAAATTGATTTTCTTTTTGGTGGAGGTGAATGCCAAAATCTCTCATTCACTAATTTCGCATGATATTTCTTAAATCATGACTGGGAGAATTAATGTTTTTAATTAAAACTTCTTAATTGGGTTTTCACCAGTTTGCATTTGTGCTGAACTCTTGTGAACCACAAAGATTTAAGAATATGATATCACATTCTTGTAATAAAAAGGGCTTTGCACCAAGGCCATTTGCTGACATAAACTGTAGTTCATCATGATGGGCAACATGAATGTTTTCTTTGCCTCAGCCAGACTTGACTCATGCAGATTGTGAAGAAGTAAGACAATTTTTTAATTTTAGTTGATGTATTACAGCCTACAAAGTAATTTGGCATGTTGTCTTTATTTGGATTTATCTATGAAAGTTTTTAAAGTGTTAAATAATTTGATATTAAACCAAGATCACATACTTGACTGAAGACCAAATCGCAGTGAACAAACTAATGTTACATTTTGCATTTGAAAGATCACTGAAAGCGACAGAAATAAGAATGTTTAAGATTTAAATTTTAAAAATGAATCTCTGCCATTACTGAGCCAACTAAATCATTCAATGCAAAATACTTTGATCAAATTAGTTGAGATAAACTACAGAAAACATTTTTTCCAAATTGTCTTCACTCTCATTAGGCTTCACTCTCATTAGACCAACACCTTCCACCCCAACCTTCAGTTCACCTGGGCCATCTCCAGCACATCCCTCACCTTCCTGGACCTCTCAGTCTCCATCTCAGGCAACCAGCTTGTAACTGATGTCCATTTCAAGCCCACCGACTCCCACAGCTACCTAGAATACACCTCCTCCCACCCACCCTCCTGCAAAAATTCCATTCCCTATTCTCAATTCCTCCGCCTCCGCCGCATCTGCTCCCACGATAAAACATTCCACTCCCGCACATCCCAGATGTCCAAGTTCTTCAAGGACCGCAACTTTCCCCCCCACAGTGATCGAGAACGCCTTGACCGCGTCTCCCGTATTTCCCGCAACACATCCCTCACACCCCGCCCCCGCCACAACCGCCCCAAGAGGATCCCCCTCGTTCTCACAAACCACCCTACCAACATCCGGATACAACGCAACATCCTCCGACACTTCCGCCATTTACAATCCGACCCCACCACCCAAGACATTTTTCCATCCCCACCCCTGTCTGCTTTCCGGAGAGACCACTCTCTCCGTGACTCCCTTGTTCGCTCCACACTGCCCTCCAACCCCACCACACCCGGCACCTTCCCCTGCAACCGCAGGACATGCTACACTTGCCCCCACACCTCCTCCCTCACCCCTGTCCCAGGCCCCAAGATGACATTCCACATTAAGCAGAGGTTCACCTGCACATCTGCCAATGTGGTATACTGCATCCACTGTACCTGGTGCGGCTTCCTCTACATTGGGGAAACCAAGCGGAGGCTTGGAGACCGCTTTGCAGAACACCTCCGCTCAGTTTGCAACAAACAACTGCACCTCCCAGTCGCAAACCATTTCCACTCCCCCTCCCATTCTTTAGATGACATGTCCATCATGGGCCTCCTGCAGTGCCACAATGATGCCACCCGAAGGTTGCAGGAACAGCAACTCATATTCCGCTTGGGAACCCTGCTGCCCAATGGTATCATTGTGGACTTCACCAGTTTCAAAATCTCCCCTTCTCCCACTGCATCCCTAAACCAGCCCAGTTCGTCCCCTCCCCCCACTGCACCACACAACCAGCCCAGCTCTTCCCCCCCCACCCACTGCATCCCAAAACCAGTCCAACCTGTCTCTGCCTCCCTAACCGGTTCTTCCTCTCTCCCATCCCTTCCTCCCACCCCAAGCCGCACCCCCATCTACCTACTAACCTCATCCCACCTCCTTGACCTGTCCGTCTTCCCTAAACTGACCTATCCCCTCCCTACCTCCCCACCTATACTCTCTCCACCTATCTTCTTTACTCTCCATCTTCGGTCTGTCTCCCCCTCTCTCCCTATTTATTCCAGTTCCCTCTCCCCATCCCCCTCTCTGATGAAGGGTCTAGGCCCGAAACGTCAGCTTTTGTGCTCCTGAGATGCTGCTTGGCCTGCTGTGTTCATCCAGCCTCACATTTTATTATCTTGGAATAAAATGTGGCTTTTTTTTAAATTAAAGCAAATAGCGATATGGGGTGGGTTCAAAAAAACTAACTTAAACTCTTCAGATAGTGAAAATAATAAATCCTTAATTATTAAATTAAAAAATCATGCTTGCATCATTTCAACATTATAACCATTTTAGCTCTACTTGTGCTGTTATTTCTAAATAATTAAAACATGTAGTAAATTCCAAGCTTTAGTAGCACGTGAATGAATGCAGTAATCCCAAATTTTAATTAACAGAAGTTACTGTAACAATTTTATCCTTTTTGGTTCTATTGAAATGGAAGATGTTTAAAAAATATGAAAAGCTTTACATTAGATATGGTCGCATTATTAGATCAGCATGGTAAATCAGTCTGGTGAAAACTCTGTTTTATATTAAATATTACATCTTGATAAATTACTTTTAAATCTAGCACGAAGATGCAGTACGTATATTGTGCCTTAATTTTGGAATGGCAAAACCCATTTTATGTGATTTGTTTCCTATGCTCTGCCTGGCCATGGTCTTCATACATTATTAGGAAAAAAGCTCATCACAATTTTGTAACTATCATTTTTGCTTGATCATATAAGACCAAAAAAATTAGGGAGAAAGTCAGCACCCACCATTCTTGTATGCAATGGGTTTTGCCTTGAATATTGATAAGACTGCCTTGATTCTTCAGTTTTTTTTTACTGACATATGTATGTGTTCCTATCTGCAGTTCCTTGCCCTAACCTTTATGTACAGATGAATGCACTACAGTTCACTCTTGATGCAAGGAGCATGTTGTGGTTGAATCAGTTTATGCTGGATCTGCGGCAGAGTCTGGAACAGTTTACAGCCATCTATAAACTTGATATTGCGAAAGAAGATGAACATGTCGATGTACGAATTGATGGACTGATGCTCAAAGTATGTAGAAGTATAATGCTGCAGCTGAGATCCAGTAACCTTAAAATTAATCCATGGAATATTATTTACCTTGGGTTTGAAATCCCTTTCTGTCAGTGAGAAATGTATTAATAATAATACCTCATGGCTTAATTTTAAATCTATTGGCTTCAACATATAACATACTTTTAAAATGCAAAAAGTGGAGAGCCATATGATCCCATTAAAAAATGGAGTCTAGCATGAACCAAAGCTAAAGGATAACCCCCAGTCAATCTCAAGTTGTTGTAAATTGTTGGCTGGCAAACAAGTGCCCACCATGTTCTGTGGACCCAAATATCCCTGCACTGGTCAATATCCTCTAATAGAAGGATAATCAAGATCAAGGTTTTTGAGAGGATTTGTGGGTTGGGTTGTTGATGTGGTTGTTGACTTGCTCACCTAGCTGATGAAGCTTCACCAGAAGCACACTGATGATGTTTCCTAGTATGGTGATGAAACATCCGTGAACAAACTTAACAGCTTGGTGATCAAGGCAGCAACCAGATTATCAAGTTAGTACCTTATAAATGTACTGACACTGTTATGATGCCTGGATTTTAGAAGGCATTGTATACAGGCTGTTACAGCTCTCTGATCATGTAATGACAAGACCTTGACTTCTCTAACGATGATTGTTATGGTTCTTTCGTTGCCTACTTTACTGCTAGGGTGGTGGCAAATAGAAAACTGAAGAGGATAAGCGATTTCCTAGATTGAGTTTGCTGTTTTTTGGTATTCTAGCAATTTCTTTGCAGCACCCAGGCAAGCAAAATGTCAACATAGCAATGTAAAAACAAGGAGCAGGAATGGGCCATTCAGCCCTTCGAGCCTGTACTGCCATTCAATATAATAATGGCTAATCATCCATCTCAGTGCCCTGTTCCTTCTTTCTTCCCATATCATTATGGAACTTATAACCTGCAGGACAGCCTTTCAGTCTAACTGGTCTGTATCAGCATTTATTACCCAATTCGGGATAATCCTAATCACATTTACTTGCCTTGTAAACTAGCTGTGTAACTTATGGGATGACAAGATGTGGAGCTGGATGAAACAGCAGGCCAAGTAGCATCTTAGGAGCAGGGAAGCTGACGTTTCGGGCCTAGACCCTTTTCTGAAGAAGGGTCTAGGCACAAAACATCAGCTTTCCTGCTCCTCAGATGCTGCTTGGCCTGCTGTGTTCATCGAGCTCCACACCTTGTTATCTTGCAATCTCTGGCATCTCTAGTTAGTTATCTCTGTGTAAACTTATGTCTGCTTTGCTTTATAAAATGGTTTCAGAAGTAGTGTTTTGTGAAAGAAACATATTGAAAAAATAATTGTTATTTTAGTTGTTTTATGTTACTGAAACTTTGAAAATACCTTTGTTTTATATCAGTTTATTATTCCAACTGATAAGAGCTCTGATGACCATCAAGACCGTCCACAATCCATTTCTATTCAGACAGCAGAGGTGTTGGCTACAAATACAAGGCACTCATCAAATTGTACACGAAGTGACTTGGAAGCCATAATACAGGAGTTTAAAGATGATAAGTTTTTTAGCAAAGCGTTCACAACCTTTCCCAAAACAGCAGAAAGTTTCAATGTATTACATCCTGTGTTTCAAAGACATGCCCATGAGCAGGATACTAAGTTGCATGATGTTTACAAGGGCTTAGCTATTCCGAAGCTGAATACAAATGCATTGAAAACTTTTGCTGCCACAGATGTGTGGGCGATACACTTTTCTCAGTTTTGGATCGATTACGAAGGAATGCAGAGTGGGAAAGGAAGACCTGTCGGGTTTGTGGATTCTTTCCCTCTTTCTGTCTGGGTTTGTCAGCCCAACAGATTTGCAAAATCTCAAGAACCTTTCCTATCATCCAGACAATGTGCCTCTCAAATACCCAAGAGTGAATCCAGTGACTTGAGCATTCGTTTACAACGCAAAAAGCTCTTGAGGGATTACTATAGTACAGAATCTGAACCATTTACTAATGGACTGGGAAGATCGAATTCTCTAGATGGTGCTGCTGGATCCTTGAAATCCTTGCAGCCTTCAGATGCTGATATACATATTCTTGTACACACTCAAAAGCATGTGAGCATGCAGGTTAATCATCATCAATATTGCTTCATGCTTCACCTTCAAAATTCAATTAAAAGGCTTCAAGAACAATTTCAGAAGAACATTGAAGAGGTGACTGGAAAGCCGATGGAGCAAGCAAAAATTTGTATTGGGTTGTTGATCAAAAGTTCTGAAATAGCTTTAATGCTTCATCCACTGCCTCAATCTGAGGCTCATAATAAGACTCCAGTGGAAAACAGAAGTCCGACAGAATCTGACCTTTCACCGTCTGAAAGCAAAGAAACTCTGGCAGCAGTGAATGAAGTATTGAGTGATGATTCGGGGACCGTCCATCTCAGCCAAAAAATACTTAATGAATCACAAAGTACTGAAACTGAAAGTACAGATAAAAATGCTGTTGGACCTATGGACTCTTTGCTTTCTAAGTCATACAGTGACTCGGCTTTGATCAAAGGCACATCGTTGCAGACCTCTTTTGATCGTACTGGTCATCAATTTCCAGTATTGTCAGATGTCTCTGGAACTCATCCAGAAGACAAAAATAAGCTTAGTGAAGTCACAAAGATTTCAAATGTTGAAGCTCTCAATGTCTCTCAAAGCATGGAGCCACTTGGTGTTTACACAGTAAATAAAGATGAATGCAGTATTCTTCCTTTGTGTAAGGAAAATTGTCAAGAGGAAGTATCAAGTATTTTGCAAAACAAAAGAAATGGAGCCATAGATTCATTAAATGAGATAAAATGTGACCAAGAGAACTCCATGCAAAACTTTGATTACAGTAAAGAAATATCACCTACAGCAAAGCTGGTGTTACCTCAGTCGGTATCAAGGTATGCAGCTATTTGAAGTCACCATTTAATCATTAATTGAAGGCAATTTAGGATAATGCATGACCATACAGCAGTTCTATTATGGGTTAGTATTAATTTCATTTTGTCGTAATCTGTAGTTGGTATTTTTATTTCTTAAGTACTTACTTGTGCTGTTGCTATATTCATGTCGTAAGACATTGTTTAATGGCGTTAGACATTGGAATACTTCTTTAAAGCAGAGAGTCAACAAGTAATCTGCCAGATTCTTCTTCTGTATTGACGTAAGTGCATTATATAAAAACAAAATACACTCGACAAAATATTTTTAAAATCTGAAGTTTAATTGCTGACAAAATATAAACTAGCTACATTGCTAAATCATAAAACATACCTTCTTTAATGTTTGGTATGCATTCCATTTTGATGAGTATCAGTAACACTGTTGTAGCCTATAGATATTTTCCAATATCTTTATGCCAATTACCGGTTTGTCTTATATACAGCTTGTTGTAAAAGTCATGTTTCAAAAGTTATAAATTAGCATGGCCCGTTTCTGAAGAAGGTTCAAGGCCCGAAACGTCAGCTTTCCTGCTTCTATGCTGCTGCTTGCCTGCTGTATTCATCCAACTCCACACCTTGTTATCTTATTAGCATGGCCTAGTGGCCTCTTTGTGCAGAACACTTAACTTTTCCAGATTGCTCTCATATGCAACATAATTGATGCATTTTCACATGAAGTATGCCTGGTAACAATGTGTCAGAAATAGGCAGGATAAATATTGCAAAAAAGTTAGCAAAGATGATAGATCAACAATAGGAAATTTTCAAGTATTAAAGGATAAGGGCAAATCAATTGAATAAGCAAAGAAACTGATACTGAGAAACTAGACTTGTGAATAAATAGATTCACAAGAAGTTGAAATGCATGAGATTGTAAGAAATGAGAGTGTGGCAAGACAAGTGGTTGCTCCACCGTTTAATAAATGCTGATCTGATTATAGCTTACCATCCAATTTCCTGCACCCATGTCCAATTCGGTCATAAGTATAATAACTGATACAGCCTTCACCAGATATGTATCTTCCATGTTCCACCTCTTCACTCTTCTAAACTCCGATGATTATAGTCTCAACTTCTCCTCAGAATGCAAGGCCTTCATTCCCAGAATCAACCCAGTGTAAGTTCTCTGAACATTTTCCATGGATGTCTATCCATCTGAATAAGATCAAAACTGTACACAGTATTTGCTGCAATTTCGTCAATGCTTTCTAAAGCTGGTTGCAAAATTGTCTACTTGTGCACTCCGTCTTCCTTGCAATTAAGGCCATTGTTCTGATTGCCTTTGCCTTTTAACTAACTTTTTGTGATTCATGTACGAGTGCACCCAGGTCCTTCTGAACCATAGTATTCTGCAGGGTCTCTCCATTTAAATAATATTGTGCTTTTCTCTTGCTGGCAGAGTGGACTGTTTCATGTTTTTCTACATTGTATTCCATCAGCCAATTTTTTTGCCTGTTCAACCCAACTAAATCCCTGCACAGACTCTGTTTATTGGTCAGGACTTATTTTCTTCCCTTGACAAATGTGCCTTCGACACAGTCTATTCCTTCTTTCAAGTCATTAATGTAGGTCATAAATAGTTGAATCCCCAGCACTGATCCTTTTGGCTCCACTAATTACAGTTTGGCAAGTTGACTGTCAGATCCTCTTTGTCATCTTGTTCTCTATCCATGTTAATATGTCACACTTAACAACATGAGCTTTTATCATGTACAATAACCTTTTATATGGCACTTTAAGGAATGTCTTTTTGAAATTCAAATACATTATGGTTCCTCTATCTGTCCTGCTTAAGATGCCCACTAAGCAAAAGGTTGGCAGTTTAACAAGTAAATTATTGTGAATTAAGTGAATTATAAAAAGCAGTAGAAGGAAAGTAAGTGATCAAATGCCTCAAAAGGAAGATGAGGCAAAGCTGATGGATAAGATGAAAGATAATACTAAAACAAAATCTACCATTTTTAAGTAGAAGATTAATTCCAAAGGATTATTTTAGACTGCCCAGGAGCTGTTGGAGTAAATTCAGATGATGTATATGGCAGACATATTGATAATCTATTATTCCTATATCTGGGTACATCTGTTATAGAGTTGTAGACATGTACAACATGGTAATAGACACTTTGGTCCAACTGTTCCATGCCGAACATAATCCCAAATTAAGTTAGTCCCCCTGCCTGCTCTTGGCCCATATCCCTCCAAACCTTTCCTATTCATGTGCCTATCCAAACATCTTTTAAATTTTGTAATTGTACCCACATCCACCACTTCCTCAGGAAGTTCGTTCCACGTGTGAATCCCCTCTTTTTTTTTAAAAGATACCCCTCATGTCTTTTTTAAATAGCCCTCCTCTCACCTTAAAAGATGTGCCCCCGATCTTAAAATTCCCCATCCTAGGGAAAAGACAACTAGCATTAATCCTATCTCTACCCCTCATGATTTTATAAACTTCTATGAGGTCACCTGTCAACCTCCTGTAGTCCAGTGAAAAAAGTCCCAACCTATCCAACATTTCTTTATAACTCAAATCTTTATACCCAGCAACATCCTGGTAAATCGCCTCTGAAACCTCTCCAGTTTGAAAATATCCTTCCTGTAACTGGTCGACTAGAATTGGACACAGTATTACAGAAGAGGCCTCGCCAGTGTCCGGTACAATTTCAACATGACTTCCCAACTCCTTTATTCAAAGGACTGAGCAATGAAGGCAAGCCTTAAATGCCTTTTTAACCACCCTGTCTATATGTGATGAATTATGTACCTGAACGATTGTCGGAAAAACCCATCTGGTTCACTCATATCCTTTAGGGAAGGAAACTGCCATCCTTACATGTGACTCCAGACCCACAACAATGTGGTTGACTATTAGCTGCCCTCTGGGCAATCAGGGATGGGCAATAAATGTTGTCTGTCCAGCAACGCCCTCATCCTGTGAATGAATAATTTTAAAAAAAACCTTGGTCCCTCTGCTCTACAATACTACGCAAGGCCCTACCATTAATTGTATAAGCCCTACCCCTCTTTGTTGATCTTGATATTCCCTCAATGTCTTTATAGGAGATTGACTTCTGTATGAAACGAAAATTGTATATTTTTTAGTCGATGGTAATGAGATTGAGAATATAGGCTACTAAAATAAGGTGAAGCAGTAGTTGCTGAAAATGAGAGAAATGTTTTTTAAACTAATATATAAGCTGATGGTTTAAGTCTGTGACTAACTCACCAGAAGCGTAGGAGGATTTCGCTTCCACACGCCTGCCAGTTCTGTGTTCTGTCCCACCGAAATCCTGAGGACAACAAGATTGCTGGAAGTAGGGCGGATAACTTTGCCATTTGTTATTTTGATTCAGTCGGTAGATGAAGAATTCCAGAGTAGCATCTTGTTCTGTGGGTTTCGCAAGCGTTTCCAGATGTGAGCAGTAGTTAGGGCCCCCAATCTTTGTATTTAACATTGACAAGGACAGCAGACCCAAATCCTTCAGTCATAGATAATGGGAACTGCAGATGCTGGAGAATCCGAGATAACAAAGTGTGGGGCTGGATGAACACAGCAGGCCAAGCAGCATCTTAGGATCCCAAAAGCTGATGTTTCGGGCCTAGATGATTCATCAGAAAAGGGGGATGGAGAGAGGGTTCTGAAATAAATAGGGAGAGAGCGGGAGGTGGATCGAAGGTTAATAGAGGAGAAGATAGGTGGAGAGGAGACAGGCAAGTTAAAGGGGCGGGGATAGAGCCTGTAGAGGTGAGTATAGATTGGGAGGTAGGGAGGGGATAGGTCAGTCCAGGGAGGACGGACAGGTCAAGGCAGCGGGATGAGGTTAGTAGGTAGGAGATGGGGGTGCAGCTTGAGGTGGGAGGAGGGGATAGTTGAGAGGAAGAACAGGTTGGGGAGTCAGGACAAGCTGGGCTGGTTTTGGGATGCAGTGGGTGGGGGGGAGATTTTGAAACTTGTGAAATCTACATTGATACCATTGGGCTGCAGGGTTCCCAAGCGGAATATGAGTTGCTGTTCCTGCAATCTTTGGGTAGCATCGTTGTGGCACTGCAGGAGGCCCAGGATAGACATGTCGTCTCAGGAATGGGAGGGGGAGTTGAAATGGTTCACGACTGGGAGGTGCAGTTGTTTGTTGCGAACCAAGCATAGGTGTTCTGCAAAGCGGTCCCCAAGCCCGATATCCACTTCAAGCCCATCGACTCCCACAGCTACCTGGAATACACCACCTCCCACCCACCTGCCTGCAAAAATTCCATCACCTATTCCCAATTCCTTCACCTCTGCTGCATCTGTTCCCAGGATGAGGCATTCCACTCCCATACGTCCCAGATGTCCTTGTTCTTCAAGGACCGCAACACCCCCCCGCAGTGGTTGAAAACGCCCTCAACTGTGTCTCCCATATTTCCCACAACTCATCCCTCACACCCCATCCCAGCAATAACTACCAAAAGAGAATCCCCCCATCCTCACGTACCACCCCCCCCAGCCTCCGGATACAACGCATCATCCTCCGACACTTCTGCCACCTACAATCCGACCCCGCCACCGAAGAGATTTTCTCACCCCCACCCTTGTCTGCCTTCCGGAGAGACCACTCTCTCCGGGACTCCCTTGTCCGCTCCACACTCCCATCCCACCCCACCACACCCGGCACTTTCCCTTGCAACCCAAGGAAGTGCTACACTTGTCCCCACACCACCTCCCTCGCCTCCATCCCAGGCCCCAAGATGACTTTCCACAACAAGCAGATGTTCACCTGCACATCTGCCAATGTGGTATCCTGCATCCACTGTACCCATTGTGGCATCCTCTACATTGGGGAAACCAAGCAGAGGCTTGGGGACCACTTTACGGAACACCTACACTCGGTTCGCAACAAACAACTGCACCTCCAGTCGGGAGCCATTTCAACTCCCCCTCCCATTCCTTAGACGACATGTCCATACTGGACCTCCTGCAGTGCCACAACGATGCCACCCAAAGGTTGCAGGAACAGCAACTCATATTCCGCTTGGGAACCCTGCAGCCCAATGGCATCAATGTGGATTTCAAAATCTCCCCTCCACCCACTGCATCCCAAAACCAGCCCAGCTCGTCCTGACTCCCCAACCTGTTCTTCCTCTCAACTATCCCCTCCTCCCACCTCAAGCCACACCCCTATTCCCTACCTCCTAACATCATTCCGCCCCCTTGACCCGTCTGTCCTCCCTGGACTGACCTATCCCCACCCTACCTCCACACCTGTACTCACGTCTGCAGGCTCCATCCCCGCCCCTTTAACTTGCCTGTTTCCTCTCCACCTATCTTTTCCTCTATCCACCTTCGATCCGCCTCCCCCTCTCTCCCTATTTATTTCAGAACCCTCTCCCCATCCCCCTTTTTCTGATGAAGGGTCTCAGCCCAAAACATCAGCTTTTGTGCTCCTCAGATAGTGCTTGGCCTGCTGTGTTCACCCAGCCCCACACTTTGTTATTTCCTTCGGTATATAATTGGTATTTGAGAACATCTCTCAGTATTTCTGACAGATGACTTCTCAAATTCTTGCTTACATGCTTTGCAGATGGTAATCTTATATCACTGAGACCAGAAGTTTCCACACTTTTTTAATTTTAGGTGAATATTAGGTTATGATTGTTAAAGCCATAGAATCAGCATGTCATTTAGTTGTGAATCATTTTTACATTTGTACACTGGTCACTTTGGATTTCAATGAGTGGTATTTTCTTTGCTGATTCAAATGTTTAATGTGCTTCTTGAGTCCCACCTTCTTCATACTTGTTTTAAAAATTATTGATTTTTCTGTTCTATGCAGCAATGTGTACCGTTTCACGGTGCAATGTGTGACCAGTGGACTAGCTCCCAAAATATGCTCTTGAATCCTTCAACTCGGTACTGGGAGATCACAAGAGTAGCCTGGATCAACTTTGGCTACTCTAAATATGTTGGCCAATGAGCTCATGCACATTGTAATTTATGTAGTCATATTTTATTGCCGCAGTAATATTTTGTCAGTCTTTTACATGGTGTTGCACCACCTTTACTGAAGATACTTCAAGTGGAAACATGTTAATGACTGAATAGCATCCTCAGAAACAAAACAGACTTGTTTGTGATTAAATAAAACACTAAAGATTAGGTTGGGACGTTTTTGGAACACCTCTGCACTTGTCATGCCATCACCTTTTAAGACTGAAGATGATTATTTTCTCATGCTGATTGTTTGTGATGCACAGGCTGTATTATATATTTGTTAGCCTAGCATAATTAGAAATTATCTGCAATACTTGACAAGAAATAGTAACAGTTGTTTGCTGCAGTATGGTATGCCAGACAAATTTCCACATGGATCTTTGGTTTGAGCAGATTAACGTGCATATAGTTTTAGTCTGGCGGGTATTGAATTTTATGTCACGTGGTGAGGAAGGCGTTCACCAAGGCAGGGAAACGAACATTAATCTGCAGTCTGTGCCCCATCCTCCTTACGAACCTTTTGCTTTTGGTGTGACAACACTTAATCTTGCTGACTGGGAGGTGCAAAGTGGAGATCAGACACTTCCCATGTCCAAATCCAGCAGCTTTTGCACAGGTCTTAGTAATTCAATCATAGTAATTCAATACTGGCTGTCAGTTCAAGAGTTGTCACGTGGGTTTCCTTGCTTGGCCTTTTGACTTGGGGAACAGAATTTGGCATGGGAGCCTCAACAGGAGGAGGCAAGATAACAAACACATTTCTAAATTTTTTGATTTCTATTGCAGCAATTATTTTAATGAATTGTGTTGCAAGTTTTCTTGTGAAAAGAATGCTATGTTAATACACTTTTACAACAGTGACCTTTGTAAACCAGCATCTAAATGATCTACTTTGAATTTTTACACACAAATTAGTGGGAAACTAAAGGATCGTGCACAGCCCTCTTTTACTAACTACCCTGTAGTGCATAAAAATGTGAGGAGAAGCCCATCTCAGATTTCGCTGGACACTTTATCAATTGACAGCAGTCTACTGGAGGAACAGTTCTTAGAAAGTGATGCAAATGAAAGCTTCCTTTTATTGGAAAGGGGTAAGTTATATTTCATTATTCACACCTTTTCTGCTATGTTTAATTTGTAATTGTGGACTAATGCTTTGTAAGGTAGATGTTAAAATAGAACCAGCAACTGCTTCACAAACTTGATATTCTTAACTTACTTAACTGTCATAAAACTTGAGATTAATGCAATGCATGGTAATGCATGAAATGGTGCACACTGTATGCATACTATGAAAATTTAAGTGTTGATTTATTAGTTAAATATATTTTCATATGTATGCTGCCTCAGCAACTTCTCTTGCAGATTTGACTTTATAGATTAATTTGACAGGCGCTTATTCATAGTTTATACCATTTCTCATAAAGTAATCCTGATATGCAAGGAAGCTTCTATTAATAGTACACAAACTTAATCAACTGTTTCTGATCAACCACAAATAAAAGATTTTACTTTGCCAGTTTCTGTGGGAATACTTAACTGAATATTTTAATACTGGTATAAACAGCTGATGAAAATGAATGAATTTAGCCATAACTCCTAAGTAAGGGTTTGATGCTTCATATCGTACAAGTGTAATCCAATCAATTAATCTAGACCCTACTGAACCTTATTGTGTTTGAATAATCCTGATTCAAACTCATTCTGATGTGTCTAAGTTTAATATTTTTGCCTAAACATTAGTTTAGTGTTTGGTTGTTTTAGTATTAGGAAACTATAACTGTTTAATTGTTGCAAATCCCACGATTTGTTTTGTTACATTACATTGCATCATATCACATGAACTGTTTCCCTTATTTCAGGATAACATCAGAATGGAAGGCTGTGAGAAACAGTTTGATAGTTGTGCCATTGAAACTAATCAACTATAATATTAATGTTTATACATAACCTTTTAAAGTGATACACAGTTAATTTCATAAATACAACCTACATTTCATTTGCAATAATGAGTTATCATGCAGTTTGCACTTTCAAATATTTATATGACCTCCTCACATTGTTAACACAAAGTACAGATTAACATGTTGATAATTAAAGGCCTTTCGCAGTTCATTTTTATTCCATGTACTAAAGTCATATAGGCCAACTTATGGACTTCTGCCATGGAAATGAAAAAGTTATTTTGATGTTGCATTAAAGTGGTTACAAGTAATCTCTTACTCCAGCATTTTTTAAACCCTGTGAATATTTATTGATTAATTGATAATTTTGTCACAGGTACCAAAATACAGTGAAAATCTTTTTTACGAGTGGTACAAACCGATCACAGCGAGCAAATGATATACAGATCAAAAAGACTTGGAGGCATACAGGGTAAATTGCAGTCTACATTATTTGAGGCTAGAGTCCATTCAGCAGTCTGATAACAGCCAGAAAGAAGCTTTTTCTGAGCCTGCTTGTGCGTGTGTTCAGGCTTCTGCATCTTCTGCCTGACTAAAGAGATTGTAGGAGGTCCTTACCAGGGTGCCATGGGTCTTTGATGATGGCAGCCTTTCTATGGCAGTGAGCTGTGTAAATAAAAGCCCATAGAGGGAAGGTTGGCTTCTGTGATGTTCTGAGTTGTGCACGCAACCTTCTTAGTTTCTTACAGTCCTGGCTAGGGCAGTTGCCGTAACAGGCCCTTATGCACCCAGCCAGTATGCTTTCAATGGTGCATCTGTAGAAGTTGATGAGAAACCTTCTGGACATGCTGAATTTCCTGAGCCACCCGAGGAAGAAGAGGCATTGTTGTGCCTCATCAACTGTTGCATTTACATGGAAAGTCCAGGACAAGTTCTGTGTTCATTAACAGGATGAGGATGTCGCTGGATAGGCAGCATTTATTGTCCATCCTTAATTGCTTAGGGGGCAGTTCAGAGTCAACCACATTGCTGTGGGTCTGGAGTCATGTGTAGGCCAGACCAGGTAAGGATGGCAGTTTCCTTTCCAAAAGGGTATTAGTGAACCAGATGGGTTTTTCCTAATCGACAGTGGATTCATGGTAACTATTAGATTCTTAATTCCAAATATTTTATTGAATTCACATTCCACCATCTGTCATGGCTGGATTTGAACCCAGGTCCCCAGAATGTTATTCTGGCCTCTGGATTAACAGTCCAGTGATAATACCACCAGGCCATTGCCTCTGTTATCGTTACTCCAGGGAACTTGATGCTCTCCACCTTCTCAACCTCAGTTCTGGTGATGTAGATGGGGGCATGTTCTCCTCTCTTGCACATGGGTTGATTCCTGGCCATACTGGTTGATGGAAATTTTGTGAAAAAACTTCCAGTTTCACTCCAAGAGTACACTGTATTAGATGAACATTATTAGTTAAGCTTGACAATCTGTTTGATTTGAAGCTTCTTCAGAAATTGTCTGTACTGGGCAATGGAGGTCAAGAAAATATTTCTCCTGCAAAGGGAAGTTAATATATAAATGAAAAGAAAAGCAAGAAATGGACCCCAAACCACTAGATTTGAACATCCAAAAGCATTGAATGCTCAATAATATTAGCAAGATGTAATGAATTTAAATGGCAATTCCACAAAGCAGATGAGGCAAGATTTTTCAATCAAAGGACTGCAATGACCTGGAGTTATTTTGTCTAAATCATTTGATATCATTGATTGACAGGCTTACCACGATGTTGTAAATGGAGCAGTCTACACCTTGGGTTTTGCAGAAAGCTGCAGGCTTTCAATGCATTCTTCTTCTATCTGTATTGGTAGGAATTTATGGTTTTGTGAGGGGGATTTCAAGACGAGGGGCATATTTTTAAGGTGAGAGGAGAAAGATTAAAAAAGACATGAGAAGCAACTTTCTACAAATGGTTCATGTGTGAAATGAACCAGAAGTAGTGGTGGATGTGGTACAGTTGCAACGTTAAAAAGATATTTGGATAAGTATATGAATGAGAAATGTTTTCAGGGATATGGGCCAAGTGCAGGCAAGTGGAATTAGTTTAGTTCAGGATTATGGTTGGCATGGACTTGTTGGACTGAAGTCCAACTGTGTCCATGCTGTATGACTCTATGGGAGTACTAATTCTCTGGGCATCAGAGAAGGTTACCGCCTTCATTCAGTGAGCATACTTGGAAGGTTAATGTTACAATTTTCAGATTTGTCTTGAATATTCTGTAAAATAATCTTAATCATTGCCAAGGTGGACCACTATAGCAATGCTGTGATATAGCCAAGTATTTAATTCTGCAATAGTGCAATGCAAAATATGGGTTCTGAATTAAGTGTTGAATCTTTTGCAGTTGCCTTGAATTGTAACCCTCCATTTCTTCAGACGTTGGTCTCAAACACACAATAAAATGATGCTAGACATAAATCATTAATTTGCATAATTTTGTCAACAGCAAGACAATGTACTAAGTAACAGATGTAAGTGAATGTCACCTTGATTTGAGGAACTACAGAATCCTCTTGAAGAACAAATAAAACATCATACAACATTCCATACTGTACCTATTCATGAGCTTTCATAACTTAGCTGTTTAAGTCTTACTGGCTCTGACTGCAGTGACAGACCAATTACCTATGTAATTTGTTACCTTTTTCCTATGTTGTCACAAGGCAAAGAACTATCTCTCTGATGTAAAAACTGAAAGAACTGCTGATGCTGTACATCAGGAATAAAAACACTGTAGCTGGAAAAGCTCAGCTGGTCTGGCAGCATCTGTGAAGGAAAAAATAGTTAACATTTCGGGTCCACTGACAGTTCTTCAAAATCTGTTCTGAGGAAAGGTCACCGAACCTGAAATGTTAACCGTTTTCTTCCTTTACAGATGCTGCCAGACCTGCTGGGCTATCTCTCTGAATTTCTTTTGTTCAAAAATTTGCTAGGTGACTTCTCAATAAAACTTTTGTAACTCAACTCAAATACGCCAACCAAACATGGTTTGCAATTTACTCCTTTCGTTGCGGCCATTGACACATGCAGTGCATCTAAGCAGTAGATATACATAGAATTAAATAATAGCTTGGTCATTATGTGCCTCTAGTCATGTACACTGTCCTGGTTGGTTCATTCTATCATGACAAGTGTTATGATAAACACTACTGAATATGAGAGCCTGCAGACATCAAGGTCGCTAATCTGCTCATCATTCAAGAGGTAACTAGTGATACTGAATTCACTGTCTCACCACCTAATCTCAAGGCTGTATTGGCTATTGCATTTCACAATGCCATATCAGAAAATTGCTAACGGACACAAATGTCATCCTGCAATTTTCACCCAGCTTTTCAAAAGAATCTCAGCAGTTAGCTTAATTGTGGCTAAACATTAAACTTTATTATGGAACTCTAAACTATCCTGGGAACGAACAGCTTTAATTCTTTCACTATTTCTAGTTACTGTACAAATCTATAACCAATCTGTTACTACAATATTTGTTTTACTTTTTATTCTTATGCCATTAAATTAAATTCAAAGTATATATGCATATAACAGTAGGTTATCCTACATTTTGTTTGCTGCATGGGTTGGAGGTCTCTGGAAACTCTTGACAACTCTTAAAGTAAGCGGGGTCTCTTTGCCTTCGTGACAGTTGAGTTTGCGTGAGATTTGTCTCCATTTGCAGCGGGCCTGAGCTGCAGCATTCCAAAATTGACCTGTTTATCTTTTAATAGGAGTGTTTGTTGTCTGAGACATCAAGCCAATGCCAAATCACTCCTTCAGAGACATTGAAAAGAATCAATTTCCAAATTACTTCAGTGAAGAAGAAATTATCAAAAATTGAGATTAGTATTTTATGATCCCTGCTGATTTTACAACTGGAGAAGTCATATCCCGGAATGAAACCTGGCTTGAAAGAACGCTTTTTTGACTCAATTTTAATGTGATGCTCATTCACTGAGACATAAGCATATCTCCATTCTCTTTTGTATCCTAAGCCAAATAAGTTCTTGATTACCTGAAACCAAAAGCAAGCTCGTGGCCTCGAAAAATTTACAATCAATCACAAACAGACCACAAAATAACACTTCACACATTCCCTGCTCTCTGCATATTGATTTGGGTCATCATTTCAGAAAGACTTAACTCACCTAGTTATTTTTTTAAAACTTCACAGAAGTAGCTACCAATATGCTGTTGGTTGGAAATCCAAACTCCTACAAATATTATTTTTAAATATTTTAAAAATCTCACACCTTCCATCATAGCTTAAGGCCTCATGATCTGAACTTTGTATCACAGAAAATTTATTTTTAACTAAGAGAGAAACCTGATTGTTGGGAATTATAGACTTCATCCTGAATAATCTTTTTAATTTCTATGTATTTCCAGACTCAAGGTAGAGGGATTTTATTCAGTAATACTTGATTGTAAACTGAAATCAAAAGCAGAACTATTCAGGCTGATTTTACTACAACTGGTTGTATTATTTTCAGAGATGCATCCTTCCAGGTTGCAGGATTGGAATACCATTAAAGGTTTCTTGGGTTGAATGAATAACGTTTCAGCAAGTACTCCAAGTCCAGCAATTTCATGAAGTTCCCATTTGTTGTTGGATAGAATATCTGAGCATGCGTGCTTCCGTCCATATTGTTATACAGATTAGTTCATTTACCAGTTCACTGGAGCCATATATCTGAGGTTTGCCACCATTGTGGGGAATTAATGGTCTGGAGAAATAAATGACAGAGCTGTTTCCCTGCATGACATTAATTTGTTATGAAGAGTAGTGAAGCTACTTAATGTATTACCATGTGTTGGTATGTGGCAAATGATATTTTTTAAGAACATTGCAGTGGTCTGACACTTAAAAAAAATTATGGAAAAGTAACTTGTTCCCACTCCCTTTTTCAGGATTCATCCTATCTAGTACACTGGTGTATGGGTCAGGAAATTACATTTTCGATGAAAAATGTAGCTATGGTACACAAAGGGCAGATTATTTCACAGTTCAAATGGAAGATTAGCAGATTTTCTGGACTTGAAGGCATCTGCAGGTAGACCTACTTACCTTAACTGAACAGCCATCAGCTTCCATGTTTCTGCTTGAGGACAGAGGCTGTTTATTGGATGTTGTCTTTTCCTGCATGCATTTCCTCTAGTTGACTTGATCCTATAGATAGTTGACAAGGCATGAGTTTATCAAGAAAATGTTACACTTCCCTTACTGCTCCCTTGCTGATTCTCCGACCTTCTAGTAAGAAGCATTGGCAGTATCCATTGCATTGCAAGAGGCATCTGCTTAGATAGAAGACATCCTAACCTACTTAAACTGGTTGATGACCTCTTTGTTCAAAGATGGACAGTTAGATCAGAATCTTCCAGGTGATTGAATCAACATTTAATTGCCACAATATTGATTAGTAGTATTATAAACACAAAAGGGAATCATTCATGCAATGGTGTTCTGCTGTATGACTTAGTGCTGTCTTGTGTAATCTGCGTGTCACTACGAAATGTAAAATGAGGCTTTAACACTACTGTTTCAGGTCATGTTGCTAATTTAGGCTTTGATGACCTATTTGCTTTTAGCTTATTAATTTTCTCTTGGTACTTGTTTTATGCAGACTGGGTAAATTTTGCCCACTTAGCTGTCATTACTTACTAATAAACTGTACTGAGACCTCCTCTTTGCACTAAATGTACCAATGACTTGGATGAAGGAATAGTGCGTCATCTCTCCACCGTTACAATTGACATTAAGTTGGGAAGGGCAGTAGGCAATGTGGGAGCAGCAAGTTAGAAGGGATCAACCACATCTTATATAGTGCCTCTGAATAACAAAATTTCCCAGTGTGCTTCAAGAGAACATTGTAAAACAAAGTATTAAACCTAACCAAATGATATATTGATCAGAACACTGTAAGTCGAGTCAGTGGTAGGTTTTGAAGAGTGTCTTAAAGGAGTAAAATGAGATATTCAGGGTATTCCAGGTCTTTAGAGCTAAACAACCAATAGTGAAATGATTAAAATCAGGAGCACTCAAGAATCCAAAGATGGAGAAAGCTTAAATATTAGATTCTGTTCCACAAGCAAGACATAGTGATAGAGAGGCACAAGATTATGGACAATTTGCTAAGTATAGTTTGAAATCAAGGCATTGCTTGGCTGAGAGTCAATATATTGGTCAGCTAACATGACTAAAACATGAATAGTACTTAATGTGAACTAAAAAACAGGTTTTATCAAAAGGATTAAGACCAATTTAACTTTGTCCCACCAATTTATCATAGAATTATAGAATCCATACAGTGTGAAAGCAGGCAATTCAGCCCATCGAGTCCATACTCACCCTCTGCAATTTTCTGTTATATTCTGTAAGCCCTTTATCAAGCCTGACAAATTCTCCTGATGTAGTCCTACATCATCCTCAGAACACATATTCCCACTTAGCTTTTTATCATCTGCAAATATGTAAATATTATACTTGGTCCTCATCTTTGTACTTGTGAACAACAGGGGCCCAAGTACTGATCCTTGCAGGAACCCAATTTCATAGCCTGCCATTACAAGAATGACCTCTTTATTCATATTCTCTGTTTATTGTCAGCTAGCCATCCATTAATCCGTGCCAGTACATTACCTCCTATTCCATATGTTTTACTCTTTTTAACCTCTTTGACTTCATCAAGATCCCTCTGAAGATCTTGGTGTCACCATTGGCTCTCCTTTACCAAATTTATTGGTAATGTCTTAAAAAAAGAATTACTCAACAATTTTATCAAACACAATTTCCCATTCACAAATCTATGCTGACAATGCCCAATCAGATTATAATCAATCGGGTACCCAATTGTTCCATCCTTTGCAATAGATTCTCGATTTTTCTTGTGACTGATCTAAGGTTGACAGTTCTGTAGTTTCATTTCCTGGTCCCATCTTAAATACCGGGGTACATTTTCTGCCTTTTAGTCCTCAGGAAATGTTCCAGAATCTAGAATTTTGGAAGCTGATCATTATTATATTGACTACCTCTATAACCACCTCCTTCAATATCTAGGATGAGCACCATCAGCTTCTGGGGATTTATCAGCCAATTTATTATGTCTGGTGCAATCTTCCTGTGAATGCTAATTTCCTTCAACTCCTCAATCTCCCTCGTGACTTGGATCTCTACTGTGGGAGATTTCTAGTATAGTCGTCAGTGAAACAGACACACAGTAATCATTTAGCTTTTCTGCCATTGTCCTGTTCCTCATTATAAATTTTCCTGACTCTGCTTTTCATGGACCTACATTCATTTTATCCAAAGATTTCCTTTTTATGTGCCTATAAAAGTTTTTACAGTCTTTTTTTTGCTGGAATGCACTCACATTCTATTCTCTGAAGTACTGTGTTCGTTTTTTGGCATTGCACCTCAGAAAAGATGTATACTTTTAATCAACATGTTCAGATTGTTATGACACCTCTCGAGCAGGTGGGACTTGAACTCAGGCCTTCTGCCCCAGAGGTAAGGACACCATCACTGTGCCACGAGAGCTCCCATCAGGAAAGATCTGTATTGATATTGATGTGCATGCAACACAATTTTATCAGAATATCCACAAGACTAAGGTTAAGTCCTAAGGACCTTTCCCTTTTATTTCCTCAAGTACATAAAATCAATGTGTATTGTCTGATTAAAACCCTCTAACAGTTTAAAGGTTTTGATTGGATAGTTAGAAAATAACTATTTCTCTGGTGGGATAATTGAAAACAAGGGTCTATAATCTTAAAATTAGAGTCAAGCTATTCACAAGCAAAATCATGAAGTACATTTTGCAATTGTACAAGTTCAGAATTCTCTTCCCACCTCTTTGAGTCCCTCCGCATCTGAATTCTCAGAGTGCTTGTCTGACATCCAGGCTTGGATTTGCGATAAAACCTTGTAACCAAGCTTGGCGAACACAGAGCCTTTGCAGTCTGCTTGCAAATCCTCATCTTACTCGACCTTATTGTCAATCACCAGCCCAATATCCCATTCATTGCAGAGACTGCCAACTTTGAACATCACTCCCTGTACCCTTTATCAGCCCATCTTCTGAGAAACCCTCATCCATGCCTTTGTAACATAGATTTTTTTAAATCAACCTATTCAGACATGATATAAGACTTGTAAATGTGGTGAAGCTAAACCCAGGCCTTCTGACTCCAAGTTGGGAACACTACCACTGTGCTGTAGGACTTTGAATTATCACATAGACTTGACTGACAGTGTTCGCCTCAACAACGTCCCATATGGTCCATGTATATCAATTCAACAGCAGCCAGTTATATTTGTACAGTGTCTTTAAATAAGATTTTTAAAGTACTTTTCAGGAACAAAAAGCAAAATGCGCTGTGTAGCTGTGTAAGAAAATATTTGAGCAAATGAGGTTAAGTTCGGTAAAATGGTAGTTTTCCTTCAAGGAAAAAAGAAAGAGAAGCAGAGTACTTCAGGGCAGGGACTCCAGAGGTTTGAACCTTCGCTCAGTCACCTTTAGTGGAGCAATTAAGCTCAATAATGCTCAGTAGATCAGAATTCGAGGTGCACTGAATAACTTGAAGAGGGCAGAGCCCATTGAGGAAGTTGAATATAAGGATAAGAACTTGAAAATTAAAGCATTGTTTAACCAGATGCCAGTTTAGGCGAGTGCACACAGGAATGGCAGGTGACCAGGACTTGATGTGAATAAAGACAAGCAGCAGAGATTTGGATGATTTTCAGTTCACAGGAGGTAGTATGTGGGAGGTGAGTCAGGAATGCATAGGAATAGTTAACAGATAGAGCAGGCATGGATTCACTGAACTGAGACAGGGCTGATGATACAGAGATGGGAATCATGCTTTCACTTGACGTTTTTTCTAAACTGCATGGCTGTGCAACAAGCTAGAACTTAACGCATGGAGCAAGCATAAGATAGCCTCTTGAAGTTACTGCACCAAGTAAAGGGCCTGTGACCTTAAATCAATAGTCAATGAAACATTGGTGTCAGTAATGAAACGGATGTTTGGTTGGAAATTCTTTTCCAATTGAAACATCCAACCAAGATTGCAAACAGTCAGGTTCAGCTCCAGACAGTTGCAAGGCAATGAAACATTGGTGTCAGTAATGAAATGGATATTTGGTTGGAAATTCTTTCCAATTGAAACGTCCAACCAAGATTGCAAATAGTCAGGTTCAGCTCCAGACAGTTGCAAGGGAGAAGGGTAGATTTGGTGGCTGGTGAATTTGTAATGGAGAACAAAGATAATGATTTGTATTTCTAGTGTTTAATTCATCTAAGAGGAGCATCTCTATGAGAAATAGGAAGGGGCTAAACTCCTTAAAGGCACTGCAGTGATTGTAATGAAGTCAGCCAGGTGGATCTTGTAGAATATGAGTTAATCTGGTCCAATCAGGGAACCCTGGCTGACCCATCTAAACAAGAGTGTCAGAAGTTCTGTTCACTGAGTTGGCTGAGGGAGCTGGATCAGTGTCAAGGACCCTCCATGCATAAATAAAAGGTGAATTGGTGACAGGATACCAGCCTCTGGAGTTATTTCAGGCAGTATAGTAAATGAGTTGGATGCTTAAGACGACCTGTTGCAGCTTATTCTCTGACTATGATAAGGTAGATAGAGGCATGCAGGCCAATTCTGATGAATGATGACATTGTGGTCGAACAGGTTCAAGTCTGCAAATGAGCCAAGCTGTGAGCAGGAATATTTTACCTTTATCCGGATATAATTATTGACTTTGCTGAGAGATGTTTGGTTCTGTGGCTGAATTGAAAGTCTGAATTTTGCTACTTTTTCTTATGTCTTGTCCCCCTTCACCATCACCCTATGCTTGCAGACTTCTGTTGGCTCCACTTATCATGATCTCAGATTGAAAAATTCCGCCCTAATGTTTACATCACTTTTTTTAACCTTTTAGTAACATGTCCAAGTAACTTTTGACCTCATCTGTTCCTCTGACTTTGGTCTATAGTGCATGATCCTGCCTTTCAGCCACAAATACATCCAATCCAGCACTAAGGAGATTCCTATCTGAACTACTCCGCCTCTGCCTTGTTTTTGTCTGCCTTAAACCTACTTTGTGGTTATCCTTATTTATGGATGTCTATGCTTGTTGAAGACTGTTTAATTCTCCTGTTTCTGCACTGGCAGGGAGAATATTAGGAAGCATCCAACATCTGACTTTGCCTCCAAGTGATTTTCAGGAACAGAGAACTTTTTTTTTCTGCTTCAAAACAAATTTAGTTAGGAACAGTTCAGAAAGAGGTAGGTGTTACTTGGTTCACAACATGGTGGGGGTCACTGAACAGGCAGAAGGATCATAGATGGGCTAGTGATGATGGAAAATCACTGATTGGAGATGGAGAGTTGAGTTTGGTCCCATTCTCTTTGGCCTTCTACATCCTTTTTCCCCAACAAGGTAACAAAATCTTATTTCTCTGCATTAATATCACATCTCAGAAACTCCTTAGTGCATGGTCTCAGCACTTGTACTTCTCATCATGTTATACTGCAAAACCAGATCCCAAGAAATTGAATCCCACCAGAATGCAATAAGTCCCTGGACTGTATTATCAGGGGTCACTGTACTAGAACCGTTGTCATTCTGTCTGGATCCTGTGACAACTTTAATCACTACTTGCAGAATCTCAGTATTAAATTTGTGGACTTTTGTTGCTAGAACTCCAACCACAATTTCTCTCAATCCTGCCTGACCCAGACCCTGTTTCACTACTGTCAGACTTCAGACAATCTTTGCATACCTGGGTCACCCATTGCTAATAAGTCAAAGTTTCTGATATGCATGATAATACCCTGTCATTATAAAACCTCAGAATCACTATACACAATGCTGTAGGTGATCTGGCACAGATTTGTCTGAAAAATGACAGTAACTTCTATTCTCGCATTCCTTTGTATTGTTTGATTTACTGCTCACACTCCCAAGCATCATCATAGTTTCTTTAGCTACCTTCATTAACAATCAAGCAGTTTTAAAAAATGAAGGTAAATTAACTTGTGCAATTTGTTTAATTGTGCAATACAAGCATAGCAGGCATTCTAACAAGTGTCATGAATATGATTTTTTGAGTCAATTTCCTTTCTTGTAATATGAAACATTTGTGGAGAATTAATGTTTAGATATATCTAGAATTGGCATCAATTTTCCAATCAGAACTTTTTGTCTCTTAAAACTTTACCAGTCTATATCTGCTTAGAGATATTTTATTTAGATCAATTGAAACAAAAACTGTGCTTGCCTTTGCAGCTGCTTGTATCGATGATGCCTCAGTCGTTAGTCTTAAAGGAGCTTCCATTGATCAGAGTCCAGCAGAAAGTGCTAATGGTGCATTTGGGACTGAGGGTTGTGGGAGAATATCACCAGATGTCTGCAGCGCTGCATCTCAAAGTGTGGAAGAGTCCCCTGGAGATTTGGTAAACATAAGCAGCTGTATGATTTTGTGGAATTTTTTAGAATTTTAATTTAACAGTTAATTGTTGAGAATTCAGGTATAAATAAGAGCAAGCCAAAATAATTTTGCAGAAAAGATGAAGGAAAGTCATGTTCTTTAACTTATGGATATACAAGTAGATCTTCCCCTAATGGAGAATACACCTGGAAGTATTATTAACTTAACTTTCTTGCTATCTTACATTTCTTTCTGAACTATTTTCAATGCGGCTTTCTATTCAGTAACTTACCTCCCCTCTTACTTTTCTTTCTAGAGTTTGTCTTTTTCTGCTTGCCCAATTTATCCATTTAGAGCTGTACAGCATGAAAACAGACCCTTCGATCCAACTCATCCATGCTAACCAGATTCTAAATTAATCTAGTCCCATTTGCCAGTATCTGGCCTATTTTGAACTCTTCCTATTCATATACCCATCTAGTTGCCTTTTTAAATGTTGTAACCGTACCAACCTCCACCACCTCCTTCATTCCATTCACACACCACCATCTGAGTGAAAATGTTGCCCTTTAGGTCCCCTGTCACCTTAAAGCTCTGCCGTCTAGTTTTGGACTCCCCTACCCTGGAGAAAAGACCTTGCCTATTCACCCTATCCATGCCCCTCAAGATTTTTATAAACCTCCGTAAGGTCACCCCTCAGCCTCTTGACGTTCTGAGGAAAGTAGCCCCAGCCTATTCAGCCTCATAATAATTGTGCAAACCTTCCAACCCTAGCGACATCTTTGTATATCTTTTCTGAACCATTTTCAGTGTACCACAAGCCTCTGCTTGGTTTCCCCAATGTAGAGGAAGCCACACCGGGTACAGTATACCACATGTGGTACACTGCATCCACTGTACCCGGTGTGGCTTCCTCTACATTGGGGAAACCAAGCGGAGGCTTGGGGACCGCTTTGCAGAACACCTCCGCTCAGTTCGCAACAAACAACTGCACCTCCCAGTTGCAAACCATTTCCACTCCCCCTCCCATTCTTTAGATGACATGTCCATCATGGGCCTCCTGCACTGCCACAATGATGCCACCCGAAGGTTGCAGGAACAGCAACTCATATTCCGCCTGGGAACCCTGCAGCCTAATGGTATCAATGTGGACTTCACCAGTTTCAAAATCTCCCCTTCCCCCATCGCATCCCTAAACCAGCCCAGCTCTTCCCCTCCACCCACTGCATCCCAAAACCAGTCCAACCTGTCTCTGCCTCCCTAACCTGTTCTTCCTCTCACCCATCCCTTCCTCCCACCTCTAGCCGCATCCCCATCTACCTACTAACCTCATCCCACCTCCTTGACCTGTCCGTCTTCCCTGGACTGACCTATCCCCTCTCTACCTCCCCACCTATACTCTCTCCACCTATCTTCTTTTCTCTCCATCTTCAGTCCGCCTCCCCCTCTGTCCCTATTTATTCCAGTTCCCTCACCGCATCCCCCTCTCTGATGAAGGGTCTAGGCCCGAAGCGTCAGCTTTTGTGCTCCTGAGATGCTGCTTGGCCTGCTGTGTTCATCCAGCCTCACATTTTATTATCTTGGATTCTCCAGCATCTGCAGTTCCCATTATCTCTGTATCCAAATGGCTAGTTCTCCCTGTATCCCATATGATTTAACCTTGTTAAACAGTGTGCCATGTGGGAATCTTGTTGAACACCTTGCTGAAGTCCACATAGACAACATTTTCTGCTCTGTTTTCTTCAAGCGTCTTAGACACTTCTTCAAAAAATTTACTCAAGTTAGTGAATCACTATTTTTCATGTACAAAGCTATGTTGACTATCCTAATCAATCCCTGCCTTTCCAAATACATGTAAATCCTGTCCGTCAGAACCCCCTCCAACAACTTGCCCACCACCGACTCACCTGTCTATACTTCCCTGGCTTTTCCTTCCCACCTTTCTTAAATAATGGCACCATGTTAGCCAACTTCCTGTCTTCTCACCTGTAGCTATGGGTAGAACAAATATCTCAGCTAGAGGCCCAGCAATCACTTCTATAGCCTCCCACAGAGTTCTTGGGTACGCCTGATTAGGCCCTGGGGATTTATCCCCTTCATGTGTTTTAAGATGTCCAGCAAATTGGACGTCTTAATATGGACACTTAAGGTATCATTATTTATTTCCCTAAGTTCCCTAGATTCCATTTCCTTCTATACAGTAAACACTGATGCAAAATACTCAGCTATCTGCTGCAGTTCCATACATAGGTGGCCTTGCTGATCTTTAAGGGGCCCAATTTTCTCCCTAGTTACTCTTTTGTCCTTAGTAATTGTAGAATTCCTTTGGACTCGCTTTAATCCTACTTGCCAAAGCTATCTCATGTCCCCTTTCTGTCCCCTTGATATCGCTCTTAAGTATTCTCCTACTGCCCTTACAATCCAGGGATTCATTCCACCCTTGTTGTCTATACGTGACATATGCTTCCTCCTTTTTCTTGACCAGAACCTCAATTTCTCCAGTCATCCACCATTCCCGACACATACTATCCTTGCCCTACACTTTAACAGGAACCATACTATCTCTGGACACTCGTTACCTCATTTTTGAAGGCTTCCCACTTTCTTGCTGTCTCTTTACCTGTGAATATCCACCCCCAATCAACTTTTGAAAGCTCTTCCGCAACATGGTAAAAATTGGTCTTTCTCTAATTTAAAACCTTAACTTTTCGATTAGGTCAATCCATTTCCATTGCTATTTTAAAACTAATAGAATTATGATCACTGGCCCCAAAGTGCTATCCCACTGACACTTCAGTCACTTACGCTGCTTTATTTCCCAGTTGAAGATCAAGTTTTGCTTCTTCTCTCGTAGATACATCTGCATACTGAATAAGAAACTTTTCTTGTAAACATTGACAAATTCATCTCTATTTAAGCCCTTAACACTATGGCAGTCCCAATCTATGTTTGGAAAGTTAAAATCCCCTATCGTTACCACCCTATTATTCTTACAGATTACCGAAATCTCCTTACGAATTTGCTTCTCAATTTCCTGCTGACTATTTGGGGGGGGGGGGTGTTGATAGTACGTCCAATAAGGTGATCATCTCTTTCTTTATTTCTCAGTTCCACCTAAATAACTTCACTGGATGTACAGCCCAGAATATCTTCCCTAAGTACAGCCATTATGATAACCCTAATCAAAAATGCTACTTCCCTTCTTTCCTTCTCCACCTTTACTCTCCTTCCTATTGCATCTCTAACCTGGAAGATTAAGCTACCAGTCTTGTCTATCCCTGAGCCATGTCCCTGTGATAGCTATATGTATCCCAGACCCATGTTCTCAACCATGCCCAGAGTTCATCTGCCTTACTTGTCAGGCCTATTGAAACAAATGCAGTCTAATTTATCAGTCCTATGTCATTCTCAGCTTTGCCCCTGCCTGCCTTGACTCTGACTTGCACCTTTCCCCAAATGCACCAGCCTCAGCCTGATCTCTTATCTCACTGTCACTCTGGGTGCCTCTGCCATTTCCCCCATTTTAAAACTTCATGAGTGGCTGTGGCAAATGTCCCCACCAATTTATTAATCCCCTTCCAAATCAGGTGCAACCCATCCTCCTTATACAGGGTCACTTCTATCCCAGAAGAGATTCCAATGATCCAAAAAATGTATAACCTTCTCTGCTGCGCCAGCTTCTCAGCTGCACATTCATCTGCCCTGTCCCCCTGTTCCTACTTTCACTAGTATGTGGCACTGGGAGTAATGCAGCCATTACTATCCTCCAGGCCCTACTTTTTA
Organism: Stegostoma tigrinum; assembly: GCF_030684315.1. Lineage (NCBI taxonomy): Eukaryota > Metazoa > Chordata > Chondrichthyes > Orectolobiformes > Stegostomatidae > Stegostoma > Stegostoma tigrinum. Next base: position 35,621,155 of record NC_081378.1, read on the forward strand.
ACTCCCTGCCTAATTTCCTATGTTGTTTCCTTAACCTTTCCTCATCCTATGTCATTGGTTCCAATGTGTACACCAACCTCCTGCTGGTCACTCTCCCCTTTGAGAATATTCTGCACCCTCTCTGCTTGACCCTGGCATCCAGGAGGCTCCAACCTATCCATGTACCCGAAAGGATTCACAACCAAACACACTTCCTACAGATGTAATCATCAGTAACATTGAAATCCTCCCTAAATTCCCACATCTGACAGGAAGAACATGTCACTGTAGAAAATAGAACAGTCTTATTGCTCTAAAAACCATTGCCCTAGGATAACTTAGTACCTATGTTTTATATTTTAAAAAATGTTTAATCTATAGACAGATCTTGATTAAAAAATGTAAACAAAAGTAAAGCACCCTGCTCACTATTGTAGATTTATACAAAAAAAAGCAATACTTAAAAAAAGAAAACACTTGGCCTCCCCTGCTGTAAGCACCTCCTGAGGTTTCTCCAAGGTCAGCTGTGAATTTACTGTTTATTCATTTTTCTTAGACTGAATTCCACTGTCCAGAGACACACAACATGCAGTCAGCTGTGAAAGTTCACTGGCTGATCAGTCAACTGTGCAGGTTCACTGCCCCACATTTTTCACCTTCCTTGTGGTACCTACTGTCCCTCTTCTTCCATTTTAAAGTACCATTGCTTTGATTTTTGTTTCAATGTTCCAAAACAATGCAAAATTTATTCTTAGACATATGCAAACGTGAATAAATTTGGAACAACCCTTGATAAAATCTCTGTGCATGTGGTCTTTTAGTAGTTATCTCACACTGCTTGAACTAGTTTGTCTGATTTTTCCTTCTCCATACATTCTTTTGTCAAGAATTTGCGCAGCTGGCCTATTAAAAGTCATTGCAGCAATTCAACTGGCCAGAGCTGCCTTCATAAGTATATACTGGATGATTCTATTTTTATTATTAACAGTCCTTTTCAGTTATCAAGATATGGAGGTCAAACCATCCAGACTAATTAAAATATTTTGAAGGTATCAAATAGAAATGTTGTCAATGTAACATTAACAAGCTCCAAATACTGATTTGAATATATTCAATTGTTTGGCTTTGTAATTTGGACTTTATTTTAATTTCCAACTGGTGATTTTTGAGAATTGCTTTTCATTATTTTTCACAATAAAACAAACAAAAGTAAAATCACATACTTAGAATGATGGCAGAGATTAAAACAAGGCGTTCAACAACTTCTGAGCATGAACACTCCCCATTTGGGTTATATACCTGTGTGCGCGTGTGCGCATGTACACACACATACACACACACACTCTCTTGTTCTCAGCAAAGCCCATCTATTTTCAAATAATTGCACTTGCCTTTAGTCCTTGCTTTGTGTCTCGCCCACATCGTCTATTTCACTGCCTCTTCTCCTCCTTTGTTGACAGCATTAAAAACATCATTTTCCAGCCACTATTCAGTTCCAAAGGAGTGTCATATTGGACTTGAAGCATTAACTTTGTTTCTCCAATAGAACTGCAGATTTTCTCCAGTACTTTGCTTTTTCTTTCAGATCTCCAGCATCCATAGTTTTTGCTTTGGTATTATTGAAGTATTTTATTCCATTTGAGAAATGCACTTTTTAAACAGAAACAGCTTAGGAGAATGGGCTCTCATACGTAGCATGTGTCACTTTGCTTCAGTAAGACTTCAAAAACTGCAATTACATTATTAACACACATTCAGCTGTACATCCACTCACTGCAATGGTCAGAAGATTTAACTGGTATTTTGAATGCAAGTGAGAGGTTTGGTGGATTATCCTAAGCTTTACAACAGACGCATTTTTTGACAGGTGTCAGTGATGATCTTCAATTTGTTTGGTATTAATTGTGCAATTGATGTAAACGGTGAGGATACAGCAGTGTGTCTCCAAATGAACCAAGTCGTACCAAAGCAGCTTGGAAATGTTAATATTCGGCAGTACCTTAGCAACCGTAGCATGGGTATGTATCTAATTTTCTTTCCGATTTTAAATGTTAAACATAATTTGTGTTCCTGTTCCAGGAAATGTTACTGAATTAAACGTCTAATAATTGAAAATGCTTCTAAGTATTGAAATAATAATCTACAGAAAAAGTGCAACGGGTCAGTGAATTTGGATGAAGTTTGATTATTTTTATTTGGCATATTCATATTCATTATCTTGAATGCTATAATAATTTATCTTAAATGTGTCCCATAGTAGATTGATAAACTAGATTGTTCCTGTATAATTAAGCCCTTATTCAATAAAAATAGAAAGTTGTGGAAATACTTGGCAGTTCTGGAGAAGAGTCCTATTTGGCTTGAAACGTGACTCTATTTCTTTCCTCACAGGTGCTGCCAGAAATGTTCAGCATTTCTGGCACTTTCAGTCTTTGTTTCAGATTTTCTAACTAAGGTAATTTGAAAAATTATTTGCAAGGGCATTGTAAATAGGGTAAGGTACTAATTAGACCTCTAGGACATAGCACTCACCAAGAGAAATGAAAGTATTCGTGGTAGTCTCAAAGATCTTACAGGAAGAAATATAAAGTCTTATATCATGCTTTTCATTGATACCTAAGATGGATAGATTGGTGTTTATTGATCAGCATAGATACGGTGAGCCAAAGGGCCTCTTTCTACGCTGGATGACTAATGTCTCTAACATATCGAAGTGCTTTACAGTCAATGTAGTACTTTTAAAGTGTAATCATTGGTGTAATGTAGAAAAACATTAAACATGTTTGTGATTTTCAACGTCAATTCCTTGTTGATCTGAATCCACAGCACAAAGTTTGGCTCCAGTTGACAATTTCACTTAGAGAAGCCACAGCAATAGTTGGTATACCAAGTACTTTACTGCAATTGAGAGTTAGGAATATCAGCATAGCAAGGGGAACTTCATCTATTGTGTACTGTATTTTATCTGGAAATAAAGGCAACTTTCCCCAGAAATGTAAAGTGTCGTAGAATTACTTGGACCCGTATCGGTACTGTAAATTTATTCAGCTCAACAGGGTCAGTGCCAGTATCCGTGTTCCGGTCATCTCAACAAACCAACCTATCCTTGAATTCCTTTTTCCACCTCATGTACTCATCTGGCAATTCCCTGATTAAATTTATGGTATTTACTAACTGCCCAAATGTGGTAAATTGCTTATTGTAACCACATTGGAGTGAAGTGCATTCCTGAATCTTTCTGGCTTTGAGTTAGAGCACACATCCACTCAGAATTATGAATTTAAATTCCTTTTGTGAGTTTTATTTCACCTACTGAAAGCTATTTATTAGAGCTCAAGTTAGAATTCAAGAATGAAACAATAAAATTGTTCTTCTTTTGTAATGTTTTCAAAAATTGACTGCTGGCACCTCTACCCATTACTTTTACAGTACCCTTGTATATATGAGCTGAAGAGGTGCCAGTAAGTGAAGGGTTTGATGATAATAACATTAACCTGTCAATCTCCATTTTGACAATTAAATTTTTGGGTAGGCAAAGCAGACAGATTGAGACTTTTAACATCAGTCATTGGCAAAGCTGAGGGCAATATAGGCAAAGACTTGAATCTCAAATCTTTGTCAGATACAACCTCACGCTGAGGCATACAGAGCCAAAATCAGGATAAACTATTTACAAGGTGGTCATAAGTCTCCAGCATTACTTGTCACCTGATAGGAGGACTTTGTTTTTGAGGTAACTAGTCTTGCCTGTTTGAAGTTAAAATTGGATAATAGTGCAAGAACCACAGTGAAGAAGACTTTCAATCTAAATGTTAGACTGTAGCTTTCATAATTTAACCTTTGCCACATGAGGGTTTTCCATGGTTATGTGGAAAAAAAGTTCTTCCATCGGATCAGAATGTTGTTGGCAAGGCCAGCATTTGTTGCCTAACTCTAGTTGCCCTTGAATTGAGTGGTTTATTTTGTCATTTCAGGGATCAGTTAGAAGTTGACTGCATTTCCTTGGGTCTGGACTGTCCGTTGGTCTTAATCTTCTATTTTGAGACAGCTGAAGTCTGAATTAATTGGTTAATAAAGTGACCTAATAATTGACCCACTTCTGAAGAAGTGTCCAGACCTGAAACGTCAGCTTTCCTGCTCCTCTGATGCTGCACTGCTTGCTGTGCTCATCCAGCTCTACACCTTGTTACCTAATAATAAAGATGTGGTGCTATTTTTAAAGTACAAACCAATAAAATTAAAGGAACAGAACAACATAGTTGTTTTGGTAATGTCTGTTGAGCAGATTACTCAAATACAAAACACTATCACGTTATAAAGATGTAATTGTGGTCTTAGTTCTTTCAATGGACATGAAAATCTCAAAAGTGGAATCATTTTTATTTTTTATTTTTTATTTTCAGTTGTCTTTTTCTCAAGTACATTGATGCATTGAATATTTACATTTGTACATTTCACTCCTCTTTAGATGTTCCCGGTTTTCAAACTGTATCTCAGTTTTGCCTCTGTCATTAACGATTTTCTAAGTCATAAAGGTGAATAAGCAACCTGTTAGTGTGTATTCTCTCTTACTCAGATAAATAATTAATAAGTGGACATAGATAATCAAGAATAATTTATCTTCTAGATTTCTTTAATAGCTTTCACGTCCTTATATTCCAACAGGATCTTGATGTTGATTTACTGTCCTCCTCTGTCAGCTTGAAAAAACTCTAGAATTTAATTCATGTGGTACTGAAATGTGTCCAAGCCTCTTATTGAAATAATAACTTTAGCCCTTCACTGCACCATTAAGAAATAAACTGAAACTAATTAGAGTTTGAATGTTCTCTGATCCCTTTTATTCAGTTCTCATATCTTTTAAAGACTTATTAGATTCATAACCTTTCCTGAGAGCTGTAGCTTTTTATCTTTTGTACATTTTCCAGGCTGCCACTGATCTTAACAGTGCTCTTCTCCTTCAACCTTTTATTGCATTGAAATCTCTTAAGACAGAATTTAGGACTAAATAAGCCTAGGGAAAATGGCAAAAGAAAATTCATAAGTTAAGGAGGGGGACAAAACCACACGTTTTCTAAAAAAGAATCATCAAGAATGAAGAAATGGAAAAGGAGTAGTTAAAGTATAAATGCAAAGCAATTGAGAAGAAAGGTGAAAGGAGTGAAAACAACATTGAATTTTTTTAGACAGAAGCAACTAACATGATCATTACTGTTAAAGCAAAATGAATGCAACAGCCTGATGGAAGGAATAAGGTAAATTGTTAAACATTATGACATTTCAATTTTCTACTGAAAGGCCCTAGTCCCAAGGGACATAATGCACATTTTCATCCAGAAATAATATTCTGCTCTATCTGATAAGCTTTGATTTTTCAGAGGTGTTTCATTTTCTGGTTTGTATATATTGGCAAATAAAAGCAACATTGTTGTGGATGGAGTTAACTTAGAAAATCATTAAGTTGCTTGTTACCATGATTACACAGCAGTTCTTAACAGGAAAATAAACCAACTTGTGCTCAGTGTAAGTCTACTTACAAATGATTAACTGTTGCTGTATTCAGCTTTCCTTCTTTAATCCTTCAAAAATAAACATCCCCTGCAACTATTTGGGTGATAAAGATGGAATGTTTTCTGCTTTCAAACAATAGCGGCCTTGTTTAATCCACAATGATGGACCTTCGTGAAGTTCTGGTACCATTTAACTTGTATCATGTGATGTTTAGAAGTCTTTTTCAATATATATCATAACACAATTGCATTTTTTTTGTTTCAGTTGTGATTAGATAGATTTGCTTGATTTCAGAACTTGATTCTGGAATCTCAGAACCTGTTTGTATAACTAGTCCAAGACAGAAGGAATTGGACTGTTTTTTTTTCCCCCTTTTTCATTTGTGGGATGTTGGCATCGCTGGCTGGCCAGCATTTCTTGCTCATCCCTTGTTGCCCTTGAGAACGTAGTGGTAAGCTGTCTTCTTGAACCACTGCAGTCGTGCTGTGGGTTGACCCACAATGCTATTAGGGAGGGAATTCCAGGATTTTGAGCCAGTGACAGTGAAGGAATGGAGATATATTTCCAAGTCAGGATGGTGAGTGACTTGGAGGTGGTGGTGTTCCCATATGTCTGATGCCCTTGTCCTTCTAGACGGAAGTGGTCATGGGTTTGAAAGGTGCTGTCTGAGGATTTTGGTGAATTTCTGCAGTGCATCTTGTAGATAGTATACACTGCAGCTACTGTCTGGAATCCAGATAAGTTCTACATTTATTGTGGTGGTAATTCTTAAACACATAGTCTAGGAACAAACAATCATTCTTTTTGCACAGATGGGACATCAGCTCTAGACAAGGAGAAATGTGCAAATTGGTGCAGTAATATCAAATTGCTTTGTGGGATGCAACAAATCTGTGTTACCTTTCTAGCGCATCAACTGTCTCCTTTATTTGAATGTATTGAATTGCATAAAATTGTTGTGTTTTATTTGCTTGTTATTGATAGCAAAATCTGTCCCATGATTTTTCCTGAGCTAAATTCTACAATTCCGTGAAATAATTGGATGTCGGCAATGAAAAAATTGTATTGTCGAATTCTTCTTTTGATTTCCACCTCCATTCCTCTCTTACATTGAAACCTTCCAATGTAAGATATGTTTGAAAGTGTCCTTTGAACCAGCATTTGAACAAATTTCCCTTCTGTTGTTTTTCATCCATCCGATCAGCCTGATGGTGCTTCCACTCGTTTGAAAAAAATGCGGCACTATATAATTATCTTCCTGTTATTGGCAAACATCAAGCAGTACGTTTTCTAATGATAGAGTACTAAACTGCAGAAGATAACACCCAGTGAATTGACTTGTGGAGGTGCAAATGTCAGTAGTACAGTGAAAGCTGAATCTGCAGACGTCAGTTTGGAAACCATGACATGCTATTGTTGTGATTCTTATTTAAACAAGATGGCAGTACTGACCATGCAATCAAATTCCCCTTTCTAGAAATGTGCACCAGATAAAACATTCTGTGCCAAGAACCAAGCTAAATTTGATGCTAAGTGATCAAACAGTTGGTGTCAATCCTTGTTGCTGCACACATGTCCGAGAAGGATGGTTTATTGTTCACCATGTTAGAAAAATCAAGGTGCCCAAACCACTTCAACCATTTGTCAGTTAGCCACCAAACCAAAAGTCTGGAATGACATCAATGACTTTTAATTTATTGGTTCAGCTATTCACTACAGATAGTTCCAGAAACACAAGATCTGATTTCTTGTGGATAAGTGCTCAACCCGTCCTAATGTCTAAGAACTGAAAGCTGTACAGTTGGTTTTTCTCACCAAAATCAACTTCAGTTACTGAGTCAACAGACCAAGTATAATTACAGATTTAAAATACTTCTACTGCAAGATAATTGCCTGCAAGAAAATGGCTTGTCTGAAATTCAGTGAAAACTTCCATGTTGACTTGTTTCAAAAAATGAATATCCTGAAGCCTGTGAGATGGTAAAGCAGGAAACAATTCAGAATTGCTTCATGTGTGCAATTTACTTGAAACTGATGATGATCCCGTGAATGGATTGTCACTGTGTGATATCCCATAAGACAATGTCAATGCAACAGTCTTCCCACTATTAGGATTAGAAAAGAAAAACATTTTTGACCACTGCAACCATTGCTGAATGTTAACATTGAAGTTTGTGTCATGCGATGAACAATGATGTCATTGAGGCAGCTGAGGAAGATGAGGCGCAGAAAGAAGCAGAATGTCTGTATGCCATCATTGTTGAAGCATTCGATAAGTAAGACTTACATGGCTATTTTCAACAAATAACAAATATTAATGGCAAGCATTTGAGTTTACGGGACCAGCTATCCAATCTTGTAGAGAAGGAACAAATGTCAAGAACAAATCAACTGCCATTTAAAAACTATTTCAAATTAACGATAATTACCATGATTACCACCATTTGAGATTACGTATTACATTCTATTACTTGTCTTTTGATTTTAAAATGTTACTGTGCACACAATTGGTGTCGTTGATTATGAGCTATTCTATAAATGAAAATGAATTTTAGATTTTGCCATTCTCATTTTTGTGTTCTTATAGTGAATTGATTAGTAAAAGTCAATAATATGACAGATCAGTCAACCTAAGGTACATTTTAATGTGTTGCCTATTCAAGTTTTATGTATTGTGTATGCGCCATATGATCCACTACCATCTTGGATTGCTAATATCAACAACCTGTAATGTGGATCAAGTTTACAGGCTCTGTTACAACACGGAGACAGACAGCTGAACCAAATCAGCCTCGCTACCTCTGTGTTCACAATACAGTCAATCTAAAACCTTCAAAGACCCTCAAAGTTGACCTCAATGATACCTAATTGGATTTTTTTAAGAACCAATCCCAGACTTTCTGAATAATCATTTCCAGAAGATGCTTTGTAGCTTAAATAAAAGGCTCAGCAAGTTATTAATAGTGCAATAATTTGAACAAAATTACACAAAGTATCTAATTGGTCTATGCTTTCAACCAAAAATCTTTGTTTTCAACTCCTTTCACACAAAAGGCAATCAAACACAGTTAAGGGATAGATAAGTAATTTGCCCAATTTTGTTATTTTCTTTTTAAGTGGTTTTCATGATACATTGTTCCACAGGTGGATGTTGGTTTCTTGATGGATTTTCTGAGGATGTTGATTAGTTAACTCAGATAAAGGACAGTAATATTTCAAATTTGGTTCTTTCTTTTCTGAGCTTCCAAGTATTGGTAATGGGAGGTTAGGCAGGGAACTTTCAAAACTTCATGCTAAAGCAGCAACAATGAGATTCATTCTCACAGAAAACACAAACCAAAACCCAATCCAAGCTTTTACTACACCCTGACAGACTAACCATCTCCTCCATGAGATCCCAGTTACCATTCAATATCTGTCATCTGCTTGAGCAGAAAGTCTGCTAGATGTCTTGGATGTGCTGGAAAAATTTCCCAGGTACTGACTTCATTAATAGTCAACTTCTGCTGTTTAAACATAATTCCCATCCCTGGTGATGAAGCTTCTGCAGAACCATTTGATCAGGAACCAACCTTCAATTAGCTCCTAGGCCATTCCTCACGAATAAACACAAGTTTGTTTGCGAGTTTTGAGAAGATTTGTAGCTCAGGTTGAGGTTCTGGATGTGAGTTTGCTCGCTGAGCTGGAAGGTTAGTTTTCAGACGTTTCGTCACCATTCTACATAACATCATCAGTGAGCCTCCGACGAAGCTTCGTCGGAGGCTCACTGATGATGTGTCGGAGGCTCACTGATGATGTTACCTAGAATGGTGACGAAACATCTGAAAACTAACCTTCCAGCTCAGCGAGCAAACTCACATCCAGAACAAGTTTGTTTGGTCTGTTTTCCTTTTTAACACAAGCAGTTACCCACAGTCCAAAAGTCCTCTTTAGCTCCCAATTCACTGCTCCAAACAAAAACTGATAAAAGTGTGCAAAATCAATAAGGCTCAAAAAGGATTCATAATTGTTGACTAAATCAGGTAGTACCCTGTACTGAGATCAGTTATTGATAAATTATATTGATGCAAAACCTTTTAATAGGAAACTGAAAAAACACTCAATGTTTGCTTAATTTTCTACCAATATAATGCCATAAAAAAAGTATGGAATAGTGCATCTAGTATTTTTGCACGTAGAAATTTCAAGCTTATAATGACAGGACTATTTAATCTACGTGTATAAGTACTTTGTATTGAAGACCAGAGGAAGGCAACTGTCGATTCTAGTTAGACTGGCCAAGACTAGCTTTGAATCTGGAGAATGACTTGACTAATCTGTACATGGACAGGATTATTCAAATTTGCAGATATCTAACTTTTTCAGAAAATTGTTTTTTTTTTATTTTAACTATTAGTTACATTCATTCTCATTATATACCAAATTCCTTTCTTTGACCAAAAGATTTGAAAGCTGATCTATGCTTAGAAAGGTTGACATACTTTTAAGCTATCTGTCAGGAGCCAGCTATCAGTAACCAGAGTGTTGTCTTTATGGAAAAGAACCTTTGATGTTCCCTGTTTCTCCCAATTGTAGGTAACTGAGACCAGAAATTTAGTTAACTGGGGAGTAATGACTTACATCTCAATCAGAATACCTTTATTGGGATCAGTTTTTTTAAAAAACTTATTTCCTTTATACGTGCAGCAGGGGGCACTAACTGCACATTGAAATTTCAATTCTGAGTATATATGACATGATATAGTTAACTTTCCATATAATGTGAAATACTTTGGATTATTGGTGAAGGAACATGCATATGCTTCAAACATTTGGCATTTTTAAGTACAAAGCAAAGATATTTAAAGCAATATTTTTTGATAGCAGTGTGAAAACTGGAATATGTTTTAGCAAAAAGATACAAAACGCTTGGGTTGTGCTCTGATTTTATAAATGACAAGATTTGTTACTCATGAATTATGTTGATGTGGAACTTTTCAGGAGGGAACGACTAATTATTTAATATTCAAATGGTTACTCAGTTCTTTACCCTATGTTGTTATTAAAGTTCAAAAATATTACTTATACATTTTACCCTGTTGTGCAACTTCTGAGAAATCCGATTTAATTAGATACTCGCAACTGTACTGGAATACTGTTTTATGGTGTTGTTGCTCAATAGTTCCTAAAGGTTTGGCTGTTTCTGGTCATAGTTGTTCAAACTAAATTCTTTCAGGTCATTTTAATTTCAGGCAATCAACACACTACTATATTTGATTCATGCTTTGCAGTTAAGCGAGGGGGTAAATCAAAAAATTAAGTAACTATACTGTAAAATTCAGCCCACAAATAATATTTCCATTAAGAAATACGTGATCTTAAACCTGACATTAAAAAAAATGAACAGTTCAAGAGATAATTGTTTCCGTTGAAGTGCTTTGTTGGGCAGTAAAATGTACTTATGTTAATTAACCATTTTTCTTTTGTGGTCAGATCGACACCAATCCTCTGTGACGCAGGAGCACAGGAAAGAATTGCCTGAAGTGAGTCTACGACTAGAGAGTGGGCCGAGTGCCGCTGTCCATTCATCACTTGCAGTCAAGAATGGTTTCTTGGAATGCTTGATTAAGAACTTCAGTTCAGAATTCCTGATGTCTTCCCTCACAAATCTAGGGGCATTTCTAGAAGATGAAGCACCTGCCGACATAATCCCTATGAAGATTGAAATAACTGATACACAGATTAATCTGAAGGTAAGATGGATTTTATTTTCAGAAAAATAATTTTCCCCACAAAATAGTGGAACATCTAATTGTCACTAAGGGACATATTTTATTACCGGGGAAGATTCAGAGTCCACTCCATTTCTTTGCCAGCAATCTGTTGATTACAGTCCAGTATTTTGACAGATCTGTGAAAAATGGGAAGTATACTGGGGTGATCCTCGCAAGATTAGCACAGACTGATCCCATGCTACCGAGGTAGTAGGATAGGAGGAAAATCGTGGTGGATACTGACTGACATCCTCAGTATTCCAGCATCTTCTGACTTTATTACACCACCTACAGTATTTCTTTTTTAATTTTAATATATGGTAATTGCATTCTAGTGTCAAACCCAATGGCTTTTATTTGCTGGGTTTAGAAAATTGGCAGGCTGTTTCACTCTGCAAGAAATCACTGCAAAGCCAAATCTTACACTCTGTCACTCATACAATATATGCCCACCTTCAGAAGTTGTACAATAGAAATGAGGAACAAGACCCTGATTGAGATCAGTGAGTAAGGCACAAACCAAAGGTTAAAGCTGAGCTATACTTGGTTTATTTAGTTTAGAGTTGGTGACAACATTAAACTGTCTGGAGGACTCAGCCTCGTGCTCTTTTTTCTACCACAGTAAGAAAACAATTTGGGATCAATTCAAGTTTCTGTTCAGTTGAAATACTGATAATAAATGGTATATTTGGGAGACTATAATGCAAAATATAGTACAGATTTCTGATGCCATAACTGATACTAATTACCTTTTCCCACAACCTTGAATCTAGAGTGATACTATATGAACAACTGCACCTCCTAGTCGCAAACCATTTCAACTCCCCCTCCTGTTCCTCAGACGACATGTCCATCCTGGGCCTCCTTCAGTGCCACAACGATGCTACCCCAAGGTTGCAGGAACAGCAACTCATATTCCGCCTGGGAACCCTACAGCCCAATGGTATCAATGTGGACTTCCCAAGCTTCAAAATCTCCCCTCACCCCACTGTATCCCAAAATCAGCCCAGCTTGTCCCTGCCTCCCTAACCTGTCCTTCCTCCCACCCCAAGCCCCACCCCCATCTCCTACCCACTAACCTCATCCTGCCTCCTTGACGTGTCCATCCTCCCTGGACTGACCTATCTCATCCCAGCCTCCCCAACTACACACCTTTTACTGGCTCCAACCCCACCTCTCTGACCTGTCTGTCTCCTCTCTACCTATCTTCTCCTCTATCCATCTTCTATCCACCTCCCCCTCTCCCTATTTATTTCAGAACACCTTTCCGCTCCCCCATTTCTGAAGAAGGGTCTAGGCCCGAAACGTCAGCCTTCCTGCTCCTCTGATGCTGCTTGGCCTGCTTTGTTCATCCAGCTCAACACCTTGTTATTCTTAAATAGGGGATGTATCTGATTATACTATGCATGCTTCTGAGCTACGAACAAATAACATAATCTAAAGCAAATTTAAGCCCTCCAACCAGCAATGGAAATGTGTTTAGCTGTGCACTTTGACATCCTGCTTGTGTTGATCTATCTCCTCTTTTGTGAGGAGCCATGGAGATGCCAAGCGGGCTACCTGCCCTTGGATCTATTTCAGAGCTGTGGCTAATTAATCATCCTGTCTCCACCATTATTGTACCAACATCTGGGGAGGTCTACATAATGTCATTATCTAAACAGAAACTGAATAGTGTCAGGCGAGTGTCGTCCTGTTTTGGAGGACCCCTGGGCTCAAACACTGCCCCTTTACTAGAGCTTGCCAGCCAAGGTATTTCAATATCTAGGCTTTACCTGATATCTGACCTTCATTAGCATCTATTCTTCAGAGATTCCTCGTTGACCCAGCAGTGGCCATTGTTTGATCCTAGCCATCAGGTATTTAAGGCAATGCTCCTGAGGGGGGGGGCGTGGAAGCCCCATTTCCAGCCTGTTGGGACTTCGAATGTGAAATCACTGCGGAGGCTGTTGGTGGGGCTGGAAATGCCACCATCCAAAAAATCCTGCCCTACATTGCCGCATGACCAAAAACTACGGCAGAGTAATATATATATATAGTATTTTCTTGTCTTGACTATCCAGTTTTGTATGTAAATATCCTTATTAACATAATCTAAAGAATATCATAATTTTTTGTGTACATGATTTCTTTGCTATGTAGGAGGGTGTTTTAGGGATTATTACTTTCTATTTAGTGCTAAATTTGCATGATACTTTCAGATGGTGAACAAAATTTGGCTTGATAAGTCTAACTATAGTAAATCATCATTGTGGCAGTATGCCCTAAACTTTTCTCTTGATTAGCAAAATATGATCCGCAATAGACTTGCAGCTTGCAGCTCTTGCATAACATTTACATAATCACTACAAAGGCTATCAATTGTTGAAATGTTTGTGCAAAGTAATTTTTACATTAAATATTTGCAACTTTCATGGTAAATGCATATAATATTACTTCATGTAATTCGATTCAAAGGATGACAGTCCACGCCATGACCCATCAGCCCATGAACCACTGCCTATTGAAGTATTTATTGATAACTTGATCGTGCGCAGAAGTGATGATGGAACATTTTGCATTGGAGGTGAGAACTACTTTGTTTCATGCTGCATAGAAGATTAAAGGGATGACTGGAAAGATAGCTTTGTGTTTGGTCATGGAAATATGCTTTAGTTCTTGTTGTTAAAGAAGGATGCATCTTCAGCTTGGATAAGCTCCCTGCAACGGTGTTTTAAGGTGATGAATTTTTAATTGAGTGAGTGTTATACGATTAATTGTATTTGATAACTTTTCAAATAATTTGCTGCCTCTAATTAGAACAGTTGCAGTATGTGGTTGGATTGTCAGGCTGACATGGCAATTTATATTCGGAACAAAAACAAAGTTGCTGGAAAAGCTCAGCGGGTCTGGCAGCGTCTGTGGAGGAGAAAACAGTTAGCATTTCGGGTCCAGTGATCCTTCCTCAGAACTGGCAATTTATATTAGTTTGGTAAATCTGTTTCCGAAAACACACAACTGTATGTTCAGGTGCACAATAAAACATCTCATAGTTTCTAAGGAATCAACACATCCATGTTTTGATCATTTGTAAAGCCTCCATTGCAAGTACATAATTTCATGCGTCTCTATGAAAAAATTACTTTATTCTCTATTACTTATAGCAAGTGAAATATCTTGTGTTTAAAGGCTTAAACTTGGCTCCTGTTTTTATTTTCTGTTGTATGGCATTGACAAGGGAGGCATTTCCTGAGGCCATATGAAGAAAGTTTTCAGAGGCCCCCTCAGGCCTCTGAACTATAATCTTTTTATAACCTTCATTCTGAAATTGTTGTTCCAAACGCTTAGTCTTCTTTTCATTGTTTAAAGGTGAATTAAATTAGAGTATGAAGTCCTTTTCTTACAGATTTTGAGCTCATCCAATATATCCAGTATCTGAAAATAATTTTAATTTCACATTGTTTGGAGTGAGGACATTGTAGTGTTTTGAAACCAACAAGTTCAGTGGCTTTTGTGGCACACTGGCCACTAATGCTGAGTGACTTCAAGAATCAGGCCATATTTGTAATGGTCCAACCACTGGTTGATTGCACTTCAAGCCTACTCTAGATTCTAATAAATTTATTGCCTTGAGTGTTTTCCACCATGTTTTCTGTGGGCACAGGGAAGAGTGATATATGATTCAGATCATAATGGTCTAGTGCAGCATCCAACATCTGGTCTGAGTTAACAAAAGGTATTGTTATTTCATGCTGGAACTGTTGGCCGAATTTAGCAGAGCGATGAGATGAATTTCTTTGTCAGGCCCCACTGTGAACTGAGCTTCAGTTGCAATTCAGTTTCTCATAAGGGTAGATGTGCTATGTTGAGACCATCACTATTTACTTGTACTTTTTTCTAATTTGGTTTGAATCTGAGAGTTGCACTTTAAATTTGAACTTTGAATAGCAGTTTGTTTTGAGAAAGAGAGCGAACAAAAGACTGATGTTTGCTGCTGGGAGCTGGCATAGAAACATAATGCCAGTTAATTCCTGCTTTAAAAATACTGTAGACAACTTGGTACCAAGGTGTTGTTTTGCTCAGGGATTGGCAGCTGGTTGGCTATTAAATTAGTCAACTAAGGAGTAACGATGCTGACCAGCCAACCATAGCAAATGCTAAAAAAGAGAAGAGGGCAAAAAGGATGAGCTGGCTCAGTCTAGGTTTTTGGGGAGGAAACAATGTTGTTTTAGAAGTTTTTATTTCATTTTGCTCTCTCAAGTTATTCTCCAACTACTGACTTATTGAAAGTTCTGAGATAAAAACCTCTGTCTCTAAGAAGCAGTAAAAAGACTCTAAAGGTATGCAGAAGCTGATTACATTGACTAGTGAATTTCAAATTCAAGTATGATATACACCTCTACATGTTTGTAATATAACCCATTATCAAAGGGTTTCATGAAGGCCTGGCATTTGCTGTTGAAGCTATCGAATTGGAAAATTACGACTTTTTAAAAATTTATCCCTTTGTCTGAGTAGAGGTTTATATTTGAAGGTGAAATTGTTGTGAAGGGGGTTGACACCCTCTCTGTGAACTAAAACCGAAACACCCAAAGAGGAGTGAGTGCCTTGACCTATTTCTGTAAATGGAGTGTGAAAAGAGGTGTAACCTGCCTTTCAGGAACTTCTAGTGGTTAAATAGAATAAATCCCTGACACTCAATATACAATAAACAAGTAACAATTTATCTATCTAACTCTAACAGTGAACAAATTAACTAAACTATCGACAATCCGAATAAACCCCCTCTAACTACTAATTATTCCAGAATAAAACAAAATTCTAATAGTATGCTGTTCTAATAAATACCATTCTCACTTGTATAAAACATTTTTAAAAAGTAGCATTTAGTCACTCGAATTGACAGCCAGATTACTTTTCTTCTGGAATGCTCGGTGCCTTTTCCATTGAATGTTCTGTCAGGAATTCCTCCTCTGTTGATTCTTCTCTTAGGAATATTAACTTGTTGTGCCATTGATACCTTTGATATTTAGATGGTGCTTTCTCTGAGACTTTGAGGAGCATGAAAGAGCCAGCAATTCTCTCTTGAGAGATGAGAGCTGTTAACTCTGGCAGATGACAGTTAGTTCTCCTGTCTTTGTTCAACTTTCCTCTTTGATATCCCTGATGGCATATCAATTTCTTACAGTCTGATTGGTTCCTAGGTTGTCAAAACAGTCAGATTCAAAACTGATAGGTTTTTGGTGTCTGAGTGCCTGGTTAAATTGAAAACTTATTGTGTTGGTAAAAATGCTGCTTTCCCTGCTTACGGTATGGCCTTTCAATATGAATGCTTGGACATGGGTGTTCTTTGTCCTTGCAAACTTTCAAGCTGCTCACCAACATCTCCAAGCATAGAAAAAGCACAATCTTCTAAAGGCACCATGTAATGCTTCCCCCCCAGCATTTTACAAACACCAATATTTTACCAACATCAAATTATATCATCCTGCCTCCCAATCCACAAATACTCTACCAAATTGCACAACAAAGCACAAACAGTAATTGCTGAAAAATCTGAATAGGTCAGACAGCTTTTGTGGAGAGAAATCTGCAGTTTGTTTGGCTTTTATATTCAAAGACAGTTTGGCTTGGATTATAAATATTAATAGATCCTGATGAAATTGCCTTATGGTTTATCTGTTTTGCTGAAGTTACATTTTTAAACAAAAATTAAAAATTTATTAAGTTACAAATTTGGTGTCCAAAGTCTGTTACTTCTGAACAAAATCAGAAATTGTTGGGAAAACTCAACCCTTGCAACTTCAGTGGAGAGAAAGCAGAGTTAAAGTTTCAGCGTTAGTGACTCTTCTTCAGTTGTTATGCTGCCGCCAAACTTGCTGAGTTTTCCCAGTAATTTCTGTTTTTGTTTCTGACTTCCAGCATCAGCAGTTCTTTGGTTTTCTGTTCTCTGTAAAATCCTGTAAGGAACAATTGAGCAATTTTGAGTGTCATCAAATCTTTTAGCTTCATTGTTACAAATCTGGCGATAGTGAGACCGCTTTGGTATGGATTGCTCTTCTTGTGTTGAAACATATACAAAATGGCTCATAAATCAGAAAGTTTTAATATTTGTATCAAATTGGTGTGGGAAATTAAATAACTCATTGTGGTTGTCATTGTGCACTTCTGACATGAAGGTTTAAGGCACTTAAGATGTTTTCTAACCTGTCTGTTCAGGCTTGTTATTACACATCTCTGGAGCAGGTGGGACTTCAACCTGGACAAAGTGGCTGAGATGTCACCACATTATCACTGTGCTACCAAAGCTAGCCATTAAGGCATTTAAGCATTTTCTAATCAACCTGTTCAGAGATGTGGTCACGCACTTGTGGAGCAGGTGAACTTTGAACTTTGGTCTCCTGGACCAGAGGAATGGACACCACCACCATGTCACAAATCATTGTCTAGATACTTTCTAATCAACCTGATCAGAGATCTGTCGCAGATTGAACCAGGACATCTTAGTTCAGAGCTAGGTACATAACCACAGTACCACACAACTCTTGTTAAGGGACAAAATAAAGGGGCCATAGCCGTGTAGCCATGAAGCCACAACAACTACTTTAACTGGGCTTTTGAGACTCATGTTGAATATTTTCTGTGCTTTCAAAACATTTCTTAGTGTCTTTGAATGAAAAATAACTCTTGACTTAGTGTTTGCAAGGAAGTTCTTATTAAGGTTGTATGGAAATCACAGACAATGTAAATCTTTGCCTTGGTGTTGCAGCTATTTCACATATAACAAAATATGAAATTCCTTCTTGTGGTGTCTTAGTTCAGATATTGTGAAGAGTTAACAGTGGCCATATTGTTGCAGATTTGGAAAAGACCACCTCTGTCACCCTCGTCCAGATCAATAATCTTAATTTCTTGAAATTGTTCTAGTTGTGGCAATTCACTTTTAAACGCAACTGTTGTTGTAAACGATTAGTCCTATGCTTTTTCTAATATTCTACTTTGACCATGAATGTTCCCAGTTATCTTCAAATGGTCACTTCTGACATGTTGAAATGTTGGCCATTATAAATTTAAACAATTGATTCGACCTTGGAATCATTATTGAAAGAAATTTTCATTGCATGGAATTATTTTGGCAACTTTATTGGTTTGGGCTTGCTCCTGCTGAAGTTCTTGCATTGCTCGTCAACTCAGTGCCTCTTTTATATTCAGGAATTAATGTCTCAGTTTTAGATCAAGAATTAAACATTCTGTAGTACTTTTATTTATTGTATTTCTGTCTTGCACTGCTATCAAGGTTCGTAACATGTTGTAACTGATTTTGTTTTACTACTGATCTAAGATTAATTAACTCAGCTTTTAGCTTATTTACTTTAAACAAATAGATCTCCTAAAAAAAAATTGGCACTGCAATGCAAATAAATTTGACATCAAACCAAGCCATGACAAACTCCTCTCACTTTATCATGATAACCAGTAAACATGAATCAGCTTTACATAAATTGCGAGACTATCTGGCATATTACGGTGACTGAGAAATAATTTCCTTGTTGCAGAAAATTTCTATTGACAACATTTCTTTTGAAATCTTGTTGTGATATTATTTGAGTTGAACCCATCAATTCTAAATCTGTCGTGGTGGTAATCGAGTCTTTAATTTATATTCAGAACATTGTGTTAATTTATATTCTAGGTATGCGTGACAATAAACTTGAATTTAATCTCAAATCCAGTTTAATCGAAATCTTTTGTCTTTTGGTGTTTTTTGAAAATGTTGTGTTTAGCTTGAATTTTAGTCACTGAAAAGTTAGAATTTATATGTTTCAAGGTTAATGATTTGTGTGTATATTTTATATTTTTGATCCTGTCTAATTTATGAATTATTAAAAAAAAGACTTTTCGGCATAGTGATTAAATGCCTGACCTGCTTTCTAATTGATTCTTATTAGCTCCTATTTATATTAAATCTGGATATTATATTATTTACTTGTACTTCTGTCATCTAGGTGTCCAGCTATCTAGTCAGAACTCAGCAAACAGTAAACATACAAAACAAACAGTGTTATCCTGCTTAAAATGTGATGAATCAAAGGAGATCAGATGTGTGTCACAATCCACTCAAACAGATCTAGTGAAGACAAACTTATCTGGACAGTCAAATCATGGAGTCAAGTCAACTGATGGATGTTCAACTGATCGGGAACAGGTAAGAACTATTGAGAATAATGGACTGGATTTTCTGAGGAGCAGTGTTTGCATGCAGATTGCCACTTTGCTCCTCTTTGTTACCAAGTAAAAAAGCTCCACCCTTCTGACAGGAGACTCCAATCAGGCCTCCTTCAGAAATGCAGACCTGTACTTCTGTTCTGACGGATCCATTAATACAGAACAGTCAGGAGAGAGAAAATAATGCCCCTATCTTTCACGGCCATCAGTTGCCATAATCATTTGCCATGTGGTCCAGCATCACAGACAGCAACTTTGACAGTTCTTGTGATGTAATGCAAGTGTGTAGTTAAGGTGCCAGTACATAGGAAGTGATGGAGTGTTTAGGCTCAGCTAGGGGATGTTGGCTCACTTTTGAGGGAGGGGAAGGATCAAGTCCCAAGGTGGGAGTCTCAGGAGGTGAGTAGGATTCTCGGATGCTTGGGAATCACCTGCAGACTGTAAAATTGGACTGTCAGTAGGTGGATATTCAGTTCATTCAAAAATCATCATTGTTCAAAACAAGTAATTATTCATGACAAAGTCATAAACAAACGTTAAAATAAATTAAGAAACCGCACCGAATCATGATCACTTTAGTATGGAAATAATTAGAATATACTATGTCAAACTGCCCTGTACATTTTGTACTAAAAGTATTTAAATCCATGGATAATCTGTTGTTGAGTTATTTAAAATCTCAGTCATTTATACACTTGTGAAATGTGGATGCCAAAATTATGCAGCTCATGTCCTGGGGACCCGAGTTCAAATCCTGCCTTGGCAAATGATTAGAATTTGAATTCAATAAAGTGTTGGGAATAGAGAGTCTAATGACCACAAAACCATTGGTGATTGTTGGAAAGACACATCTGGTTTGCTGATGTCCTTTTTCAGAAGGAAATCTGTCATCCTTCCCTAGACTAGTGTACATGTAACTCCAGACCCACAGCAATGTGGTTGACCCTTAACTACCCTTTGTGCAATTAGAGAAAGGCAATAAAAGCTGGCCTAGCCAAAGACACCCACATCCTGTGACTGAAATAAGAAAGAAAATCCGTACATACTCCATAATACAAATGAAGAGGTATTTGGGATTGTTAGAGCAAAAGCAACTCTCAAAGGGAATATCCAGAAAGGAAAATGCCAGACTTTTGGTCATTTGATCAGAGCTGAAAACCTGTAGAGAGCTCTTCCTTGGAAAATTGAGGGCAGCAGAAAGACAGGCTAACCAAGGAGTACGTGGATGAAGCATGTGGGTGGTTGCAGACGGGCTGCAGTGGATGTGCATGAATGGTGCAAGGTGGAGGAGCTACAGCATACCATGACATCAGATCTCATGGCAGGAGTAGCTCAAACAGAAGCAGCATATAAACTTTTACTAATAATTTCATCAAAGAATTTACTGTCTTAACATGTTTGGCAGACCACATTTTGTATCTCAGGAGGGAAACAAAATTAAAGGGGATTATTCTTGTACTTAAAGAAAAAACTGGGAGAAATTCATCCAGTGGGGAAAGCATCTTAAATCTTTACATAGAGGGATAGTAGATAGTGTTACCCTTCAGCTATTAGATAGCATATGCTGTAGTTCCTGACATGTAGCTGTTTGTTTAAACTGCTGACCAACAGGTTGATTTGGAACTTCTACGAATGAAGATGATTACTGTGTTACAGAGTCATTTCCAATCTTAGCTGCTTCTTTGGTATTAAGTGTCACTAACTTTCACATGCTTAACTGCCTGAAGTGTATTTACATGGCAAAGAAAATTAATAAAAGGAGGGTATTTAGTGGCCTACCAAAAGTGCAGCAGCAATGTATTAATTTTCTGTTTTGCTTCGTAGTTACTTTTGGAAGAAAATGAATGTCTGAAACAGGAGTTGGCCAAAGCTAAGATGGCTCTTGCTGAGGCTCAGATGGAAAAAGACAGATTGATACATCAAATCAAGAGGGTTAACATTGAACTCCAATCATAGCCAAATACTTAGAAGCAGGAGGAGTTCTGTGAATTTGGAAAATGGGTATCACCAGCTGCTATTGGTTTTCAAAATTGCTAATTATGTTGATAACAATATGTTAAACATTGAACAAACTGTAAAGAAAATTGCTTTATCTGTTGCAGACAGATATTTTGTTGAATGTGAAAAATAAACATCAAATCTGTTTGATCCATTTCAAGCAGTAAATAAATATAAAATATGATCGAGCTTGTTAAATTTTGCTCCAGATACTGATGGTGCTGATTTTCACTTGAATCCAGAATGAATTCTGTCAAAAAGGGATTTGAAATATGGTTGAAATAAAATACTGTGGGAAAGAAATTTCTTCCGTACACTTGAGCTGTGTTTTGGTATACCATCAAGAATTTTTTAAAAAGTATCTATTCCAGAGCAAGTCTTTTTTTTAAGAAGTCTGAATTTGCACTGTAATTAACTTTGATCATGTATCTAACAGTTTTTCTGTGTAAAATCTGTGATATAGAATATGTACAGTGTAACATTTTAAGTATGCGTGTGCTTTGTTTAATTATGGCAGACACCATTGTTGCTTGACTTCAGGTTGAGTGCAAGATTCATCTGTAAATTTAAGTATCAATAGGGATGGACTGAAGATAATACAATGCATATCTTAAGCAATCAACCTTTGCACAACATTGCAACATTCTTCCATGAATAATTGTATTAAAGATTGTATTGAAATAAACATCAAAGCACAGAAATGTTCTGGCAGGTACCTCATGCCATTTAGGTGAAGGTGATATCGTGTCTTTTTTAATTTAATATTTCTCTTATTGCCGTGAGTTCACCCATACTATATGCCATTTTCTTTCACTTTTAATATATTGCCCGATTAAGAAATACAGATGAGCATAATCAAGTCATGTGTTCTGTTTTTTTTAAGCTTAGAATCAAACCTGTCTGTGCTTTCATTCTTTTTTCTAATATCCTTTCCTGTTCTTCAGGCACTGATTCATACTGGTGTACTAGTCTACTGTATTGACTTCAGAAATGCAATAAATCAATATGTGGTTCTAACTGGACTGGCCATTTCGTACTATGGCTAGAGGCTGAGAATTCTGTAGCAAGTAACTTAGCTTCTGATTCCCCAAAGTCTGTTCATCATCTACAAGACAAGTCTGTGCTGAAATATTCTCCATTTGTCTGTATGTGTAGCTCCAGCAAGTCAACCAACTGGACACTTTTTTCAGGACAAAACTGCCAGAGTCTCCCTTAAATGTTTAATCCTATTTACATAAAAACATTTACGTGGACTGGCTTTCCAGTTGAGATTTTCCAGCAATTTCTGTTTTTATTTCTGATTTCCAGTGTCCACAGTTATTTTGTTCTATTTTACTGAGGGAGGGACAGGAGTGACAGCTCAATGCTCCAGGGTATTAATGCCATAGAAAGGGAGGCAAGCGAGGAAAACATCACTGTTGTACTTAGAGAGGGTATTCCTGGGGAATTGTCCAATAAGGCTACGTGGGTAGAACTAAGACAAACAGGGGGGTGATCGCCTTGAAGGGATTGTACTGCAGCCCCCCTCCCCAATAGTCGGTGGGAAACTGATGTGCAAATATGTGGGGTGATCTCAGATAGCTGTAAGAATAAAAGGTTTGTAATTGGAGGAGAATTTTAAATTTCCATACATTGACAGGGACTGCCGAAGTGTTAAGGGCTTGGAAGGGGAAAATTTTAAGTGTGTTCATAGTGGCTCAGCAGTTAGCTGTTCAGCCTCTCAATGCCAGTGAGCTGGGTTTAATTCTAATGTCTGGCGACCGTGTGAATTTCTGCTGGGTGCTCCAAGTTTCCTCCCAAGGTCCAAAGATGTGCAAGTTAGGTGGACAGGCCATGCTAATTGCCCATAGTGTTTAGGGGATGTGTAGGTTAGGTGCATTAGCAAAGGGAACGGCAGGGTTACAAGAACAGGTTTGGGTCATGAGTCTGGTTGAGATGGTTGTCAGAGGGCTGGTGTGTCCTCTTTGGGCAAAATGGCTGGTTTGCAAACTCTGGAATCTATCTGAATGTACCTACCAGAGAAGGAGCAAAACTCAACTTTCTCTTTGGAAATAAAGCAGGCAAGTGACTGGAGTGTTAGTGGGTGTGCACTTTGGAACCAGTGATCAAAATTCTATTAGTTCTAAAATAGTTTTGGAGAAGGTTGGTTTTGTATAGAAGTTAAAATTCTAAATTGGAAATCGGCCAGTTTTGATGGTATTAGAACTTTCAAAAATTGATTGGGGAGGCTATTTGCAGGTGAATGGACATCTGGCAAGTGGGAGGCTTTCAAAGATGAGATAGCGAGAGTCTAGGAGGCAGTATGTTCCTGCTGGAGTGAAAGTCAAAGCTGGTAGGAGTAGGGAATATGGGATGACTAGAGATAGTGAGGCTGTGCTCAGGAACAAAGAGGCATATGTCAGGTATAAACACCTGGGATCAAATGAATCCCCTGAGTATAGGGGGAGTAAGGGCATACTTAAGAGGAAAACCAGCAGGCCAAAAAAGGATGAGATAGCTATGACAGATAAGGTTATGGAGAATCCAGTAAGATTCTACAAGTACATTAAGGGCAAAAGAGCAACTAGAGAGAGAGAATAGGGCCCCTTAAAGATCAACAAGGCTACCTCCATGTAGCACCACAGGGGATGAATGATATATTGTATGAGTATTTTACATTGGTATTTACTGTGGAGAAAAGTATGGAAGTTGGGGAAATAAATAGTGATTTATTGAAAACAGTCCACATTACAGAAAAGTAAGTGCTGAAAGTCGTAAAACACATAAAAGGTAGTTAAGTCTAAAGGACATTGTGGGAAGCTAAGGAAGAAGTTGCAGGGTCACTAGTAGAGATATCTGTATCATCCACAGCCATGGGTCAGGTGCATTTATTTAAGAAATGCTACAAGGAAAGCCCCTGCACTATAGACCCATTGAGTCTGACATTTGTAGTGGGTAAGTTGTTGGACGGGATTCTGAGAGACACGATTTACATTTAATTCCCACCACAGTTCAAGAGACTGATCTTCAACCTGAGCTTTAATGCATCTGCCTCTTTCCAGGCTTCTTGGAGAAAATCTGAGCTCAATATTAATCAGTTGTGCATGAATGTATTAACAGGTCGCTGAATCTGTTTTCTAACCAGGGCATGGAATTTTGATAACCAGTCCTGCAACAGATAGACACAATGATGTTGAGGCCTTGTTACTTTGTCAAAAAAGTGAGGAAGAATAAGATTATTCTAACACTATGGGAAAGACTTCTGGGCTAACTTGCACACCGTAAATAAATCACCTGTCGAGGCTACTGTTGATTTTCTGTGAGAGTTACTGCAATAATTTGGGAGATTTCTGTGAAAGTTTGAGATGTGCACTCACGTAATCTGTAAAATAACTAATTAATTAGCACATTTAATGTAATGGATTACAGAGAAAACACATAAGTGGACGTGTTGGATGAGCCTTGACCCTATTAAATGGTGGAGCAGGCTCGAGGGGCCAAACAATCTTCTATGTATTTCTTATAATCTAATGTTTTGGAATCAACTGAGGGACCTCAAGAGAATTATAAAGGATAACACTAAGTCACATAGAGAAATTCTTTTGGTTAGATGATCAAAAGCTTGATGCAAGGTATAATTTTTTGGAAGTTTTAAAGAGGAAAGCAAGGTCAAGATCTGTAGGGAAGGAATATGAAAATTGGGGCTTAGGTTACTGAAGACACAGCAGCTAGTGGTGGAGCAGTGTAATAATTTGTACATGGTCTCTTCGCACTCAGTACTTCCCATCTAATTTCAAAAAGATTAGAGGGTGCCACTTGATAAGGCACAATGTACAGTTCAAACCCCAGGAATGAGTGGATGTGTAACCTTGAAGTAGATGCACCCCTTTGTTTCTACTTACAGATTTTAAAAATCAATTGCATCAGATTTTACTCAGTGTCACTGATCTTCCAGGGTCCACTTTGACCCACCCTGGAGGTTTATCTTGAATCGGTAATGGAGGCAATCCTAGGAAATGGAAGCAAATTTGAATTTCCTATTATGTGCCATCCACAAGTCTTCCCTTTCTGTTGCACAAATATCAAGGCAGGAAATCTACTCTATACAAGATAATTAAAACGGGAATACAAGGAGAAACATTTAACAGAATAAACTGGAATCTGGATTTTACATTATGGAGGCACTCAGAAGGCAACAAAGCAATGTGGAATTTATGCTTATGACAGTTGGACCATACAAAACAGAAGACATGAAAAGATTCCTGGTCCACCAACTTTTCCAGTATGTTGATGATGCCCTTCATGTGAGACAGCTGCTGAATACCCACCCCGTCTAATCCTCTGGAAGAAGAAATAAACAATTTTTAAAAAAATTATTAATGGGAAAATTCTGGAAAAAAAAAAATCCCTTACCAACTCTAGACAATCAAAACTAGACCACATTGAACCCTATTTAAAATACAGGGCATCAAACATTACTTATCTACAAAACATACACTACAGTTCTCAGAGCAGTTCAGTAGTCACAAATTCTGACTAACTCACCAAAGCCTGTGTCATTTCTCCCTGTCAAGTCAGGAGTGTGATAGAATACCTCCGCCTGCCCTGGTTGAATACAGCTGCAACACACTCCAAAAACATAACACTATTCAGGAAAAAAAAAAGTAGTTTGCTTAATCAATTTCCCATTCATCACCTTCAGCATCCACCTCCTACACAAGTGACAGCGGCATGTGCCATCTGCAAGATGCACTGCAGCAACTTCTAAGCCGATGATGTATACCACTTAGAAGAACAAGGACAACAGTCACATAGGAACACTACACCCTACAATCTTTCCTCCAAGCTAAGCACTATCCTGACTTGGAATTATGTTGCTATTTCTTCATTATTATCGCGTTAAAAATATAAAACTTCCTTCCCAACAACACCGTAGGTGTACCCACAGCACACGGATGGCAACTGTTGAAGGAGGTATCTTATAATCTTCTGAAGAGCCATTGTTATCAGGCAGCTAACCAAGAAAACCACTCGAATGGATCAGAAACATCATATATTGAATAAGTGGATACAGTCTGTGCAATGGTTATGAACAGTTAATGTTGGCCCAGGTAGCAATGTTCACATCCCATGAAGGAATAATATACAATCATGTGCATTGTTGTTCTGTTGTTCACTATAAGAATAATATTTGACCCAGAGAAGGGCTCTGACTTCCTTGAAGGTTTGCTCGATTGATACCAGGAATGCTAATTTATAGTAACTTAAGTCTTGAATTAAAGAAGCAAAGTCAAAAAGACAACAGTTGCAACATTTGTGTTTATAGTACTGAATAAGGACACATTTTTATGCAGATTTTCATTTTGAACTAATTAGGACATTTGTATGAGCGCCAATGCAAAGGTGAACAACATTTTAAGGCTGAATGAGAAAAGAGTGCTGATTGGTTGACAAGTGGATTTTAATTGGCATTGCCATGGAGAATCCATGACTTGGAAGATGATGGACAGTTAACAGCCAAACTTGTTTAATTTTAAACCAGGCAGGTTGACTTTGGTCAAGGAGAAAAAAAAACAGAGAATGGCTGCAGTCTATTTTGTTAAGTCGGAACTAGTGCATTGTGTGTACATGTTCATTCTGTCTCCAAGCTCCATGAGCTTGTGCATTGATATATGTAGCTTCCATTACATGAAAGTGCACCACACTACAAGCCCAAATGAAAATCTTAAAATCAGACGAGTTTTAATTCTTATCACCCTCAGGATTACATAGCAAACTATGACCAACCACAGAATTATATTTAGTCTCAAACAGAGTGTTTTGAATCTTGGAAGTGTGGGCTGATTTGAGTTTGGAAACATGGGCCACAACCAAACAGACTGTGCAACATTAGAATAAAAGCCTGAAAGAACTGCGGATGCTATATATCAGGAACAGAAACAAAAGTTGCTGGAAAAGCTAAGCAGTTCTGGCAGCATCTATGAAGAGAAAATTAAGAGTTAACGTTTCAGGTTTGATGATGCTTCCTCAGAATCAGTCTGTTATTCTGTGATTGAATAACATAATATTCCTGAATGGGCTAATAATTATACTGACAACCAATTTATGCTTGTCAGTTCGGCTCTCATTTGTGATGCATTTGAGTGTACTGAAAAGGGCTAGCACAGCAGCCTCACAGTGCCAGGGACCCGGGTTCGATTCCAGCCTTGGGCAACTGTGTGTGGAGTTTGCACATTCTCCCCGTGTCTGCGTGGATTTCCTCCGGGTTCCTCCCACAGTCCAAAGATGTGCAGGCTAGGTGGATCGGTCATGCTAAATTGCCTGTAGTGTCCAGGGGTGTGTGGGTTATAGGGGGATGGGTCTGGATGGGATGTTTCAAGGGCGGTGTGGACTTGTTGGGCCAAAGGGCCTGTTTCCACACTGTAGGTAATCTAATTAATATACAGAGCCCTATTGTTTGCAGACAAAAAACATTTATATACAATGCACCTGTTTCAACTAAAGAAAAGTGACAAAAGGCATTCTACGGTCGATTCCTTAGGGCAAGGCCTTGAACAAGCAGACTGAAACTACATGGTTCAAACTTAAACAAAGTTTGTTGGCTAACGGTCAGTCATCAACTGGTACATTCTCAACAGCAAAACCTGTTCTAATCATTGCTCATTTAGCAGTGGTTAAGCACTGTTTCCTCAGAAAGCATTGTGGTTTTTGTCTTCACGCTAGTAATTTTGTGATTTTCCTGATGAGTGCAAGATGAGAACCTTTGAAAAAATCTTTTCAGCAATGCTTAAGTTCTGTGTTACCAAATATCTCCTTGTGTTTGTCACCATCAACATAATTTTCAAGTGAGAAGACGGAGCTATAAACTCAAAATAAAAAACAAGTTCAATTCCAAAAAGATTTCCCATAGGGAACTAATCACTTTATGTTAATGTTGTACTTTTTTTTAGTTCTCAGTGCTTTCAGCATTAGATAGAAGCTGATATCTACAATTTTATTTTGGTAAATATAGTGTTTATAATGCCTTAATTCCATGGCAAAGCAAAACATTGATAATTTTGTGTTCTCTGTAGCATTGATGGTAGTCATTTTACAAATAATTAATATGAGCAAATAAAAAGTGAATTGTCATGTGTTCAAATTTTAGTTTGCGCTACGTTTCAAATATTAAACTAACTAACCCTCCTCCAAGAGTCCGTCAAGTATAAATACTATTTTGCAACATTTATGACAATTTTCTCCACTATTTAAAATTTCTCATCTTAGTTGTAAACCTGTAAGAAAGTTCTTATAATTAGCTGCTTTTAGCAACTCAAAGAATACATAACGAATGTGCGGCCCATGTTTCTCTGCCCATTTAAACTCGATGGATGGAGATTTGCAGAGTGTGCAACTGCAAGTACACTCCCTCCTGGAAGTGCGAGTTGGTGGAATTGGCAATTGTTTCACCAAAATCACATATGGAAATAATTACCCCTCCTCTCTATTTATTTCAGATGTCCCTTCCCCCTCCCCCATTTCTGCAGAAGGGTCCTGACCCGAAACGTCAACGTTCCTGCTTCGCTGATGCTGCCTGGCCTGCTGTGTTCCTTCATCTCCACATTGTGTCGTCTCTGATTCAAGCATCGGCAGTTCTTACTATCTCTATGGAAATAACAGGCAGCTCTAATGAATCATCTTAAAATGTTATTCAGCAGCTTAGAATTTGCCTACTTCTGTATATAAGGGCCATTCAATCATATCTAAATGACATATGCTGGTTTATAATTGGTAATTTTCTAAGTCACTGACAATGTTGTGGGGCTTTGTAAGAAGTAGGGTGAGCTTGGAAATTCAGGACTACACCTTGCAAATCCTGTTTTCCAGAAGATGATTTTGATTCATACAAGGAGCACCAACAGACATGTTATGTCTTTCTTGCACCACAGGTCCAAAGTAACAAAGCATGAATGAGGAAGGCCAACTTTCTAGACTAACTGGAAGAGTCTTGTTCAATGAATAGGATGAAGGGTACTGAATTATTTGCAGATTATTTGAACATGATCTACATCACTACAGACTCACAGGAGCACACTCATGAGTCTCAGTCAGTCTCCTACCTTACTTCTGACCATGTCTGTGTGACGTGAACACTGCAGGCAACGTTCGCTGTACGGAATCAATTATTAACTTGACACCTCTTAGTTTCATTTCAAAGCCAACCTTGCTGTGTCCATGTGCCCAATGGAATTGCAATTTTTTTTTAAGATTACTGCTGTTTCTGCCTGAATTACTGCAGTGATTAAAGTTTCTCCTTTTTATGCAACAGATTTTTTTGGCTGCACTCCTCAATGTCTGAATGGTTCTCTCCATCAACTCTGACTGGAAATCAGAGGCACATGTTGCAACCCATGAAATAGAAGGTTTGGTTCTGTTCTGGTGCATCTTCTACCAGGGTTGAAATGCCTTCTGCATTGTTGTCTGAGGGATTTCTGTGGAGTTGAGTGTTGCCACAAAGTTTGGAGGGGTTCAATGTCATCGGCAATCAGCATTATCTGTTTCATTTGATGTCTTTGGGGTCAAACACACGCTTTTACCCTGAAAGATTGAAATCTAATTGCTCTCACTTGGCATCTTTTCGGAAATTGTGCTGATCGCTCAGTGGTGGCAGGAGTTAACCGCTGTCACTACGCTGTGCTCACTATATTGCATATGTGGGTTCATTCAAGCTTAAACTGTTATATTGTGGATGAAGATAGCCACTTTCTAGTCTAACCAGAGAACTCTTGTTTAATGATCAAAATTACGGTTCATGCATTATTGTAACTATTTTCGGAATAAAGGAATATAATCTACATGGCTATAGACATTGAGAGGAGCACATTCGCGTCAGGCCTGTCCCCTACCAATTCTTGAGAATTTCTGAAGAAGGGTCGCGACCCGAAATATCAAACTTTCCTGCTTCTCTGATGCTGCTTGGCCTGCTGTGTTCATCCAGCTTCACACCGTGTTATCTCAGATTCTCTGGCATCGGCAGTTCCTACTATCTCCCTACCAATTCTTCTTTGTTTGAAACCAAGGCCTCATGACATTGCCCTAGCGGGTGTTGTTTATTGCACCCAATCAAATACTAACCCCCTAACTCCCACATCACAACAAAGCAAACCCTCAGCAAGAAGCTCTGATCTAATGGGAGCCACAGAGGAATGCAAGGTCACCAACTTTATCTCAAGTGTTTCCACACCTAGCAATAGACTTATTCATCTGGTTCAATATCACAGTCTTGGGGACAGGATAGAAGAGTTAAGAAAGAAAAATACAGTAAATGTTGTAAAAAGGAGCAAACTATGTAACTCATTTAATAATGTACACAAACTTAATCAATGTTTATGATGAGGAATGAAAGCTCAGGGATGGGTGTTGTGTAAAGGGCTTCAGGATTCTAGAGCAATCCTGCAATGATGCTACTGAGGTACACATCACTGAACATAAATAGTAGTGTGTATATGGAGTCAGAACACTCTTAGAAGAGAGCACATGGACATAAACACATGAAGAAGCAGATTATCCCTTATCTAATGCAAGTATAAGGCCAGAGACTGATATATCAGTGATTATCACATATTGCAGTAAATACCACTTTTAAGTTTAAGTGTAAGGCAGTTCTTACTCTAAAGAACCCAAACCCATAGTGTGGCATCAAACCACAAGATAAACAATTACCCAATTCTCAACGCATTTTAGTATATTCCCCCAGATCCCATACACTGTAATTTTTTTTTGCTAATCTGCGTGGGATTTTAAAAAAGCGAAATATGCCACATCCATTGATTCTCCTTTGTCTTTGCTAAAAGGACAGATCGTCTCCACCTATTTTCTCCTCTATCCATCTTCTATCTGCCTCCCCCCCTCCCTATTTATTTCAGAATCCTCTTCCCCTCCCCCATTTCTGAAGAAGGGTCTAGGCCCAAAACGTCAGCCTTCCTGCTCCTCTGATGCTGCTTGGCCGGCTGTGTTCATCCAGCTCTACACTTTGCCATCTCAGATTTTCCAGCATCTGCAGTTCCTATCATCTCTATCCAATTATTGAATTCCCCTGCGTCTATGTTCCGTAGGATATGGGATTAGAAGTAATCCTGAGATCACTGCTTTGGAGGTCTTGCTTTTCAATCTCCATGTTAACTGCCTAAAATCTGCTTTCGGGACCACCTCTCCATGTAAGATATGACCATGATCTCTGGCCATTCACTCTCCCAGAAAAACATACTGCACCCATTCTGTGATAGACTTGATCCTGGCACCAGATGCAACATACCATCCTGGAATCCCAATTTCTGCAGCATGCATGTCTGTTTATTTCTCTAATTGAAGAATCATCTATCAATACTGCTGGTCTGTCCTCTTCCTCCATTCCCAAACACTTATGGTACCATTGACTTGTCTCTGACTGCACAAAGAAAATGGTTTAATGCCAGCTACACGCTTAGAAATATTGTAACTTAACACATTATCACTCACCAAACCTACTCATAGAGTCACAAAGTAATACAGCATGGATACAGGCACTTCAGCCCTAAATGGCCCATGTTGACCATAATACCACTCAGCTAGTTCCAATTGCCTGCACTTGGTCAAAATCCCTCTAAACCCTTCCCATCCATGTATCTATCTGAATACTTTTTAAGTGTTGTTATTGTACTTGCCTCAACCACTTTCTCTGGCAGCCCATTTCCATATACGCATCACTCTCTGTGTGAAGAAGTTGCCCCACAGGTCCTTCTTAAATCTATCTCCTCTCATCTTAAACCTACGCCCTCTAGTTTTCAATTTCCCAACCCTGGGGAAAAAGACTATATACATTCGTCCTATCTATGCCCCTCATGATTTTATATATCTCAATAAGGTCACATCTCATTTTCCTACATTGCAAGGAATAAAGTCCTATCCTGGCCAATCTCTCCCTCTAACTCAGGCCTACTAGTCCTGGCAACATCCTCGTAAATATTCTTTGCACATTTTCCAGTTTAACTATATCTTTCCTATAACAAGGTCAACAAAACTGTACACAATACTTCAAGAGTGGCCTCACCAACAACCTATACAATTGTAACGTCACATCCCAACTCTTATACTCGATTCCTCGACCAATGAAAGCCAACATGCCAAATTCCTTCATCACCACTCTGTCTACCTGTGACACTGCTTTTAATGAACTATGTACTTGTACTCTTTGGACTCTCTATTCTACAACATTCCTCAGGGCCTTACCATTTTCTGTATAAGTCCCACCTTGGTTTGACTTTCCAAAGTGCAACACATCACACTTATCAGTATTGAATTCCATTTGCCGATCCTCAGCCCACTTCCCCATCTGATCAAGATCCCTCAGTGATTTATAACGAACTTTCCTCACTATCAACAATACCTTCTACTTTTGTATCATCTGCAAACTTACAAATCATGCCTTGTACATCACAACCAGATCATTTATGTAAATAACAAATAACAAAGCTCCCAGCACCAACCCACGTGGTACACCATGAGCTACAGGCTTCCAGTACTAGAAACAACCTTCAACCATCACCCTCTGCTTCCTACCATTTGATCCATTTTTGAATCCAATTAGTTCGCTCTCCCTGGATCCCCTGCAACCTAATCTTCATGACTAGCCTATCATGTGAGACTTGTCAAAGGCCTTACTAGAATCCATATAGATAGCATCCACTGCCCTATTCTCTTGGCTACCTCTTCAAAAAACTCTTAACAGATTTGTTAGACATGACTTGAGATGCTATCCCTAATCAGATCTTAACTATCCAAATGTTGGTTGATCCTGTCCCTCTATATCCTCTCCAATAACCTTCCTACCACTAATGTCAGGCACACTGGCTTGTAGTTCCCTGGCTTGACTTTGCCACCTTTCTTAATGAATGGAACATTAGCCATCCTCCGGTCTTCCAGAACTTTACCAGTGGCTAAAGATGAAGCAAAAATCTCTGCAAGGGCCTCTGCAATTTTTTCCTTAGCCTCCCACAAGGATGAACTTGATCAGGCCCTGGGGATTTATCCACCTTAATGCAATCTAAGCTGCCAAACTTCCCTCTCTTGTAATAAGTATGCAGTCTAAGACTTAGCATCCACGATTCTCTCCTCAGGAAACACGGGGGAAACATATTCATTAAAAATCTCCCCCATCTCCTGTCGGTCCACACATAGACTGCCATGCTGTTCTTTAAGGGGGCCTATTCTCTCCCTAGCCACCCTTTACTCTTAATATAACTATAGAATCACTTGGGATTATCTTTAACCTTATCTGCCAGATCCATCTCATACCTTCTTTTTGCTCTTCTGATTTCCCTCCTAAGAATGCTTCAACATATTTTAAAGTCAGCTAAGGATTCACTTGAGCCCAATAGCTTAAACCTGAAATATGCTGCCTATTTTTTCCTGAATAGAGACTCAACGACCCTCATCAGCCAGGATCCCTAAATCTGCCTTATTTTCCATTCACGCTAACTGGGATATACTGTCCCTTGACCCTTGATATCACACTTTTAAAAGCTTCCCATTTGCCAGTCATTCCTTTTCCTTCAAATAGACTCACCCAATCGACTGCAGCTAGATCCTGCCTAATGGTCCCAAAATTGGCCCTGTTTCAATTTAGCACCTTAATCTGTGGCTTTGTCCTACAACTAAGGGAGTTATGGACCCAAACTGCTCTCTGACTCACACTTCAGTCACTTGCCTGACATTGCTTCCTAAGACAAGGTCCAGTGTTGCATTCTCACAAGTAGGGCCCTCTACATATTGATTTAGGAAAC
The DNA here is from genome assembly GCF_030684315.1 of Stegostoma tigrinum. Taxonomy (NCBI): domain Eukaryota; kingdom Metazoa; phylum Chordata; class Chondrichthyes; order Orectolobiformes; family Stegostomatidae; genus Stegostoma; species Stegostoma tigrinum. Next base: position 35,655,380 of record NC_081378.1, read on the forward strand.
TTTGTTGGGCACATTTGACAAATTCACCCCATTCAGGCCTTTTACACTCTGGGTGGCCCAGTCAATGCAGGGGAAATTAAAATCTCCAACCAATACTCCTCTGCTATTCCTACACATACCTGAAATCTCTCTACACATCTGCTCCTCTAGTACCTGCTGGCTATTTGGGGCTCTGTATTACAGTCTCAACAGAGTGACCATCCCATTCTTATTTCTAAATTCTAACCATATTGCCTCATTTGATGACGCCTTAAGAATATCCTCTCCAAGCACTGATGTTACATCCTCCCTTATCAAAAGGGAAATTCCCTTTCCTCGCTTTCTTGTACTTCTGTCACGCCTATAGCTTCTGCGTCTTCGAACATTGAGCTGCCAGTCCTGCCCTTCTCTCAGTCCTGTTTCTGTTACAATTTCTGTTCTATAATTTCCCAGTGCCCAGGATGCTCCGAGCTCACCTGCCTTACCAGTCAAGCCTTGAACGTTGAAATAAATGCACTTCCAACCAAAAGTCTTTTCCCTCTCTCTACTGTGCCCTGGCTATTCGGAATAGTAAATTTGTTCTCAATGGCTAATGAATTTTCCCAACTTCTTGATGGCCCCTGTCTTATTCAGTGTCCCACCCCCTGACTCCCAAGTAACATCAGCAAATCTCCCTGTGGGGGCATTGGGCCCCTTCCAGTTCGAGTGCAACCCGTCCTTCTTGTACAGGTCACTTCTACCCTAGGAGAGATCCCAATGGTCCAAGGAATGAAAACCCTGCCCCCTACACCAGCTCCTCCAGCTTACGTTCATCTGGCCTATCCTTCTATTTCTATCTTCACAGGTGCGTGGCGCTAGGGGTAATCCAGAGATCACCACCCCTGAGGTCCTGCTTTTTAACATCCTACCTAACACCCGATACTCATTTTGCAGGACCCCATCCCTTTACCTGTGTCATTTGTACCGATGTGCACAACGGCCTCTGGCTGTTCACCCTCCCCCTTCAGCATGTTCTGCAACTGCTCAGAGACATCCTTGAGCTTGGTACCATCCTGGTGTCTCTTCTGCGGCCACAGAATCTGTCGTCTGTCCCCCTCACAATTGAGTCTCCTATCAGTATTGCTCGGTCTGACTGCACCCCTTCCCTCTGAGCCTCAATGCCAGTCACAGTGCCACTGACCTGACTACTGCTGCTAGCCCCTGAAAGGTCACCCGCCAATGCCCACCGCCCCACCAGTATCCAAAACAGTATACCCATTATTGAGAGG